>NW_015373989.1:3525384-4202789 GCF_001272555.1 Dufourea novaeangliae | reverse complement strand
CGAGGTACTTGACCACTCGAGGATACGAACACTTGAGATTTCTTGCTTTGCCAGCGTGATTCAGGGATGGGTATGTATATGTTTAGGAGATTCGTGGGAGACTGTTGAAAGATTGAGGGAGTGACACTGGAAAGTGAATTATCTTGGTGAACGGTTTTGATGGTCAATTTTGAATGAGATAGGATCTTCGTGATTCGCGGAAGAAGATAGTGGTCCGTTCTCCGGAAGTACAAGATCGTTAGTATTTTCGACCCGGTGGATTGAAGATGGTCGTATATCACTTTTGGGTAGGTTGAAAGATATGGGGGAGATGCAATGCTTCACTTCTGGGTAACTTAACATTTTCTTGGGAAGGCTCGTGTAATTTAACCGCAGGTGCCTGGACAGCACCGGGAACTGCGGAAGTTGTAATATTTCGTCTTCGGGTGGACTGTGAGCTTTTAGAATTAGCGGTAGCGTCCTGTGCTTCATCTCTGGAGGGTATAAACTATGTTAATTTACAGTTCGAGTCTCGGAAACTACACTATTTAATTCTGTACAGTATTGAAGTTGTCAATAATAGTCATTTTGAAACAGTTTAAAATAATTTTTCAAACAATTTTTTTTTAAACAATGTGTTTGCTCACGATAAATAAATAACTAGTAGGCACAGTAATATTTTTTTTCTAATGGTTGGAGGTCATTTAAGGAAATTTCGTATTGCCGATTGGCACGAAGGGTTATACTGTTACTAAAGTGAGAAAGATGTTGTCTAGTTCTGCCTTTTAAACATGTGATTTATTATTAAATAAAGACGTTTGTGGATTGTTTTGTGGAGTTTGGCAAATGAATGTATCAATAATTATTCCGTCTGTGTCGATGGAAACATAACATTTCACGAGAAATTAGACGCGTGGATGGAGCGTGACGGGATAAAATATCCATCTTTTGCTGTTCGACGTTCATGCAGGGAACATATTCGATTACGACGCGCCGGTAGGCCGTCAATGCAGACAGCAATTACAGAATGGTGGGGCACCCGCCTCATCGCGAAAAACCGACGGGGCCGTTCCCATTCGATGACACGTCGTGAGCAAATATTTGGCAGAAAATCCATAGGGCATCGGCAAACATTTATCGGGCGTGTCCGTACAATGAACGAATTACCGAATAAAATTTCGGTGTATAAACGATTTTTAACGTGTGCCCTCGGCTGCGTGTGATTGGAGGTAAATAAAGAAATGGGCGTGTAAATGGGAGAATGTTATTTATTTCCCTCGTCGACGTTAATTGCTCATGTTCCAAATTCAATTGGACAGCACGAAATGGAACAATTCCGTGAATGGGCGCTTCACGATTTTCACTGTTTCCATTTAAAGAGACGGAATTCAAAGTTGGCGGAACGATCAACGAAAAATATCGTTTTAATAATAACGTAACGGAGAACGGCTAGAATTGGTGAAAGTTTACTGGAAAGCACCGACGGGGATTCAATTATCACGACGATTTATCAAAACGATCGCCCGACCAGTCCCTGGACAACTATCCGCCTTCCATCTTTGGGAATGGTCTCTACGGCAGCACCTGCCTTTCGGAATCAGGTGCGATCTCATCCCCCGCGTAAATCAGAAGATACGGTCGTCCATGGGAAATTGACCTTCGAGGAAATCAATATCCTCCCGCTGGGACACGACCGTGGAACGGCCACGTCGACGACCGAGACAACGTTTATTCCACCATTTCTGTGAGTTCAAGCATTATTCTACCAGTACCACTAAAATTTATAAACGGTATTCTTCTATAAGCCAACAATTGCATAAAATTCGACAGAAAACATAATTCCAAATATCGCCTGTTTACGTAACAGATAAAAAGTTTTTTGTTAATCCATAAAGAATATTTATATAAATTCCTAGGTAAAATTTATAACCTCAAACAAGCAATAACTATAATCCATCGTCATACAAAACAACAATTACGAAATTTTACTCTATACCTCAAGGAGTTCAGCCGAATGTTCATATTTATTTATTGTTCCTTGACTGGCCAAAACGGGAAACACTAACGATAATATTTAACTCGGAGCACCCCAATAACAGAGTGAAATCCAAGACCACGACAGCAATAGTAGCGTCTATTCCCGTCGATGACACAAGGAGGGGAGGGGGTAGGTATTCTTTGCTCGTTTCATCCCCTGCGTTCCGTTCGAGGGGCAGGATGAGTTGATCTATGACTCAGTCAGGAAGTACGCCTCGACGATGGCACACAAAGTGGCGGTGAAGTGAACCTGCCTCGCAGTCCCGCGATACTCCCGTTCGAGGAAACCGATGAGCCACCCCCGAGTCACTTTTTCACTCGCCCCCCTTCATCCCCCTTCGTATCGACTTTGTTTCTGAGAAGCGGGTGGACCCTGGGGCCGGAAGTATGATCCACGAGGCCACGTGGCCCGGAACGTGAAGTCGCGGAACTGCAAAACTGACTGACTGACTGAATGAGGGGAACGGGAGAGCGATCGATGGGGTTGATATGGGGCATACGAGAGGAGCTACCGGGGTCGAGGAACTCGACGAAATAAAATATCCATTAACGGTGCCCCCATTTTCTACGGGGCTCAATAGACTGTTTCATTAAAGATACCAAGCCTGATACAGCCGTTTCCGGCGAACATCATCGATTCTGCGGCCGTCCTACGAATTAGTTACCCCTGGGATACGAGATTTAAAGGGGATGCTGTGACGGTGAAGAATTCGAGAACTCTGTGGTACGTAATTTGAACAGCTTTTAGAATAGAGGCTTCTTCTTTTTCAATTTTACTAGAATTCATATTTCGCTAGGTTCTGCAAATCAGGACCTGCAATAAATGCATAAAGATCCGCAGTCGGTACAGTACCAAGTCCCATCGTACGTGGTAAATATTAATTTAATTACAAGATATCGTATTCTTGTAATGAAGATAAAAATAATTCTCAACGAGCAAATGTTTTCGACTTACCGGTGAAACTACCCCCTAAGGGTGATAGTACCGTCTACTTTCAATTAGGGCAGATTACATGAAAAAAAAAATTCCTCCCGGTGTTATCTCCTGATTGTTTCGAGTTACTTTTCCCAGAGGCGATGATCGTTCCCTCGCCGAGAACGGAAGGATCGCGTGGCCGGGTCGCCTCGCCCGCGGATTTCACGCGGCCGGGATTTTCCGGGCGGAATCGCGTGTTGTACACGGGCAGAAATTATTTTCTATCTTTCCACGGGATCTGAGAGTGGCCGCGGCGGGGCCGGGCAAAACCCCCCCCCCCCCCGTCGGAGAAAAGTGAAACGGCGAAAGGGCGCGGGGTGACTGACGAGCGTAGAAAAGCCAATTTAACTTCTTTCAAGCTAGAAGGTGGCGTCGAGGGGAGGGGATTCTCCCTCCACTGCGCGGGCGACACGCAAAACACGAGATCGCTGATAGCCGTAATTGAATAACTGTCAAATTAAACTGGGAGCGACCTTTTTAAATCAGCGATATTCGAGAGAAACCGATTCGTCCAGAGAGAGGGTGGTAACTTCGTTCCGCGGTAATTTATCACGCAACACGGTTTCCCGAAAAAGAACCGAGGAGGAACACGAGAAACGAAAACGAGAACATTTTCGCGTAAGAAAAGGACCAATTAAAGGAGAACGAAACGGAACCCCGAAGTAAGAGAAAACACGCGACGGGACTGATTAATGGCGACGAGATTTTTAATATCTGTAAAGTGGCCGGCTCGACGCGGAGCGTCTTCCCACTGATTCACTGTAACGAACGCTCCCGCGTTGAAAGAAATATCACGATACGGGGTTGGAGGGAAGAGGGGTGAAGAATATCCCTCGCTCTATTCTTGCAATTCCGACCTACCCAATTCCAGCCCAGAATATCCCTCTTTTCGTTCGTATTCCGTCCGTTCCCATCGCGAATCCGCGAATCGAGTGAATCGTGTCATTTCAAAGCCCTCCCCTCCACCTTAGGGTTCAGAGAAATATCGCGATAGGGATAAAGGATAAGGAATATTCTAGGGACTTGAACCGTCCCGATTTCTTCTGGAATAACCTTCTTCTCTCGCCGTACTTCCAGTCTTTTCATCGCAAATCCGCGAATCGAATAAACCGTGTCATTTCAGAGACTACTATACCTGGGAACCAATCGGAATTTACGAGATGGTCGACCTTTAAAGACCATCGGCGTTGTCTTTCCAGGGTGCAACCCGACTTGTTCCATTCTCGCGAACGTCAACGAGGAACGGATTTATCGAGTCGTAGGAAGGGAGAATCGGGGCCACTCTGCGTCGTTGACATTCCACTAAGGCAATCTATACGGTGATACGTTATTATCGCTTATTGCCCTTTTCCATGGGGCAGAGAAAGGGTGTTCAGTCTTCCATTGAGAGATTAAATTGAAAAGCCGTGAGCAAGTGGCACCAAACAGGCGTTGCTTAATGAAATCGCCCGGTCGGGACACGGGCGTTAAATTGCTCGAGTAATTAATTAACAGGTATAAAAATGGTAATATCAAGTTCCCCGAGCACCTGAAGACCGTGTTCGTCGGTAACTACTCTGGTCGAAGGGAAGGAACGAAAGTTTGAGAAGTCGGTGTAATGGACGGTGGGGCGCTTTGAAGTATGAATCAGGATTCGAAGACGTGGAAGTCAAACTTTCTGTACAGTTAACGTTATCGACAGTGAAGAAGACGGTCCACAATTATACCGAAACTTCGAAAGCTTCTTCCTTCTCCTGGAATTAACTTACCGGTACAAATGAGCAGTCATGATTTTACAAATTGTTCGAATGTTTTTAGGAGCGAATGAATTATTCAATTCACCTCAGGGAGCCTGTAACACGTCCCGTCTAATAACCCCCATGATCCCCTAATGTCGTCGTGATTACCGTCCAGTCGGCTTACCGTGGAATCCTCCTCGCGTACACGTCAGGCGGAAGTGATAGGACCAGTCTTCTATTACCTGATCCACGTTGCTCGCCCCTTCCGCGAGCAGGAATCAATCCTTCCGTGCTGCATTCATTACCGTCCCTCTTAATGACCCCCTTAATGACCGTCGGCCGACAGCGTTATCTGACTCCGTGTAGGGGAGGGCAAAGGGTAACAAGAAAAGCCCGAAACGTGATTTATTATCGAAAAACACCTCTACGTCGGTGTGACGAGGCGAAAACCGCGCGAGCAGGAAAACTTCCGGGACGAGAAGAACCGGTGGGTGAGGGGGATAGGGTCGCGCGACCACTGGGTGTACCTCGAAATCTGCAGACTCCGACGAAGAGGAAGAAGAGAGTCGGAGGACTCACCCCCACGAGGGAGTCTGTAAACGCGACATTAAAATCAGCTTACAAATCGCTTCGACGACGTTTCCCGTCCGGATTGAGATCCGCGAGTGGACGAGTATTCCTCCTGGCTTCGTTCCTCCCCCCTCGACCAATCGATACCGTCCTGTCTTCCTGATTTCTTCGTAGAGGCCCGCGACTTCGAGAGCCCTGGGGGGCCTTTTTCTGCAACGGTGGCGTTTCTACTCTCGCGATTCGACGGAGACTCGCGAACCACCACCCCCGTTTTGCGCATATAATGATCTTCTGGATGCTTCCGTAGGCTTATTTCGAGACCCCGTTACGACGATCCACTCGATCGAACTCTTCCTGGGAGCCTTCGAGCCCATTGTCCTCCAGGTCTTCGAGGTCTATTTGCGCTGGCTCTTGGATTTTTATAGACCTCGGATACGCCGGTTTGCGCGTTGGATTGGAAACTATATACCTTTCTGGCTTTTGACGTGTGAGTGGAAAGTAGGAGGGGAACCAGACGTTGGGACTGACGCGTGTAGGCGTGGTAGCTTCGAGTGATTCTAAAGGGTACGGAGATGAACGATAAGTATGATGAATGGGAGTAAATGCATAATTCCGGAGCACCCTTTGTGGTGGTCCTGTGGTTTATATACAAGGTTTTGAAGGCCACAAAATGTGATCCCCTTTCAGAGTTTACATGGTTACTACCTGGTCCGACTGACTTTCGGTAAAATAGGATTTTGGGGAGAGCGTCCTAAGCAAACAATTACTCGGTGGGCGAAAATAGGCCTTCTGAACCCGGCTAAACGCCCCGTTCGGTATAACGTAAATAAAAATAAATAGAAGTATCCAGGATAACAGGGTATATTAATTTCCCTGAAAACTGAAATCGAGCTTTGGAATCCAAGAATGTAAAAGTACTACGAAATACCTTCTCACATAAAAATCAACTGAATTTAAATTCTATAGTTACAAAATCGAAAATGATCATTTTCTCACTTTGGTATAAAGTTACCCTGACCGAGTCAAAGGTAATCAGAAAGAAACCCATGAAATTCGCCGTCCAGAAGAATACCCAAATATCTTTCGCCCAATAATTCGTAACCCTGCACAATAGTCAGGATTCAAGTGGCGTGCGTTGAATTCCTGAACCAGCCGCCGCCCAACCGTCAGCCTCTCGTTCCGATTAAAATCTTTCTAATGGTCGGCTCGTTCCTTTTCGTCGAAGGTACCTACTATTCGAGTCAAGACGTCCGATTCCCGGCGAATGTTTGCCGGCCGGATCGGACGGGGATGAAGGAACAGACGTTGCTGGTGGCCCATTGAATGGCCCCCGCGGAAGGAGCCAGTCTTCGGTCCGTTCGCGCACTCGAGCCCGAGAATCGAGATAAGTAACTTGTACGTAATCCTCGGTTACGTGATCCCCGGCGTTTTCCCTTTCATCGTGCGGCCACAGGCGGTTCCCTTTTATTCCCGGCTTTTCGACGCGCAGTTTCAGCCGCTCGGCCCGCGAGATGGGGGGTTACGTTTGAATACGAAAGTAACCAACCCTCGGCCATTCGAAGGGATACACCCGCGGATCGAGATACTTATCGAGAAGGTAGCGGAAGGCCGTCGAACGGCCTGCATTCAGCCTGGCCTCTGTGTGCAACCGTCAGCAGAAAGAGAAAAAAAGAGGGCGAAGAAGACAAGGAGAAAGACATATAGAGGTCGAAGGATCCGCGTTTTCAAGACTACTCTCAGCCTGGTAAACACGCGAGCTACACAGGGCGAATGCATGTGACTCGGCAAAGCGATCTCTTGTGTTTCTTTCCTCTTTTTCCACCGACGTTTCCTCCAGCCCTCGACAGAGACGCGGAGTTTCGAGTGGTACGTGAGAAGACACGAACAGGGGAGGACAGGAAGAGCAGAAAGGGAGTGGTGTGTGTGTGAGAGGGAACGGGAAGGACCTAGGAAAGCCGCAATCCTCTCGAGAGACGCTCACTCGAGCCGACGAGTGCGCGTCCACGAAAAAGGATCCCGGATGAACACGCGACGTTCTTAATACGACGCGCGTAAGGAAGCTTAAAAGCTCAGCCGTAAGCCAAACGACCAATCGCGGGGCATTGTGGGAAGCGAACGTGGCGGTTACTCCTGCGATTGATGCCGTTTTGGGCTGTCGCGAGACGCTGTTACGATTTTGGTGGATTTCGCGCAACGGGATTTGTGGCGGCTGAGAGGAAATTCTCATAGGAGTGAGAAGGTGTGGTGGATACGAAAAGTATTCGCGCAGAAATCGACTGAACGAAAGAGACTATGGTTTTCTCGGGAATCTTAGTAATCTTAATTCTTCGAGAATCTATTGGGTTTTCGAAAGAATTGTGGTCAGCTTCATTCTGTTACCCTTTCGATATCAATTACTATTTTCAATTTTGTTCTCGAATATGTTAACATTTACATTTTTACATATCCGTGATTGTTACATATTCTACAATGTTAAAAGTATGTTCCATAGTTTTATAATCCAATGGAACGAGTATTGTGAAAACGGGAACCGTTTAAAGATCGACCTGGTCAACCAGACCAGTGTGATTATGACGGAACTCTCAAGAGGTGTATGATGCAGCTATATTCGTGAGTTCTCCATTTTGTTTAGCTCGAAAGACGCGACAGTTCGTCTCGGTTTTTCCTTTCTCCAGGATACTCCGTTCGATTAACCGGTAGGCAAGATCGGATGATTAAATTAGAATTCGTCCAGTCGATCGGAGGTAGAAGAGAGGAGAGCTAGCCCGATGATCCCGTTGAAAACGATTCCACGGTTCATTATCCCGGACCGGGCCGGTCGTTCGACGGCGTCGAACGGATTATGAGAAGAAAACCGGGCGGAGCTCGAGCGATTCGTTTCTTTCGACGTAATAAGTTAGTTTCCCCGAGGTTATCCGGGCTTCCATTTACAGGGGGGATGGAGGAGAAGGGTCTTTGCTCTTCGTTCCCGGGGTCTCACGGCGGAGGTCGACTCGAAACGAAGGCAATTACGCGGCATGGCACTCGACATTATCGCCTCTCGGGGGCCGCTCGATTTCCTGCGAGCTCCTTCTCTCGCCCCCCCGCTCTTATTCTCCGTTGCTTTCGCTTTCGCGACAATCGATACAGGTCTTTCTCGTTCATTAAAGTGTCAATCCAGCCCCGGAAGGGCGAGCTCTCCTCGTCCCTCCTCATTCCTCTATCCCCTTTTTCCTGTCACGATCGACGGAGGAGACGGCCGTGAAGTAAAGCGAAAACTCCGCCGTTCTCATGGCGGCTGCCCTCCACCCACCCTCCAGTCGAGGAACTTTGTATCGACGAATAAAGTACGACGGGTGCCGTCTTAATTCGCGCTTATCGTCGCCGGAATTGATGTCTCCGTGCCGCGACCAATCACCCGTGAACCCAGGCTCCTTTGAACGACTAATGGGAAAGAAAATTTCTGGACAGTTTCGGGGGTGAGAGATGATTGGCGTATATACGGCGTGCGTATATGACATTTTACGAAGAAATTAATTTTAACATGAATTATAATGACATTGCAGAAGCGATTGTAAATGATTGCAACAATCTCCTGGGAATTACGTTGGGTAGAGATCCACATTATTCCTTCCACACTATCCCCCTTACCATCTACGCTTTTATAATAACTTCAGGGTCATTTGACAGAAAACATATGGAATTATGTTCCCTTTTAATGAAAGACTCATCCGACAAAGGTTAAAGTTAACACTGCACCTCTCAACATGTTCCCAAAGTCTCCCCTCATTCAAAGAGAATTGCTACTTTGAACCCTATCCGCCCACGTTCCTTACCCGAAGAGTCGGCCGACAACAACAACGGAGGGCTTTTATATCAATTACAATTGTCACACAAGATAATCACGGGCGTAACAATGTCCGGCGTGCACGCGAGCCCCAGCATGGGAAGCGTCTCGAGCGGCAATTAGCGCGTTACCCACGACAATGACAGCCACGAGCGAAATGACACGACCCCGCGCCGTTCGTCCGTCGTTAGTGATTCGTCCAAATGCCACCGGACGTTACACGCCGGACGTCTTACCGGCATAAAAATCGAGCCTAATCGGAAGTCGGCCGTTTAACAAGAGATTGAGCGGAGGCAGTGCCCGCACGCGTATTACCATTCGAGTCACGGACCGTCCGTGTAGATCAGTGATGGGCAACTCAGAGTCCGCAAAACTTACTAGCGGGCAACACCGTGCAGCATGCGGGCGTATGGCAGTGGTGGGTGAAATGTGCAAATGAGTGCACGTATCTATCATTTTCGTCACACACAAATATGTCAATACGCAAATATGTTACGTTTCCTGCCTCGCGTCGCCTTCACAGGAGCCCGCGGCTGCCCGCCATTTGCCCGAGCGGGCTCGTTTGCCCATCACTGGTGTAGGTACTCGAGGATGCCCATAATGCAAGCCGTTTTATTGCGTAATTGCTGGCGCTACCTTCTCTTCTTCCTGTATGGTAAAAGTACACTGTCTTTGCGTCTAGATGTTCGTCATAACGATTGAATAATATATAAGTAGAGCAAGTCGTCATTTTCGTAGCATACACCATTTAATATAACCGACAATTTGTCCTTAACGTCCAATTGAATGACATTCCAAAGTGGAAGTTAAACCTCTGTAACAATTTACTATAGAGTACAGTAGAACTCCGTTTATATTAGCCTGTCAGAGGACAAATTGGTTCGTATTGCAGTAAATTATCGATGAGTGCTCCTTGGGACTGAATTTGCAGACATCATTCAAAATACTGTGGGAGTCCTAAACTATCCGGCCTGTCTAACAAGATTCTTCTCCTATAATCCATCCACCTAGACGACTCAGTGTTTACCTTCATATTATGGTTATTTTTATAACCAAAGCATTCGCGTGCTAAGCTAAGCTATTGGCTTACAATTGTCCCTGTCGCGCCTAAATGCTCATCACTGTCCTTTGTTACACTACGTTTCCGAGTTTATAGTTCATACAACCTAAACAAAAATATCTGCCGTGCTCTATCTCTTGCACCACGAAGAAACAGGAATAATAACATACATCGAGGGAATTCATAAGGACGCAATCGTCCAAATCCAACACACCACTTCATCATCCCCTTTTCTTCTTATTACGCGAGCAGTTTCCTCTCGTCCAGCGCAGTCGAGTGGAACTTCCCTCCCCGAACTTTGATAAAGTTCGCCGATTAACCGACGCCGCACACCTCTTTCGATTCCCATCCGAGCGTCGCGACGACGGATGCGTGCGCAACGACCGCCGAAACACGTTCGCCCGGTGTTTTCGGTGGCGGCGAGAGAACTGCCGCCGCGGAAGACGCCTCGACAAGCCCCAGGTACTCGCGCTCTGTTCATTATAACTTGGCCGTGGGACGTGCGAGGAGGCCTCGTTGTTTTGACGGCGACGCCGTCCCAATTATACACGCGTTGCCGCTAACTAACCTTATTTGCAAGCCCCGAGGGTGCCACCTGGCCTTGCCTCCGCTGGCGACACCCAACCCTCTACCCGCGCCTGTCGCGCGAACGGAACCCACCGCCGATTTAATTGCAACTTGACCGAGCCAGCCGACCGTGGCCGACGGTTTTCCTTGTGTCCGCGGTGACTCCTTCAGGGGTGAAAACCGGGGATGAACGACGCGTTCCCCGAGCCAGTCGGACAACGCGTCTTCCGTTGGAAATTTATTTCGTTTCGTGTGGAAGCTTTACGAGGAAAGGTTCTTTAATGAACGTGAAAAATGCTTCCCAGGCTGGACTATATTGATACGAATCGAGGAAACAGTGCTTTTAAATTAATGCTGTTATTATACGCGACTGTTGAGTCCCCAGACTACAGATTACCACAAACGGTGTAATATCTGCTTAATTCGTGAATATAAGTGATAGCCTATTGTCTTCTTTGCTATACAGTAGGCGCCCGATGATATGGTACCCTTAGTACGAAAGGATTAACAGTGATAGCTTGTAATGGTTATCTCCTATAATCTGCCTATAATCTGGTTATATCTAAGATACTGTTTGGTGTAGTCTTAGCTTTCTCTATTTTACTTTATCAATCTTTTTTTACCAATATGATAAAAAGTGGTGGTCCAGACGTAAACAAGGCGTATGGACCGGATAACTATCGAGAGTTTGCTCGTTGAAACGTCCCTGTGTTCAGGGGTAATAACGTAACGATAACGATATTCGCCGCTGCTAAAGGGGACTAATGACTTCTGTGCTCGCCGGGCCGAAGCCTGCAAATTTAAATGCAATTTGAGCGAACTACCCGGCGGGGTCGTGGTCGTCGTCGCCGGCTGCGCCAGCCCCCGGTCGTACGACGTGGCGAAATCCCCCGGCGGACGTCATATTTCCCTGTCAGAACGAACGCGTTACGGCGAAGTTTCTGGTTTGCTTATGGTCGAAGTGACTGTCCATGCCGGAGAGGGTCGCACGCGCGCGCAAAATTTCGTCGTCGATGGGAAACTTCGGTGCGACGTCCATTCAGTGGACTGGAATCGGATGGATAGGTGATGAAACGTGTCTGTACACAGGGTGTTCGACTACTGATGTCATGAAACTTTAAGTGGAGGACTTTACATGTCAAAATAATAAACGTCAACGAAGTCAAATAGAAAATTAACGAAACTTAAGAGTGGTAAAATTGTGCTGGGAGGCTACGTTTTCAATTAACAGTTAAAAATTCACAGGTAAATACAAATCACAGTTCTGATCAACAGAATTTCGTCATTCTCAATTTTCGTTTCACTTTGACACGTAGAATTACCTCTTACAGTTTCTGACATCAGTAGTCGAATATCCTACTTGTCATGGAACAAGTAGAAACAGTCAGCAATAGACAGACGCGCGATTCTCCTGATTATATCTTTATACAGAATCAGCCCTCGTCAGTACTTCCAGCATTTACAAGTGTACTAAGTATACAGTCTACACCTGATTACAATGCCTTGCAAATTCTACAATTTACATTGTAATTGAACACACGAATAATGATCCCAGTAAATAATTTTCATTCATGAAAACGTAATCGAGTGCGCCAGTTCACATGTAACATCATTTCACATGTAAAAACCAATGAAATTGAATTTGTTCAACATTCTGAATTACAGAAAAATATTCCAGCACAAACATTATCACCAGGAGACACACTGCTTTACGGAGAGTCGCGAAATGGTTGACGCCGAGGACCGTCCGCCATTCTTTCCCGACGTTCCCAGCTTCCTTCTTTTTTTTCCCCCGCCGGGCCGACATTTGGAATGGCGCGGAGGTTAATATTTCATGCGCTCGACTGTTCCGGCGCTGAGAAAATGGGAAGGGCAAGGCCGCAGAGTTTCGAGGCGCGATAAAAAGGGTGCCGGAGAAAGGGTGGTCCGGGTGCGTGAAGTTATGAGGCCCCTTCCGGTCGGAACAACTGGACGACCCGCGGCGTGATTTAGCGGCAGAAAGTGTTCTTTCTCATTCAATAAAACCGTCGCTTTTCCCTTGGCGGTGTCCTTCCGGAATAGTGGTAGAGGGCGGGCGGGTGGACTCGACCACGCCGTAGACTGGACAGAAATGAAAGAGGGACCTCGCTGGTAATTGCGCGGGTAGTTCCTTGGACACGCTATTTGTCACGGAACGAAGGAGGGGGGAAGATATTTTCATAATAGAATGGCTATTATCATCGAATTCTATTACCATATAATAGCTATTATCAACGGGTGTGGGGTAAATAATGTTTTTCCGACGGTCCTCTTTGATACGAGTATATTGGATCGCTGGAAGATTCATTAGACGATGTTGCGGTAAGAAACATCAGGCCTATTGTGATGATTAACGAACGGGTAATGACAATCTTATCGAAGTAGACAAGAAAGTAAGATAAAGAAATTTTTCTTATCTTCCTATATAAGATAAAGGACAAAACACTTAATTAATTTAACACTTTCGAAGTGAACATTTTTAAATTAATATGGCAGTATAATTTAAAACAGGACCAATATCCTCTGTTAACTGAACACATACATTTTCGACAATGTATAACTTAAAAAACGAAATGAAACGTGTCTGACCACGTACGGCTTTTTTTACTGCGGCAGTCAACGTGTTAATTATACGTTTATTTTTTATTTCATGAAGTCAGATTTGCTTCCAAGATGATGAGACATCGATACGATAATACAATTCACACGCAGCCTGCGAAACTAGGAATAAATATTCGGCTGCGAATTCGATTCTCCCGAATTCCGCGCAACACGATTCCCCGCCTCTTCGAGAAAGAACCACGCGACCCCTGTGGTGGAAGAGGGTGCGCTTCCCCCGGTTCGAGCGAGCAGAAGGAGAATCGTTAACGGTTGGCTCTGAAAAGTACGGGAAGTTCGTCGGCTGACACGAATCGAGGATATTCCATTTCCGTTTGCGGAGGCGAGGGACGAACCTTCCTCTCCGGGCGAAGTTCCGCTTGACAAAGCGTTTCGGCGGGATCTCCGAGCGTGGTATAGGTCGCGACGATAAAACCGGCATTGAAGTTCGAGGGAAGCCCAGGAAACCAACCCGCTCCTCGGACCCTTCGGTTCCGACGAAACGCGATTCTCGTCGACGGTGAAACGCTTACTCCGTTTAATCGAGCTAGTTTGAGTCAAAGACCGAAGATTACCCGAGGAAAAGTAGACGTTCCACTTGTCAATTTGCTGAATTCCTCCGATCGAGGAGATTTTTCTGGGTATGGATTCTTTTATCCGGTTCTATGATTGATGTTCGACAGATTTCTTACAGTTTCGTTGAGCAGTTTAATTTTGACTCGTCTGGAAAGAATATTGAAATATTCGCGATCGAGGTGAAGCTTTTTCCCCTTTTAGCGAACTTAGTAAGGAAACCGACATCCAAGATATCCTTTTATAATGAACTTAAAGCTTATTAATATCGTGTTTTGCGGGAATAATTATTCTATTGTCTCCGCATAGCTAAATATGTCACTGACTTATATTAAATATAAAAGATTATTCTAATCAAAACTAAGAATTACCCTTAAAAACTTACAACTTTTTAATACCCTATTCCGCGATAACAATTAATCTATCATCTCAGCTAAATCTAAACGTGTAAATGACTGATATTAAACAGCGTCTTCATCAAGATAATTAAGAAACCAAAACTCACGCTGGGTACTCGCAACTTCGAACTAATTTCCATAACCACAGAGATAGAGAGAGTCGACCGAAAAGTGCAGGACGTCGTCGACGGAACAACAGACGCGACAAGGCTGCGCGATTAACCGGCGATCCCGTAGTTTGTTGCTGAAATCTACCGGGCAGTGGAAACGGATGAGGCCCGTCAAATTGCCAAACAAAAGTGAACTCGATCCTCCGGAGTTTGCAGCCCCTTAAATCAGCACCGTCCGCCCGGGCAAGTACAATACCGCGAGCGTAATAACTCCGTTGAAACGGTCGGTCGAGGCTGTGTGTGTGTGTGCACGCGGCTGGGTAAATCACGAGAATCCCCGACGAACGTCCGTCGCCCGGACAAATATACACATCCATCTCCGTCGGTTTTGCCGTCCATAGAGGGACAAGGCCTTGGTTGTGGTGGTGGCTCTCGAGAAACTGGCGAGGCAGACGTCCCATGTCACGTCACTCATAATTACAACGATAATCGTCGTCGAAGCGACGAACGACGTCACGACCGTCGGGAAAGTTCCTTTAATGGTTCGTTCCAACCCACCTACCACCACTCCTGGCCACGACAATGGGGTACCCCGTTAAAATGGCCCCGGAGGAGTACACATCCTCGTCGCGCGTGGAGTATAGATCCTCGAGAGGCGGCGAAGCAGGAGGAACGATTCGTTGGGCATACCCTAGAAGCTTTTACCGGGCTGCAGAAGACACACACCAAGGCTGAACGTGGGCGTAGAGCACGGTCCTTCCCCCGGCTTGCAACGGCATTATTCTTTCAAGGGGCTTGCAAACCGCCCGACAACTTCATCGCGGTGCTTTTACCGGCCAACGTTCCGTGTCGAATAGAAATACACACGCGTCTCGATTGCTCGGATGAAAAGCCGCCGTTTGGGGATGAATCGCGGTGATCGATGATCGACGTGCACGGAAAAGGGATTTGTTGGAGTGAGTCGATGGTTTTCAGGAAGTACCACTGGGATACTTGTTACATTGTGCAGAAGTTCATCGTGGGGGCGCAGATTCGACTTCTTGGAATCTTAACAGTCATTGCGTACGATTTGCACCTTTTGTATGCACACTGCATTCATGTAAATACACAATTTTAATGTTTCTAAAAATATTTAGAAATTGCTGCAGTAGATCCTCGATGAGTGTTCGAAGGCTGCACTGAGAAGAAGAGGTCCTCGGTTGTAACGTTCACTTTTTTTCAGCCATATATGGTCATTAGTTTATTAAATATGTAATGTTCAGTGCCGAGGAGCCTTCGAACTCTCACCGAGGATTTACTGTACTACGTCACTTAAAACTTATGTACCTTAGGTCAATTGTATTAGCGCCGTTTATCGAGCTTTAATATCCCCTCGATCTTCAGAAATTTCGTAATACCTTGTAACGTTTACTGCATATCTGATAAGTGTCTTAATACTTACGAGCGGTACACATAAAGAACGTCCTATCTCGATTATTGTCATCGTAGCGTTACCTTTCTTCGTTGAATTAATTCGCAAGCGATCATAAACGTTCACGATTGCACGCAGAATGTTCTCATCACGGAAAACATCCAGTGTCGTTCTAACCCTTTATGGAACAATAAAAGCAACGATCGTTTCCCACCGGTGGAGGAGTACAAAAGGAAACTCTCATACCTGCCGCGTAACACCTCTATTTACCATTGTCACCCTTAAAGAGCCCCTTACGCGTCGTTCGATTCAATAACCTGGACAAAGAAACCGACTGTTCGCGGAGGAGGTGGCGGCGTCGTCGTCGTTTCAATTAAAACCGTCTACGCGGTCGAACGACGCCAACCGTTTTCCCCTCCCTAAAACCCCTCCTTCGCGTTCCGTTTCCGCGTCTGGCCCGGAGGTGCATCGCGTCTCGCGACGCCAGCCGGCGTACACCGTGGCCTCGCGGCAATTTCGAAAGTCATTGTATATAAAATGAGCGTCGTCGCACCGACAGGGTGGCGTTGGTGTATATATCCGTGGCGGGTCCGGCATTAAGAAACTTGGCGATTCGAAGAGGCGCGCAATATAAGGGGCTACCTCTTCCTTCTTAAATTTAATCGAAATCTCATTCGTGGCCGTGTTTGTCTTGCCCGGGCTACCTCTTACGGTTTCCGTTGGTTCCACTCTGATTATGAGTTTCTTAACGTTCAAACTTCGTTGCTGGATCCACCACGAGGAGGACGGGTGTGGCTGCAAGAGGGTGAACTGTGAGGGGTGGGTTTTATGTCCCGGAGCATAATAAACCCATTTCCCTGTGGTCGACTTTTTTTCTTCCATCCTTTCCTCTGTGAAGATTGCACCAAGAAACTTCGACTCATAGATGGAATCGTCGCCGATCCTGGCCACAATGGAAACCGTGCCATCCATCAAACCAGCCCAGGAGCATCTTCCGCGGGTCTGGCTAGGAAAAGAATCTTCGTGTCTCGGTGGCGCTTCCTTTTGACGTCGGGAATTCTTCTCGATTGGAAATTCACGAAGTTGCTCTCTTTTTCTCTGTCTCTCGGATCGAGGGAAAGGTGTGTCGGGCGGTCGAGTGAAATAGTGCCAGGGCAACAACGGGTACCGTGTTTAGTATTTATTTCCCCGAAGGTTTGCCTCGCTTGTTCGCCTATCCCACACATCCTCCTCACACGCTACGTTTTGCATCGTTCGTGGATCCGTGGCTGATTGCCGGACACCGGGAAACCTTTCTCGAGAAATGGGAGAGATGATTTCCAGTGAAATTCCATTCTTCGAAAGTTCCGATGGAACGGCGGAGGGAGGGGGTTCCAAAGCTGGATCGAAATAAAATACACGGATAGAATACAGGTGTGTGCAAAGTGTTCGGGGGGAGGGGGGGGAAAGGTACAAAGCCTGTTGAATTACATTTAAATACATTCCAGATAACCGTTAATTTTCCTGTCCCTACTGGAAAAAAAAGGGCGCCGGATAAATGCGAATCGAAACGGAATTTTGTGATCGTCGTTTGCGAGAATCGAGGGGAAATGACGAACACCGCACGCCGATTATCCATTTGAATATAAATGAGAGCGCAAGCTGGCTGGATTAAAAGGTGAAACGAAACTGGGTTGACCGGCCGCGGCGCACGGTGTGAAACGAGTAATTGCGCGGCGACAGTTTTTGGCCCCCTCTCCCCCCCTCCACCCACCCTCCAAATGGAACTTGAATCGAATTTCGGCCCATTAGGTTCCGCCGAATACGCCAGGACGTATTTATAGCGAATTATTGAAATAAAATCACTTTCGGTGGCAGTTTCATCAACCCACCGTGCCGGTATGGCATTGTACCATTTTACTTTTATTTATACACCCACTTCTATAGACCCTCGCGACTCGTGGAAAAACTGCCGTGTGGTAATTCGCGAGTATCTATCGCTCAAACGTATCGGAACAAATCGATCTGTAGGACGATGTTATATAAAACGCGGACTGAACGGTATCGAGTTCTATTTTAGTTTGCCTCGTGGAGCAATTCACGGAAATGAAACTGAGAATCATCTGCTGCACTCTAGACTGAAGTATCGTGAATAAATAGTACGAAGAATGGAGATCATTTTATTGATGTATGAAAGTTTCAAGTTCTATGTGCTTTATGACGTTAGATTCTTTAAATATTACCTAATATATGGAACTTCTTGTTTTGACCGACATCCTTCATCTACCAGAAAACGGAGACCACTTATCAACTGTATCCGAATTTTTATAGTGTACATGCTTCTGTAGTGGGGATGAAGTAGAAACTCTCACTAGAAACTTCCTACCCAAATCTCATGCAGAGAGTACTGTATTTAAATTTTTCGGTTATAGTAATAATAGTGATCTAAAATTACCAGTATCATAAAGCATCCACAAGTGTGAAGTTTCCAATAAGTAAAATTAATTCTCTCAAAATCGTCCGACCAATTCACTCCCAAGCGACCAACGAACCTATAAACGAGCATTAGACTCCAACAAAAGGTAAAGAATTATAGCTAGCGAAACCGCTGTATTCACCGCGGTCCTCGCGAATAATAATTCTCCGAAATTTACAGTCGTCGCGCGGCATTGAAACCGGCCGGACGGCCGGGCGCAAAAATACAAACGACGCGCGGCTAATTTCATTTTATCTCCAGCTAGTAAATTATCTCTTTCTCCCTCTCTCGACACAATAACCCGCTCGGGGACTGAAGTTTCACGTTCCATTTCGTTCCGACAATCGCCCCTCCCACCCCGTCCGGAGATATATTATTTTCCGTCGGCGGTCCCTCAACGGAGGAGAAAGTAATATTCTAATGCGGGCCCCGTGCGTGTTCGAGCACAGACCCGGGAAACCCGTCGTTTAAATCGCGCAGCGTAATTCGCGCGGACCTGTAAACGATTCCCGCGACGGGCCAGAACATCGTCATGGCGACGAGGGAACGGATGAAGGAGGAGGATGAGGAGGGGCGCGTGTACGAGACGGGGCCATTCCATTTCTTCTCAGCAATTTCCAATAAATCTTTTGTCCGCGAGACACGCGTTCCGTATCTAGGGAACGGGATAGAGAGGGAACTAGCGCACGAAAGAGAGATAGAGGAAAACACGACGGCCCTCGGGAAGAGATTGCGTCTCGACTTCCCGCTGAGAAGGGAGATTTAAGGTCCCCTAACCGAAAATTCGCGACGGCCTACGCGAACACGTCCCCGACCCCCGGCATTATATTTTCATTTGCGAGACGCAAATTTCGAGATCGGACCCCCACGACCCCCTGCGCGATCGTCGTTTAATTTGCGAACGATCGTACACGCGAGACGCACCGTAGACTTGGTAATACGAGCCTCGGTAATCTGCGTTTCATTTCATCCCACTTAGAGCGGCGCGTCCCTTAATCGGAGGCGTTGAACTGTGGATAATTTTATTAATGGACACTCTCGGGTTGATGAGGGAACACTATTTCGGGATTAGTATTTCCAGTTGGAGGTTCTGTTTCGGAGTGTGCACTTGAAATTCTGCATTGTGTTTCTCGTATTGTATTCACAATTTGTAAATGCATTGTTACACTATTGAACGTACACTGGACATTACGCACCGTGCACTTTGTGTTATTGCACGGTGTCCAAGTGGAGAACGTATATTATGCAGAGTGCTTAATGCACAATGCACTTCGCACTATGTACCATGCACTCTGTAGTGGATAGTACTCGCTATGCACAATGCACTCTGAAGTCTGTAATGTACTAAAACGAAGCTTAGACCACAATTTCGTAGTTGTCAATTTTCGTCCAACAATTAAGTCGACGTGTACAATCTACCCTGCGACAGTATCCCGTATTTTCATCATCACAAGTATTATCAAAGTATATAATTCAAAATCTACAATCATTGCTTAACCCCCAACCGATTTCCCAAATTTTTCCTAAAACAGTAATTAAACCCAAAGTCTATTTTTGATTCTCACCAGCTCGAAGACACCGCGTAAGCCAAGCTCGAATTACAGAATCAATTCCACCGTAACGAAAAAGACATCTAGCTTTCACGACCCGTGGAAGTCGGCAAATTAATCGAAATCGCCGCAAAAGCCTGCAAACTCACCGACGCCCCGCGTAATTACGTTAATTCTTTACCTGATGCGGAGGCGAAACAGTGTCGCGCCGGGCCCCGCGTACATTCTCGGACCGACTGTTATTCGTTTACTCCAATTAAGTTAATCGCGGCCGATTGCTGTCCGCGGCGCGAGATACCTGTCCCGGGGGCCCCGTAACACAGGAAGCCGCCTATTGAAATTACGGTCATTAATCGCGCGATCGGTAATTTTTCACCGTTATCCACGCCAGGTAGCCACGACGACGGCAACGGGTATGATTACCAATCTCTCGGGGCGACGATAGGGCCCTGGCGAGGTAGGTAGTGGGGGAAAATTGATATGCCGCGATGAACGGGCCGCGGTAGTTATTGTCATCTATGGTCGTTAACCGTACGTGAGCTGGGAGCGGTTCCCCGTGTCCTGAGAAATGTCTTCATGGTCTGTCATCAAAATCTCGTGTAAATTGCTTATGGCCGCTAATAAAAATTCTTGCCACGGACACCGACGTACACCGACACAGCCAAGCACTCTAACCGGCACGACACGAAAACCAGCCGACCCGATCGTTTGACGGAAAACACACCCGTCGGAAGGATTTTTATTATTGGCTCGGGGGAACATCGACGTACGTTTTAACGCGCGATCGAGCGTTCACGCGTAAGTACATAACTGGGGGGCTCTGAAAAGGTATGCCAGGAATCCGGAGGGCTTCGAAGGATTCTAACCCTTTTTCCACGGGTTTCGTCTACGAAATTTTTCGGTGAACGGACGTGACTCGGATCGGGATGAGATTGATGCTCGTCGAATGATAGAACGCAACAGTTTCACCGGGCGAGAGTTTGAAATCGTGGTATCGGGCGGAAGGAAATTACATTTCGATTTCGTGGAAATTGAATTTTGATCTGGTAAACTCGGAAATTTCGAGACGGTAATCCGAGCATATAGTGTATATTGTAATTATTCTCCACTAAACCCAATAGTTAAGTTTTTCAGAAGTTGTTTTCGCAGATGGAGTTGTCCGAACCGCTCCGAAACGCGTGTACCAATTTGCGTGGACAAGTGTACCGATATTGAATTTTAATTCAGTTTAGAATATATGTACCTATATCTGAATATCACGAATCCCCCGGTCTGTATATTCCACAGGTGAGACACTTTCATGCGACATGAATTAACCAGCGTTGGATTCCTCGGCCGAGTCGCGCGTGACCAGGTAATTCTAAATTATTGACCGCGTCGATCATTAACGACCGTATAATGTAATAGTCGTTCCCAATCGGTTCACGCGTATTTCAAAACCACGAAGTCAGCTACAGCTCACGGCGGTTTTCGTGAAACTCGAGACCACATCGCGAGCCTAACTAATTTTCAATTATACACTCGATCGATCACGAACATTTTTAAAGTCTCCTAAAACCCACTCGTGAAAACTGTGAAAGTCGTCGCTGGAAAACTTCCAGAACTATAAAAAGGCTGTCCGCCACGGAATTAAGATTTTCCTCGATGGCGATGCGGGCAATAAGAAACACGGGACGAGGTAATATCCTGTTCCATAGACACGGCGAGAAGAAAAGACTCGGCTTTCGTCGCGTCGGGCGACAGGAAGCTGGCAACGAACCGTGGAAAATTTCACAATCAGCATCAGGTGGGGGGGATTCTTTATCTTTGCACGGTGATTCCTCCCCTGGGGAATCTGTGATTACGCGTAAGTGTAGCGTCGATTACCGTCGCTGCAATTTCCACGGCGAGCATTTCTCCGGAACGGATACCTGTTCTATCGCGTGCATTAACGCGCGCGGACGCGGATCGCGATAATTCGCCTGCCCGGTTTTTCCAGAATAAAAGAACCATCACCCGGTCGTGGTATAAAAAGAAAAATTTGCCGTTGCGAAAGCCAACTTCGCGCGGTCGCTACGGGCGTGGATTAAATTCCGTGCCCTAATTGGCCGGCCGATAATTGCCGCGTAAACGAGAACGATCCGAGAGTGCGTGGAAAATGGCTGGTTGAAGGATTACACCGGCTGTTACTCGACGGAATCGTTCCTCGCGGTGCTGAGAGATAGCTTCATTTCCAACCGGACAGGTGATCGTGCATCCTCGATTCCAGTGTTAACCGTATTCTTGGAGCGGGTAGATGGAAGTGTCTGATTAAGATGGTCGTTCTATGGAAGAATTCAGCGTTACTGAAGGAGGATGATTGGAATCCTTTGATGGTCCGATTGAATTCATTTAATCTTCGTGCAGTAATGATTGAGTTAATAATAGAGTTAATAATTGAGTTAATAATTGAGTTAATAATTGAGATAATAGTCATCGTTTCAAGGAGTGAATCTACACCCCTGGGTTTTTGTTTTATGTTAATATACTCTGTCCGTCGAGAGAAAATGTTTAAAACGAAACGTAAATGTTCCAATACTTAGAAGTATACCTGTTCTGTTGCTTATACTGAGACTACTAAATCCCTCCGTGATCTCTCCACTAAACTCTTGCAGTCTATGCACAATGAGCACCTCATAATTCACGTAAATGTCGTTTAACTCCTACAACCGTGAGCCGCAAATTCTGCAGTTTCATTACACTTAAACTCCCTGAACCTTACCAATCTCCGTCCACGATCCGTTCACCGCAGAAAAAAAAAAAAACGCTCACCCCGACCTGACCTATAATTTCGTCGAATTCACGTTCCCCCCGAGACCAAGTCGAACGGTCTCTCGAATTTCCGTATTCACCTCTCGACACCGGTGTACTTTTAACTGGGAGTTTATATACCGTGCTCGTTTGCCCTGCGTGTATATATTTGCGAAACTTCGCGTCTCCTCGCACACGACAGCGTACTTGGTTCCTCGGATTCGAGGCGTTCGCGTGTGCACACCCGAGGCGAATCGTCGCCTAGAGAAGCGTGCATCGGGACGTCGTGGAAAGGCGTTAGTTCGCGAGAACACAAATTGGTACAATTTACCAGGGGACACGTAGAGGACGCGCGTGGGCCACGCATAGGCACGGGGCACATAGAGCTTCTGGCGCCGCCCCTGGCTCGCCTCCGATGATTTCGACCCTCTCGAAAAAGCCGTCGACGAGTTCCAATGCGATTTGACGCAAATTAGTCCTAATAGCCGTGGAGAGAAAGAGAGTCTCGTGCTCTCGACGACTTTTTTCTTGCGCCCCTCCGACGTCACCCTTCTCGTTCCCCTCGACGTCTTCTCCTCTCTCTTTCTTTCTCTTTGGTCTCTGGAGAATACCGTAGTTGCGATCGGCCCCCAGGGGGCCCTGAAATCCCCACGTTCCTCGGCGTCTGGCGATTACCAAAGAATCTCGAGGATTCGACCGGGGCACGACTTAATAGTCGGCCCCGGGGTGCCCCGTAAATCGCGTGCTCGAGGACTAGACTTAAATTCGTTTTAATTAGGTGTCTTCAAACGAGGGTGAGGTTCTTCGTGGAGTACTCTTTTAGTTCGCCGGGGTTTTAGATAATACCGTGTTGTTCATTTTTGTATTCCCTTGCATAGATTATTACTTGCGAGAGAACCTCGGTACCCTAAAAATTTCGATTTGCTGTGAAAATTTGGTTTGTAGGGGATTTGAATCGGAAGCATCGGGCAGTTTTCCGTTTTCGTGGGGAAACCATCCCACAGATTTGTAGAGTATAGCATGCCATTAAAACTTTGTTTTAATAGTTTTTTGATACTTACTATAATCTTCAAGAAACATGGGAAAATAGAAAGACATCCATTAACCTGACTAAGGGGTGGTTTCACCCAGAAGAACCGAATGTCAGTAAAAACGAGAAATTGCCCGATGCTTCTTTCTATCGAGGCTCCCCAAAAACCTTGAGACTTAAAACAAAATTGAAATTTTCAGGGTGCTTCAGTTCCTTTGTTAGTTACTAATTAAAAATTGACAGTTTCTTCGAATAATTTAACGGTGTAGGTTGCAAGCGATTACTAGACCAGTTATAGGAACTTTGGGTCAAAGCTATTCGCTATTCTACTAGGTTCCAAATGAAACAAAAACCTCCTCAAACTTCACCAAACTCTTAACTGTACCGAATTCCAGGCAATCGTGTACGGTGTAAATTGCATAAAATCCGCAATCCAGTGATCACCGTGCCGCCCCCCCCTGTAAATTAACCCCACGATTTAATATTTCCACTCGGGTAACGGTCAACGTGTTAACCGTACGGTAGACCAGCGGAGCAATTAATAGTAAAACGTACTACGATGTATCCCTTCACCACCAGGTCTTAGGAAATGTTCCTAATTAACCGCGAGTTAAATGAATGTTGCTAAAAGGTCTGTGCATCGCGGTTCGAGAAAACAACCGGGCATGCACACACGCCGCGCCCACGTTTAGCCTCGTGGTCAGTCTTGCACGGGGTCTTTCTCCGGCTCGATTAATCACGGCCACGAACTATTTGGCGGACCGTTTATGATAAATCGCCCGTGGATAACCGGCGGACACCTTAACGCGCCAACATATCCTTATTCGGTAGATTAACGTCGAGACTTTAGCTTGGTTCCGATGCGTGCGATATATCGCCCCGGCGAGTTCATACACGTAAGCGACCCTAATGCCTCACGGGACTGTCGGCACACGTTGACTTCGGCTTATCGCGATTGAGCAGAATTAATGGTGATACCTGCGCTAATGTCTGCGTTCTCCATTTGCCGTGTGCATTTCCTCGATTCGCACGGGTATTAAATCCATACCGTCGACTCAGCGACGACGCTAGCCAACCCCCCTCTCCATTCCTCCTCTGCCCCCTTCGGCTTAATTAAAACTCGTTTGCCTGTTACATCACCTGAAACTGACCTGCTGCACGCGGCTGGATAAAAAGGGCGCTATGATCGTGCACTATGGCGCACGTTTATTATTCGACGAGCGCCTCGTATCGGGCGCCACGCGGACACCTTTCACCGTGTACACTGTGCAATTGTGCACTGTATAGTGCAAATTATGCAAATTGCGGTGTAATTTATACTATCGGTACTGTACACTGCATCGTGGTTTATGCATTCTGTCGAGTAAGATATGCACAAGACAATACTCTGTACATTGTGTATTTGTATTTGTAATCATGCACTGTATAGTGTAATTTATGATGGAATGGTATACACTATGGGGTAACATTATTATTAACAGCGGCTTATACGTTAAGAACCAAGTGCAGCACTGATGTCCCACCTAATGTAATACCACCTTCAATATCTCACATATTTTCGAAGATACTTTTTTTAAAATATTTTAAAAAATGTTCAGATCCACTGATGTTTTTTTAAATGAGAGTACATACTTTTATTATCGTCGTGTAATAGTTGATTCAAGGCCTGAATAGTACGACCTTCGTGTGAACTTGAGTACGAAAAATCTACAAATGTAATAAAATCACACGATGGAGGGATTAATACAAAAAATTTATCAAACTTGATGGACAAATCAAGTGAGATATTTAAGGTATTCACGTTAAGCGAGACGCCCAACAGAATGTATAATGTACCATTTCTCTTGCACATAATACACCGTACACATATCCATCAATAATGGCCGTAGTACACTACAAATTATTCGGAACCCTTACCGTTATCCTCCACCGAAGAGAGAAGTTTCCGTGGTTCAGTCGCGGTGGAAGAGCGCTTCGCTCCGCGAGAAGAAATGTCATCGTAAAACAAGCCCCACACCATATCGCGCAGAAAACCATACCATTTTTCCACGTTCGAACTACCCCGTAAATCAGCCCCGGACGGAGGCCTATCCCCTCCCCGACCCTTCCCTCCGCTCGTTTCTGGGAAACGTTCCGGAAAAAAGGCAGCAACCGGTTCATTAAAAATCCATAGGGCGCATAGTTCCGAAACGTGCCGAGCATAGACCGTTGCTAGACCGCGTTCTATCGGCAAATAACGTCCGCGGTCGGAAGAAGCGATAGCCATAAAATCTCCGCGAGGTAAACGCCTCCTCGTCTCGCCTCGCGACGCCTCGTCGTCCACGGTGGTTCGGTGCTGCGACGGCGACGACGTTTCCCGTGGCCCAGCGGGACACGTTGGGAATAATTCAGGAAGTCTCCCATCGAGGGAGTACATACACTTCCTTGCCCCCTCCCCACCCTCCGAGCTGCGGTGACCAGCATTCGCGATGCAGTATTCATGGGGGCCCCCGCGAGTTTCGTTTACGAATTTTTCATTTGGCCCCCGCGACGTTATCGCCGCTGTGTATCGGCGGTCCGACCACCCCGAAACGCGCGGCCCTCGGGATTGTTTACGAGGGTCGAAAAACTTTCGATTTTTCGAGGATCGAGACGTAGGGACAGAGGAAGAGCCCTTCGAATGGAGCTACTATGAATCATGTGTTCTCGTGGTCTCGAGGAACGGTGAAAGTTCGCTGGGCTTTCTTGGGGATGAAGGATGAAGACGGAGGGTTATGTGAAGGTGTATATGTACTTTGTTTTTGGTCTCTGGGCAGTGACGTGAAACGGGTATGGATGTACGAGTGAAATTCTCTGGGGGTTGATAGTGGGTTTTGAGTGTGGAGTGGATCTTGGGTGAAATCGGAAATGGAGATTTCTTGAACGTGATGATGATGCATCCTTTCTGGTAGTGATACGTGTGAATTCAAGATTTGTCTGTGGATTTTGCAAAGAATTCTGTAGGCGTTTGAAATATTTAACACTGGAATTACCAAAGCAGTCGAATGGTTAGTATACTCTTATAACGATGATTAAAATGTTATAACAATGGGCAGTGACTCACAAGTTTGTTTATGGACGTTTTGTTCATTTTGAATGAAAATGCAGATGAAAACAATCTTTACATCTTTCAGTGTGGATTAATCATCATTGCCCCATCCAAAGTGAAAAGTCTAAATTCGCCTTTACTCATCTGTTCACTATCAACAACTTAATAGTATTTCGCGCCTCTTTCTCAATTATTTTTTATTAATTACTTTTATCACTGAAAATATTCCGAAGAAATATTCCTCGCGTGATAATAAGAATTCTAGAAAGACGATAGCTCCCCTAACCGGAGTCCAGTGTCGGATCAAATGTGCATGAACCTCTTTCATTATTTCCGTCCACATACTATTCTATAGGACATCCTGTACAACTTTGGACATTGAACGCAAAAGCTTGCGTGACAAAAGAAAACCTCGGAGACCTCTTCCTCGAGGAAAGTTTCCGCTTTAAGATCCCCACCCATCGGTCCTCTCGCGCTTTGTCCAAGTTAAACAATGGCAGTTTTGTCACCGGTCGCGGAGCCCCGCGTTATTGCAGATGGAAGTTTCCCATCGGTCGTTCTTGCAGTCTCCGCGGAACTTCGGGAATCGGCCGTTGATTTCCGGGTTAATGAGTTCACCGGGATCTCATCGGGCGAGCCAGAGTTTCTCGAGGACGCTTGGAAGAAGGGGTGGGAGGGCCTTGCGCCGAATGAGAAAACGTTTGAGCGGGTGTTCGGCTCGAGAAGTTCGCGAAATTAATGCTCTTACGCCGGAACTCCCTCCGCTATGGAACTCTTCTTCAACGAGCTTTATGATTTTCGAGCGCTGCCTTCTGGTTGGTGAACTGCAACCTTATCTCGATCTTCAACTTTCTTAACCCTCTTTTTCAATCTACTTTTTAACTCTATTCTTAAGTTGCCCACAGGATTTTATACAGAAGCGTGAGTTGATCGATAGAAATTCTTGAAACTACTTAATAATTTTACTTTCTGTATACCGTTAGTTGGGGTAACTTTAACACAGATCTGGGTAACTTTGACCTACAGAAAATGATCATTTACAATTTGGCAGGTCTACAACCGAAGCTTCAAAACCGAAAATTATTATTATCTGACATTTGGGCAAGGTTACCTTCTCCGAGTCAAAGTTGGCCTATTCAACAGAATTTTCATAACGTGAAATAATTTGCCACTTTCATAGACCACTTCCGAACGAACAGTTTCAGATCCTCGACATCTCCGAGAGCCCCAGTTCACCAGGAACAATGCCGTGGTCCAAGAAATTACCGAACGATCATTACAACGAGCACCATAACTCGAAATGCGCAATCTCCACGAAAATTGAATCGCCACGCGAACGGTTACAATCCCCTCAAGGAAGAAGACCTCTATCTCGTCCGGAGTTTTTTACGAGACGACTCGTCTCCGAAATAAAAACGCCCCTTCCGTTAGCGGGGGAACATAAAAGACTCTTTAAGAAAACATAGCGTGGACATTCGTCCACTGGGGTTCGACAGGCCGCGAAGAAGGGGGGCTGGACTCGTAGAAGACACGAAGCCTGTTCACGACGACTGTTCCACGGGCCTGGAAAGCGTTTCTTTGTTCCACGTGGGAGGAATCGTTACATTTATCTCCGTTCAAAATTTTTACAGACCGCTCCGACGAATACTATTCATAACGCATAAAAGACAATGGCTCTCCGTAAAAGTCGATGTCCGTTACCGGTGATCGCTTACTGGACCAGAAACAAGACCAGCGACGAAACTTCCACCGGGAGAAATGGAGTGTAGAGGATAAAGGGCACGCAGAGGGAGAGGGGTAGGGACAAGCCTCTAATTTTATAGCCGCGATTATCCACGGAGACACAGGAAGAGATGTGCAGTGTACTCTCGGCATATTGATCCCAGGCGTAATACGTTATCGATCAGCGTTACACTAGCGACCGTTCGTTGCACAATATACGGGGACACACAGGCGGGCCGCGCGTTATTCGATGAATTTCAATTTCACCGGACAAAGCCGCTCTTGATGTCGTCCACGGGCGAAAGTTGCTCAAGTCTGCTGTTTCGGGACACGATAAGTAGCCTGGGCTAAAGCTCGACACCGCTTCCGGCACACGTCGTAAATTTTTGTGCGACCCGGATGATTCGATCGTGTCGCGATCTTGGGATTAGGGTTTTGCTCGAGAAAGTTGTCGAAGATTCTTTACTATTTTCGTGTTCTTTTCTGTAACATATTACAGGATTCCTTGCTGCGGAAATTTAACACTTTTGGAAATCTGCAAGTGTAAGAGAAATGCAGTATTGAAATTTCCGAATGGGTACTACAAATGAATCGCTAAATTATCATTTTCAGGAGATAAAAGTTTTCAGAGTACATCATCTTGGATATGTACCGCTTCTTTAGTAAATGGAAATTCTGTTGTAAACGTTGTATTCAAACTACAAAAGTGATACGCTGCCGAAAATCGAATTTCTTAGAAAAATGGAGATATCTCCTTTCTGCAGTTAGTGATTTGGGTAAATACATATGGTGTTTAGTGGGGAGGTGATGACTTTTCCCCTTAGCTTAGGTCACCTTTACCGATTCATTTGTTTTTGGACACGTAGCTTGATCGAATTTACCAATTATGGCCTTTAATGAGTCAGGCGGTTAGTCATCCAACAACACGTCCCTTCTTAAGATATTCTAATTATGACGTTTCATTATTTCATCTATGGACAACGGTTTGGAGTCCGAATTTGACGATCTCTGGACTGGCCCAAACTGTGCATTATTATGTTTTCTTAATTTATTTCAATTTATTTTGTAGGTAGCAGGTTTTATGTTCTCATTTTGGCAAATTCCATCAAGAGATATTTGTTTGCAGAATTTATCTCGGTGCAGCGTAAATCGAAGCGGGAAAGTGTGGTAAGGTGATTCCTGTCTCGTCGCGATCAAAAGCTGCAACTTAATGACTTTCACTTTCGTGAGAACGATATACGCGGCTAGGATCGTGGTAGATACTAGATACACGCTACCGATCCGCGTCACGAAGGCCCACGCGTTATCACGTCACGCGGAACAAAACCAGCGTGCGCGGCTATTTGTACGTTTGCTCCTGGCTGCCACGTGACGTTGCAGTAGGTCACGCCTTGTGTTTCGTGTTCCATGCCAGTTCTTCGATCCTCTGACTCCGTATATCTTCTATCGAGAAATCGCTCGAAGTGCTTCTTAACACGTTGATCGTCGTGTCACCTATCGGAAGGCTGACACTGTTTCCAATTTGGATATACGAAATTAGTCGTGGGATTGCACGTGAAATAAATATTCCATTCATACCAAGAACCACCGAAATCTCGAGTTTCCATCGAGATAAATCTGTTTCAGATATCCTCGATCCTTTCCTGGAAGAATCGAATTAGATTGTACAGAGTGTATTATCGTTCACAGTTCGAGCCAGTATCTAAAACGAGGTCAGTCGTTACCCACGATGAATACTCAACTGAAAAAATTATAGGATAAAGACAATATTATCCGTAACGATCGATCCCCGTCCCATTTCCATATTTCCGATCTCACTCGTCGAGTACTCCGATTACGTTTTCTTCCCCTCGATCCGACCGTATTCACCGCGGCGGCGGGCATCTCTTATTCATGCAATATCGGAGCTATTATTATTTTATCATCGGCTCGATTTAATTCGAGGGAAAATTTCATTTATAACCAACCGAGTGCATTATGCACACACACACACACACGCGCAGACCCACAAACCGTGAACACCGTAGAGAACGAAGGAGCGAGATGAACGTTGAAAATCGGATTCTAATTTTACACACGCCATTATTCCGTCGGAATTATACGGGCTAGACGAGATAGCCCGTCCATATCGAGTGGTCGACGTTAATGCATCATTGAGCGACATTACACCGACCGATGCGCCGAGGCCCCCCCGGTATTTCTGCGGACGTGCCCGCTACTGGTACCGGCAAAACTCTGTTTCTATTTCCACGTCAACTGAATTAATTATCGCGGACTTCTGTCCGGCACTCCCTTGCCAGTCACCGATCCCCATCGATTATTCAACGAAGTTTCTCGTACGATCGTCCCCCCGATACCGTTGCACGGACGATGCACGAAAGGCGAACCTGCAACGTCGGGGCCCCACGAGGGATACGATTAGATTCAACGACGGTCCCATGGTACCGTTTCCAAACACCTCAGCGTTCCGATAAAGGAATCACTGAGCTCGGGAAAACTCTCGCCGATTAGAATATTTTATATGAAATAAATACATTCCATTTTTGATATATCATGCCAGAGAATAGGATACACTGTGTAGTATAAATTGTGAACTTGCATTATTGATATTGTACACTGTTCATTATGCCTTGTACAATGTAAATTATGCACAGAATTGTGTAATTTTACTTCGAACACTTGTGCTCTATAGATGCTGAAGTGTGCAGAATAAAAATAGTAGACCAGTATTTAACAAGGAGATTCGTAGAAATGAATACTTTTCATTTTCTGCGGTTTTATAATGAATAAAAGGAAGATAAGGGGAAAGTGGTATTCATAGATCAGACTTTAAATTTGTTACCTTTGTGAAGGCACGATGGTAAGTTATATAAATTCGACGAACTTGCTGAATAATGGTTAACGTCAAGGAAGTTCCGTAGATATAATATAATGCTTATTTCTACGGTCTTCAGTCGCGAAGCGTGAAATGTGAACTGTGTGACTGATGTGAATAGGCACACGCGTGCCGCAACAAAGCTGCCCTTGTCGTATACCAGTTCTGCCGAGATGCTGGCATTTTGATAAGCGATTACCGTGAACCGATGGTTTTGCATGAATTACACTTCCCATCAATTATATCGTAGCCTGCATTCTACTCACACTGTCGCGTTCAAATATAATCGTGAGCCATTATGACCGATGAGTTTCAACTCTTTTAATGTACCGTGGCGTTTCGCCGTCCTCTCTGTAATTACGGTAACTAAAGGTCAACTGAAAAGAAATATCATACGAGTACTTATATAATAATATAAAATATAAAATGCCTTAAATTCTTCAACTCACTTCAATCTTCCATAAAATATGCTCAATAATTCACCGACATTTAATCCCACGAAATTATTACACTGACAATCTAGTTATTCGGTCAAGGAATTAAGATCAAAATGCTGAGTTCCTCGCGATTTCAAATTTTTCACTTACACTTTCAACGACCCTTTCGATCCCCAGTCGACACGTGTCAACGAATTCCTAAAGCAGTTCTTGAAATCGCATCGATTCACGCGAAACCAGTTCCGCCGAATCCGTGAAAAGGAGAGTGGAGCGACGTAACCGTTTCCTCGAGGAAGGGTTCAATGCCGTGGCGCATTCTTCGACGGGGGCCCCGGGCCCCCGGCTTTTAGGACGTGTCCGTAAGTGGGGCTTGCATAAGTAATGACGCCGTCGCAGCAGAAACGCTCGCTGCCGAGAGCTTCCACCCGCGGACGACAGCTGCGACGAGGCTCACGGTAGCTCAGGTTAAGCCGATCGACGAAATCCGTTCGCTCCCGTCGTTACCCTCGCGATACAGCCGCAGAATCCGACACCCGTTCCACGGAAAAGAAACAACGTTTTCGCTTTCTACCGTGTGTCAAACCTCTAAACGTGCGATCATCCGCGTTGTTACATAAACTGGCTACCTGTGAGAGTAAATAATAATACAATCAGGATGGATTTCATGTAAACACAAACTTGAAATTTCTGCGTGACAAGGATGTCTTTGATCGTTTAGGCGAAAAATATATAGAGAATATTCCCTTCTGTTGCAATGATGATTATATCTTGGGAACTTCGATTCCTGAAAAAGAAATTAATGTTGTCGAGATTCAATTGGAAGTAAGAATAAGGAGTAGATTATAGTCTTGTGTGTTGACTGTATTTGAGGCTTATTCTTAAGGTAACTGTAAATTGTAACGATAACGATATCTGTTACGATCTAGTTAAACCGATTTTTCAAACTTTTTGTTACTTCATCTTAGTCGCTTGTATAGCAGAAGTCAATGAAAAAGGTCGTGTATACCGGAGCAACAAGCAAGCACGTGTAATGTACTATTATATATGTTAGTTGTATAGTTATTAAAGTATAGTTTGTAAAATATGCACTGCGAATAATTACCCTGAACACTTATGACGGATATCTGAGACCCCACTTGACTGTCGAGGTGGACTCGTTCGTAGCTGACTGTAGAATACCTTGTTTGTTCGATTCTATCTTGGTTTTGTGTTTCTATTGGTTGACCTGTGTATCGGAGTGGTGGATGGGTTTTTCTATGATTGGTGTTCTGTGTTTCTGTGGGTGTGCCCAATATGTTGGTAACTTTGGAAGGTAGAGCGATTTACTCGTGTCCCCTATCCCGATGTATACCTGGAATTCTTCGAAATCAGCTGCAGGGAAAAACCGTAAATTAACTAAAAACTCCTTGATTGCCCTGCACGTGTTTCTCAGCTGTCCTAAGGGTTCTAGATTATGGTCATCATCGACTAATGGCAAACTTAGGAACAAAAGGCCCCGAATCGGTCCGCCTCACTCTAGGTTGCACAGTGATTCAGAATCAAACGTAGTAGCTCGAATGGTCAAAAATACATTCCTTCTATTCTCCAAAAAATTCACAGCCAAAAAAAGTAAGTTACGAAATTTTTAAATCCTTCGATTCTGGTCCACTCTGGTGACATTAAAAATTTGTTCATGTATATACTTTCACATAAGTAAAATTGTAGGTTACAACATTTTTTTATTGTTCCAGGTAACTAAATTCTGATTCTAGATGAGATATATCTCTTCCCATAAGAATCTCAACAACCAGCATCCAACTTGCAACACCTCCTTACAATTCCCCTAACAGGTTCCGCCTGCGCGCTTATAGAGAGCACCGGTTACGATCTTCAATCTGGCCACCCCCGAATCGATATCGTTCTCCCAGCGAGAGGAAAAACAGCATCACGAGCTCGCAGTAGCAATATTTCTTCCCGCGTCGCTCAACCTAGGTAATTGAACCGGAAAAAAAAGGGTGGGTAGGGGGTAGGTCCACGGCAGCCGCGCTCCGAATCGGTGCCCCGTACGCGCGGTGTCGCCAAAGAAAACAATCATTTGTCGCCGTTCCGATTAGTTTCTGGCGCGATGGCAAAAACCGCCGCTCGACCCGTTCACCGTGCCAAATTACTCGCTCGATTACTTACCCATTTCACCGTAGGGCGAGCTTTCTCTCGGTATGGCGGCGCAGTCCGTCTCGCGGAAAGAATCGGTGGAACGGTGAAATACGATCAGTCCGGCGCGGCACGGTCCGATTCGATTCGATTCCGATAAGCGCTGCGACGGCTCGAGTCCCCTGTGACGAATGCAGTCGCCCCCGTGAGCACGTTCGCGGACATTGGCACCGCGGCCGCGGAAATCTCCCGTCCAAACCCCCCTCCATAGCTCCGTTAATGCCATCGACTGGCCGTTTTTCGAAAGCCTTTCGCAGAGTCACGCGATCGCGGCGGGCGAACGAGTCACCGGGCCACTAAATCATCGGAGCTCGTCATTAATCACGGAAAGCGAGCGAGCGTACGACGGGGCCCAGCGCGATCCGACGCCACTACGGCCGTTACAAATTGTGTTACGCGAGATGCGCGAGAGATAATCGCGACCCCGCGCGAAACGAGCCCGCCGAGCCCCGGGCCGAGCTGCTTTATGACGCGTCGTTTCGACGGTTTCCGGTGTCGCTTCGACAGAACCGGCACTGGTGATTTTTCTACCCGCCCACTACTCTACCCCCACTACTCGACCTTCTTTTTTTCTTTATTTTTTTTTTTAATTCGGACGAAGATTTTTCTTTGGTTCGCGAGCGATTCTCACTGCGTTGGGATTTATTCCGGAGGACGAATACGAGAATGGATCGAATATTTTTGCTGATTGTACACGGAAACGGGGATTTTTTTAATTGTCGGATATCATTTGGTTTCTATTGTTGAAAAAAGATTCTATACGACTCCTTAGGTGAGCTTTTCACGGTATGTTATTAACTGTTTCGTTCCCAGTGTTGCCATATGGTTTCGTATTCTAAATTACGAAATCAAAATATTGAAAAGATCTTATTTATTGAAACAAAGCTTTGATACGTGGATCTCTGTTGTACTATTATATTCAGTTTAATGTACAGCACACCTTCGTTACAATTTTAATAAACCAATCAGCCTTTCTGCATTCTGCAGTCTCCGGAATCACATAAGCCCGCCTACTTTCGTATTCCATTTGACACATGAAATTTTCAATCCCTTGCGCGGTATCCAGTAATCGGATTTCCTCGAACGTTCGTACTAGATCACGCGGAATCTAGAAGCGATCCATTAACCAGTTCCAGTCGCTCGATCCACCACCGAATCCCGGTGAATTCTATATTTCCACAATTTCTGGATACACCTCGTCCAACGTTCCTTTCAATCCCCCCTCCTGAACACATCCGAGTGGTATCGATCCATATCTATTTCCAGGTGATCCGTAAATCCAGTCAAAAATCAGGCACGGAACGTTCCCTGCGATTTCTCGGAGGGCCACAGTGCTACGTTTCTGGTGAACCTTCGATTACGTAAAGTCAGACTTAAGGTAGCATACACGACTAAAGGTTAAAAAAGGGTTGAACGAGTCCACGTGAGAAAGAGAAATAGAGGCAGCAGAGGGGAACGGTGCACGTAAAGAACTGTACGTCCGCATACATTAGTCCTGCGACCTCTGAGGTCATCCTTGCAATTTCGCGGCAGTGGGAACCCGAACCAGGACGACAGCACCTTCTTTCCCTTTTCGACTCCCCCCATTTCCCTTCGCTCCCTTCCGTCTATCTCTCTCCGTCCCGTTCCACTGTTGGCATTTTTTTTTATCTCGGTTTCGGTGCTCTTTTCGAAGGTAGTTGCAATCCTCTGGAACCCTAACGCTTCTCGAGAATGAGTTATTAGCGATCATGCGTCTACAGAAAAACACCTTGTAATTAGCCCCGTCCGGCAATTTCGAGAAATTGCTATGGTCTACGGGAACAAAGTCGGTTGATGATGGAATCCTGGGTGCTATCTCTCTACTTGCTTAAAATATCCTTGGTATGATATTCGCAATACTTGTCAGAGAATTCAATAATTTCCATCTACACCAGTCGATTGCAAATAACCTCGAACAGAAGAGCCCACGAAGAGTACTCTAGGGAGTAGTAAAGCAATTACATGCATCGAAATTACCGATAAAAAATATCTACTGTACACATTTTTACGTGAAACCTTTCTGAAATTAATTCAGTCTCGAGGCTATGATTCTTCTGAATCGTATTAATACATCCACTTTGAATATCTGTAACTGCAGACATTTAATTTACCGTCTAAATCCCCCGATATTCATATCCGACGTAACGATACTTCTATCCGACCGAAGGTAACATTTTCTTTAATCGACATCGAAAACATTTGCATCGCAAAAAACCAACGACGGTCGTAACTGGATCTAGCATCGACTTTATTTCCTCGTCCAATTAATTCCCCGTCGAAACATTCCGTTTTACGTGGATCGCGACTACAACGTCCACTGGATGAATCGAAACCCAGTACCGCGGGTGCATATTCATAAATCTCGGCCCGACGTAAATTTCCCGGACGCTACATTTTCTTCGTAGAACGAGAACCACACTGGTCGTAATACGACGATATTTTTCAACGGACGGTATATAAACTCCCTTTTCTTCGTGCGACGACGTTTCGCAGGTGGGTCGTTCCATCCCCCCCCCCTCCAATCTCGCCGCGGGTTTTTATCTCGGTTCCGCGCGAGCATCCCCGAGAAATCTTTTTCTTTGAAAGGGTGCGAGGAGTGGTAGGGTTGGGGTGTGGACGGGGGAAGTACGAGGAAATAAGAGAAAGCTCTCTTAATCGAGGAACTCTCGATCAACGTCTATCGCCGGAAGGGAATCATATTTTCCGCGAGGAAAACGACCGATTTCCCCCACTCGCCTCTCTCCTCAGCCACGGCCGGAAAAAAACCTCCGTCCTTGTCTTTGTTTCGCGGATGTCTGTCGTTTCCTCGGCCAACCGGGAAGCATCGTTCGCGTCGTGAGGTTTTTGCGTCGATTTTCTTGCCGCGCGCAAACCCCCGGTGATTGTCGTCGTGGTTCTCGGGATTGATAACGCGAGAGAACTCCGGTATCCGCCCGTCGATTATTGCCGAGGAAAAATCTGTACGGTCGAGGGTTGTGTTCCGTGGTCGGAGGAGGAGACGAGCGGAAAAACGCTCCGGCTAGACTGAACGATTATTTATCCTGGCCCAGGAGAGATTTTCCGTGGGATGGGAGCTGAGGGAAGCCGCGTAATCGACAGATATTCGAGGCGTCGAGACACGCCGCGTGTGTTTTCTTGTTTCTTGTAAAAAATACGAGAAGAGTGGATATGATCGAGCGTTCCTCTCGTGATGCTTCCGACATTCGATATGACATGATTAAACGTGTGAATGTTCGAGTGAAACATAAAATCAACCAACAAATATCCAACCTCTAGATACTAATTAACAATGAATATACAGTTTTCGAAGATTGTATTATTACTCCGATATCTGAAGCTAGAGTTGATAGAATCGTTAGTCGAAATTCAACTACAAATAGGTTCATAAATGTTAATTTGTTGTTCCCGAAGTCTTTGTTCCATCGTCTCAACTACTCGCACAAAGTTAACTCTGCCTATGAGGTTACAAAGCACTCTAAGACAATCATGCCGAAGACTCGTGACGCAACAACCAGGTGTTCCACCTGTTATTCTGTCCGCTGTGTCCTGTCGACCATAGACGCAACACTGATACCCGATCGATTTCAAAAAGGGCCACACAGTATCCAGCAGCACGTGTCGTTCTCCGCGGTCCACCGTAAGAACCTCGCGGCAAAGAAGAAAGGCTCGTTCCAGCAGTAGGAAGAAGACGAAGGAGAAGAAGAAGAGGCAACAGAAGACCAGGGGCCATGGTAAAAGAAGGCAGAAAAAGAAAGAAGACGAGTATAGAAAGAGGAGAGGGTACACCGACCGAAAAGATTCCCGGGGGCACGATGACGAGGACCGGGAGTCACGAGCTGGCCGGATTAAAAGTTCGCCGAACATCGGCGAGCTCGATCGCCATGGTCGAGAGCTAATTAATTGCAGAAGCCGGGACAGAGTGCAAGGCAGCCGGCGCGGGGGACTAGCGGTAGAGACCGACCGGCTGCGTCGGCAAAGGTGGAAAGGGGGTGGTTGGTAAGGAGGTGGAGGAGAGGAAGAGAGGACGAAGCCGGTGAATGCTGAAGTTAGTCAATAGGACTAGGAGCCCCCCGGTAGTCGGTTTACTTTTTGCCTGGACCTTCGGCGACGTTGCCTCTCGTATTCCTTCTGCTTGTCCCTTCGGTCCTCCTCCTTGTTCTCTCCTCTTTCGTCGGTGGCTTCTCCGCTGCTCGGAAGACATCTTTTCTCCTCGTCCCGGATCCCCCGTCCCCTTCCTTTTCCGTCCTCCTGGGTAGCCGTGCATCGCTTCTTCCCGGTGGCACCAACGACGACGATGGTCCTGCTCGTGATCGTTTCTTGTGTACAAGACCCACGCTGGAAGCACTGCCGCACGCGGTCCAGTCGGAGAGCTTTTTCGACGTTCTTGGCCTTCCGCGAGCCACCAGTGTCCCCCGACAAAAACCGAAGGATCGAAGGCTCACGACTCGGAATTGCTCGAGATCGAAGTCCCTTCCCTCCCCAATTCCCCTTGCAACCGTGACACACCGGGCTCGTTTCTTTCCTCGGGACCGCTAGCCTCCGATACGAACGATCCTGTGGAGTAATTGAACGATACGGGGACTTAATGCGAGGTTTTTGCGCGGCAGAGAGAAGGAATCACGGTTTCACCTGTCGTCCCGGAAACGCGTACGCGGATTTTATTCCTTGAATCTCGTCGAGATGTTCGTGCTTTTTTCCACCGGCGAAGGAGATTTATCTCTTCGGTCTCGGGAAGCTCGTTAATTTTTCAGAATCCGCTTTTCGTCGACCTGTTGCCTCTATTGCGGGAGACGGTTCGATTTTCAGGAGATTCGAGGCGATTCGTGGCGCCGGTTTCTCGAAGATCCCACGCGTGTTGGCGATTTTTTTTCAGTCTCTCGGTCGACGGTGACACGTGTGTGGCTTTTGATTCCGGGATTTCTCGAATCGGTATCGCGTTTTTATCGGCGCCTTGACGAAACGATTCCTTCTCGCTCGAGTCTGGATGGCGGCCACACGCGGCTGGAGGCCGAGGTTTTTCGACGGATTTCGGCCGGCCGACGTCGCTGATAAAAACCGAGTACGTCTGCGCGACGATCGTTTCTCCCTTCGCTCGTTCCTCGATGAAAAAGCCTAAGCGTATAACAATGTCGGGCCTCGTCAGATTTCGCCATTCGTCTTCTGATTCGTGGATGCGAAAAATGAGGAGTCGTGAGATCCCCGGGATACGGTTCTGTTAATTTTTAAAAAATCTTCTTTATCTTGCCACGCATTACTTTGGATTTATCAAACGTTAACTGGGCTATAGGTTGTTCAAGCAATCAGTAATTGTCAATCTTCTAGTTCTCCTTCACGAAAAGACTTCTATATAATTTTCCCACCAAATCGTATATCCTTCTATCTAGGAAAAATAGAATTATTATAAAATAGTGTTTGGAATGTAGGTGTGTCAATAAAAATAGACGGAGTAACATAATCTTTCTTCGGTCGTTCTGTTTCAATAATCTGTACACAGTTTCCGATCAAAGAAATCCGATGAAGCAAAAACATTTTCAAAACAGCCATAGGAATTAATGTCTAGGTTCCTATAAACGCAAAACCAGTCATAGCAACCTTTCCCAAATCTTTCGTTTCAGCCTCTAGATCAGTGTTTTTCAACCCTTTATCTCAAGGCACACTTGAACCTATAGTAAAATTTCCAACAATCATAAACTCGTATAATCAATTTAAAGATGTTTCAATTTTGACAAGTACACTTACCGTGCATCAGACTTCTTTCGAAAATAATTTAATTAATGATCCACCGGTTGAAAATAACTGTTCCAGAGCAACATGTCTCGCGCGATCAACGCTATAAACGCCCAGCAGCTCAAGCAATGCATACACCTCCAGAGGCCAACAACCACGCGTCGGTCCTCTCACCAAACGAAACCAGCAGAAAAGCAACGGGCAAAGACGTCTACGACTCGTGACCCGTCGTCGTCCGCGGAAGTTGCCCGATTAATTGAAACGCGACGGGCGCAATTTTTTGATGCGGGGGCGGCCTACGAATAACCGGATACACGACTGGCGGCGGCGCCGGTTGGGGGCGCGCCGTTTCCGAAAGTCGTTAACGAGAATACTCGAATCCAATGTCTCTCTCGACGGCCATCCGCTTAATGAACCGTGTACAGAGGCCGACCGCCCCGCGGTCGATCTTTTATTTCCGACACGGATCGACCCGTGTGCTCGTCGGTTGGGTCGTTTTTGCGATAACCGACGGGGGGAGGGGAGTGGGTGGCAGAGGGAAGGGATACCGCAGAGAAAAAAAGAGAGACAGAAAGAGAGAGAAGCAGCTCGCGACGCCTCGCCCGTTGCAATTTGTATTTTCGGCGTCGTAAACACGTCCGTCGCGTATCGCGAGTTGCGTCCCCGCCGCGTATTTCAGGCCCCGTATATAAATCCGTTATTCAACACGCCATTAAGTGCTCGGCCCGTTGGAAACGACGGTTGACGGGGGTGGCTGAGGGAGGGACGGGGGTGGACCGGGACGAGGAGCAGAAACGAGAGGGACCCGCGGTCGTAAATCGCAATTACGAAGCGGCGCGCTTGAGAATTTGTCGCGCGGGATCTAAGCGTTCGCGGGAAGAGAGCTCCAACCCGCGGCGACCATCAGCCCCCTCTCGGGCTTGGACGACCTGGACCACCGTCGAGAAGACTCTACGCGTTTTTGCAGCTCGCGAGACGACGAGCGCGCGCCTGCTTTGTGCCTCCCCCCCCGTCCCTGAAAAGATCAAATTTCTTCGACATGATTGCTGGGGAAATTTGTCCCTCTTCATTACTGTACTGGGTGGCGTTTGGAATGTTGTGTCGAGCAGTGTCTTTATTATTTACCTCGTTACCGAACGAAGGAAAAATCGGTCGATCTGGTGGACAGGTGCAGAAATTAATTCGACACCTCCATAAATTATTATTGACTCCAAACCGCCATCATTTTTTTGAGAGGGTATCTGCCAACTACCCCAGAAATGGCGTGAATGTGTATATAATATTTTACACATAACCCACATTGAATATGTCAAAGTTACGGTACAAATTCTTCTGAGTAAGCATTCAGGAATTCTAAAATAAATACCCACCCATGCTCGAGTTAAAATCGGTATCCCTAGACTTCTCGCGATGAATATTATCCATGGCGCCTAAACGTGCACATGTGACTCGAGTTTGTATATCGAGAGCGGCTAATATCAGGAATAATAACGTAATCACGAGAAATGATTATTCCCCGTCGAATAATTTCCATCTGCCAGAAGGCTGTCATGCGAAACGAGGCGGAGGCGCGACGGTAAGAAACAGAAGACCACACAGTATCGTTTACGATGCGGAGTCGGTACCGTACACGCGGTGGGATAATTCGAAAGGAGACGAGAGGACGTCTCTGCTTGTTCTATTCAGCTGCGCTCGCTTGCTCGCTCGGCGACTGCCAGACGGACCCGGGGAGCCGGCGCAAAATCAATTACGCGCGGCATAAGACGCAATGACAAACATCCCCCTTAGTGCACGTGCCACCGCGGTCCGCGACTACGATCGGTTAAGCTGGATTATGGTTTCCCGTCTACGTGTGCGAGCTCCCCTGAGGGGGGAAAAGAAACGTGAGAGACCCGTACCAGACAGCCGCTGCTATCCTCTTTCTTTCCGATCTTTACGCTTTGCCAATGCGTCCTCGCTTGCCGAATGAAAACTCGAATATTCGCTTTGAAACGTTTCTCGTGTTTGAATCTTGGTGACTGATGAAAGGTGAGGATACATATCATCGGTTGAAAATACAGATTAATGGAAAGTAGCTGTATCGATGATATGCTACACTCGATGGTACCGAGATTACAGAAACAAACCTTCCCTAGACGAATCGTTGGTAACTGAGGGAATACATTAAGTGCGATGGCTCGTGAAACGTCTAGGAATAAAGGGTAGCTTCGTGTCTATCAACCACCGTATCTGCTTTCCCCTCTGTTGCCTCAACAGTCCGGGAGTACATTCCACCGCGCCATTTCCTAGCGTGCAATTTGGTCGACTGCTGCTTTGCCTACCTGGAAATAGAAACATTCTCTATAGACCGCTGCTTTAGACGAATCATACCACTACTACCACTATATGCAACTTCTGTTTTCTCGATCTTTTGGTAAATAGAATTACCCAGCGATGGTTGTAAATTGGTGGAAATGTTTGATGATTGTAGATTTAGTCCGTGTCAAGCTCTTCGCGACTATGTGTACACATCTTGTGTTTCCTAACGTCGTTCGAAATGGTTCTACTTGAATCGTCAGCAGCCCTGTGTCTTTGACCGAAACATCGAAGACAGACGCAAAAGTGTTGGTTCAGAAGAAAATAGTAGCCTGAACAGTACTGGACCGTGTCTTTCTGTGATCTAAATGTAGCCTAAACCCTCTTACACTGTAAGACTTGTAAACAGACAGTTGACTGTGCGGTACTAATCGCTTGGCGTCAGCCTTTGAGCTTTGCATCAGGTATTCTCTGTTGTCGTTAGAAGCTATACGATATATCCTTTATGAATACTAATTACGCAATATATACAGCAGTGAAATGTAAGTCACCAGAGGTATATATCTAAAGCCACGTAAACATGAATTACGATAGATTATGCATGTTTTCAAGTACTACAGCTGTGAGTCCAATATAAGGAAGGCATTTCGCCCAAAACGGTGATCCACGTAGCGTCAATAAATCCGTCGATTTATCCAAGATCCATCTGGAATGTCCGATAAACATTTCAATTAGAAACGTATTAGGGCCCGGCACGCGAGAGCCACCCACGTGGAAGGGTCCGCCCCCTGGGGGCAGTTCGCGGGCCAGTGCTCATGTATTTTCGTGCCGCCCCACGAGGAAATAAAAGAAGGACGAGGAAAGAAGATCGTGTAGACGTCGAGGGACCACCCGCGAGTCGGCTTCCAGAATCGATAAGGTAGAGCGGACCCGGGGCTCTGGTTCGTCGAATCCACCAAGTTCACCGGTCCATCTGTCTTTTCTTCTAGCCTTTCTCTCTCTCCATCCTGAAAGCATCTCTTCGTTCCTCCTGATTGGACATAGAAATCACAGGGAAGCCCCACGATTTCACGTAAATTGCGAGCCGGCCCGTGAGAGAACGCCGCCTCGGACACGAAACTCATAGAAAATTACAGATTCTGAACTCATTGGATTGACGTCTCAAATTGCCGGGTGTAGCGTTCCTCCGAGGGGTTGGGACCTTATTTTTTTTTTTCGTGATGTTATATGAATACCATTATGGAAGCTTATTTGGGGGTGGGGAGACAATTTGGGAGAGCGTACAGTCCCGTTGTTTGCCGGTAATAAATAATTGAAGGTTTTTGTCCCGGGGAATTACTTCCATCCCGATCGACTATCGCGCACCAAAGATAGATTTCTCGTTTGAAAGACCGGCCCCTGGAGCTACAACAATAGCCGGCCGAGGAACTCGTGGGGTGGTGGTTCTTTCAGTACTCGGTCTTCCCCGATTGCGTCGTATTTCCTCGCGGTTATTATTTGCAAGGGCGCGCTCGGCCAGAGAGAGAGGGTGGACAAGTGGGCTGACGACGCAAATCGCTTTTCTTCGGCCTTCTTTTCGCCTGTAGGAGGATTACTGCTAGTGGAGAAAGTTCCTTCTGCTTTGGACGTGGTCGCCAGAAGCTATGAGTTTTAATTCTTTTTTATAACCTTTTCGGGAGAAATAACAGGGGATTATGTATTTTAGTATCAGCCACTACCTTATCTAAATACAGTAAATCATCGATCAGTGTTCTAAGGCTCCTCGGCACTGAGTGATCAGACGTCATCCCCACCGTGAATGTCTGATTGCACGCCCAGTGGTGGGGATAACGCCTGAATACTCAGTGCCGAGGAGCCTTCGAACATTCATCGATGATTTACTGTATACCAATCAGAACGTAGTACTTCTTTTCTCGCAATAGCCTATACATTGTTATACATAATATCAGAGCATCCTATCATCTATAAATATTTATCGTATAATTACAAACTTCAATTCCAAGTTATTCGACGAGTAGAGGAGCTGGACTAAATATGGGCTAGCAGTTTCCCATTTATATCACGCGATAGATTCGTTTTATCGCTCGCTTACAGGTTGCAGTGTTATAACGAAACACCGTATGTTATTCTCACGCCAGGTTTTTCTTCTCAAACGGCGGAACACGAGCACAGAATACCACGGTTCGACGGTCGTTGGCACGGGCTTCTGAAAACTTTCGCTGCGCGCCCGCTAACTCTCCCGTGTCAAGTCGAATCTCGCGGATATTACATTGACGCTGCAGATTACCGGGGCCCGAGCCGCCGTTTGCTCAGTACATATTACCGGAGCCACCCCTCGGTTCTCTCGGTATGTCAAATATTTAACCGAGTTTCAACGCGGAATATCAAATGGAACGATCGATAGGAGTCACCCGGCTTCAGTCGGACAGAAGTTACGCGTGCATACACAGGCACACTCACATCTACCAACGCTCGCTGTTCCGTCGTCTCTTCTCTCTATCCCTCTTCGACTTTCCTTCCTTGTAGCCAAACAAGCCCGCTTGTTCGTTCTTTCTTTCCATTCCGATCCTCGTTTCTTCCTCGATATCGCGGTGTGCAAACACGTTCTTTCATGGGTTTCCGTCGCTCCCGTGGAAACCCCCACCCCTTCCCCTGTTCGACCCTGGCCTCTTCCTCTTTTAAATTAACAACGTCGCGTCGGGGATCGGAGCGGAATAATTGCAGGGTGAGAGTCGCGAAACGAGGGAGTTTCGATAATAGGACCTAGGTTTGAACACACCCCAGGTTTCTCTTGAAGTTTAACATGATCGTAGATTTTCTAATAAATCTCACGAAGTTTCCATGTTACGACTGGAAAAAAGAAATCGTGGGTTTGTGATTAGGTAATACACCATCAGGTTTTTATTTAAGTCAACCATGATATTAGTTATTCTAATAAATGTCATGAAGTTTCTATGTCATTATTTTACGTGAAAATTGAGCGATTTACTCGCGGCCATTTTCGTCAATCTACCCTTTCCGGTCCGACGTGACAATTGAATTGCTTCAGAATGTTATATTCCGAACGCACAGTAAACCCCAATGTATTGGCTGTTTGAAATGTATGCCATGGCAGACGAATTTTATCGCGGGTTTTTCATTTACTTTTTAAGCAGTATCGTATATTAAGCGGTAGCTGGTGTAAGCGGCGCGTAAACATTTTACGCGAATCTCGACTTTTACGAGCAAGTTTATGTGTCGCGATCAAATATTTTGTTGGTCCGGTGCAGCGTTCCCGTTGCGCACAGTGCTACACCGTAATATACGATTATTATAATTTATAAATTACTCGCTGTGTATCGCGTCTACGAGAGGGGTGGGCAGGGTGGGACGGGTTGCCTCATATTTCATCGGATCTGTGCTGAAATTCCGTCGGACTTGTCCCGACCGTGGCAATTAACGCGTGAAATATATTTTCGCGGGTCGCGGACCGTTAATTGGGCCTCGATACCCGCGCGAAATATTTGCCAGCGTATCCCGAAACGCGATAAATAAAACGGAAAGCCGGAAAAGTGGATCTCCGTAATCCGTGCTTCACTGAATACCACTCGTGAAAATAGAAAACTATTGGTTTTATCGCGACGTCAAAGTGAAAACATTCGTTATGCCTGCTAATTAATCCGTTTAACAAGTAATCTGTATTCATAAAACAGAATAGACCGAAGTGGTCGCTAACCATTTGACACGAATTAATTGAAGTATCAGTTTTATTTTTTAGCTTCTAGTTTCACGTTCTTTTCATTAAACGCGTCGATAACTGTAAAACTAAAACTTTCCTTTCGCATGTCGAAATACTTTACTTTACGAATTTCTATTTACCTTATTTTATTTGACATCTTACTTCTTCTTCTACCCTTTTTATGTCTGAAACTACAACTACCGATGATAACGCATACAGCGTCAAACAGGAGAAATTCTTCAGACGCCCTGACAAAAATCGAGTAGAACCAGCCAGACAGTGATCGACGTAATACTGTACATCTATTTTCATCGGATCGATATACAGGACAGGCTTTTGAAATTATTCATATTGCAATAAATAGTTGTGAAACATCTGAGAAAATACATTGTTGGAACATTTAAATCATCGCTATAAGAATCTACTAACCAGTCAGTAGTTCTATAGTATTAAACCCTTTTGTCTAACAAACGAAACAAGCAGAACTGAAACAATCCACAATTATACCTTCAAAGCTTCTCCGATCAGTCCCACCTATACAAATTACACATAAACGTTTCTGACCTGCTGGTTGATCGAAGGAACGTATGGAACAAGTTACTAACCGAAAGTTTCCCCGGCTGTTTTCAGGGTTTCAAAGGGATCCCGCGAAAGATACGAGAGGTCGGGATTCCGAGTTTCCACCGGAATATTGCGCCCCGTTGAGCCCGCGGTCGTGGATCCCGCCGCAGGTATATTCATAAGCGGCGGCGGGCGGTATAAACCTCATAAGCAATGCAATACACTTCATGGGTGTAGCCGGGCTTGGCCGCGTGTATTTCAGTCGACGAAGACGACGCTTTACAATGACACGACGGCGTGAATTAACAAACACACCTTACCCCGCGCCCGTCCCAGGCCTCACGAGAAGTTAAGTGCGCTACTAGTGATACACTGGCCCTCGTAATCCCCTTTGCGCCCGACATAATTCGCGTTTACGCCCTTTTCCCGCGTACACATGTCCCGGTTACCCGTAGGGGCCTCGGGATGTCACGTTGCCGAGGAGTGACGAGCCCTCGCCCTAGGCGTCTCGCCCGGAATAAAAACTGAGGACCTCGTGGACTGATTAGGAAACGTCTCCTCGCGGCCATGCTCCCCATTTACCTCCGGAACTCAGTTTCCTTCCTGACTTTTACAGCGGGAGTTTGTACATTGTACCTTGGAAGTTTGTAACGTTAGGTGTTTCGTCCGGGAATGAGAATTTAAGGTGACTCAACGTGGTGTCGAGTATTTGGGGCTTTAGTACGTCACCACGCGGGACTTGTAAAGGAGATTGTGTAGCTTGAAGTTTTAATTTTAAGCTAGGAGGTGAGAAACGATAGTACTATATTGCATTGCCTTTGTCGAATATTATTTGGAAGGAATAGTCTAGACTCGTTACAGTATCGTACAAAGGTGTTCTATGTATGTGATTGAGGGAATTTTAATTTTGAGCTGGTAACAAAGAATAACCTAAATGGGGTAGTGATGATCCAGAAGATAACGAAGATACCATTTTGTCCCAATAATTTTCAGTGCCAAATTTTTATTAAAGATAACGTGAACAGTGACAGTGTTAGAATGAAAGAAGTATACCAGACACGTTTGAACTGTAATAGACCAGTAGTATCATTAGATTTACTTTTTATAGTGTTCAGATTAGCCAAGATTAATTCATGTCTAGATGAAATAACCCAACAACCTACTAGGTTCGAGACCCCTCTATAGATACCCAATTGGCTCTAAATTGTGGATCATGAGTCCAATGATTCCTACGAGCAGTCACAACACGTACGATATTCCGCTCGGGGCGATGGGAGAATTTCGGTGGTGCGCGACGGAGGGAAGAATCGAAGGTCGAGGACTGGAAGAGACCAGGGCACACGTTTACGTACTCCTCTCTTCAGGTGTGTACGGTTTCCCGCAAATATTTGCCGAGTCTTCCCGCACTATTTATTTATCTGACCTGCGCCGGGGGGATTGCGCGTGACAGAGAACGTGTGTGCATGTGCGTGACTCCGTGTTTGTGGACGCGTCGAAAAGAGAGACAAAGAGGAGACCCGGAGAGCAATCTAACCGCGGGCAGAAAATCAGCTTTTGAGGGAATACTCGAGCCTAACCCGCTGAAACAACAAAGACTCTTGGCACTTTGCGATGAAGCCGGCTGTCCACCTGGAAACCTCTAGCGATGTTTGCCCTGAAAAACGACTTTTGATTAAATAGTTTTCCCCCACGATGGTGCGTGTACCGTTGGAAAAGTGACGTGGAAAATGTCTGTCGCAAAAGAGTCGAGAGGAGCTTCAATTCCCGCTGTCTCTGTCTTGACTCAATTCCATTGAATTTAATCCTTGATTAACTTGGACCTGTTCAAACCACACTGGACTCTAGGAGTTCTAATTGCTGCCTCTATACAGTTTAACGAGATAGGGTTTAAGGCAAACCTTACCGAGGTGAGACAGTGTCTAATACAAACTTAACTATCCGTAAGTCTGAAACCTCACCTCGGTCGGCTGAAGGAGCTCACGTTGCTCTAAGTCTGTTCCGATGTAACAAGACAGAACTTGAGATTCAACGCAAATTCTGGCGAGTTATAGACTTGTCTTTAGAGGTCTAATTCGAACGTGAGTCTGGAGGAAGATGAACTCTGGTGTTACATCTAACGCAATGCGAAGGAATAATTGGACAGAAGGGATCTTCAAGAATTCTAATACTACTATTTTTATTTTAGTTTTACGAGAAATACTCAACTTCACATGGCCCAATAGGAACTGTAGCCATAATGTTCCTAGTTGAATAACACCGTCTCACAGATATCGAAATCCGATATTAAAGTTTCGCCTCGTGTTATTTCGAATTTACTGCATTGCGAGTGGTTGCTAAGGGTCACATTTGTTAGGCTGGACGCAAGTATTAGGCAGCCATTCCGAACACTGGCCGAATAGTTCGGCTATTACAGTTCCCAACTATTCCCGTTACATTCCAATTGGTTTGGTAGCCTTACCTCCTGCTGTCCAGGATCGCATAACCGCTCAAATTATTCCGACTTTAAAACAACCAAGCATCCGATCACACCAAGTTCGCCTTCTTTCGTCAACTTTGACCGAATAAGGGGGGTACTCCACCTGACGGATCTTTGTACGAACTAAGCAACCACCTAACAAATTTCTTCACTTTCATATTACCAATAAACGTTGTGAATGATCTCAAAAAATGTGTCGTTGTAATTACTTTCTTTACATATATTCTCCGTAAGACAAGAAAGTAAAAAAGAATCGTCCAAAAAGATGAAGACGATGGCAGATGCCCAAGAAGCTGCGCGCCCTCATCGAAAGACAAACTCGCCGGGGCGCAAAAACGAAGGGAACATCGAGGCCCCCGGCGGCATCCGGATCCTCCGGAGCTCCTCCACACATCACTCCGTGAAGCAGTAACTCTTCCGCGGGTGGTATTTGACTTGGGCGAGGATTGCGCGTCCGTATACATATATACCCAGCAACGGCAGGGAACCCCCGGGTTAGGTGGTTCCGGCTGGCGCCTGCGGCGAATCAAAATTATCCACGGATAATCCCCGCCAGCTCGTAGCAGCGCGCTGGCAAGCGAAAAGGCTCGCGCCGGGGACAGGAATATATACGAGCGGGAGGCGCCAAAACAGTTCGATGCCGAATGATCCGTAAAAAAAAGACGAGAAAAAAAAATGAAAGAAAACGTACCCTTTTGCGGGTCCACACACGTTTACACACATCTGCCAAGCCGTGGCTGGCCGCTAGACAAGTATTTGATCACGGTACGGCGGCCCTCTAATGAAGGCCCACCCACCCCCCGCCATTGTTGCCGCGGTATCTCCATTATTTTTGCGGCGTTATTAAAAATCCAGCGTAGACCTGGGCCCGGGACAAAGAATTCGACAGGCATTGTCCCCTCGTCGTCCGTGCTTTTTGTTCGCCAAGCTAAATGTCAATGAATCTTCCCCTCACCACCTCCCCTCCGCCAACCCTCTTTCGCTCTCGTTTTCGTTCCCTTCGTCGTTTCCGTTTCTACCAGCTCCTCGTCCTGGCTGATGCTTCCCGAGCGACGTCGTCAGCCGCGTGTTTATGGTTCGTCCTCCTCGGGGCGCGGGCGATGGGAAACGCGCCGTATTTCGGCCGGGGAGAAATCAATCGCGAGAGGCGGGGAAACGCATGGTGTGCGCCCTCGAAGCTGATCCAGCGGTGACGTTGACTTTTCCAACTAGAACTCGCGGACCGGGGGCTTATCGTGTGAATGGGTAACGGTGTTCGGTGGGATATGGTAACCCGTGTACAGGCTCGATGGGACGATTGTGAAAGTGGGAAGAACGGAGATTGCATGGGGTTGTTGATTTGTCGCGATATTACGGCGTTTTTGTCTTTCATTCGTGGAGTAATCAATGTGTCGTTCGTTCCCTTCCCGTGTCATTTGACTCATTACAGACGGGTTTAGAAGAGACACGCAGCATCCCGGATTGTGTACGACGAACCGCGAACGCCTGTGGACCAGTCACTCAGCGGGGAAAACTCGGAAAACCATGGGGTAGCCACTTTAAATCCCTCCCTTCGACGCGGTGGAGATCAAGCGATAACGAATTTAATTTTAGCACGCGGATCGAAATTCTATACGCGACCGGCAGGCAGCGCGCCGGAATTTCCCGATAAATTTCGCATGAAATTTCAAACTGCCGTTAAAACGATTACACGTCGCTGTCGGGGGGTGTTCTGGCGGGAGGGCGGAAGAGGGAGGCGAATGGTGGAGGGACGACGAGTTACAAAAGCCAAATGGATCTGTACAATGGAGAAAACCGATCGATCCCGTCCCCCCCCCTTTTCAGGGCTTTCGATCGTCGTCGACTAGCGCCAGGCTCGACTTTTGTCTCCGTGAAATGGTGTCGCGGTCGATTATTAAATCTAGCCCGGTGTGGCGTTATCGTGACGTGGTGCAAATCGAACAGGCAAACAGTGGGGAAGGTGGTGAATCCAAATTCAGCGAGGGAAGGGGACGCAATGAACGTACGGAGGGGTGGGGGGGTGAAAGAAGAACGAAACAGCGGGCAGAGAGAGGGAATACGGGGGCGAAAGCGGGCACCAGCAGGATTGCTCTATGGGGGTGGTTTCGGGGCATGGATACCCAGTCTCTACGGCCACGGTAATGGTTATAGCACCATCGCGTGCAATCCCATTAGCACCGATGCAATTTACCCGATCTATCACACCCTATTAAGCGGTGCGCTTTCCACCGAACCACCCCCGTTCCTCCCCCCCCCCTTCACCCCGTCCCACGGCCGCTCGATCGCTTAACGCTCGTTTTAATCGAGTTTGCGCAACCGTGACCGTGTCCTGCGCTTTCGGCGGCGGACAATGTTTTCCAGGAGAAAGGCTAAACGACGACGTCCGGCTACGAACGGATCTTGAGACCTGTGGCGCCTCGGCGATGAAAGAGCGCGCCGAGTCAGCGAAGTCGAATGGTTTCCGATAATTAAACGATCGGGGTCTCCGTCCACCGGTTACTGGCCATCTATCCTTTTTATTCGACGTATCGCGATTTTTTGCTGGCTGAAATCCCATCCCGTTTCGTCTCGAACGATGCGGCCTATATTCGGGGACGACGCACGGTTTTATCGAAATCTAAGAAAACTGAACGGCTATTTTCGTGTACTGCCAATTGAGGCTTCCATTTGGATTTCTGTCACGAAGATTATTCCTCTGCTGTATTACAGTATCTGTCTATAAATTTGTGTTGGTCAGTAGTCTGCTCACATCTATATGTTAATACCTACGTATACCTATGCGTTAATATGTCTGGAAGTTTCAAACAGCATCTCATTAGTACGCCAAATATCAAACAGCAGGCAATCGATTCCAAGCGTTCCCAGGAAATCAGCATCGCGAAGTAATCCCGGGAGAGAGATCCTAACAGTAGTTACACCGATTATTGTCGAAGAATTCGAGAAAAAAAACGATAATTGCAGGCTGCCTGGTAAATTGAATCTCGACGCGTAACGGAATTCACGAGAATTCGTAATTCCAGCATCTCTGGCGGCGGTCTGGGACTCGTCGAAGACGCTGCGAGTATCGTGGATCGCGTGAAAGTTCCGGTAATAAGCAGTCGGATCTTTGTTTCACCGGGGGACAAAACGGCGAATTCCACGATTCAACCACCTCGAAACTTGATCCGTTAATATACAATGCAGCAACTATCCTATTGCCGGAAGGGTTATCGTTAGGGCACCCGTGGGAGATACTCGCAATTACGGAATGGAGGCTCATCGATGTATGGAATCGTGGATGCTCGAAAGCTCTCGAACGATGCCCGCAGAACGGCTCTTTGCCGCGTGATACGAGATTAGCTTCTACGGGCGTAGATTAAAGAGACGATAGACTCGGCGCGGTGGCTCGTTCGATGCACCCTAACGACGATGAGCTTTGTATAACTCTTTGATGGAGCTACCTGGGGGTTGATCTAAGTGTTTAGCTGAAACTTCCGATTAATAAAGCACGATTATAACAGTATTACGGATTATGGTGGTATTTTCTGTTTGGAAATTCTACAACGAAATCGATATACTCGAGATATTTACTTGACTTAGACCCTCAGAGATTTTTAGATCCTCCACTGATATATCCAAATAATGTAAAATCTAGCGAAATTACAACCACGAAGGGAAGCAGTTTACTGTTCAGTATTGAAAATCGAGTCTCCAAAATTTAAGTCCAGGATAGCACAGTTTGTAACTTAAGGTACACACACCCAGAGCTGTCCATTTTGCATGGAAATTGTAAAGGCGTTAGAGGGCAACCTTCACTCCCTTCGAGAGGAAGTTTAAAGCCAGATCGAAGACGCAGGATGTGTTGTTCGGAAAACAGTCTTTCGGCACTTTGCACCACCGGCTGCTCGAATCTGGAAGACGAGGGTAGCCCCTCTCCCCGTACGGAGGGTTATAAGAGGGGGTGTATCCGACTCCTCCTCGGTAGGGTCGTAACGTCAGCTGGCTCCTGAGTGAGTTGCGACGATCCTGGCACAGGTCCCTCCTGTCGATTTCGCTGGAACTGGAAGGACGGGGAACTGAAGGGAACCTCCGTAGAAGGGATATCTCTCTCGTTCGCGCCAGCTGTTGCTATCCGGGACTCGGTGTTCTTCGTTTTATCCCCGAGTTTCCGGCGACACCCGACGACATCCTCATCGTCCTTTCGACCCCTTCGTCTTCTCGCGAGACGTGACTGGGATCCGTCAGGCTACCCGTAATCCGTGCGAAACTGCGTCGATTCATCGATCCTCCAGAAACGGTTTGTCGACTGGACTACGAAGGCGAAGCCACCACGAAGAAAATCGAGTTTCCTTCGAGAAAATGTATCGTATACGATCTACGGACCAGTCACGATTTATGAGGAACTACATCTTTGGCCCGTAACCCCTTTGCTCGAAGGTCACCGTTAGAGACCGAGAAATCTCGAGGAACGATGTCCCTGTGTCAGCTGTTTCTTAAAGCTCGAAACAGTCGACGCCCGGCTAACATGGGTTCAGTAACAGATTACGGCCAGCGACCTTTGCAAACTCTCACGTATATCACGATTTTCTTTCTGTTTTATTATCATCGACATTTTTCCTCTCAGTAACCCTCACGTCGTTTTGCAGTAACACTTGCTGGTAGGAAATGTATCCTAAAACCAAGACATCTGGTAAAAGAGGGCGATTCTCGGAAGAATAGAAACGAGACACCCTATCTTTTCACGCGTTCCACGTTCCTAAATCCCCGCCCACTGGGAGCATAGCGCGACAAAAGCAAGAGCCAGGAAAATTTTCGCGGTAAGAGCCCCACAAGGGTTGGAGGGCGGAGTGTCGCGGCCCGGTTTCCCAGGACACGTCGGCCAGGAGACACATCCTCGGGACAAATACCAGGGTGAGGGTGAACCTGTTCGTATCCTCCGTTTAGGATGGCGGCGGGGTGTTCGCGGAGACAGGCTACGAGCCCAGTACGTACCCGGAATACGAATGCTCATGCGGCACGACAAATCCCGCACGACCTCAACGTTTACGCGACCACTTAAACCGAGACACGAAGAGGATCCGTTTGCGGCGTGGCCAGGCATCCTGCCCCGAATCACGAGCAAGGTATTTTCTGTGTTAGGGGTGGGGGGCGGTGGCCCGGTGATCCATGGGATTCCGAAAGCAGGCACTGGCGACGCCTGTAATCATCTCGTTACGGCCGCATTGTGTGATCCCGTAAAACCTACCCCTCTCTCGGCCCAGCGAGCAACCCCTAGCGTGCATCGTGCCGCCTGGAGCAGCGTCAATGATTACACGGGAACGCAGATGAGACCGTTCGCAGGGCGTAGAGTCCTAATCAGCTGGCGCATTGTGAGCCCCGCGAAATTACAGGAGACGCGAGAGGACGATGACGACGATGATGACGGCGGGAGGGTAGGACCAAGCACCCCGTAATTAGTAGCGACGCTGTCGTCGCTGCAATCCGGTAACCGATACCCTACTCCTAGGACAGGTATTCACTGTCCTCAAGACCCGTTCCGGAGTTGTTCGGTGACATCAGGGACAGGAGAAGACAACTTTTCCGCCGGCTGCGGATGGGGACGTCGCCGGGGATCGATGCGTGATTTATCATTCAATGTCGTTGGTACAGGCAACCACGTCGACCCTGTCCGCGATGCTAGATCACTCTGCTTGATATCGACTTGGTATCTTACAAAACGGCTCCGGATGACGGATAAGGATTCGGTGGTTTCAAATGTGTGGTAGTAGCGTTGATCGGAGTGTTAGTTTTGGAACTGGATTCGTTGCGTGTTAGTATGGGACTGATCCAAGTGATTGGTAGTTTACGATAACATGTGTTCCTTCTTTTTTCTTCTCTTGGGAAGTCTTCTTTAGCTACTTCAGGATACATCGAAGAATCTAGAAAGTACGGGTCTTGTAATATTTTCTCAGGAATTGATCCCTATTATCCACTTACTACCGATCGTTTTTTCTTTTTTTCTCGGTTGTATTAATATCTATTTTGTTTTGTTCGTTTACAAAAATAATAAGTTGAAATTGATTATGCGATATCAAACGGGTTTTTCCATTCGAAAAGCCAGTTTAAAAAAATGTATTTTTACTAAAATTTATTTAACAAATATTTAAAGAACACTGTAATCGTAATTTCTTGCGGTATAGACTATATTCAAAGGCTGTCACGATAAAATATCGAAAAGAAGTTTTTTTCTTCCACCTAATAACCACCCTAACTAGGACATCTTCTATCCGAAAACATTGAGTCGTATCGAACGTAATCGATTCGTCTCGCGTACCACCCGATCGGATTCACGATCGTCCGAATACTCCCCAGGCGACACTCGGTGTGGTGCCCACTTCGGAATCGTCGAACGATTAACTCGCCTAATCCCTCTATCGGGGGCTCGTGGCGCGGGGTACGATTGAAATAAAAAGACCGACCGGCTGCTCCCCGGTCGTCGTCGTTGTCGTACGGGTCTATTCCCGCAACAATCGAAAGGGGCTTCATTCTTTCGGGGGCGTACACACACACACGGGGGCGATCCGAGATCCCCGGGATGAAAGGAAACGCGTTAGCTTGGCCGTAGGAGAGCTCGCTGATCAACGTTGGTGCGTAAGCCATGCTATTAAGGGCGGCAAGTGGGTGCATCTGTCTGGGCAAACCTGGGCTTAGTTCCAAAATCCGACTGCAAACAGAGGTATCCTGGTTACTCAGTGGCAAGGGGCCCTCTGCGTCGGCAGTCGGGCAGAGCCGTTTTCTCTGCTCCTTCCTCTTACTACGGCGCGCCGCTTCCGAACCCGCTCGAAACGGTTTACCGTGCCGCTGTTACGTCGACCAGCTTGCGATATTAACGTGAGTGCCGACTGTCTGGCGTTGCTCGTGTTTTCCAGCGAATCTACCTACGGTGCGAAGGTAGAACCGGATCCGCGACTCTCCTCGAGACGATTGCTGAGATCGGTGTACGTCGATAACGTCCACGAAGGAGGGGACTGGACCCCGTTGGAGATCGGTTTTTAAACGATTTGTCGCTGGAAAGCGTCGCATGTTTTCGTGATAAAATCGAGGGGCCTAGATGGCGAACGTTCCGCCGACGGAGGCCCCGATAACGGTGGATAGATTGGTCGTAAAGCGGGTCCGTACGACGTCGCCGAGGCTCAAGCGAATTCGCGATCCCGATTCTGGATAACGGCTGGTTTTCATAAGCGAACTGGAAACGGTGCAACTTGTTGCGACGAAGCGTTCATCGTTGCCACGCGGCGCGCTTGGAGTGAAGGATCGGTTGGGACCGGTCGATACTTTGTGGTCGCTAATTAGACGACAGCGGGGAGATAGTTTATTGAAACATTGACGTGATGGATGTAGACTGCGGTGGAAACTTGATCCTGAGATGTAGGTACGAATCGAATGATATATGGTTAATTTTCACTTCTTTGGACACTAACTTTCGTCCTGTCAAACATGCATGCGGTTTGAAATGATTAGGGAGTAATCAGAAGTTCCGAGTAATCAAACCTTATTTTGATACGTGTGTACACTTCCTGTAGAAGGATTGCTCTAAATGCTTCGTTTAAAACATTTAATCCTGAAGACCATTAAAGAATATTTGAAATGGTCAGTGATAAGTGTCCTCCATATTCATCATGGAAGTTGGAAGATCAAGGACACATTTTCCACAATTTCACATGGCCGTTGTCGAATGCATCACTTCGTCGCGACATTATAAAACAGCAATGTTTCCATAACTGAAAGAGACGCGTCTCCGACGAATGGGGGAAAAGGGAAACATTAAGCTCACGTGTTTCAAACTCTAAAGCGGTTTCATCCCCGTCGTGGGGGAGGATGGCTCGAAAGCAAAGATGTTATTCTTCTTCTTTAACTCATACATATTTCCCCGAGCGAAGACGGTCCCCTTCGTGGCTCCGCCACGAATTACAAATCACCTTGTACGATAATGCAAGGGGATTCCCCCCCTTCTGTTCTTAGGCAACCATAAGCCCCGCGGATCCGTCGAGTCAAGTATACAGCTGTTGTACGCCGACCTCGGAACTTAAAATTACGAAATCCCCGTTGGTTACCGTCCGCGCGTCGTAAATTTCTGGCCCCCCTCCGGCAGTTGAGCCGTGTTTGTACAAGCTAATCATGGACATTAATGTGGAATTGCTAGCCTCTGGGCTTCACGAAATTCCGTTTGGTGGACGTGAAAAATACATAATTGCTCTTTGCGTTCGCCAACTGAAACTCTGTTAAGGAATCTACAAAGGTATACCTTCCCAAGTTTTTTCCTAGCTATATTATGCTACATACTTAACCAATTGTTTCACTTAACTTTCCTGAAATAACTAATTAGACAAACAAAGCCAACATATCAGAAGCAGTATATATTCATCTTCTGAACTACCACACACTTAATCGGGCTACTTGACAATTTTCCTTTCCATTGAATCTACCGTTAGAGGATCATCAGGGGAAATCGAACGTAATGCCTCCGATAAAAGGGCTCGGACAAATAACTCCCAAGAATCCCGTTTTACTAACTCCTCATTTACCATCTTTTCCGTCTGGAGAGCCCTTTAACCTCTCTCCGGGCGGAATGGTAACCGTGTACCGATAATTGGAGGATCTCCCCAGGAAATAGGTTTGTTAAAGTTCACCGGTAGCTGGGCGAGATCTTTCTTAAGACCAGGGGCACGATAAAGTCTAGGGCGCAGCGAGATCTCGTAGATTCTGTCTTGTCGTTCTTCGCTGTCCCCGTTCTTCTCTCTGTCCCCCTCTATCTACCACCTCACGGTCTGTTGTTCTCTCAACGTGGCCGGCTGTTTCCCCGGCCGCCCCCTCGTCGCGGGAGTTTAATTAGGCTCCGGTCGGAGATATCGCGAGATCAGCAGCTCGTTAGCATGTTTTAATTGGCGGCTGTCAGTGAGATCCTTGGTGGCGATAAGCGCCTCCTCTAACCAGTCTCCGAGCTCGGTGACAAGACTCTACGTGTAGCCCGGGTACTACTTACTCGGGGAGACACACGGCGGACAGGACCAGGGGGATCCAAGCGAAAGGGTGGCAGCCACGCGGGGCCTAGAAAGGTACCACAGTCGTACACGACTTTTTGCCGCTTAATTCCGGCAGGGGAGGGGTCAGGTTAGGAAGAAAAGGGGAGCTAGCCCCCCGTCCGGTTGGAACGGATAAAGAGGGACGAATCCGCTTTCATATATATACACACATAGAGCCCCCTTTATGCTCATGGTGATGACCAGCGTGTGGATAGAGACGTGACCAGCACCGAGATTAACAAGGTGTCTCTCGGCCTCATTGCTCGCTATTGATCCAGCGCGAACGTGTACTTTTTAACGAGGCCTCCCTCCCCCTCCCCCTCCACCCCCGCCGCGCGTTACCCGTTCTCGTAATGACGCTCCCGGTGAGCACACACGTGCCGAATGATGAAACTTCTGACCTCCCCGTTGGCCCAACATCTTCACCCGTTGCGCCGACGACCGTCTTCAACGTCTTTCAACCGGTAGCCCAGATTATTACGGCGTCGGAGAGATGCAGCTTCGTTCTTCTTCCATGAGGGAATAGGCCGTTTCGAGATGTACTCGTGACGATGGATAGAGAGGACGTTTCGAACGTTGCGAGGATAGACCGAGACGATGACTGTGGTTCTTCAGGGAAACCAGGCACAGCAGCCCGGGAGATTCACTCTGGATCGAAAGAGAGGAAATTTATTGCTCGACGGCGGTTTAATCGATAATTTCGATGGTTTAAATCATCCGCCCCTCCCCGTGTTATATATTGCGCTATAAAGTGCTCGAGGTTGGTGTATATGGAGATCACGGGAATGTTCAGATGTCTGGTGCTCGAGTGATATATTTGTAGGGAGGTACGGAGTATGTTTATCGGGATATGGGGGTCTGATAGCGGATCGAAGTAAAGTTTACTAGAGTTTATTTTCTCGAAATTTCTGTGTAATTTATCGGATCGATACTGTATAGAATATTAACGACATCCAAGTGCAATCAATGTGTCATCAGTATTCCAATAATATCGAATGCAAGGTTTTTCTGAATTTGTATTTAAATTCCCCGGGATCGATACTCGATTCCACACGGTCGGAAGTTTTTGCTGAATATTAATTGCATTAAAATGCAATTAAACTTGTCTACCCCATTATGCATCGAATCTTAATCAGAAACATAATATTCTTCCTACACAATTTATAAACACTTCAAAATTTTCAAATTTTCTACTCTTCGACGATAAAACTGAATTGCGATCTCCATCCTTTCTCTAAAAATTTCACGAGTTCCATTTTCGATATTAAATAGCTCAATTTCCCCGAACGATCTGTAAAGTATCATTACCTTTCTGTCGCGTTTTATCGCGTGGGGATTTGATCGAGTCGCTTTCCGAGCGATTCGTGTAAACGATAATCGCCTGAATCCGAATGGCTATCGACGGTACAAACGGAATAAACGGAACAATACACACATTGTTCTTCCCTTCTTCCGAGCTGCACATTTACAAAAGCATTTATCCAATATCCTGAATATTTCCGCCACCGAATCTGTTCCGCCGTACCTCGTTATAATCAACTCATTCCCATCCCCCCACTCCTTCCATCGATTTCCCATCCTCCCCGTTCGAAACGAACCTTTTTAATCGTCCAGACCGGTATAAATATGCGTCCACGTTTTCCGCTCTCTGCAAACGCTTTTAAGCTCGCCGCGATCCTCGCTTCTCGACGACAAGTCTCGCGGTGTTTCGCACGGCCGTCGTTCCCGTTGCGTATTCGTCCCCTAAGCCTCGGTACGTGACGCGGAGTATTTGCGGGCGCGTTACGACTCACCGGCGCGTGATCAGATTACGCGTCGCGCGGATTTTACAATCGGCGAGAGGAGCGGCAACTAGCGCGAAGCAGCTCTCGCCGGTCCCATAATCGACTAATTAGCGACGCGCCTGCGTCGCCAGTCTTATCCATAAACGAGACTTTTCTACGCGATCAGGTTCCAGCTACACGCGGTGACGATTACCGTGGGCTGCTCTGGGTAATTGCTCGCGGCTGATGAACCTTGCATCTGGAGAACGAGCACGTAAGTGTCTCCAGCCTCGATATCAGTGAATTATTAAATTGTCAATCGAGATACTGTTAGTATCGCTTTAGCTAACAGCACCTTGACTAGTTTTCTTGACTGCTTGTAATTGATTTGAGCGTTTCTAGGTTTAGATCAGTAACTAACTATCCTAAAAGGAGGTATTAATATTGGAAGTTGAGTTCTATATTGACTCTTCGTTCATGTAAAACCCTTTGGTATTACTTGACTGTTTAACCCTTTGACTGCGGCGTACTTTACTTGAAAAGAATCAATATACTCGATTCGATATTGAATTGATATTTTGTGAAGGTGTATATACAGGGTGCTCCAGCTAACGTGAGCACATTTTAGTATTTCACTTGCTTTTGATTTACAGAAAATTTATTTTAATGAATGCTTAAAGCGATGCCCATCAACTTCGGTACATTTTTATACATTTGTGGATTTTCTGTACTCAAGGTCACACGAAGATCACACGTCATATTTCGAAAAATATGACCTTGGGAAGAATTGTTACTTATCATAGTAATTGATCCTTCTAACAAATAGTGCTTTCCCTTCATATTTTTTGTATCTGCAAAAACAAGTGAGATATACATAGGAGTCTCTCGAAGCTCATATACATACGAGATAATTTTTCAAGTGGACCTACGTGAATATTACCCAAAGTATTGTACGTGAATATTACCAAAGGATTGTGTGTGAATAATACCAAAGGTTGTGAGGGTATTGCATAACTCTTTAATATCAGGGAATAAGAATTCAACGATGCGTGTGTGTAGTCCACCGCAGTTCACAAGATAATCATTGCAGAGACCTGCGGTGAATATTACCCGAAGGATCTGGGTTCTAACGGTCGTGAAATCTCGGTTTTAGGTAAATACGCGGTGCCACGAGAGAAAACGGGAGCATTTTAATGTTTTATTACCAACGTTCCGCGGGTGCATAAACGAACGTGAAGGGGACCTGGTTCACGGGTCGTAACCCCGTTCCTTGGGCATAAAATATTTCCGCGAGTAGGCTCGGCTGACCCACTGTGTGCAGCCGACTCTCTAACGCGCAGATGTTACGATGCATTTTCTCATGCATATTCCATCGCCGGAATGGAAATGTCGCCTTAACCCGTACTAATTTCGCGCGCTGTATGTCAGTATTACAATAAACATGTTCGTTGCGCGAACCCGCGGCTCATGCATATGCATGACCTGTTTCCCCTCCCCGTCCCCCCCCCCCCCGCCCCTTAATAAAATTCGAGCGACGGCTATCCCCCTAACGCGCGATCGTTAAAACTGCCTCGAGCACGGTCCCCGTCGCATGCACCGGTTTCGTTAAGGTTACCTTCTTCTGCGGCCCGTAAATTACGTCAATCAGCTGGCCAGACTTCTGCCCTGGGTACACGCCTTTCTTCTCTCGTCTTGATTGTTTCAATGCCGTCTGAACCCTCTGAGAATACTGCGTAGAACCCAGATTAACAAAACTTTCGTATTGGTACTATCGTAGGGAAGTTCTATTAAATGTTGGTTCTTCAACTTCTGGGGTTATTTTATAGACGAGTCACCTAAGGAAGCTATCTGAATAACTTCTACAATTTTTGAGAAGTGTTTAAAACAAAAAATGGTTAGTTCTCGAGGGGCCATTAAGTGGTGAAGAAAACTTTCTTCCAAGTGGAGGTGCTTAAAAAACTCCGATATCACCCTGATTATTTTAAATGGAACCATGTAGTTTTAAACACCTAAGATTGTAGCTCTTCTGAAGATAATCTCAATGACCATAATTACTGAAAATGACTCAGGGTCATGAAAACGGTGATTGGACACATCCGACAGATTTCCTGTAATTTTACAGTAATGGAATTTCAAAGGATTTCCGATCAATTTTGTTCTACTTCCTGTATTAAACGAATCCATCTACGATCTTCCAAATTCGATCAATCATTCGACCACAACAGCCGATAGTGGATAGAATATCCACGACTATTTCCTCCCATGTGCCACGATCACCGAAAGCACTTTAATCGGCGAGGAAACCACGACTTTCCGAAGACGCCGTTAACGTCGTCGAGAACCGGTTCCGTGTATACAGGCTTCACACGAAGAGGCTTGCAAACAGGTAAGTAGAAACTAATAAAGAGAACGCGCGAGACGAGGGGGTTTGGCAAGAGAGTTTCTTAATTACAGATTATATTCGCGGCTCTCGACTCCCCCTCGATTTCCACTCGTCGGTGGTTTGCCCTTCTGCGCAACCGGTAACGTTCGAAACCGTGAAATTCAGCGGATGTTGCGCGATTGTCGCGACAAGTGGACGGTAAAAATACGCGTTAACTGTTCCTTCGACCCTTTCCCACCTTCCCACCTCGCACTGGAAATCACCGTTGTCCGTCTAGGAAAGACGTCCGCGTAACTTCGAATCGGGAGTGGGGGTGGGTTAGTAACGAGACTCCTGGATCGTTACCCGTTCGTTCGTGCCCTCCTTATTATTTTCCCCGGGCCGTTTCTCACGAATTCCTTTATCATAGGCGCCGCCGGTTCTCGAACACGGGACGAACAATCGGCTGTGAAATAAAAGCGGGGATATTTCGAGCGTAAAGGAAACCCGGCAGCGTTGCATGCTTGTTAGCGATCAAGAAACCTGGCTACCGGTGTTTCCTTTCTACCGTTTCGTTTCTCTTTTCCTCTCACCCTTTCCTCGTTGCGCAACCCCCTTTCCATCGATCCGACTGATGACGCAATTGGTCGTTTCACCCACTAAATGGGGGAGGGTTCCAAAGGGAAGCGTGCCCGGAACCAGTGGGGATGTTCGTGTTAAAAAAAAAAAAAAGAAATACAAATCAGTAACAGCGACGTTAATTGTTAGCGACTCGACCGGGAATTTTCGTTTCTCCGCGACAGGCTTCTTCGCTCGCTCACCTGGCCTGGAGACGACTATTCGAGGACGCAGAGCGGTTATAATTAAAGCCCCGCTAACGAGAATTCGTTCGCCGCGAGATAACGAGGTCTTCGATTTAAAAGAGACCTCGGGGGAGCAGAAACGTCTCGTGGACCGAAGAAGATCGAGATTCCGTGTCGCGGACGAGGAGGACCAGAGGGTAGGAGGATGCGTGTGCGTGTCGCACACACGATGCCTACGCGAACGAAAGAAAACAACGAAAAAAATAATAGAAAAAGGAAGAAACACACGAGAGAACACAGACCCGTCGAGGGCGACTCGCGTGCTCCTACCCCCGCCACGCGCCTCGATTGCTCGGTTAATATTTTATTCAGGGCGGAGCCGGATTTGCATACGAAGTGGGCCCCGATTCTCCTCTTCGTGGCTCGTCTCTGCCCTCTCTTGTTTTCTCTGTCCAGGCTCGGCGCATCTTGTGGAAGATGCTCTGATATACAGCGCGAAAGAGGTTCCGGGAGTCCGTCGTCGGTCCTTCCACCTTGGATTTTATACTTTGGTTCTATAAACAGTCGGTCCGTTTGACTTAGAACAGTGGGTCGTGGTTTTCCAGTGACTTTCGACGAGTCCACGGGGAACATCAACACGCTCGGCTGCTGTGTGTCTGGTATGTACCCGAATAATGGACCGAGAATCCTGTCGAATTCATTCGGTGAGTCACTTTAGTGTCCTCGAAGGGAGTCACATCTCAATCTTTCGAAGTTATTCATAAATGGTCATTTGTTGTGATATGTGGACCAGTCGTGTAAAGCTGAATATTACATCTTTTCATTTTGGATGATCGTCGCGGATGATTCATCAGAAAAATACGGTTTTCATCCGCGATTCATCAGAAGTGACGGCTGAACAGAGTAGAATAAATTTTTTACTTTGAATTGAAAAATATTTTGTGAACCACATTTCAATGAAAACATTTAGATAGCAAGAAATAATAAAGACATATGAATTAATCAATATTTCTTGAGCAGGGGGTGTTAGGTACACTTTTTTCAGACCCCAATTTTTGCATGTCTTATGTTTTCTAAAGTCTCAATTAAACATTTATAGGTTTCAACGGTTCTAACTTACACTGCATGATATATAAATAATTTCCCTTTACGTTGAGACTAATCACATACAAAAATATCAATTATTATTCAATGAACAGTGTTTAAACTTTTGCTAGACAATATCAGGTACCTACACCCTAAATACTCCAGCTTTTATGGTTCACATTCACTGTGGACGAATCGTCCGCAATGACCATTCAAAGTGAAATCGAATAAGCTCAGTTTAAATCGTCATACGTGTTCGATAAATAGAAAATTGTTCCAAAGACGAAGAAAATCTACGATAATCAAGATGGTAACGCAGAAGGGCGTGGTAAAAGGACAATCGGATCGCATCGGTCCGCGAAACGCTGCAAACTTTTGCCGTCTCCTGTCCAGAACGAGAACCGCGAGCATCCCTGTTTAGCCAGCCGCGAAATTACGTAGTTTCGTGGTCGTAGAAGAGCAGAACAGTGTACGTATGTGTGTGGCTTCCGTTCGGAGAACGGATCGCCGGTCGTCGCGAGATTCTAACGAGCGACTCGGCGGCCCCGTGTGTACGAGCGAAAAAAGAAGGGGTGGAGGACCTCGTTAAGGGAGGGCATCTCGGTCGGCGCGTCGTTATTTCGATTAATTATTAGGCAGGGCGTTTGTTGGCCGGCGATATTGTTCGTGGTTCAGCGACTTTGATCGCGTCCTACCCGGGAAAAATTGTCGGGGAGTCTACGAGACGACCGGCTCACGGTGTTCCCCTGTTTCTCTTTTTACGCAATTAGCGTGAATTAATGCGAGACCCCGGGACCGTGTCGCGTCGTGACTTCGTTTCCACGAGCTAACAATTTGAAACATCATTATACAGAATTTCTATCGAATTCCTTTGTATACGCCGTAATATCGGGAATATTCTGCAGTAACTATGGATAATGGAAAAAACAAAATATGCAGCATAGCAATCACTGTTTCGATGAGATTCTAATCAACGAATTCTTAAACACAGTACATGGAGAATACAAACAGTGTCGTAACGAGGGAACATCCACCAAGACACACGTTGATGACACGAGCCCGGATATACACACACACACAGAGGGAGGGGGAGGACAATGAGGAGAGATCGAGAAGAGTACAACGAAGGGAATATAAACTAGTAATTAATCGGGTCCCTCCGATAAGTGAATCGACGAGTTGCCACGGAACAAGTGTTCCACGTGGTTCCCGCTCGTCATTGTATGGTAACCACGCGCGCACGCTCGCGAGTGGGAGTCCCCGATTAGCATGGCGAACGTATAATTTCCCGGGCAATTAAGTCGTCCCGATGTTAAACAGGCCGTGATTACAGTCCTGACGGGAGTCATTACGGTAGGGGGGTGGGGGCTCTTTTCTTTTTTCGACGAGGACTTCATACAAGTCTAGTCGTAATAACGATTAAACGGACGAGCTGTGTAATTAAAGAGCCAGCGAGACCACGCTGGCGATCCACGATTCGATCTATCGCGCGATCGAATGACGAACGATCCCTCCAACGGATTCTGGACGACGAAACTGGTCATCGAGCTCGCGCGATTCGAAGTAACGATGGATAATCCGTTCCAACGAGAACGAAAAGAAATTGCGTAGCCGGCTGTCCTTAAAAGGGAATGCGCTTCATTCACCATCCCCTCACCCTTCTTGGATCTTTTTCCTCCCGTTGGAAACTGCGACGCCCGCGAGGGTTGCGGAGGCGGACGGCGTCGAGGCCCGGAATCGTTTTCGGTGCCCCCGGGACCGATGACGGAGGCAAATTCCCAGAGAGATTTCCGAGGAACGAACCTAATCCTACGGGGTTCTCGTACAGTGAATTGGATAGTAAAGCGGCCCCGACCACGGAAGGGGTGAATTAGTGTAAGAGCGGCGAGCTTCCGCTCCGTAGAACCCGCTTACGATCGCTAATAGAAAAGCATAGGGATGTTTCGAGTTCGTTTTTTTTTTATTGTTGCAGATCCGGGGAATTTGGTTCGTTTTTTACCCAACAGAGAAGTGATCTCTGGGAGTTTTACTGTTACTGATCTGCCACTACTATCTCTTTTTGGAGAAACATTATTTCTCAACACGATTTCAGGCATGGCATACTTGGTTCGTTTTTATTTTAACCACAATAGAGAAGAATTGAAAATTTTTCGGTGGTTCTGTAGTTATACCACGCAGTGTAGACCCGAGGAAAATAGCAGGGTTAGTAATGCTATTCTATAGTTTAATTACCTTCTATTTTGTGGAGAGTCTGAAGATATTATTAAAAAATATCGCATGTTTTGCCCCTTCGATTACATTCATCGATTTCTCAAGGCAACCGCATGACCTCGTTCACATATGCGTAATTGCACGCTTTCGATCGAGTATTCCATACTCTCAGACTCTGCGATTATTGCAGAAATTGAATCGTATCTGTCTCCAATCAGTGCCAAGAAATAATTGGATACTCGATTATGCCTGATCAATGAGCGCCCAGTACTGGACCTTATATACAATCCCCAGCAATCAACCGCACGCAACAGCGTCCTCGGAGTTCGTAACTAAAACAAAAAAATCTTCTTTCAATAACGAATCCTCTTTACCATACCACCAATTTACACGCAACCCCGGCGTCGAAAGGACTCTCGCGTCCCTCCCAGCGTGTTTCCATCGCTCATAAATTATCCCCCGTTTTCATAGGCCGTGTATCGAACACTACGATAAATATTTATAGTAACTCCCGATGTTCGAATAAATATTTATGGACGCCGACGATCGCGACTATAAATATTTATCGAGGCCCGACCAGCCGACCGGCCGGCCGTCCACGGAAACGCGACGCGTGAAGCCCACCGCGCTCGTCGCGTCTTTCCTCGCCACCTTTGCCGTCCGTTCGCGCGAAAAATCGTCCCCTTTTCGTCGATTTCATTCCGCCGATCCACCACCGGGAATTCCACATCGAGCATTCCCACGATTGGTTATTCGACTTCAAGTATTATACACATGTACATATATACATACACGTAAGATACGCCTTGGATCATCCCACGATCGCCAAAAGAGTGGGGAGAAACATAACGCGTAGGCTTCGTGAATAGTAGCCGATCCTCGTAGACCGATCGGATTTTTCCAAGGAGTTCCTGTCGTGTCGCACGAGACGAGGAAGCGAGCAGCAGCAGCGCGACCATTGGAATTACTGTCGACGCCGGTGTAATAATATCCAAGTGTCCGGTTTAGGTCGCGAGCACACGCGCGCGATCGACTTTTTTCTTTCTTCGTCTTCCGCACGGCAGGTTCGTTAATGAGCGAGTCACGCGATCTTTCGCGGCTGGAATCACGTCGATCGAAACGTTGTTTTGAGGAACTCCGGTATAACCCTTCCACTTCACCCAAGAAGCTTCCTCTTCTGGTTTTTTTCTTCCTCTCATCGTGTTATTTTCTTCTCTCTATTTCTTTTTTTCTCGCTGTGTTTTTCGTGCCCAACACCCGTGTTCTTTCGCCCTTCCTTCCCCTCTCGCGCAGGCAACGAACCATCCGCGAGAGCCCCCGTCGGTCGGTCGACGGAACGTTGATTAATTACGAACCGGATCGGGCTGAATGTAAATCGCGATAGCCGGGGGTATTTTTACGCCGGGGCGAAATCCATGGGCGCGGAAGAGATCTATGGTGCCGGATCACGTAAACGTTCACGTGCGTTACATGACAGACGCGCGCAATCGACACGGTGTATTAGTACTTGTTAATGCGTCGGCGAGTGCCCGCTATTTATCGCTACTGTCGCGATGTTACCTATACACATAGAGATCGCGTGGAACACACACGTGGGCGTCGCCTCGGGATCTCCTTTGAATCGTTCGCCACCCGATCGATTCCCGCGGTGATTTTTTTCCTAATTGGACCCGGTTTTTTTTTTAACCCTTTCCACGAGCCGGACGATAAAAACATCCGTGGGTTGGATTGAAAATAAATACGGAGTGGACAGGTGAACGAGATTTTGTTTCGAATGGAAGGTAAACAGAAATTTTCGTTCTGGTAGCAAGGTGAATTCGCGCGTGGAACGCGAGGGGGGTGGACGGCGAGGGTGAAAATCTCTGGTAGATTAATTGCGGCGTCTCGTTCTCGTCTTACCGAATGTCGACAGGACAGAGTGATTGAGTGTAATGGGTCGCAATTCTATCCTCCTTATGGTTGTGGTGTTGACAATCTGATACAGTGATTTTGCTCGGGGGTGAATGGATCGTTTCCGGATAAATGATATCGCAGAATGTCGGTTGTCGACAACGTGTTTATGTTAATAACAGAATTGTAACTTATAGTGGTGCGGGAAGTCTATTTTTAGGCCACAGAGGGGCCGCTTATTTTTCGTAGTTTTACACTACAGCAAATGTACAGGGTGAGTCAATAAGAATTACTATCTAAAATAACTCATTATCTACTGGTTGTATTATGATACGTATTAATGTATTGTATAACATTTTAAGGGATGCATCGGACAGATACAATTCGATTTTTTTATATGAGCTTTTTCAAAGTTCATGCACCTTTTTTTTTTAAATATCACGTTGTTGACCTATAGCATGATGGTATTTAAAAAAAGATGCATCGACCATGAAAAAAATCAAACTGTATCCATCCAATGCGTCCCTTAAATAGCTAGATAATTTATTAAACGTTTAAAACTTACCCTGTCTAAAAGTTCGAACTCGAAAATATAAAAAGTCACAAGGTGGTTGGAAAGTTGTACGAGTAAACATTTTAATCATGTAGAATTGTTGCCTAAAATCCAAAAATCCCGCCTAAAAATTTGTTTTGTAGTACTCCGCATCGAGCAATATGTCCCAAAACTCTGCTCGGAAACTACCCCCGTGCGGTCGCGCGCGACCTAATAAGCCGTATAACCACATTTCGGCGAGCCCATTAATACCGGAAGTGACATCGTTTGCATGGAAACGACATCACGGAGACGGTAACGCGGAGTAGCGTCGATTCAATATCCATCGAACCCCTGATGGAACGAGGGGGTTGAACGCAGAGTAGGCGAGATCCGTGGGGCCAGGTGAAACGAGCTTCCCCCAAGGATTCGAGGAAGCGAATCGAAGGAAAGAGTCCGTGGCCGAGGGGTCGGCTAGGAGAAAAAAAAAGCTGGCTCATTTCGCGGGGGGAACGACGAAATCTGGCACGATTACTAGGATAGATTGGGAGCTGGAGGGAAGCGATCGCGTCTCTCGGACTGGGGGTTGAAACCGTGGACCAGGGCGAGGAGGGTACGGCGTGTGGGGGACACGGAGTATTGAAAACCTATAAAACAGCGTAATTTGGTCGGTGCCGCCAGTCCATTGCAGTTTAGCCAGAAACGCAATTTAAACAAATTGCTGGACCGGTCGTGGTGGCGCCACCGTCTCTTTCCCGCTTTCACGTCGCTCGTCCATCTCCGGCCCGCGAGAGTGTCTCTATCCCCGTTCATCCATCTTCGGTGTCCCGTCCTCTTTTCCTCCCCCCCTGACCGTACCCGTGGGCCGACTTGCTCGATTAATCGAAATCGAAACGAGCGAGCGAACGAACGCTCGCTTCTCCCCGACGGATGTTTATCGGCCGTGGGGCAATAATTCGATTTTCGGTTACCGCCAGGCCGTTGTTCATCGACGACACGACAAAACTGCGATCGGAGGCCCGGTTTATGGATTTTCCACTTGGCGCCCGGCCACATCGTGCCTCCACGCCGACGATCGAATTAAAAACTCGGTGACGGTGCACTACACACACACACACACACACGGTCCTCCTCTTTGTCTCCCAACCGTTCTTCGTTTCCGTATCGGGCTGCGGTTGCACGGAACTGGACAGAATTTCGAGGAAAATGTTACGTTTCCCGCGGAACGAACACCACGACGGGATTCACGGGAGTTTTTACGTGGGCTGGGAGTAAAGGTGGGTTCATAGTGGAACTGATATCTTGTGATTCAGTTATTGTTGGATACAGTTTAATTTTTTAATTCGTATGACACCTCACCGGGGACTCTTGGGTATAGAGTTTCTCAGTCAGGGTTATCGATCTAACAGTTGTTAGACAGATTTTTTTTCATACCGATTGTAGGAAGCACAATTATTGCTATCGTGCTGTAAGAAGACGATTAACCGAAGATAATCACCTGAAGTTGGAGACATCATGGGATACTGGAATCTCAACTTAGGCCATTAAGGTGAGGGAAGACTGTAGTGGCCAGGAATACGAGACTATTTTACATCTCCACGATGATATCGTTTGTCTTCCAATTTGTACAATTCGTTGATTAAAACTACAGTACGTAATCATTATATCGAACAACGAAAGATATGAAGGACTAGATTTTAAACATACTTTGTCCGACCCAGAGACCTAGTAACCGTGTGAACTCTCCTTAAAAGAAAAAAATTCTCGTTGCTCCAGCCTCGCGGTGGTCCATTCGGAACGAAATGCCCGTGACAGTCTGTTTTTAAATATTTCTCGCAGTTTCAACTGAATACTTATGAAACGTACACCAACGGGCGAGATGGACTTCCGGGAAAATCCGCGCTGGGAATGTCGAAATTAAACCGATCCCCGGGAGCCGCAGGTATTGTCCTCCTAGGGTTCTCTTTTCGTCGAATATCACTTTTCATTCGGAAAATTCCGCAGTTGGTACGTCGAGGTGCGTAGGGGAAGGGATTTTTATAAAATCGTTTGTCAAGCTTACATTCGGGTTGATTCGTTGATGCGTTGGTTTTACAGCGCGATGGGAAATCCTCTTTCATTCGCGTCGCGTCGAAAGGCCTCGATCGTACTGGATTTTGACTCCACACCCCGCACAATGGTCGATTCTTCTAAAAAAATTGATGACACACGTCAGCAGTGTCATCTCTTCAACAAAACTTGGAAAACCTGTTTCATATGCTTTGTATTACGTCTCTCCCCGTAATAATAGACCTCATGGGAATTTTCATTAAAAAAAGCTATCCATGCTCAATGACGACATTAAGTCATTATTTCACATGAATGATACATCTATCTACGAAAATTAAGAGGTACGTTTAATTCTATTATTTGCCAAGAAAATAAATTTTCAAGTAATACTGATTTATGTCCAACTTTGTAGAATAATCGACCACTCCGTACCATCGTTCTGACATTATCTATTCGCCGCGTTTACCACGCGATTAATGACACCTGTCCCGTGCGCGCGCGCGCACCCGCTGTCCCGTTCGCGTGGAAAAAAAGCTCCGATTTCTGGCGGGGACTGTACGACCACTGGGTGACAACGTAGTTTCCCATGTTTTATGGTCAGTTCCGTGCGCCATGGTATCTGATTGCGTCATAAATCGAACGAGAAACGGGGCGAGGGTTACGGCGCCGCGATACACGACCTACGAGATTTCGTTTTGCCGAAATTTAGCGGTCGCGTTCCGTCGCTGTTTTTTTTTCGCCCGCCCACCCTCCACCGCCGCGCGAATTTATTTTTTTGCGCCCTGCGAAAAGCCCGTAGCCGTGTGTAACTCTTTCGTGCAAGGTCGCGTTACATTTCACTCCCGTTACATGTTTATTGTATTTCTCGTTTTCCCTGCGGCTATGAAAAAACACTCCGTACAAGTGTATTTCGACAATATCGAATTTACCCAATAGAAAATTTGATACTCGTAAGTTCATGTGAAAAGCTGGTATCTTTAACCCTTTAAGATTCAAATTAATGTCACTGGCTAGAAAATGTTTTCTGTTATATTTATTACTGATCACCCTCCAAAGATACAATGCAAGTTTTATAGCGAGTTACTAGTTGATACTAAAATGTATTGAAAGAATGGACAGAAATATAAACAATCTATCGAAATACCCACGAAGTATTGAATGGGTTAAGATATTAGGTATTCAGAACAATTTCTGAGATACTCGATGTTAACCCTCTGTGACCCCTGTTATATATAATACTTCTATCACCACCCCCCTGGCTCCTTTATGTCCATACTTTTTTTTTTATTTTACAGACTTACAAAAGATCTGAAAAAATTCAGGGATACTTCCTAAGATCTCTACTACATTATCCAATAGTTTTTAAAGTAGACTTTTAAAAGGCTTTTTTCAATAACAATCCTTTCGTTTTGTATATACATGAGCGTGTAATTTCGCCTATGCCATAAAAAACCCAGGATGGTCACCGAGGAATAAAGTTCCAAAAAGATGTACAAGAACTTCTGGGTTTTAAGACCGTATTCCCCGGGACCAGTATAATTTCGCAGCGATTCTTTCCCCGCATATCGATCGTTAAACGCGACGATAGTCAAATCTCGTGGAATATCTCTAACTCGAACGAACGACGTATCCGGCATCGTTACCAACCATTCTCTCGGCATTTTTCCACGGCCCATTTGCCAAAGATATTCTCATTACCGTGGAAAGATTTCACGTCTGAATCACAATGCACAACTACGAGATTCCCCTGTTTATTCTTTCCATACTCCTGTAAAGGCGACGCAAGGCAGGAAACGTAACGATATATTTGCGTATTGGAATTCCTTGACCCTTCTTGCACATTTTAATCTAAACTAGCGTATCACTCGATAGAAGCAACCTGATCTTGTGTCGGTCACGCGAAAATGCTGCCTTTATATTAAGTAGTATTATGTATAAGTAGTATTTAAAGCAATTATTATTAAATTTTATACAAATACTATGCTTTTTCTGTGCGTGTGGCGTTTTCTTTTTTCAAATGCATACGAAGCAGAAGAAGAAGAACCAGAAGATTAAATCGTATTAAGTGCACTTCCTTTACGGACCCGGTTCGACAATCTTCTATTTTAATATTCGACGCACTCGAGCCATGCCTGTGCTTCGAGGTTTTTAAAATAGTCGAGGCGAACGTCGGCTATACGCCGCGCTTTTAGGTTCGTCGAAGGTAAAGCCGGCGGCTGGCTGAACGGGTAACAGTTGTTCCATTAAAACGATTTGGTACTCGAGTGCCGCGGTGAGTCAGCCGAGCTCCGCTGGGTTCTTTCGTACTCTCGAGGACCACTTCAAAGAGAGAAAGAGACAGGGAGAGAGAGAAAGAGACGTTTGCCTCGCGTAATTAATTCGCCGTGAAATGCTACATTAATTCGTAATGGGCCATGTGTCGTGTATACCAGGTATCCCGGCTCGCTTACAAGTGCGCCGGATACGCCGTTGACTATTAATTGTTTCCCCTCCCCCCTCTATGCCGCGCAAAACACGCGCCCCTAGCGTGGAGGATGCAGCCGCGGGTCCAACCCTTTCCTCGTCCGGAAAATCGATACCGGTGACTCGTAGGATCGACCGTGGCCTAGGTCCTCCGTGTTCCAGCTGCTTGGAAAATTAATCTCTGACGGTGCTGCCGGTGTCAGGATGTTTGAGCTCGATGCATCCTTTGGTAATTGTGGCCTGGGGAACCGACCGTGCGCTTCCGCTTTAATTCTAATTTCACCGAGGAAATTGATATCGTTCCGAAGCGTACGATTAATACGATTAATCCAGATAATCTCGGGAAACAATTTTAATCAATGGGCGATTTTAATTTAATTTCGCCGTGGTTTGTAACGGGATGATCACCGTTGAACCATGGTGATCTCACGAAAGAGTTCAAGTTCAGTTGTGTGTACTAATTACTTGTGGAGAAGTTGTTCCGTCGTTTTACAATTTCTCAAGAATAAAAATGCTATGCAGTGGTATCATGAATCGAATGTCACGGAGTAATTCAACCGAAAGTCGGAGACCACGGTAACCACGAAGGAAGAGCCCCACACCACCGTTGAGCTAAGGAACAGGGAGACGTTTAAATTACCGGCACGTCGGAACCGGAGGTCACAGAAAGGGAAGAGAAAAAGAGTTAAGGAAAGTTTCTTCAATGGAGCGCGCCCGCGAACGTCGAACGAACGGCTACATTGTCTCCGTCGTTTAATCACGTTTTTCACAGTTTCACCGAGACCTTTTTACGCAACCATGCGGGAGGGGGTGGTTTCATCCCTGTGGGCGAATAAACTTTGTTCCTTCCTTCTGGCGGGATTCGGTGGGGTATTCCACGAGAGGAGTTAACAGAGAGAACAACGACGAACGGAAAGAGACGGGGGTCGAGGGCCAACGAAAAAATGCTCGAGCAGAAAGGAAACTCGAAGGGGTAGTAATCGGAACGACGGGGCTCCTCGAACTTCCAAACGAAGGACACGCTCCCCTTCTTCCCTTCTCCCGGCGCAATTTTCTTCGACCAAACCACCTACGTGAAACTTTGACCGTTCAAGGCGGTTCCATGCACTTGAAATCGACCTGCCTAAGACAGGGATGTTCACCTGCGCGGCTACTTAGGTGGTTCCAGGCGTTTAACAGTGGTCAAAGTAATGGTGGCAATTGCGAGTCTAAAAAATTTCATTAAGAAGAGAAAGTGCAATCTTACGGTAACAAACTTGCATGATTAATGTAACATAGATTATTTCATTTGATTTTCATTTAACCCTACGTTACTACCTTGGGCTATTTTATCATTATTGGCACCTTGAGGTATTTCAAAATCCCACATTTAAAATTCTTTTTGAAAGAAGTGAACGTTATTTAATATTCATGTATTGTAAAAATAAATAAAAAAGGACAGGTCTGTTTAATATCAATACGTTCGACTTCAAAATAACATACAACAAACGTCTCATAATTTTTAAATAACGTTTTACGGGTATGAGCATAGAACGGTTAAATTAAATTTGGTCGAAATGTTTGAAGATGCTACTAGAAGTCTCGCGTGAAAAAGTGGCTAAATTGATGGAATTCTCCAAAATTAATTTCGATGAGGTGTACAGAGACCCCAGAATACTAACGTAAACTTAATTACGTACACCAGTACGTTAAATCTCGGTTATAAGAAACTATCAAAGGGTGTACAAACTCTAGAGCCGAACGTTACAGACAGCTCCAGCCCTAAAAACTCGAGTGGCACGACGTTCCACCAGGTTGCTCGACCTTTTCGTGGATTCTGCAACCCGTTCCGGATGTTCCTGTCCCGCGTTCCCACGGGATCTCACCGTAGACGGTTGGCACGCCTGTACAATGTATCCAAAGAGGCGCTCTTCAAGTCGAACCGGTTGCGAGGCGGGGTCGAAGGTCGCGCGGAGTTTGCTTTCCTGGCTCGTACGGCGGTGCATCGGAGATCGGCCTGTTCAAGTCGGGTCGGACTGTGCCCTATCATTGCCGCGACTTTACGAGTATTTATTGCGGGCGGACCCGCCACGATCGTGTAAGACCCGGCTCGATCTTGAAATATCAATTTCGTGCAGGTTTATTAGAGCTCGATGCTCGTCGGCTGTGATAGTTCGCTTCGCCGCGGCCCACACACGTCGACGAGGACTTGCTTTTCCCTTACCTGGCCACGTCGTCGTTATTTGTCGCTCCCTTCGACGGGAGCAAATGCAAACTGTGCCTTCATTGGTATATATTTATCGAGGTGATATACGTGGAGAAATAACTATTGACACTAATGTAACTATAACTAAAGTTTATGTACACTTACGCCCTAACTATTTACAAAGCAGATTCCACAAGGCATCACTTCTGTACGAAACCCCGGACTTGCTGCAGTGTTAAGGGTAGCGAACAATTGAGAAGGGTAACTTTATACTCGGTGAGTGATTGTGCCCGAATACTTTGCCTTAGATTGCACCTGTCTTTTCGGAGGAGAAAAAACCATAAAAGAGAAAGTTCGAATAGAAATTTCCCTGACCAGAAACGAAAGTCTTGCACACATCTGCAAACCATTTTATCACCCCCAAGGCCTTACGTTCGTCGGCTCGAGGGCTATATGGTTAACAGTCTGCACGTATTTACGCTCCACGACCGAATACCTGGCCGTGTACGCCACAATTTTATATTTTCATTTATACATAACCGTTCAACCATTTTTTCCTTAATCCATTGCACTGTAAACGATTGAAATCTACGTCCATTGTCTTACTAGTAGGACGTAAAGTTCATTTCTACGCGTATCTCCGGAAAATATTAGATTACATAGATCGCTGATCAAGAGGATGGTGTTACAGCTTCGCCCAAGATGGAAGGAATCTACGGATACGTGCCAGTATTAAAGTCGATTAATATCGAAATATGCTGGTCCACCAGGGAGAAACTCGATTATCAACGGTTAGACGAATTAATCGTCGGTTCAAGTGGGGGTGGGCCGAAGGGACCTCGGAGGAATCTCATTTGTGACGTAACGAGGTCCAGTGGTGAACCGGAAGAATTCGATTTTCCTCGCGGCGGAATCGTTCGGTGTCTCGTTGTAATAGGGCCGAGAGCAGGGCTGCTGGTCGGGGCTGAGCTGTCCAATCAGCGAGGCAGCAACAAGCCAGTTACGGATAGCCGAGCGTAGCAATTACATACGTCGCGTTGCCGGGCACAATGGAAATTCGCCAGACTGTTTGAAATTCGAATTACCGCACGAGGTGTATCTTGATGCGGGGCGACGGTTCCAGGGCTGCTATCGGCGGCCGTGTGAAACCAGGCCGCTCTGGCCTTTGTTTACGAAGTGCGATTCCCAGATAAATTTTTAATTCCGGCCAGGAGCCGCAGGGTTGGGAATATCGATATTTCCCAATCTCTTTTTTTGGGCCAATCGGAACATTTACTCTGGTTGTGGTTTAAATTTGATTCATCGATCAAATGGAAGTTTACTTTTTTTTACTTCCACGTCAACCAAATATAGATGACATGTACATTGCAAATCGGCTGAATTATTTAAACATTATTTTCGATGGTAGGAAGAACTGAGACAGAGAAGTATCATCTATTTCGAAGAGACAAATATTGTTATACTACGCAAAGAATTTTCTCAGGGTCCTATTTTTCGAGATTTTAAGAACATCGAAATATTTGTTACAAGTAATACTACACATTTTTATCATCATGGGGTAATAGCTAAAGACCAATGCAATGCCCTGTAACAGCATGAACTTAAAGTGTCCTCACGAATGCGGAAAATATTGCAATAACTTCTTTCAGTAGGAACAATCTTCGATCGAATAGTTCGAGGAAAATCAGAGCTCTAGAGGGGTCGAGAAAAATTCCGTCGTCGGGGTGATCAAGCCCGTACAACGACATTCTCGCCCTTCAACCTTCGCTCCGTCGAAAAACAAGCTCGGGAATTCGTTCGGAGGAACACCGAGGCAAAGTTCTCCCCTTTAATCCGTATCTCGCGTTCACGCCTCGATTGCCAGGCTACGCGGCATAGTTATTAAGGGAAACTTTCACCTACCTCCATCCCCCACCACCCCGCGATTTCATCCCTTCCGCGGCGGGGCGCAAGGGCTCTCTCTCCGACGGATCCTTCGCTACGCTTCCTATCGCCTAACTGGCTGCCGCGCGCAGTTTCTGCTGCTTCGGTGTCTCCGAACTTTCGAACGTCTCAGGCAGACCGTGAAATCTGTTCCGACGAAAATTTCAAGCGATTCGCCGCGAACGTCGCTCCACCCCCATCCTCCCTGCGTTAACGTGTCTACGTCGATCGAGCCGCGGCAGCCGTGCGAGCCGCGCGCGTTCACGCGCGACGGACAGACAATAGACGGGAGGATTCGTGAATCGTCGCGATAATTTCGGATCCCCATACCCCATGGACATTCGACGATTCGTCGTCTGCGAATTATCGTCATGAATTCTGGAATTGAAGAGGCGTCTTACGGTGGGTGCACCGTCCTTGAAAGCAGTGTATACTAATGTCCTTTTAACTCTTCCCGCAGGACTGCTAAAGCCTAGTTAATTCAGGCTTTTCTTCCGGCTTTAACTGAAATTAGACTCGATTTCGCGTTAGTTGAATTGGTCCTCATATTATACATTTCGAAGAATGTCCCTTAACACGTTTACTGCCACAGTGGAAAAGGCCTGTGCGTAGTCAGACAAGCTTTACTTTGTTTTTTAAGTTGCAGACTGTCGAAACTATATGCGTTTAGTTAATAGGGGCTGTTGATCTTGCTTAACATTCCACTGCCATATTAATTTAAACAAAATTTTGTAATAGTATTTAAATTATTCAGTCCTCTTTGGAATCTACGTATACCCATATTTCGGTGATATGGCAGTCAATGTGTTAAGTATTTATTTTTAAAAGTTTGAATTTATCCTAACACGTTAAGGTAATTTTAATTTACCTGGCACTTAATGAGTCTGCCCGTCCACAAAACATAAATTTGATACTGTTGGTCCCCAGATACCGACACTGCCCAAACAGAAAATTTGACCCCTCAACTTCTTTTCCCGAAATAAAATCATCCAGTCTAAAGTCGAAGTAACCCAATAAAAGACATTTTGTCTCCAATATGAAAGGGTGACATCGATAAATAATAAGTGCCCCCGAGAGCTCATAAAGAAACACGAAGGGCATCCCCCCGCCCGAAGATCTCGATTTCTCAGGCCTCAATATCCGTCGTATTTCAAAGCACAGAGTTTTTGCCTTTCGACTACGATCCCGGTTAAAAATCGTTCGTCGTCGCGACGGAGCCTGGGCGCAGACTTTACGCGCACTAAAACGCGGCGCGGGGGTTTGGGGGGTTGCGGAGGCGGTAAAGCGCGAACCGTCATATCGCAGATTGCCTTAAACGAAAACCGATCCGCGGCCGAGCCGGCTTTACGAGGAGATTACGCTTTTTACGGTGGCCTGGCCCCGGGGGTTGCGTGTCGCAAGTAACACCGTGATCTCCTCTCTCTCGCACCCTGTCGCCTCTCCATCCCCCTCCGTCGATCGCGGTTCATCGGCGGCAGTCGCCGTGAAACACGTCGCGATTGGCGCAATAAAAGAGCGATCGACGGGGCGAGTTCCTCTATAAAGGACCGGCGTGTGTCTCTGGCGCCTGCCCGGAAACAACCCCTGTTTATATCGGCAATTAACAAGTTGCCGTACGGTTCAAAGGGGTGGGCTAGGCGAATCGTTGCCTCGGCCTCCGTCCCTCGTTCCGCGGCGCGCTAACGATCGCGGGACAGGGGATTACGATTTACGAAATTTCGCGAAAGTCACCACCGGCGGTGGCGACAATGGGACCACCGTCGTTGCTCTTCATCCCCCTCGGCAACGATTTTACGGTACGGACGATAAAACTCGCGGGACCCGGTTTTAATGAACGAGACCTCTAATTTATCGTCCGGGGGCGAACCTCGAATTAAACCAGCTTGAAAAAAAAAAAGGATGAAAGAAAAAGGGAGAGAGCAAAAGAAAATAAACGATCGACACACGACTATACTGGGGACGTTCAAAGTCCGTTGGAAATAATACAGTTCGACGGAGGAGGCCGGAGAGAAGTCGGCCCACGAGATTTTGCCGAGCAGACTCTCTTTCGTTCTCTCTCGCTTAATTGGAGTACTACCCCTACCCCGCCACTTTGTCTATTTCCGTCGCGGATCCTCGAGACTCTTCCGGGATCCACTCGTCCGGCCGTAAGGTAATTAGCCAGACATTGTTAGCGATCTAGTTGAGCATCCTGGAGTCAATAGCCCGTCCCGCGTTTCATGGGGAGACAACCGTGTTCTTTGTCATTTTTCCCGTGTCGTCTACAGGGTGTCCGCGTTACTTTCGTCGAAAAATCGCCCGTAAAGATCGCGACGCTCCAATGTTGATGCCGCGCTAGCCGAGCGGAAAAACGTACGATTAGAATATACGTACGTATACCTGTCTCTCGTGAGAAACGAGGTGTTTTTTTTACCAACGAGCTAGCGTTACTTTTCGGCTGACTCGCGGCAAAAGCTTGATGGCCTGGAGCTGGGAAAAAAGCCGTGGAAATTGCGGGGATAAGGGATACTCGACCGCGGGGAAGGGTGTAGAGGAAAAAGCTTGGGGGGGGATGGCGGGACGGAAATATAATTGCTCGGCGAGTCGTTCACGCGCGAACCTTTTTGATATGCTCGCCCCTGGACCCCTGATTGCGAATGTGATTTTCACGGAAAGTAGATTACTGGATTAAGTTCGTTCCGTGCGGCGGGGAGAGTTCCAGGAGGGGAAGGATATAGCGGCGGGTACCGGGCCGGCACTTCTGTTAATCGGCCCCGACGACCCCTTTTTCCTTTGAACATGGATGTAAGCGGCCGTGGGAGAATCGCCGTGACGACTCGCTGCGACACTGCGTTGGGAGAATATCTTTGATACTTGTGAGCTGACTAATTGTAGATACTTTTAGAATATTATCTGGTACCTTTTTTTTGTCTGTGCGAGTAGGTGATTGTAACTAGCGCCTCTCCTGGAATCGTATTCCTTTTATATCTAGAGCCTAGGGCCGGAGTTCTCTATGCGACAGACTACACCTGTAAGGACTTAATATCATTTTTGCACTATTATATTAAATACTAAGGAATTCAGAACGAAATAATGTTTACCATCGGAGAGAGTGATAAATTTGATACGGAAAACATGTAAAATGTCATTACATAAAAATGTGGATTTAATATACTCTGGCTCTGGGATCCAGATATAGAGCATACTTTTCCGAAATACACGACTGGCAACCGAATTGACTGTTGCCACGCACCGACAATAGCCACGCGTGTTTGCTATTAGAGAAGACTCGAACGAGTGACAGTGTCAATTGCGTTTCGTTGCACTCAATAAAAACGGTAATGAACCCATCTATGATTTACTTTACTTCCTACGTCGGTCAATTTTATCTGTCATGTCATATTCGATCACATCAGTTTCCTTGCATTCAAACAAACTCCTTGCACGATGCAAATTACGATCGCCCTAATACCAATACTTGAATTCAAATTAATACAATCCACTCAAACCGCACTCGAAGTCCATCGTGTCGATCGTTCCTATAACTACGTAGGCCGAAGGTGAAAGACGCTTGGTTCATTACCGAATTCCCGTTTCGATCGTCCAGATCTTTCGCGCGGAATATTTCGCGGAATAATTCGCGGAACAGGAACGAACTTGGAAATCCTGGGAGGCCATTGTCGCGGCGACAAAGCCCTGCATCGCGGTGGGCCGAGGGGTTTCACGGGATCGACGTTAAGGAGCGCGACGACGATAGATCGGCGCGCGGTGACGAAGAGGCCGGGAATTTCGCTCGTTGAATATGGAGAGGCCAGAGGCCTGTCGATCGCCCCTAAACGACGTGCATTCAAGCCCCGCGCGACCCGTTGTCATGGAAATCGAAGGACGACTTCCTCGTTTCACGGCGCGCTGCTGTTCGCGGCGTAGGGACGACGGGTCGTTTTCGCTTCCCTCCGCCGTAAAAACGGGACGCTCGTCGTCGGAAAAACAAAAAAATAGTTGGCGTCGTTAAATCTTCCGGCTTGTACGCGACGGCGTCGTTTCTACCGCGAGGCGTTTGTCAGCGGGACGTGTAAACGTTGAATAAAACAATGCGCTCTTTAATGCCCCCGCCACGTTGCTCTCTGTCCTCGTGGCCATGTAAAAATGTTTTTACGCTTCTGGCAGTACTGTCGTACGAAACAGTGAAAATCCGTGTTTTTTCCCCCCTGACGGCATGGAATTGCACCGCGATAAAAACCCGTGTATCCGGTATCGAGGGGCTGGTGTACGCCGTCGATGATAAATTGGCGCGCTTTCGCATATAATGTCGGTTTTTATATTTATTGTATTAGAATTCGTTGTTGCGATCTGATAGATTTTGCACGGTTTAAATTTTAACATTTTACTCTGCAGTATGAGGGAATAGTTGAACTTTATACTGGAGTAAGTGACTTCGAATACAAACAGATTAGTGGCCACATGGTCATGTTGTTAAGAAATAATAAGAAACTATTGATAATTGTCTTCTTTTCGTGGTCTCTAGTAACCTTAATTTTTCTGGAACCTACGGAAAAATTTTTTGGACATATTATGGATCCTTCAATACTGTATTTTCAACAGTGACGAATATTTATACATAAAAAGGAAATTGTAACTATATTCTATAAAAATATGTTATTCATCTTTACTTACGCACAGGTGCGACTTCTTAACAGTTTCAACTATTTCAGGTGTTGAATAAATAGAGTTTTAATTTATAAAAATGTAGTTAACCCCCCATAATACCGACATCATGCGTAATTGGGTCAGCCCCACTACAATTATTACTGTCATTGTCTTTGACACATTTCTTTCAGGGGTTTACAATTTCCAACTATTCAACCACAACCTACGATTCAACAGCCTCAGTTTTCACCACACAAAACATAACCGAGAAAGTGTAACATAAATCTCACAACATTTGGCCAGGAAACAACGTCACCGAAACTAAAGTAGCTCGTTCCTTTCTCTACAAGGGTTACCGCAACCCCAACCAGTGGGATCTCCAGTGATCGTCTTCCGGAACACGCGGCCTCTAAGAAACTACGTTTTTCGATCGGGAACATTTGCCAAGGGGACCGAGATTACACTTACAGGGTGGGTGGCGGGGTCTGGGAAACCGTTCCCTCGAGTAATTATCGGACTCTCGGAATATCCGAGCGAGTTTAATGCTTAAGGTAATAATCAAACTTTCACGTCGGAGCGGAAAATTCGAGACGGAAAAAGCCTGGAGTTCTCGAACGTGTGCGTTCTTTATGCATACTCAATAAGTCGACTTCCCAGTCGACTCAGAAATCCGCTCGGTTCTCGTTAATTCGACGAAGGGTCGTGGTAACTCACCCTACGATTCCACGATATTTGTCCGGAAAAGTGTGTCGTTTCGACTTCGGGAAACGCTGGTAACGGTCGCGTGACACCATCGTGCACGCGTCCCCGTTTAACTGGAGGATATTCTCGGCGATCTGGAGCCCGCGGTCGCGCGAGTACAACGCGTAAAACGAATACACGTGGCGGCGCGATGCCCGATGTTATCGTGCACCGGCGCCACTCTCGACACTCTTCTCGGTTGTTCACGAAACGGAAGTCCGCCCGGGGGAAGGCGTAATTCGAACCACGCGTCGCCACGAAGCTGCCCCTTGTTCATCGACACACATCCCCTCCGTTGAACGCTCGCGCGTCTCGACGAGCCCCGGTACAAACCCGACACACAAAGTCTCCCCCTCTCACTTTCTCTCGCGGAGTCTTCCTTCTTGGTTATCTCGTTAAGCAGCGCCGCGGGGTTTTAATTAACGCCGTTCAGGTTGAATTACGGGGGAAATTTTCTGGCCGGGCATCCGGCTTATCCCCGTTTCCGGAATTAATGGCAGCGTAAACGGTCCCGTAGACGCGAACAATCTCTGTTTGGAATCGGGTGACGAGCTGGCTTCGGGATTCGAGCCACGCGTGGCGGCTGGGAATTCTTAATTATGGTGTACAGTTGCACCATTCGTGTGGTCACACTGTGGTATTGGATGACGGCGTAACGAATTTTCTTCGTGACTTGAAAGGCTGCTCAATGTATGATATTTCTTATGGTATTGACCATTTCACACTAGGAATAACTACGACCACGCTGTTCTGCCCCCAAACAAGTCAGTCGCCCTTATTTTTCCCAAAGTCCGAACTTCTACTCACTTAAAAATGTCTTGTTCGCATTCCATCACCCAGAATCCAACATTGTCTACAGAAAGTAGTGTTAAGGATCAAAGATACTGACACGTGAACTTAGGGGATGATCCGATAATTAACTCTTTCTAATAAAGAATATTACCTCTCGAGATATTGTTCCACGTAACGTCGAAGAGGATCATTTCACCACCGAATATCTCATTTAATGAAAGAAGCCTCGAAAGGGCATTCTCTTCGTCTTCGAGTTTCCACCCCCCCAAGAACAATTCGAAACTCTCTCGAACTCCCGCTGGTGACTTCCCAACAGGAAGTTCCCAAGATTCGCTCGACTAGACCGCGAGCAAGAAGCCCGGGACCATCACCGAAGCCGGTGTAAAGAACGAAATCAACCGTGATCGAGCATCCTTCACTCATCCCCCCACCCCCTCTGGTCGCTTGGTCCTCCTCTCTGCACAAGGGCAGGCACGACGGCACAAAGAGCCAGGCGAAGTCGTTACCATAGTCCTTCGTTCTTCCTTCCTGTCGCTCCGTAACGATGTATTTCCCGCTATTGGTTTCTCGCGCGAACAATACCCTGGATCGTGGGGCAAGGGGACCAGACAGGGGGACGAAACATAGAGGGTAAGTACCCGCCCCCTAGGAACCCGACGTTTCCTCCGTGGCTGCTGGAGATCCGCAAGAGCAAAGTAGTGGAGAATGATAGGGAGGGAGGAAGGAGGCAACAGGGTCGGATCAATTGAAGGTAATCCCTCGGGTAGAGTCTCCCGCTTGGCAGAGCATGAAATTCTTCCTGTCTCGTCGGTGCACGGGCCTGCCGGAAGAGTGGCCCTCTTTCTTCCCTTTCGTTTCTTTTCCATTCCGCCCTTCTGCGTGTCCTCTGGTCGCCGGATTCGTGGGCGTTCTGTCGTCTTCGTCTGGCGGACCACTTACCTAAGCAACGTGAATCATGTAAACATCGTGGACCAAAATTCTGGATACTTTTGGCGATTCTGTTATCATCGTGGGATATGGAGATTCTTCGAGATTCACGGTTAAAGCGGTAATTCTTTTGGTCCAAGTCACCCAAGTACAGATACGAACGTAGAGTTCCCTTTCCCTACAAGCTAAATCCTCATATTCACTCCTTTGTACTTCAGAAATATTCTAAATTCGTTGCAGACGTATTCATTCGATTTCAAATGACGAAACGATAGAGCTTCGAATTCTGAAGTCTTTGTTATTATTAGGTCATGAAATATTTAATGCTCAGTGCCTAGTAGTCTTCGAGCACTCATCGATGATTTACTGTATACCACAGTAAAGTCGTGGATCAGAATACCTTATCCTTGAAACCTCCAATATTATACCTTTACAGTCCGAAGGCGCTCTAGATCCCGTGGCTTCTTCGTAATCGCTCCTTATCCATCCTTCCCGTCGAAGAAACCGCTCCGGGGGGAGGCAGGGTGGCATGATTCTAGCCAATTACATCAGCGGTTCACAATTCAATTTCGAGAGTACGACATGCCGTTGCCGCGATTCGCAGTATCGATTATCGATACACCGTAACCAACCGTTTCTTCACGATGACATGGTCACTCCCGAGACAATTTCCTGGCGTCGTCATCCAGAGGGCCGAAAACGATGGTGATGGTGGGGATCGATCGCTAACCAGGGCAGGTTTTCGAACGCGAAATTGGAGGTGGAATTGCACAGAGCGCACGGACACACGATTACGAGCGGTACAACGCAGAGGCCGATGGGTGTCTCTGCGTGTTCCAGTTTACCATGGGTACCCCTCTGTTCGGCCTCTAATTGAACGATACCGCCGCGTACACGCGCGCGGGCGTATCGTAGTTCACCGAGCTGTTTGAGGTCGTAATTGACCGGCTCCGGGCCCCGCCAGTGCCGTCGTTGCAGCTAATTGTAAGTAATACCGGGGAGCGGTTAACCGCGCGCGTTGCCAATTTATTAGAAGTTCGTGGATCTGTAACGGCTTAATGTTCCTGCCCGCGGCGCGGTCTTTAAACGACTTTGGCCCGTATTCAGAACGCGCTGTTTCGGTATACGACCGCGTTCGCTCTAAACTGGACTTGTTTTTTTTTTTCCACCGTCCCCCTCCAGCTTCTCCTACACTCTCGGCTGTTGCGAGTCTGCTCGCGTGGCTTTAATCGGCGATTCGGGTTCCACGTAACAAGTGGAGCTTTACGGAGACTCTTAAAACGGTGTTAAAAACGTCTAAAGAGGTTCGAGTGGTCTCGCGACGTGCCCTGAATCCGTCTTTGGACTCGATTTTCGAATTTTTCAGCCGTGCGATCTTCGGGCCGTTTGCTTTCCGGATATCTACGGTGACTTACAGGTTTGTTGGAAAGTACTGTTACCTTAATTTCACACGGTTGTGTACTAAACTGAGAATTTCGTTTCAAAACTAAGGGAAACTTGTCATTAAAGTGTAGTAAAGATACGTAAACGGAAATTGTATATTAATTTTTTACATTTAATTGATATTTCGGAATTATGTGACGTTCATTTACTAATCCTACAACGGTACACAGTGGTTACCCCAACGCATCTTCAATCGCTGTTTTCGTAAATAAATCGGATAATAATTAAAAGTACTATTCCTTGCCTTAAATTCATCGGATCGAAACAACTTATACTTCAATCTCTTCCTTATTTTTCCAAAGAATAAGATAATTGGTTTGAAAAAGTGTCTATTGAAATTAGAACAGAAGAGGAGCTTAAAAATACCGTGGGGTAACTCGTTACCCCAGTATATCGTTAATTGTCCACCTGCATAAATTGTCCAGTAATTAAAATTCACGAAATAACACAAGACAGCGAAAGTAGAGTAACCCAACAGGAACCAGACCGTTCTCAGCGATCTCAATGAAGAATGAATCCATTTTCCCGTCGGATCGTTTACACCCCCATAAGTCAGAAATTCCCCGAACCCGCCGGAAGACGTACGCGCGCCCGATGTAAGAAGAATCGACCATCGCCCTCGGGCAACTTGTCTCCATTGTCGGGCAGCGACCCGCGGAACAGAAAAGAAAGAAGTTCGAACGATGCATAGGTAAGACGCGGATCGATGTATCATCGAACACGCGTTAAAACGTTCCATTTTTCGTGGATCGCGTGTGCAACGGTGCCGCTCCGAGGGGTAACATTATTCTCGCGAGCCTTGGATCGCAACAAACCCCAACGGACGTTCGGTTCCGCGAGCTTTTTATCGGGCCCGTCCGAAATTGATCGTCGACGATTTTTCTCTCCGATGCATGGCCCGCGGGGGGAGGAGAAAACGGGAGAGAGCTGCCAGTACAGAGAGTAGGGGGGAATGAGAAAAGGGGAGAAAGAAGGACACGGAGACAGAGGAGGACGACGGTCGAACGAGTATCGACGAGCGGTCGCGTGGGCGACCCATGCGCGCCTCTTTTTCCCGTTCCGTATATCGCATCGCATTGTTTCTGACAGCAAGAGATTTATATTTGCCGCCACGGCCGACCACTTTTTCTCCCGATTGGGCTCATTGTCCCGCGACGACGATCGTGATTAAGAGCCGCGTTAACGAGCCGCATTGAATCGGAACCGGCGCGGCTCGCGTTTGTTTCACCGAGCACACGCCACATACACGGGGGGATTCATTGCACTTGCGCGTTACGCGCGCCACCGACCGGAAGGAACCGATTCCGCGGCCACTGAATCGTTGAAACGGGCTTCCCTCGTTTCATGGACGTTTTATTTCGATCCCTGGGAAACTTGAGTTCTGCTACATTTTTTTTATAATTATAACGCAGGAAGAGAAAAAAAGGGCACTCTAGTTTTTTTGAGTTGAATAGTGAATTTTCGATGACTAGACTGACTACGAGATATCGTGATTCTGGTCTGATGTAGGAAAAGTGAGGAAAATGTCCCATGGAGAAGTTTTTTGGATGCTTAACCATCAGTGCAGACGTCATAAATATCGTAGAACCAAGCAGTCGTTTTTCAATCGTTTACTCGAGTGTATTGTAGCTGATTGACACCATTTTCAACATCATTTTAATTAAGTAAATTATATTTTCTTAATATTTCTTTGGTTTACAAGAAAAAAAAATTATTTTCTTACAATGCTTGCCGAATTAATGATCGATTATCCGATGACTCGCCGTAAAATAATGATCGATTTATCTATAAAAAACTGAAGGTGGCCTGGACAACTCTATAAAAATTGTTAAAAAAAATCCGCTTACAAGAGTGGACGACTCCGATCATAATTTCTGATGCTTACTAATCGTTTATCGTTGTATGTTCTTAAGTTTAGATTATGAATGAAGACAACGCTTTTTCTTCTTAACCCCAGATATCCAAAAAAAGAAGAAAATTCGAGACATATCCTGAAGGGTCCTCGTGCTAATCCACCCCGCCTCGCGGTTCCCACCCCTCGTTCTCCACCTTCCGTCTTTCGCGACGATTCTTCGCGTCAATTAGAAGAAGTGACTCTCTCTCTCACGCCCGGCGAAAGCCCCTCGGGCTAAGAGCGCGTTGACAAAGTGACAATTACGGGGCACGCACGCACGTACGCACGCCGGCACGAGCGTCGAGTGGGGGAATAGGGGTTTGTCCGTACGACCAGGAACCAACCCCCCCACCCCCAGTGTGTGTCGTAGTCACGTGCGGTCTCGTGTTACATTTTCATTCGGCTAATTGCCTTTTCATCGGATCCCTACAGTCTTCCCGCGCGTAAAACCGCTCGTCCCTCTTTCCGTATTTCTCCGTCCTCGTTCTCGCGACGCCCGTCGTCGTCTCTGTTCCTCTTCGCGAGAGGAGGTGTCGTAACGGCAACGAGCATCGAATCATACGACCCCGCGGGGATAGGTCCCCGATCGTCGAGGTTCAACGCAAATTGGAAGCTCCCCTTTGGCCCCCAAAATGACGCGGTACTTAGCACGCGGAGAAACGCCCTTTGCTCTTCAACCCTCCCCTCGAGAGCCGAGAAAAGGATTGATTTAGAACCTCTGGTGTCGCCGCGGGAAAATACGATTTTGTCGTGCTTCTTGCGATTGTTCCAAGTCAATAGAGTATTTACCTACCTACCGGGGGCACGGTCGTTTAACTCGAGTGCCCACGGAGGGAAAATAAATAACAGCTGGTAGGCGAGTTTCTTTATGGCCTGGGATGACGAGTGGCTCGGAAGTATATAGGTACGAACCGGAGAGAGATTGTGAAATAGGTGATTTACAGAGAGCAGGCTATGATCGATATGGTCTCGGTGGATAATTGGTTATTAACCGCTGATTTGTCATGTTTATGCATGCGGTTATTGTTAAGGGAATGTGGCGCAGTTTTTGAACTATTAACTTGATATATGTCTTCTGTGTCTAGTCGTTAAAAAGTACAACGGAATAAGTGTAAGATCAATGTTTCCTGGAAAATTTGGAATAAATAGGCAACAAGCAATGCTATTGTCAAGATAAGAGAGGATTAACTGTTTCGAACTCCACTCACTTCGGGCAATTAGAAACTCACGTTCAACGAGTGAGTTCAGGAAGCACTTAATAATGTCTTGTTCAGCCGGAACCGGTTAATTATGCGAGCAAATTCTAGATAAGGCGTACTAATTGAAACGCGAGAAGTCTATCCGATAGAACTTCTATACAAACCACGGGGTCTAATAATTCTAGCCGTTCAGAAACGGGCCAACTTATACGTTTCCCGCGGCACGAATCATTAGATCTTTGTGCATTTACTTCCCTCAACTTCCACTCACTCGTCAAACAGACAAGTCGTAGAGATACAGCTCGTCACTGTGGATCAACTTTCGCTACCTCCTCGCGCAGAAACTTCCTCCTCGGAAACATTCCAAGAAGTAAAAACAACCGCGACCGCTTCGTTGCAGCTTGTTACCGCATAGCAGTTTCACGGATGTTGCTTCATTACGGGAGGGGGGGGGGGCTTGACTAACGCGCGAGGATATTTATTAACGTATTCCGGTCGGCCCGGAGTGGTAGCCTTTTAATTAGACATCTTTATTCGTACCGAAACCGCCGGTTACTACGAATTTCATGGCGGTAAATTTTCGAGAAACCCGAACAGTCTGCACGAATAAAAATATATAAACAAAAAAAAAAAAAAGAAAACGAAAAGAAACCCAGCGAGAAACAGACCAAAGCGGTTGGTTCAGTTTTTTTGTTTCTTACCAGCCTGGCAGCCGCTAATTGCTTTATATTTTACGTAAATTATTAACGTTTCATTAAAGAGCCCTCGGCGATCGTCCGCTCGTCGCAATTGCTTCCCGAGGAGTTGTAATGGCGCTGCCCCAAGGGACAGCGACGCGTTCCAAATTGGAGCCGCCTCGTCTCGGCCGAGACGCTGGCAGCGCGATAATGAAGCTGCGAAATAGATATTGAAGCAAAGTGATTTTATCGTTGGAAAACGATGAATTCGTTAGCGACGGGAATGGGAACACGAACGACTCGCCGACCAGTTTCACCCGCGATAATGCTGACGGGCAAACTCGATGTAAAAGCGTGCCTGGCTTTCGTTGTTTAGCGAAATAAATTGTCGGACGGTTCGAATAAATTCTCGTCTTTAAGCGTAAATATATACCAGACGCGACCATGGAACAGAAAGAAAAAAAATGGCACCTACCACAAGTAAACCTCACAGTGTAAAACCTTGTCTAGGCTTTGTTATTTATTTAAAACAAAAAAATCACAATTTCTTGTACTGGTATATAAGGTATCAAGGAATTGGGAACAATCTATCGCTACGCCTATGAGTCTCGAAGAACCTCTTAGAGGAGAAAAAGGGTTGATCACATCGCGTAATCGTTTCCACGAATTTATGTGGTTTAGGTCGCAAATCTTCATTCAATTCTCCCACATCGATACAGAAAATATAAACGCATTTAACTCGGTCAGTATAAAATCAACCAATCGTAGTTCAATAAAGTGTTAATCAAACACCGTAAATTTGTCAACCAATCGGCAAGTTTTCAACCGCTTCCTGATACTTTCAACACCAATTATACTTCTAATTCTCGTGTAACCGCGAGACACAGCTCCTACAGACTCGATAAATTAAACTCACCTCCCTCCCTCCCACCAAAATGCCGATTTCATCCGAACCACCGTGGCTCGTTAACCCCCTTTCTCCGCCCGTAAACTTCGTCGCGGCATTCGCCTCCAAAGACCGCCGTTAATTGCGAAACGTTGCCCACGATCGTCGACCGGCTATGATTCCGATAATTTCTCGGTTCAGTTTGTGGCCACTGAGGTGAACTATCGCCGATTGCCGAGGGGGGTGGGCGGATCGGAGTCGTCGCGACGTAAATAAGATTTCGTCCGACCCACTGATCCCCCGCCGGTGTTCGTAATAATAGTAAATTAAAACCTTTGGCCACTCGGCGCAGACTACTGTATCGATATTGGCCTCCCTGTGGTCGCCGCGAAATTATTAGATACTATTGTATCGATATTTCACGGGGTTGGCGACGGGGGGGGGGGTTAGGGGGAAGAAAGAGAGCCGGTTGATTGGAACTGGAAAGAGGGTGTCTGAAACTTTATGCGCCACGGTTATAAGTCTCTATCCCAGTTAACCGGTCAGGTAAAAAGCGAATCAGCCTTAAGATTGCATTTATTACTCGAGAATCCTGGAACTACCCCCACCTGGAGGAAAGTGGGTGGAAATTGTCTTGGCGATGACCCAACCGACCGAACGAGAAGATAATCGAGTCCACTCGAAGCGGAAGAGGGGCTGGAGTCGCTCGAGGAAAAGACGAAGCGAGTTCGAGAGACTCTCGAAAGGGGGCAGGCTCTCATTTTTTTTTTTTTTCGTCCCAGCTCGCTGCCTTTCGAGCAAACGCCACGATCTCCGGTTCCTCGGCGCGGATAATACCCGCCCTTTTTCGTGGCTCCCGAAACCAGCTGCCCGCAAGGAACCATGTTTTCCCCGTTCTTTGATCATCCGTGTCCAAGTGAATTAGAGATGAAGCTGGTCTGAGAGCTCGCATGAATATCTGGGCTTCGTCTTCCCTGGAAACGGTCGATTCGAGAGTGTTTTTCTACGTGGAGCGAAGAAAATTGAGCGACCTTGCGATTTTCTTTGGGAAGACACGATAGAGTGGGTAGAAGTAGAATTTCGAGACTACGAATGGAAATTTAAGGTAGCAAGGATATAATCCAATGTATCTAGTACTGCTTGAAGATTAATTCAAGCGTAACGTAGATCCACGAGTTGTGCAAAATCGTACAATGGTGCAGAGTTAGCGAAGTTTATTAACTCGATCACGATTTGCAATTGTCTTTGGAAGGACTATAGATTCGGTCCAACTAGAATTTCGAGACTATAACTGAAAGTTGTAGGTAGCAAGGGTATCATCTAACGAATCTACTACTCTGCGAAAACTAATTCAAGCGTAAACCTAGTCCCAGGATTTATCAGTCCGACAAAATCGAACAGCGGAGTAGAGTAAGTGAAGTTTAGGTCAGTCGCAACTGTACTCTAAAGCGAACCAGCTCTCCATTATTCTAGCTTCGCTGAACATAATTTTCTCAATCAACCCTTAATCCTGAAGTTGAATTGATTTACACAATTCAGTTGCACCAACGTACCTAAAATCATACGGAAACAACCACGATTGTCTAGAAACCGTGTAGACAGAAAACAGTCCAAAGAAAAACTATCCAAAGAATCAAAAGGCACATGACCCCGTCGTCCACTAATCCGCCGGAACATCGAAGACCGAGGAAGTGCCGCGACACGTCGAGCCCGCGGAGTCTTTCCGAAAGAAATCTTAGCCGTGTGCCCATAATTCCTCGGATGGGGGGATGATGGGTTTTTCGCTCACCGCGAAGGAAGACCCACTCGTGCAATCGCGGCCGGTTTTTGCGTGCGATCCCCGGGGTAACTCGAGACGTCGGTGTCCAGGCGCGAGATGGCGAGGAAGTCTTACGAACACGCCTTAAGCTAGCCCCGTGCTTCTTCCCCTCGGCTAACGAGCCACGAACGAAGAAACTGCTCTCTGCTCGGTAATTGGATCGGCCGATCTGCCTCCTTTATGCCGGGCGACTTCGTACGGTCGATGAGCGCAAAAGCGGTCTTCCTCAAAACCGCCACCGGTGCGCACCAAGACGAAGCCGGGGGTCACGGTAACATTATTAACCCGTAATCGAGCTCCGGGCAAACAATGAGGCGGTTTAGCCTAGAGTTCTCCTTCCTCCTCTCTCTGTCTCTCTCTCTACGGCGATCTTGCCCTCCGGGGGCGACTCGAGTAACCCCTCCGCGTGGCCAAACTTTGCCACCCTTGAACAGAAGTTTCAGCCCGCGTTATGCAAACTCCTTGTTTCCGATGTGGGGAAACCGGCGTGCTTCCGAGTCCAACGATGCCTTCTTAACGCTTCGACCTAGGATGGTAGGGGGGTAAACTCACCAGCTAAGTGGCGGAAGTCGCGGGAGTTGGGGGAGGCTTGATCGGTGGACAGGTTTAATTTCCACCTATTCTTTTAAACTCCGTTTCACGTAAGAATAACCTTGTTTCGCGCATGGCATGGAATTTAAGATCGTTCATTGGTAGAAGATCCGCAGATACAGCGAGCTACGATCGGTCGAAAACTCGTCCGAGGGTTATTCTTACACGGAATAGAGTTTACACTGGAACTGAACTCTAATTTCGAATAAAACAGAGTAACAGTCACTGCTCGAAACCATCGCCCGAAAGATCACCTCCGGTTCGTCGGATTAAAAAGCCGTAAACGAGCGGTACACCTTGCGGCGGAAATGTTTTCCTACCGCGGAAACAAATCTTCCGCCGTACAAAAAACCGATCCGTGATTATCGTAACGATCTCTTCTCGTTGGCCGGGCGCAGGGCAGCGCGCGGGGCCCGGAGACCGACATTCCGCACCCAGGCCACGTATGGCGGCACGGTCGAATTTATTCGCGAACGGCGTTACGCCATTGGCCCCCCGACCTGGCCTGGCCGGGCCGAGGCATTATTTACCTTGGTAATTACACCGAGGCCGGTTCCACGCCGGTGGCTCGCGAGCCACAAATTATCGGGGCGCAAGCTTTCGGGTGTTTCGGCGGCGACGGCGTGCCAGCAGCCGAACCACCGGGATCGTTAAACGCTTTTTACGCGGTGGTCGTTCTTTTTCCCTCCTCTTGCCTCCATCCAACATCCACATATCCCCTCGCGTTTCCCTTCTTCGCCGTTTTCGACGAAAACGTCCAAGGTCGCTACTTGGCCACCGCCAGAGCAGCGTTCGCCAACCGGAAATTTTGGGTGGAAAGATACGGAACGCCGAAAGAAACGCGTGGAACGAGCGAAATGCGCGGTTACACGGGACGATTAAAGGTAATTGGACGTTGCGCTGAATTTCTTTCTTGGAAATAGTTTTCGTCGAGGAACGGCCGAGAGGTTGACTTGCTGGGCGCGTGGAGTAAGATCGGCCAGAGGGGGTTAATGTTCCGGTAACAGGAATTCTGTTTTTGGTGTCTTGATATTCTTTAGAATTTGTCAATATAGGGATTTTGTGAATCATTCTATTTCAGGAGCGTAACATGTTCACGGTGTACCCATTGAAATAAAGTCTATACTTCAGTAATATCTATTGATCTGAATTATTTTGTGTACGTTTGCTAGTAGTTTTCTAGTTGGTCAATCGGGTGCATTCTTTGAAGCCTTCGTATGATGTACTGGGTGTACTTACATGTTGTTAATCTGTATCTGTTGGTTGTTTTAGTTATTTCTTCTCGTATTGCAGAGATGATCAGTTCTTTTTTTTCACCATGGAGCATTTAAAATTGTCCATAGGATAATTGATTGACGAGCCTCAATCTTTTTCCCCGAATTTATATTTTCACAGTTCCAGGAGGGACGCTGTGGATAGGCGAAGAGGATAAAAAAGAGGGAAAGTGCGGAACCTCGGTAAATCGATCGAAAGTATTAACTCCTGGCGTCAGACTTAGATTCTCCTGTTCTCGGACATTCTCAGAGCCAATTCTAATTTATACAAGGTTGTTTCCTAGTAAGCGTCGCTACTTCCGTAGAAGTTCGCGTCGATTAAGTGGCTCCGTTAGATTCCAGACCGACCGCCGTTAACTTACGAAGTCATGAAGATGGGTTGAGACGTTAGAAACAACATTCGCCACGTAATTGCCGAAAATTCTACCACCTGATGGGAGGGGGAGGGAAGTGTTTAAAATGTAACGGTATAGCGCTCATGCAACTCCGAACTAACAACTGTTGGATTACTTCAATTCGACGGGTGGCGTTGAGGGTGGAGGCGCGCGAGAGCAACGAAAGTCACGGCAAGTTAAATTGGAGAAACACACGCTCGGGCCGGTTTCTTGATGGTTAATTAAGTGGAACCTTAGGAATTCTCCCGAACGTGTTCAACAGGGACACACGATCGACCGACCGACGGTGAATCGAGCCGTTGGAGAAATTACTATGATGATCGATGTGGCGAACTCTTGAAATAGAGGGGCGGACGGGAATTTATGGGGAAACTTTTGGTCCCCGCGAAATTCAAGGAATGACGACGCTTCGCGCGAAGGGCTTCGTGGGTAGGTACTAAGAATTAACGTCATCCGGTAACACGGGGGACGTTGATTAACCGTTTTAGTATTTTCATCACGCTGATCCACGGGGTCCCGCGGAACGGGACATAAATCAATGATCGACTAATATTGCGAAAATTAGGAAGAGGAATGGGAAAAGTTCGTACCGAGTGTTTGGGTTATTGGCTCGACCTTCGCGCTTCTTGTATACACTTTTACTTATCGTTGGATCTGAAACAATGATTAAGTATCTAAGTATACGTATTTACACTCTCGATTGTAAGTATTAGGACATTTATCAAATATGCAGTGAATGTTACCAGGCATTACGAAATTGCTGGATGTCTGAAATAAATATTGTTTAGGATATATTAAAGCTTAATGGGCAAGGCTTATACTGTCTATATTTTACGAATGATCATAGTTTCTTCGTAGGGACCAAATATTTATGAAGGTAGTATACGTATTTGATCTCGTAAATTTGGGTACATAAAAAGTGGATGAAAAATAATGGAAATCTGTTTTAAATAAACTATGAAAATAAATGTAACCTGTGAAAGTCGGAGAATGTTGAAGAAAGTCTTTCCAGTTTGATATTTTAACAGGTTCTTCTCATCGATCATCCTAGAACAACGCATAATTGACTCAAGTAAATCCTTCAACCTATCTCCATAGAACGAGCATGTAGATCTGGAGACAGCGATAGCGGTCAACTAGACCCGCCTGTTCCATTCATTTGTTCTCTGTCACTTCCCATCGCATAGATCATTCTTATACACACGATGTCCAACCGGTGAAAGAAAGTCGATAAAGCGCTTACATCACGTTAATTTCTACCCGTACCTTCTTTCGCTGTAGAATACTTCTAACTAAAAACTGAATAATTCCCGCCCAATCCTGCACCCCTAAAATATTTCCAAACAACCCATCAACTCTAAAGTGAATGCACAGCTTTCTAGATCCCATCAAATTGCTCGTCGAAAGTTTCAGGAACCACTGGCAATAAATCCCGCGCGTTCGATTCCCCGAATCAATTCTAGCAGTCACCGATTTATCACGAGCACTCTATAGATCGGTGGAAAAAAAAAAAAACTATGACCACGGTGTGCTCGAATTACAGGCTGAAATGGGAAAGAGAAGCAGACAACCGACGCCAGGGTGGTGAGCGTATATCGCGGGCCGATCGAGGGTGTTTCGATATTACGGCCGCGCGGGTCCGAACACGGGTTTTTCTCGTTACCGTGGACGGGGGCCCGGAATAACGAGATTTTCGCTATTGACTTTGAACAGGGTTCGACGCAGGAAGCGAACTGGTCCAGGGGAAAGGGAGACAGAGCACCGCAGAACGGCGCTCGACGGTGATGAGCCGACGCGGCCGCGAAGGGATTTCCATAACTGAGTCGACCGGACGCCGGAGTTGCCTTGTCGGCCGAGCTGTCGCTGCAACCGGTGCAAGCGTATTCGATTTTCCACGGGTCACATCGCCGGAAACTTATTATTCTACGGCAGAGGAGACAGGGAGAAGTTATATAAAGGCGGAAAGAGCGACCCAGGCCCGATCGTCAATGGGGAAACGCGACCGTCACGCGATCGTGGACCAGGGTGGAAAAATCCACACCGACGCATGTACCGTCGAATCGATCGTCTATTTCGATCCGATGGAGAATCGACGGCTGGAAATGTCCGATCGGGGACGGAGCTGTGCCCCCGTTAGTCCAGGGAATAATTATTGTTCTGGAGTACGCCCTGCGGTCGTAACCGGCGACTATTCAACCCGTGAGTATTGGCATGGGACAATTATATATTATGGTAACGATGACAATTAAGTAAGGAATATAGTATGTAAGGGAACTGTATTAGGAATGTGTATTTCTTTAACGAGTTAGTTCACTTTGACCGCTTGAAAATCATAGGCACCTCTGTAAATTTCTTCTAGGAATACAATAACAGTGAACTGAAAATCAACTGCAAATATGTTCGAATGTACAAAAATATTTTTTTTTTCATTCAAAATGGCGGTGCTAAAAGGAATCATTGAAAATAGGGCTGGCGCCATACAGTAGCAATTTCAGGTACCTTAAACACCATTTTTTTCAGGATTTTGTTTTTGCATCAAGAATTTTTTTGAACGCGATGAAACTTCAATGTTAATTTTTAACCAGGAAAATATTGAATCGAGTTAAATTGACCGAGTGTGAAAACTACGTTTGAAAAAAGGAACGTGACAACAGAGGGTGAAAGATACTCTAAAAGAAACGGCGATAAAAATATTATACTTATTACGTTCGTCGTAGGTTTAATTGTCAATTCCTACTGTAACTTTCAAACAAGATAGCATTGGAGGGGGGATTAATCTTTAATTACTCGGGACTTCCGTGAGTTGGGCCGGTCCTATCGGAGCCACCGATTGAAAAGGAGGGCGTTCTTACGGCCGGGATTTCCAATAGGAAACGGTTTTCTTGAACTTTCTCAGTCATTTCGTCCTCCACGAACGGTAGGTGGCCGTCGTATGTCCCATTGTCGAAGGAACAGATCACGATTTCGTGACTTCGTGAGCGTGGCTTCGTGAACGGTGGGCGTATCGATCGTTCGCTACCGATGCCAATAAGATCCTTAGGTAAATCCTAAGCCGATGAGACGAAGTCGGAGATCAGCGAGCAAAGACCTAAAGGTTCCGTGGCAACCGGGCTAATCCTAATTGAGTCGCCTTATATATAAGTCGAACCAGGCCCCTGCACGCTGATATTCTGGCTGGCTTGTCCCTTTTCTTTGTCTCGTTCGTCTCATCCGATCCCCCTTCTTTTCGGTTTTGTTCTTCTTAACCAGTTTCTTCTTTCGCCATTTCGTTCGACACTGTGACCATTCCTGATCATTTGTCACCTCCGTGCTCCTTTCTTCCTCCTCCGTATACGTTTCTTCGCGAGTAATGTCTTCCTTCGTCTATCCTCTACCAGAGTGAATTGTCATTCTTTACTTCGTAATTTTTCAATCTTCTCCTCGTTCGTACGGTATTTTCCCATCGTTTCATACCTCCAGTCCCTCCGTTGCTTCTCCTTTCACCGGATTCCATCTCTCTTTCTGCACTTTTTCATCCCCCACCCTCACCCACCGCTCTCTATTTATTGGACTATTTTTCTCTCCCGTGCCCTGGCTTCGCCTCGACCGGCAAGAATACCTCTTCTCCTCGCTGGCAACTTCCACCGACAGTTCCCGAAATTGATTTCTCGGCTTGCGCCGGGAGAAACGATCCGTGAACCTGTATCGTCCATCAAAACCAGAGAACGGGGGCAGGAGGGGGGGGGGGGGGGGATTCCTTTAAAATAGTGTGTTCCGAACGTTCTAAATCGTACCACCTAAGATCTGGAATCTCTATAGCTACTATTCCAGCACGCCGCATAGACGAGAATAAATTGCGAAATTGCTTTTTAAACGAGTGTCTCTAGAAATCCGCTATGGAATTCTGTGGTGTACCGAGCCTCGAGATTGACGTTGATCCTACAATCTTTACCTCGACCGCTTTCAAGCGGACGAAGCCCTGCACAGCCTGGTGCAAAGAGGTATCCCCTCCAAGAAATTACAAAGTACACAAACAAGAAGGACCGAGAACGTGTCTCTCATGGGTAGATATACCGTTCAAGCCTGTCAAGTATCAGCTCCGCCAATCTGTAACCAACCTTCATGTTTCCTTCGCGTCAACGAAGCAGGCGACAATCGCAATTCCGTCGACGAGGACACGTCCCCCTCAGGTTGATGTTCCTTGGAAGACCAACGGTGGAATTTAAGGTCCAGGAATGGAGACGTGCGCGGCGGCGGCACACGCTCGACGGGTCTATGGTGATCCTTTGATCCATTGTCTCGACGAAGAAGAGAGAGAGAGGAGAGGAGGCGTCGGTGAAGGCCTCCGGGGAGCGTCGCCGTCGCGCCGCTAGAAAGGCGAATTCTAATTTGACGAATGAGAAAGTTTCAAGGAGTGCGATGCTTCGAAACTCCCCGGTCGTGCGCGACAAAGGCCGTCAAAGACGGCGCGAGCGGAGCTATTACGATATGTAAAAAGAAAAGGACGGAGACGAGCGACGAGAGGAAGGACAGGGAGAGAAAGAAAGAAAATCCGCTGGCGTTCATCGAAGAGGAGGTCTGCTAGCGTTACTCGTTCAAAGGAGGGACGAGAGAAGAAGGGAGCGGCCGCGCCTCCGTAGTCGAAACTGGCAAAGCATCCACCGGGAAAGGAAATTCAAAGGAATTCTTGAAAAAGTTGCTTCGAGTTTATGGTGATCGATGCACTGCTACTGGTGAGCTTTCTTTTTTCATCCCCATCTAGTTTCCCTTCGAAGAATGGGCCAAACGGATGGAAACAAAGAACCCTCTACCGGGAGGAGGACAGGAAGCATCATCGATCGGTGTTTTCGTCGATTAATCGCTTTGGACGCGGACAGCTTTGAAGCCGATTGTGCCCCCTTCCCCCCTCGTGTAATCACTGAAATTTCATAATTACTCTTATCGAAAATTCCCGCGTAATTATATCGATGTTATCGCAATTAAACGGAAAGCTTTCAATTACACAGCCACTTGCTTCTATCGGATAGATCAATATTGACGCGTTGGATTTTACGGGACACCCCCAACACCCCCTCCCCGCCCCACTCCTACTCGTGCATCGAGTCGTCGCCCCTAAACTCTGTCAATTTCCCGCAAAATTATACGGACAATCGATATCAGAAAATTAAACGTCGGGACTTCAGGCTTTAACGGTAATCGCTTTCATACAAAATTCCCGATATTGAATTTTTGAGCACCTGAGTAATTGCACTCATCCGCGGGTGAAGGGGGGGGGGCTGTAGCATAAACTTGTTCAACTACCGCGGACTAATCAATTTCATGGGGAATTTTCGACGCTGCCTGTTTTTAACTTCATATGTGGCCAACGCTCCATAAAAGTTCGTGAATTTTATCGCGATACAACGGCCTCGTGCTGTTGCCGCGACGAGGTAGCAACCTTGAGGGTTTTACAAGCATAATAGGAAAATTTCCTCATATTCGCGTAATAAAAAATTTCCATCCATGTTAACGGAAACGGTTCGTATTCTGGAACAAATTTCGTCGAATTACATCATACATCTCTTTAATGAGACACTGTGTATGTACTTGGAAGTGCGGACAATCGTCGTGAAATATGATTAATGAATTCAAATCGAAGCTTACGTTGAATTACTATTATCTGTAGGGAGATAGAGAACCGGGTCATGGGTAATTTCTCCTTCTCCTGATTCATATAACGTGAACCAAGATGGTTGCCACGTTCTATGTAACCATCGTAGTTCCCAAGTTATAAAAACATTGTGCGCTGTAATTATTCGTCTCATGTGCCAAAATTTTAGACAGAGAAGAGGTTTCGTTAATCTTCAACTACCATATATTACACAATATATCCAAGAATAGGTGGAACAACTGAGGAAAAAGCGACTTTCTACACAAAAACACAGGTAAAACGAATCCTCCATAAGAAAGAAAAGTATTCTACGATCATTCTATATTCAATACATGAAAAATCGTAATACATATAAATACCTACACCTTGTATATTAAAAATGGAACACAGATAATCCGATTATACCAACGGGACATTCCACCGCAGCACGGAAGAAATCGGCATTCGTGTTTGGAGTCCGGTACCGGCGAACGATCGATAAAGAACGTCAAAGGCGACGTTAAAAGCTATATCGACCCATTACGACGTCGATGAACGAAGCAAAAAGGAATAAAGAAAAAAAAATACAAACGTATGGAAGGGGGAAGCAGGATGGTTTCCACAGTGCCGGACAAGAAGAGTGACGGAGAGGATGGCGCGCGGTTCAAAAGCGTCGTCGTCGGCGAACGACCACGGGGAACACGACACCGAGCAACACGGAGGCGGAGAAGAACACGAAAACTCGCTGCCTCGTAATTAATAACCGTTCGAGCAGCGTGCAACGGGCGTGGGCGTCGCAAAGTGGCTGTCGTTAGTCGCTCGTTGAGACGGCGCCTTGCCGCCTGTACGCCTTGGAACTCGTTCGCACTTCGTACCTCTCGCGTGAACTCGCCCTGTTCCTGAGACCTTTCCGAAAACCTGACTTCGTGATATTTCACTGTTGTACGTGGAAAAAAAATCACGACTAATTATCCTCCCTTCGTGACCGTCTTATTCCCCGAGCCGCAAAATGCAGCGAATTTATATGTACCATCCTCATTCTCATTTTCGTCGACACTGTTGTAAAAGGTGCAGCGAATGGGAACAGATGTGGTGACCATCGTGGAATATACACCATGGGACAAAGGTAGGGGACCAGGTGTTGTAATTGAAGACACAGAAAAATATTATTCTAGAATGATTTTTTTTTCATCAATCATAAACTCTGGTCCCATGCCTTTGGTCGGTATTGCATTTGTTACGGTTCGAGAATTAGATAGATGGACGCGTTTCTAGTGATTAAAAGAGGCCTGTTTTCTGAACTCAATCTGGGAAACTGCAATCCTAGTGGTAACATCAAGAAAAGGATCGATCGAAATGTCTTTCTGGACATCTGATATTCCAGAGCTCCAGCTTCCGATATTCTTCTAACAAAATGATTACACAATTTTTGAAATCAGTAAAGTTACTTGTCAAGATTATTTCGATTATAATCGAATATCAAACGATGCTTTCAAGTTCCCGTGAAAATCGTTGCGACTAAAAACCTGCTTTTCGTTTCGTGTGTCTAATCCCCAAGGAAACGCGGCAGAATTCTCCGCGTCTGCGACGTTCCCCGCACGGAATCGTTTCGCCGAAAAGAAAATTTCAATGGCATCCTTTGATGTCATTCCCCAGACGAGAACCGTGCGAACGAATTGTTCCGTCTGCAGAAGGCGCCTCGCGACAATGTTTCCCGATCTCGAGAGGGGCGAGACGGAGCCCCGACGATCGGAATGGGGACTCTCTGCGACGTGAAAAGCAGCGGAACGATAAATGGACGCGTATCCATGACGAAAACGGTGCCACATTCATTTACAATAATTTGTAAATTAATAATACAACATTTGTACTTTCATAAAAATTGATTTCCGTTTATTCCTTAGATATATCTTTCTGCGAAACATCGCGGAATACTGAACGAGCTAACCCAGTCCCATCGTCATACGAGGGTCAATTTGACACAATTTTTAATAAAGAAAAATGTCCAGTAGCGTTCATAAATCGATCCAGAAAAACGTAAACATCCATAGAACAAAGGGCATGGACACTGTCAAAGAATCAATTAGCACAACAATGGAACAATGGTTGCATTCTTCTTACCTGTACGGGAAAAAGAGAACGTAGAATTTTTCAATTAGGATTCCTTCGCTGTATCTTGTTCCAACTCCTTCCGCAACGAGACTTCGTAAAAGCACATATCACCGAGGGAACAATTTAAAACTGTAAAAACCCTCTATCGCCGCGAGAGGAAACAAAATGCACTTCACAATCTACACGTCCAAACAGCAAGAGCCAATAGTTTACCGAGCACTTCCCTTTTTAAACGGTTCTGCGCGACTAGTTCCTCCAGGTCATCGATACACATCACCGTTCGAGGGTCGACTGCGCGTCCCCACACCCCCACGCGCTTTATTATCTCGACAAACTCGTGGCCCAGGTATGGAAAAAAGAAGAAGGTAAGCCATGGGGTCTGTAGTGGTGGCCAGGAAAAAGTAAACAGTCGGTGATCCTCGCGAAGGAGACTTATCGTTTTTAAAATGGCGGTTGGTTGGTCAGGCAACCGTGACAGTGTTGTCGCGACTGGGGGAAGGAGGTATAGGTTCGGGTCGAGGGAGAAATCTTATCGGTTTGGTGAGCGGGTACAAACGGGCGGGTTGCTTTCGGGAAAGCAAACAAGGACGTCCAAGTGTCCCCTTCCTCCCGGTTCGGTCCGTTCGAGAACAACGGGAGAGAAACAAGACAAATCGAGGCGAAAAAAGGGGGGAAAAGAGAGAAAGCAGGAGAAGGAAGGAGAGAGAGGAAGGCAGAGGCAAGGAATCACCTTGCCAGTTCCCACGAGATTTCGCGTACTCGCGGTCGCCCTCGGGGGAGACGATGGAAACAGAATCAATTTTACGGGCGGACGGCCATCGATGCCTCGCCGATTGGCATCGATCCGATCCAGGGATCTTCCACGATCACGCCGGGCGACGCGAAATTGCCCGAACGCCTCCCCTCTAACATTCCAATAGGAATCCGTCCGGCTTTCTTCCGGTTCTTTTCGCCGAGGAAGCCGCTTACACGTCCTAGGTCGCTTCCAATTTGCGGGCCACCGATTCGCTGTTTCGTTCCTTTTCGAAATGAGAACGACGACTGCACGCCGTCCCGAAGTCGAATCGCTTTTTCCGTCCTCTCGTCTCGCGGAAACCGAAGATTCGACCCTTTTGCCATCCAACATCGAGGTGTGTATACGTTCGAGAGGGGAGATCACGGGTGAAACGAGGACGCCATCTCGAGGAGTCTCGAAATTTATTTTGAGATCCTCCTCTCGTCACGCGATATACCGTTTGCGCATCGCGTCTCGGAATGCTCGTGCCTCTGATGTGTCTGGAGATTCTTGAAGAAGATGGTGACTCGAAGTAATTAAGAAGTGGCGTGATTCGCACTGGATCCTTGTCTTCTGTATGGGTATAAATTACACCTAACTTTGTAGTTTGTAGGACCAACCATATCATCTAACGAGATCTAGTAGGTGTTAAAAATGCGATTAAAAATGTGATTTCCTTCTGCCTTTAATAATTTAACAACTAAATCTATATGTAGAGATTAATTTAATAATTTAAGAACTTTCTATCGATGGAAAGTTAATCGTGTATCTACACACGTTTATGGTCGGCCACCAATGCATAAAATTTCCCCGTCCACTTATCGTATTTCGCTCAGCTCCGGCTTACAGACCATTGGCACTCCATTATGTATCGCGGCCAGAAAAAAACAAGATCTCGCGTGGACCCGATGATTAACGATCCATGGTCCCGTTGAACGATCTATTGAGACTTTAGAGGGAACTCGGACACGACAGTCGAGCTCCGTTTCAAGCGTCCGGCCCAGAAAATCTATCCGTGTTCCATTGCGTCATCGCTAGCAAATTATATCACACGATCAACGGTCATAAGTTACTGGCTTTAATAGGGGGCAGGGGGGACTGGCCCCGGGGCCGAAGTTGGAATAACTTCGGGGGCAGTTCCGCGGCATTAAATCGCGTATTGACAGGCGGAAAGGAGTTAAAAGGGGACGCGGATTACCGAGCAGAAATACAGGGTGGGGAGTAGGTGGAGGGAGAGAGGATGAAGGAGGGAAAGCGGTGCATTAAACTCGGTTGCTCGTGAAATAGCCTTCGATAGACTCGAAGAGATGGTCGTAGCTCGTAGCACCATGGAAAATATTCATAAAGCCACGTTTTCGTTCTTTTTCGCATTTCGAGGCCCATTCGTTCTGTATCGACGATAATCGTGTCTCGCGAATAGGTATTCCCCCCCCGTGTACTGTTCACCCCGAACAGATTTGCCTTCGGTCGTAAGCTCGTCGAGGCTGCTCGTATTTCACCGCGTACGATTCTTTAATGATAGTTTATGCGGCCGTGAGGCTCTACGTTCCTTTAATTCGATAAGTACCGCGACGGTATTTGCAGGCCGTCGCCGGTCGTCGATCGGGCAGGTTACAGCCGGTACCGGAGGGATAAATGTACCGTTTATTCCATTCGAACAACGTCACTTTCGCCTTGTTGATTTCGAATTATTTCACGCGGTCGAGCGATTCGCGTGGCGGGGTTAAAACCGAGTTCATCCGGGAATAGTTGCTATGAACCGTTATGAGTAGACTGCGGATGTTTATGCATTCATGGGATTCCTCAACTTGGAGGATACAGTCGAATAAAGATTTTAATAATGTACAATATTATTTACGCGTTATTACTAATGCAGTGAAACCTCTGGTAGGTATAGAAATCAAGATTCTGTCCAATAATAATTTTTAAATATTCGTATCTGAAATGGTGAATTTGTATAAATTACCGTAGCCTAGTTATGATTCTGTGCGAAATCCTTGGTAGTATTTTGTCGCTCGACGAATGATTTTATATTATGGTAATTGATAGATTTAGTTAATAGGTTACTGGTTTAGAATCTTTGAAACTGTAGGGAACTTGTTCTTTTTCGAAACATTGGTGTTTTCTTTTAATTTCCGATTTAGGGAAGACGACCGACAAAATGTAAAATTAACGGTCGATAGATATATGTAGAATATGTGAATTTGTACGAACGTTCCTGATGCAGTCGTTGGCATAGCTTTTGAATGTACCAACGGGAAGCTGCGCTATGGGATTAACTACTTTTTCACTTTTTTGTTCGCTATTGATCGGACAATAAATTTGTCGGGAATCGATGACTGGTATTGGTCGTGTCTCAGCTCGTCCGCCAAATATAGCGTTGTCACGAATAAAATTGGTACACCGAGCCGGAATCAACGACACGAACAGCCCTTTCGAGTGCCACGATCGTCACGCACGGTCACCCTCGAGCGGATCCTTCGTTCCAAACGAAAAAAAAAAAAAAAAAGGAAAAAGAAAAACGAAGACTCGATCGTGTCGCGAGACACGATTCTTTTTCTTCCGAGACGGTATTTGCGCGGCGACGACACCGTGGAGACCACGAACGTGACGGCGGAGCAAAACAACGGCGTTTCGACTTTCTTCGACTGTTGCTTTCTCCTACGGAATTCAGGAAAATCCATGGATTGGCTGTGATTCCCACACAAAAAAGAACGGGGGAGGATTCGTTTTCACCCCCTACTGACGTTCGATCTATTTATAGGGTGTGTCAGAATGAAAGCTTTTGTACGAAAATATACCGCGTGATAGAAACCATATGTTTATAATTAAATCAGTGCATAGGAATGTAACATGCACGTTTACCATAAGTAGAAAGAACCTATGAAAAACAGACATGTTGACTAAACGTGACTAAAATCATCTCGTGAATTTTTGAAAATTAAATCAATGGGAAATAGATTTTGTTGTAGCGTTGTTAGTGTTCGTCGTAAGTAGAAGCTGCCAGTTGTGGTCTGGCACTTCGGCTAACGCGATGACTGCCGCAGTGAAAAAGGTCGTGCGTAGCCAGACACACTTTATGTCGTTTTTCAAGTCATAAATCATCGAAAATATGTATACGCGTTTAGTTAATACAGTATAAAAATTTTCTAACGGTATTTAAATAATCCAGCCTATTTGCAATTCATGCGGCACCCATATTTCAGTGTCGTGACAGTCGAAGTACTAACCGTAATCACAAGAACTCCAAGAATTTCCAAATCCTATTTTCTCGAAAAGAAAGCTACCCACTTTATCCCACAAATTCCATTCACTTTTACGAACTAAATCACCTCTCACCAGGTTCTACCACCTGTTTTGAAACCTTCTGTATAGAACATACTCGAGAGAGAATTGGTAAGTTCGATTCTCAGCTGTAACATCCAGAGTAGAATTTAAAGGAGAGAAGCATTCGGTACCAGGTTCGACCAGCGTTTAATCCCACCCCTGAAACCACGGTCAAAAAGAAGCTGTCCTGTATAAACAGGAGGGTGGTCTCGCCGTTGAGCCGATAGAAAATGAAAAAAAAAAACTGAAGTAAACGCGGCGGTCGGTGCGCAAGCACGGCGAATAAACTTTCTCCGAGGCTAATTCGATCGGAAAAATTCCACGGGGGTTTTTCCAAGCCCCGTTCCAGAGGGGAAGGGGAAGGGTGTGGGTACCGCGTGAAACTTTTATTTTTCGTTTCGAGAGCGAGTTCAGGGTCCGAAGCCGGACGCTCGTCCATTTATATGATTAAATTCCACCTGATACGCTCCCGTTCCGTCGAAACTTTACAGACTACCTGAGAAAGGGGACGTTGAGTCGGGGGAAATGCCGGACAAAGATGCCGGGGACGATCTTCCACGGTGCTTTTCGACGCTATCCGTGAGATCTACGAGGCGTCCGAGGCCACTGGAAACGATATCGTTAAACGGCCGTTCGGAGCACGTATTTCAACCAACGTTATTTATGTTCTTATCGAGTCACATGTCACGGAAATTATTTATAGGAAAGCCCGGAACATCGATTCCCCGGCTTAAACTATTGCATTCCCGTATAAAATTGACCGTTCAACCGCGACCAAATAAATTCCACAGTTTCACGCGAGCATTATCATATTCGTTTAATTCCTACCTACGGATATCGCATTATTTCACCGGTTTTACGAATTTCCCGTTCCACGAAACCACCCGAATCTCCGTGTTCTCGGGCAATTAAAACGTCGAACCTCGAAACCACCCCGTCCACCCCCTCGTTATAAAGACTTCGCCGTCCAGGTTTTTGGGGTACGATTGGGGATGGGGGTTGCCCCGCTAAATAATAATTTAACATTATCAAGATCGAAAAGTACAGGCAACGATCGAGGCACGCGATAAACTTCTGCAGTGTTGCGCCGTGGAAAACTATCAACTCCACCGGTTCCAGTGGGTATCGTTGCCCTCGAGAAACCCCGCGTTTCATAACTCTTCGGGTGGTGTAGCGATTGTGTCGCGGAACTTCGGAATGCAACCACAAACACTGTTGTAAATGCAATATTTATCGGGACGCTCATCAAGAGCCCAAGTTCTGAATAATGCGCATGAACTCGCGACTTTGGGAACACCGAAATGGCTACAGGAACAATCGTGGGACGAAGTTTCGTTGCGACCCGGCCAGGTACGAATTCGCTTTCACTTGATAGTTGATCGGCTATTTTGAGAGCTGTTACGAGTGCTTTAAAGTTCATTCGTTACGGCGGCTGTAAGGTAGAACGGTTTGCGGGATGGGAATGGTACCGGTGACACGTGAAAGGAACACGGAGACGGCGACAATGGGGGTTTCCAGGTTCGGAACTGTGTCGACTAACGCATTACATTGTGGAAAGTTCAGGGGAGAAAATCTAAACCATGTAACGGTCAAATAATGCGATAGGATTTTTTGTAATTGAAGTTTATCGTTTTGTTCTTCTTCTTCTTTTTCCTATTGTGCGGTTCACGTCAGATCGAATGCAAAGTCATTAGTGACGATGTTGGATTTGGATACGCTATATTTTACTCTACATACGGTAGATGACAAAACGTTACCACGTTACACACGTCAGAATATCCTGCAAATTCTTCCTCATTAACATTCGTAGATATATTTTAAATACGTGTATGTACTTGAAAAATAAAAAAAAGTTATGCTTTTTTGATTTTAATAAATTCGTCCCTGAAGAGGTTAACTCTCTTTCAATTCCCCGCAAGCTAACCGAACGTTCCAGGCTAATATATGTATACAGCGCGACTAAAATCAAAAAACAATCTCTCCGAATAGCGGCAAAGAATTATATCCCCCTCCAAAAAATGGCTCACGACGACCCCGCGTACAGGGCCAGCAAAGCGACGTACATCAAACCAGCCGCAGAAGGGGTGGTGTGTATGGAGGGTTGCGGCGACTGGATGTGCGGGCACGTCCGGCGCAAGGCGCGTTATATTTTCTTACGAGTGCACTCGCCTGTTGCGGTTCCAACGTAGAGGGTGGCGCGTCCGCATCGGTAACGAGGTCCCGTTATGGACAGAAGCCCGGTTTGGAACGAAGCTTTCGACGTAACTCACCGTCGAGAGGCCACTTTGCCATCGGCTGCACCTCCGCTAAGTTCAATTGCGGATGCGAGCGAGGAGCGACTGGAAACGGGGGTTGGACAGGGTGAAAGAGGGTGGGGGTGAATCGCGTGAAAGAGGCACGACTAATAGAAACACGCGAGTGGGGTGGTGAAACGGTGCGAGAATCCATGAAAAAGGTGGATCGAGTGACGACGATCGGACGAAGACAGCCGAAAGGGGGTGAAACATCCCCCTATCACGCTCACCCACCACACCCCATCGGACTTTAGCATATCGTTACTTGGGTACTCGAGTGCGGCTGCGTTTAACGACCGCATCACCCCGCGACGCCCCCTCGGCAAAAAGCACGTCAACGACGGGGACCCGGGGACGCGAAGAGTGCTCGCGACGTATCAATTGACTCGCTAACGGCTGATTTACGGCGCGAATTCGCCGCGGAGCCTCTCTGCCTTGTGCTGCGGGAATCGAGCAGAGGAAGGGATAGGTGCGAGATTCCGTGGCGATGGTCTATCCCACGGCGTCATCACGGGACTCTCTACGCGTGTACCGGAAGTCAGCTCGGCAGGGATTTACGGCTCGATAGCGGTGTAAATCGTCGGTCCGCGTTCGCCGTCGCTAATGCGCGCTAATTGCCGGAGAAATCTGTGGATGTTGGGGTTATTGATATGGGAAACGATATTATACGATGGGTTCAGATGGAGGAGTGTTTGGACAGGGTGGTTTTAGCGTTGAACAGAAGAGGTAATCTCGAGGATATTTGTGAGGAAGGGTAAGTTTGAAATACAGGTGTGCTGACACTGCAGCGAAAGTAACACTAATTTAGATTAAATCATATTGTTTTTCAATCTTTTCTTTTTCCTCTAAAACGGATCTAACGGCGTCGCATCACGACTTCTTCCGCGGCCGTTGTACCGCGTCTTCCGCGGAGGAATTACGAGCGGGCTTAGCTCAATATTGACCCGGGCAAACGTGTGGCGAATATTATTACACCATCTGCATAATTTCTGTATTCAGTCGGTGCTCCCTGAAACGCGTCTGTAATTACTTCGGTTGCCGTGAGGTCGTCGTCGAGGGTGCCGATGTGCGCAAGCCTTGTGGCCACCCGCCGGTTAGGGGGTGGGGGTGGGGCGATGGCGCGTGTGCGCCACGATTTCGAACCCGTTCGGAGGTTGCAGGGAGTGGGAATGGCGCGTGTATACGTTATGTAAACGCTGTATACGAGGTAATTGGACGATCGTGCTCATCCGGAACGACGATTTTCTCGTCGTCCTCGAACCTCCGGCTCGCTGCGATTCAAGCGGGAGGAACTGCCGCCGTTTCTGCGACTCCAGGCATCTCGCGGCGATGGTGTCCCGAGGATTCCACGGATTTAGCGTCGGGAAACTCTGGTTACGCTCCTAGACGCCGTAAATAACTTCGTTCCGGGATAATTGGGGAGCAATCGAGATGCAATTTCGATGTTTGTAATCCTGTCCTGAGGAATTTCATGGGTGCCACGATGAAGAGGGTATAATTGTCTAAGTAACAGCATTTATCCAATGTCAAAGATACGGTTTACAGAACATACGGAAACTAGTAGACATTGGGTAAAGGTTTTCCACTTTTTTTTAATATCTTCCCTAAATTCTTCACTTAATCGTTTTGGCAGGAAGAATTGGACTTCGAATTAATTACAAATAATTAGGGAAAGTATGATCCTTCAAATTATATTCCTATCCCTGTTTTATTTTTTTCTTCAATTTTGAGGAACCACGGAAATTAAGCATCAGGTTGATTTCTGTAGCAAAATATAAAATTGACTAGAATTGAAATCTTGTTACATTGTATTATCGTTCTTAACAGTAGTATCTTTAACAGTATCTGGAATTACAAACCGATTTAATGATTTTTCTTTTTCCACCTCGCGCGAAAACACGATGCGGACAATCAGCGTTATCCCCTCCAGGCAGCCCGTATAAGTCCCCGAATTAACTCGCCATTCGAGCGTAACTTCCTCCCGCGTTGGATTTGCGCGTCGGGCAAACGCGTCCTCAATGGGCGGAGGTGGAACGTTCACCGTTACAATGGAGGATCGTGAACATTTTAATTCATGAACCGATGAATTAATCATTACTTGCAAATGTACTCTGTCTGGAATCACGATTAAAGCCTTGAGCTATTCTTGCCGTGCAGCAGTTTGTCATACCCTCGCCGTCCCCCTGAACGGCCGATAATAAATTATAATAAATTCGGCGACGCGATTACGCGACAATTGCCGTTTCTCACGCGGTATTCCACTCGCGGACGTCGCTGTCAAAGGTCCTTCGCTCCTTCAGAAGCCACGGAACGTCTCCGGAGAAATTCAAAGTCATCGAACAGAGTCATTGAGAAGCGTCCCCTCTGGTCTCTTCTTTGATTCATCCATTCGAATTCGCGATGAGAAGTTTAATTAACTTCTCAGAAACTAAAGAACAATTCACTGTTTACCATCAGTTAAATATCAAGATCCTACTTTGTTATTTGCACCGCATTCATTAATCAATTAAACACCTTGGAATTCAAACGTCCTAAAAGAATTACGTAAACTTCACCAATAAACCGAACACTTTCCTCGACGGAGTCCTCTCACCCTTCGGCGTACCAACAAAAAAAAAATAAATTGAAGCACCGTCTCACGAATCCAATAAATTCCCTCGAACGAATCGAATTCCCTCCAGCGTTGCTCGCCGACAACGACGTGGAAAAAAAGAATTTGCATCCGAATGGGGTCCGAATCTACCTGAGGGGACGTAAAAAAAAGGGGGCGTTCTTCAGGCTCGACGGTGTCCCAACCCTGGACGGGACACGCGCGGGATACGCGTTTAACGGCGATTTAAAGATCAGCCACGGTATTCGCATTCTGTCGCGAGCGAATAGAAGGAAGGGAGAAAAAAAAAGTTGGGGGAGAGCCGATTCATCTATCGGGGATTCCCTGGGCACGAGGACTTAATCGTCGAAGAGAGAGGCGGTTTCCGTCGGCGATCGTTCGCGTTGCGCGGGAAAGTACGCTGATTGTGAATCGAGCTGATTGCCCGAGTGCCGGCGGCGTTCAAACATCGTCCACAAAGGCGGTAATACCGGGGCCGGGGCCTGTGGCGCCCTCCCTAAAACGATTATCCACTCGACGAGCCCTCGCTCTGCGAGAGGGTTGGGTGGGGGAGGGTTAGCCAACACGTAACGACGTATTGTGAGGACCTCTCTCGTCGGGAAAAGCCTGCGGGGGCTTTCCTACCTCCTCCCGACGCCGGAAAATCCTCCGGGAGTATCCTCTCGAGACTCTGCAACCCCTTTCCTCCTCCCCCTCCCTTCCCGCGACTTCTCGCTCACCCCCTTCATCCCTTTAACAGCGTTGCTCGCGCGTCGACGGAGTAGCTCTTCCAGCGGCCTCGATCAACACCAGAGACTTCTGCGTGGAGCGATCAGCGAATCTCACCAACTTCCATAGCGAACGGAGTGTCCTCGAGAGGATCCTCGGGAAGCAAAGGATTCGAGCCTGCGAAGTGGCGGGGGATTGATATCAGGGCTGGAACGGTGGATGGAATTGGTTGCGGTGGAATGATTTACTTTTTTTAACTGTCTTATTATGGGTGTCCGTTTTTTTATTTGAACAGATAAACATTAGCAGACATTCCTTTGGAAGTTTTTATGTGGTTCGTGAGGGGAATTCAGAAAATACAGGTTTAACTTCACATGAAGGAAATACAGTAAATTCTTGATGAGTATACGAACACTCCTCGGCACTGAGTGTTCATACGTCATCCCCACCACTGGGGGTGGGGAGCGTGGAAGTCAAGCGCCCAGTGGTGGGGATCACGTCTAAATATTCTAAACTTCCATATATTGTACCAAAGGGTTCATAACCCATCTATAAATAAATATTATCATTAGTATTATAGTCGAACGTGATTTTCCGTGCAGCCAAAGTTTTCATGTTCAGTTTTGTAGGAGTATTAACCGTAATAAGAACGAAGTAATACTAAATCTATAATGAAATTCCATCGACCACCGAAATCAGTCCTTGTTCACAGCAACCTAATAAACACCGAATGTCTCTATCACGGGCCGGTAGTAAATATAATCCCGCGTTTTATTAGCATCTCCCAGAGCAGCTTTAACCATTGGGAAAACTCTGGCTTCCGGTTAGCCGATGTCTCGGTGACACTTTGTCGTGGAATAACGGCGGCGATTTTCCTGGGTCTCTTCACGGGCATTTCGTGTTCGTAACTTCCAGGCTCGTAGAGATTTTACGAGAAACCACCGCCCCTCCCCCTCCCGAACGAGCGGCACTTTAAAACTCCTGGTGGTAGGATATGCCGATACACGTTCACGGAATATACGCAGAACGTGACCGGCCGACACGGAAGTGAAATTCACGTGAGGTGGTTCGAAGGGTTAGCTTTTCCGGGGATAGAACGGTCGTAGGTTTGCATGAGCAACAGCCCCGATCGTCCCGTCGTTCATCTATTATGGCCGATCCTGGTCTAAGTATAACCCACCCAGGATCGTGTCTCTTCCCATGTAAAGAAAAGAATCGGCCCTAGGAATCGGTATCACTGCGACACAACTATGTATCTGTCGTACAACACGATCATTCAGCGGAAAAAGCAAAAAAAAAAACAGTTACGTTCGCGATGTTTTATTTACGTCCACCCCTACAGTTTAAACTTCCACCAGTCGTCACGGGGTCGAACATTTATAGAGCGAGGGTTATGCAGAATTTCTCAGAAGCTTCCTATAGCCGTCGCCGTGTCTCCCGGCCTGAACTTCGAAGCGTCTCCATTTTCATCACGAGGAAACTTTCCCCCTCTGGAGAACGAGCAAAGCCTCCTTATGAATGCTCCGAACGCTCGCGGATTTAACGTATCGCAGTGGGGAACCGCGGAAGGAAGCTGATATTAATCCTTCGGGTTCGAGGATTCGGGGCTCGAATACCTTTTTGCTCGGGTGGTTCTTCCGGAAAGTCTGAGACTGTTGTACTGGGGTTCGAAAATCGACTCACTATTGGAGAACATAGAGAACAGTACCCTAAAGTTTGATCCTCTGTTCCCAGGGCTATTTGTTTTTGCATTAACATAAGTCTTACATTTTACAACAACTGAAAAACCATAGGGGTTTCGATACTTGAACAGTGTCCAAGTTTCAATCGCTTCCGTTTGAATATTAAATTGTAAATGGAAAGTATCTACAAAAGTGGGGCACAGTTGCGAGGAGGCTACATAATACAATCTCATCCCATCCCCTCGAAGATCACCACTGATTAGACCGTTTCAAGAGACTCCTCGTTCGTTACATAATGAAGCGTTCCATTGAACGGAAGTGTGTATAGAACGGACGGTACATACCCGCGGGTTGTTAATCGCTCGTCTTCTTGCGTGAATATGCAGGGCGCCAACTGTGGTGCTCGTCGTAGACCGGCGCGTGGGCAAGAACTTTCGCCATGAATAGCTGATGGCTAATAAGTATTTCGCTGTAACGTTTCGTGGTGGAACCGCGAACCCCTCTTAGCGGTCGTTGAATTAATAATATTCGGCGACGCGTTTCCTAAACGGGCGACACTGGGGCCGGCAGCTATCGTCTCCCACCCCCCTCGAACACCATCGACCACCCTTGTCCCTACCCCATCGACCGATCTTCCATTCCAGTTTCGTCATCGGTAAGAGTGAACGCTGGGTTTTCTCGAGTTTGCGAAGACAACAGCTGCACAGCCGTTGAAATATTAAGGCGTTCCATATGAGAGGAACGCAACCCCTTAGCAGGGCCTGGATCGATCTGATGGCACGACGATGCGGTCCCTCGACTCTATTCCCACCCCTGGGTGATCGATAGTCGGCCCGCCCACGTTCTTGGTAAATCGATCTATTTGTGCAGCTGTGGGCGCATTTGCGATTCGCGAACGAAAGTAGATCGGTTTGCGTAATTATTTCCCGGAATACTCGATAATGTCTCGAACGGAAACGACGTATGAACCTTTCACGACGTTCTCTCGATCGAGGCATCGAGGTTGTGGAAGCCGCAGTCGTCTATACCATCTCGCGGGAATAATTAAACGTTCAGTACGGAATGACGATCGTGGGCATTGGATGGATCGTGGAATATTAACCGGATAGGTATTGCGTGATTGGTGAACTGGGTTGACACGAGCGTTACTGTACACTTGGATTAATAGATCGTGATCGTGAAATTATTTAAACGTCACCTGGTTGTGCGAAATGCGCTATAGATTTTAAGGGGAGTCAACCGCTTTCGTAGGTCAATTATGATTATACTTTATAGAGGGTGAGATTAGCTCGTCGACAGTCCTGAGTTTTAAACTGATTTTAAGTAGAATAAAATACTCGTTACTTACGACCTTCTCTGAATAGGACAACTCTATCCATTTATGCTAAAAAATTCAACAAAGAATCGACCAACATTTAAATCAACCCATCGAACTTCTAACATTATCTTGTTGATGAAAAATGCAAGATAAGCTGCAGGCTTCCGATGCATCGTTTAAGACGAACGATCAAGCGATACAACGCACGAGTGGAAACTGTTCTAAGACAGATTCTGTCGATCGATACCTACCATTCTATTTCCGTGCAAATTGGCCCGATCCACGAGCAAGCACGATAACCGTTACGAAACTCGAATTACACTCCCGAACCCGTCGACTTCGCGGTACGGTTCACGGAAATGAACAGGATTAGGAGAGCGACTCGCGCGCCCACGTCGAGGGAATTAAATAACAATTGACTCTTACTCAACGGGGCCAATCGCCGAGCCCCCCTAGGCGAACTCGAAGTAGCCTCAACCGAGCCCAGAAACGCTCGAATACCACAATAATGGCGCCTCGATGCGACGCCTTCGGACCGCGATCCACCAGCCAAACTCGTGTACTTTACCCGCCTACGACAACGTGAGTTTTCGCCCGAAAGCCCCCGACGACGGATTATCCTTGTTTAATGATCGAGTCGATCGTTACGCGTCCCGTCGCTCGTCATTCCTGTTTACAGTTCGTGGATACAATTAACGGGGACGATTTAAACGAGATCCCACGGCGTGTGTTTAATGACGTGAAACGCCATTACGTTCGTATAAAATCGTTTGTTTGCGCGTAATCATCGCGCGACGTCTCTTGACACTACGCTTTCGTTGTACGGAGCATGGGAGGGTGGGGGTGCGCTCGTATGAAATGATTTACCAGTCGACGCTGGTTAACTCTGTTTTCGCTGCTGATCGCCGTTTATGGGTATCGGTAAATCCCATTCTACCTCTGCTGCCGATTATTCAAACAGACAAATATTAATAATAAAAAAAAAATAAAGCAACACACGGTCATTAAACTTTAAAGAAGTTAGTCAAATGGTCATTAAAACAGTATAATTGTAGGAGTGTAGGAGGTCTACGGCCTGGCTCTACAGTAAATCCTCGATGAGTGTTCGAAGGCTCCCTGGCACTGAACATTAAATACTTCATAAACAAATGACCATATGCATCAGAAACAAATATCATTAGCTTCAGAATTCCAAGCTACACCTGGGAACTTCTTGTCAGTGTCGAGGAGGCTTCAAACTCTCATCGAGGATTTATTGTATTGGTAAACGCCTAATGATTAGGCTCTAATCTTTAGTTTAGGGTATCTTCTTTTAGGAACAGTATTTGTGGTTGGTTGCAAGGGCACGTTAACAGAACGGAGGGATCGGTGGCCTGTCAATTGAAACGATGGCAGTGTGAATTGAAGCGTGAACAAAGCACAGTGGATACAAACTTAGAGAAGAGTATGGATTCGAGGCGTCAACTAACAGCCTTGCAACGTCTACAGAATAATAATCTGTAATCTTGAACGTATCGTTTTATATTCAATTAAATACAGTTCTGGTCTGCATTACACTTCACTAACCTTGATTCAATTCTGATCCCACATAATATTTTAACAACACCAACTCACATGAACCGTCCAGCGAAAACACTCAATATTAATAACTGCCAGTGGAACCATTCGAGCCGACAATATCAAGGAAACCGGAACACGATCAGGAAACGAATTCTTTCCGGGCCAGCGTTCACCCCCGTCCAACCCCCCACATCCAGCTCCGCCAACCGAATCACAGTCCCTTTCAAACACATCCCTTCCCAGATTCTGTCCGTTCGACGTCCCCGACACGTCGAACGCTTTCACCGTGAATATTTCAACCATGTCGCGAGACAGTCGCCGGAGATGAGGCGCGTGGGCACAAAAAGATGACGTCACGAGTCACGCAAGTGTATCCATTCACCCCCAAGACAGCTCTCCCCGTTGTCCTTCCACGTTCCAATAAGCAATCCACGAGCGGTCGTCGGGCCTGACTAGCGGCGGCCGCGTTAATAATTCCCGCTTATCTCGATTTAACATGATATATCGCGCGCGTACGCTACACAAGGAACAAGCACGAGGCGATAATTTATTCAAACGCGTTACGGACAGCCGTCTCACTCTTGCGCACACCTTGGGGCTGTACTCCCCCTCTCCCCGTGAGGAATCTTCTCTCCCCGTTGGACCCTTCTCTTCCAACGCCCAGAGAACGACGACTGTACCGGCGCGAAATTAGCGATCGCAATTAGTCGCGGCTGTGGACCGTGGCTGCCTTTCCACCGTTGTTTTCCTCGATCCACCTTCGGGCTAAGTAAGACAACGCTCGCCAGATTGTTTCCAACCCTTCCAACCCCCCTTCCTACGCTCTTTGTCCTCTTCCTTTTGCCACCCTGCCACCCTTCTGCTCCATTTTTCTTCTTCCATTATTCTTTTTTTTTTTGTACGTTCTCCGTTCTTTCTTTTACTCCTTCCCCAGTCTGGAATACGCTCTTCTTTCCTCGACGCCCCTTCTCTATTGTTCGCTTCCTTTCGTACCCCTTTTTACCGCCTATTTTCGGACCCCTACTGTCTTGATTCGAATGGAATTAAATGTGTATACTATTTCGATGGGATTAGATGTCGTGAGTGGAAGGAGTTCTGTAGATCGATATTCACATTAATCGAGGGTTGAATTATCGTCGAGACTTTCCGATTAGGTAGCCAGGTACATTAAACATTTGTTTCCTTTTATCTTTGAGGTAAGTAACACGAAGCACGTTAAATTATATTTAACCTTATACTTTTTTGTCTGTATCCGCTCCACCCTCACGATCCATTTTTCTCCGGTTCCTTCCGTCTAGTCTAGAATGTCCCTTTACCTCTTCGACGATCCTTTTGTCCCATTCTCCCTCTTCTTTTTCCCCATTCTTCCTTTCCCCCTTTTCACGCCGCCTCCCATCCACCCTGTCCAGATGCACGCGAAACTGCCGCGCGAGAGTCCCGTTCTCCCGTGGGCAACATAAACCCCTGGACAAATTGCTACGTGTGTTTACGTTAAATCGCTTAAGCGACTGCTGCTACACCTTCGTTTAACCAGCTCGAAGAGGCCGCTTGTAACGGCACGGCGATAACCATCTGCGAGAGAGGGCCATCGGCGTAAGTCAAGCTTCGATGGGGCCGGCATGAGTATCGTTTCTCGGTGTACACGCGTTCATCTGGATTAAGAAGACTTCACCGCGGTCCGACACCTTCTAAAGTCTCCACTTCGAGTTTACTAATCTATCCTCGACACTCCTTGCAAGTACCTTTAAAACGTTCACCACTGAAAAACTACATCAGGCTATACACGATAAGACGGTCTCAGGGACGGTCCTATAAGACTCGGTGAGCAGAAAAAGACAATCGATTTTCATTATTTTTCTGCCTACTGAGTCTCATGCGACCGTCTCACCGTGTATGAGTTACTTAACCCCTTGCCCTATGATATTCTTGATGTCAGCAGTCTCCATAATTATTTTACCATCAATAATTCCCCGGAAACAAAAGGAATTCGTCTACTTATCGCAATTGTACATTCACTCTAAAAGTTAAATATTAATATCAGCAATCTAGTATTTCACGTTGACTCAAAGGCAAAGGGTTAAGAAAAGATCGACGAGAATAAAAGTGTTTCTGCAGTGTAATTAGACTCTTCCGTAAGAACAACCAACCCAACCCTAGTCAGGGTCAAATATCCAATCCCAACAATCTCGTCCGATCGATCATCAATTCACTTCAGTGAAATGGATACGTTCGCGTCAGACAGGCCGATCGTGACACACCGTCGAAGTGTCGAGGAAGGTTAATCCGGCGCACAAGACGAAACGGAAACAGATCCATCCCCCCCGTCCATGGATTGCGATTCATTTACACCGTGCCAGGTGTCGGTTTCTTAGACGCGTAACCAACCGATTCGGAAGCTAGTTTACCGTTACACCCTAGCCACGATCGAAAACATCGGCCGTGGACAGGTCTAACCTCGTTCCCGTGGTTGGATCCGATTTCACGTTCGAGCGGATCGACGGCGGTGATCGACCGTCGGAAATCCCATCCGTTCCCGCGAGGATCCTCTTCGACGAACGGGTCTCTCCTTCCTTCTGGGTTGCGTGCAACCCGACCGTTCCCCTCGAATGATATTCATTCGATCCTACGACGGACTGCCCAGCTGCCAGACGAGGCACGAGGTAACAATGACCCCCGGCGGGCGAACGGGTTGCGTTATTCGTCGAACCAGGGAACAGGAAATTGGAATCTCGAGACGCGAGTGTGTCAAGGTCGTGTCTTAATTCATACAGATTTTAATGGAAGATGGTGGAGTGCGTCGTTCCGTAGAGTTGGCGAAAGAAATTGCAAAAATAATAGGGATGAATTTTCAAATTACAGTGACCACAGATTCGTTCACGGGAGGCTGTTACCTTTATTTGATCAAACTTACGTACTGTATTGCAAATGTCATTTCAACACATAGAATAACTTATCTAAATCGTTATTTCAAAATTGTGAGACTGATACATATGTTGCATCTAATTATTTTAAAGTCGAAAATCTTGATATTAAGCAGAAACCATTTTTTATTTATTTTTGGTAGGAATACTTGAATTTCTCAACTGATAATGTGGAAATCTACTTCACCTCAGTGAAACTACGGATCCTCGGTGACAAAAATTAGATATTAACAGGCGACAGAATCTCACGTACATAAACGACGTGTACGAAGACTTCCGTGAGTAACTGTACGCGCAAGAACAGATTGATTTTCGGGGTGTAAATCTCTAAACGATGTGTATTAATCAGTCTCGAACCCACGGGAACTTCTAATCAATCACTCACGGTCCTTCAATCACAATACCGCGCAGCATCTCTTCACCACTCTGCCCACCCCATAAAAATACAGATGACACCCCCACCAGTCCTAATCGTCGCCTCCATATACCATACTACACTTTCATTTCCTTCATCCCGATAATCCAATCCCGTCGAAGTTCCCGCGGCAAAGTCCATTACAAGAATAACAAACTTTCGAGCAAACGCGATCAAAGCTCGAACAAACAGGGGGGGGGGGGTCGTGCAGAAATCGTCCCAAACAGTCATCATCCCCCTTCTCTCTCACATCGTTCGCTGGAACGTTGCCGCGGTTTTATCGCTCCCTACCCCGCCCCTAGGCGAAATAACTCGTAAATATGACAATCGAGTGGAAGTAGCGCGGGCGTAACGGCGCAAACCAGAGGAACGGAGCCACGCGTCCGCGATCTTCCTGTCCCGGAAGGAGGATCGGCATTCGCGGAAGAAGGCGCAGCCTCCGGCGGGCACCAGGGGGCCTAGCACCACCACCACCGAAGCATCTCCACCACCCCGCCGTCCAGCATCGCCGCCACCACTACCACCACCACCACCCCCGACGACAAGGGGATGAAGAAGAGCGACGATATCGAAGTGAGACGTGTATATATGTATATATAGAGGTGCGCGCACGTCGGCAAGTTCAGTCGTCGACCGCGTGCCGAGCCGCGAGCATCGTGCAGGCAACCCTCGAACTGCACCCGGTTCTCTTCCCCCCTCACCCCCAAAACATTCGCTTTCCTTCCCTTGCATTTTTGCGATCGCGCGCTGATTCGCCAGCCATCCGCCGGTCACGTGTAGTAGTCCGTCCTCTCATCATCGCCAGCCGGGGTTGCACGCTCGAACGGAAGTGCAACCGACCAAGTGCGAGCCAACCCCTGGCTCCTCTATTCTTTCGTTCTTTTTTTAGAACTGGGATTAATTAATGGTACTGGTGTCTTCTATTCGATCACGTTGGTAGAGAAAACGCGTGGCTGGAAGGGGTGCTTTTTGTTTAGAGTACAGTGGGTACTCGATGGGGAACGATTGCACCTGTCTGGGATGGACGATGGATCGCGGTCGATCGAATCGTGGAGAGTTATGCTGATTCGTAGAGGATAGGATTCGTTACACGGACGGTGACACGTGTTATGACACTTGGGATTCCGAGAGAAACGTGGATCGTTGATTTTTTTCACAGTCTTGCCCTTTTTTTCTTTTTCTTGTTTTCATTTGGCCATGGTGGTGGTTGTTACGTAGGACGCAGTGAGATGTGATGGAGATGAAGACCAGCATACTGCTTCTGGCCCTTCTTCGGCTCGCCAGCGCGCTCGAAAGTAAGGATCGTTTTATACGTAGATCCCCCTTGGTTTACCATTCAGCACTACGATTGTTGCAACTCTCGTATCGAAAGTAAATAATACATACATTATCTTTAACATTTTCTTATACACTTAAATACGAACGGAACGCTTCAAAAGATTAATCTCTCAAACATTGTTTTTTGCGATACACAAAATAGCAATTATTTGTTACAATAAAAAAATACGATAACCAAAGTCAAGGTATTCTAAGAAAAAAAAAGCATTATCTTAGATCTATACATCCCGAAAATCTTTACCCTCGCATCAACCCTTGGATATCAAAGACATTCGCGCCGACATCACGCTAAATCCCAACGGCATTGCGACTTCACGTGACGATCGAAGGGAAAGGGGACACACGAAAGTCTCATCCCCCGACAGAGATAAATTCCTGCCTGCGAATTTACCGCGACAGACGGATATGCCTCGAGAAGCCCGTGGCTCGAAAATCGTGACATGTTTTTCCTAGCGCGTGACAGCGGTGGTAATCGTCGTTCACCCAGTCCCCGACGGTTTACTGCTTTCGAGTCAAACAAGAGGGACGCGGTTCCCTTAGCCGTGCAGGGTAATAAAGTTCCTGCACGACTCTGCTTCACCGTGCCCGCGCGACAGGAGAAAGAGAGAAACGGATAGATAGAAGCGTACGGTCAGAGTACACCAAGTGTAAAGACTAAGAGATCTCCTAAGCGAGCGGATCCCGCTGACTGATACACGACGTAAAATCCCGTACGCATCGTTAAACCGGGCTTTACCGTTTCCATCGCGCGCCTCGACGACTAAATTTACCGCGGCCAGGCCCCGCCACGCCGTCCGCGCGCGCGCTACGGAACGTCCGATCGGCTTGTTAACGCGGTTACGATGATCGAGGAAACGAGCGCGCACGCGGTACCACGGATCTATCCTTGGCCGTGGCTCGTTTCGCTCGGTGAATTAACCCCCCTTGCTCTCTCTTTCTCTCGTTCTCCATGCGATGTATACACACAGACACACATCGTTTTACTCTTCCGTATGTACGCTGTGTCCAATCTTTATCGGATGTTCGCGGGGTAATAACTTAACGGGATAATGATCGAGCAAATTGGAACCGTTTTGGAGCTGAGGATGAACAGGGAAATGCGTGAAACGAGTGCCGTTTTGATACCCGATGGTGAACTCGAGCGTTCCGTTGGCGGAGGATTTGAACGCTTGGCGTAAACGCGGGAGGAAATTGCTGATTCGGGCGAAGATTGATGATGATTGGGGGAATAGTTAACGCGTTGACGGCGGATTCAATGTTCAGGAGGGATATCGGGGAAGTTCCGTCGAGATGAGTTGTTTGAGCTGCGATTCATCGCGATACGGTTTCGATATTTTTGGGATGATTTGATTTAATATACTGCGTGGCGTAATTGTAAAATCATCATAACAAGGGAGGACCAGAATTGGGCGACTTCGATTTTAACTGGGATTTTTAAGATGATAGTATATAGGTTCCTGAGGATTTATGTGAAATATTAGGTACAGACACTTGATAATTTTAAAGACACGAACAATTAAAGGTCTACGAATCTTCGATATATATTATGAATGTAATCGAAGACCACGTTAAAATCGAAGTCGGCCAGTTGGTGTTCTTTGCTTGTAGGATTTTCAATTCTTATGTATTGTCGTTAAAATAAAAACGATGCAAGTATACCAAGCTTGAAATCGTATTGAGAAATAATGATTATATTTCCTAGAAAATAGTGGTTATAAGGATTGACAATAAAATAATGGTTTTATAATTATGGCATGCATTGTATCTATTCCTTCAGGAAATAGTTACATAGTCGATTACATCCTTAATTGGTGTATCTTGATGGATTAATAAGGTAGCACGAGACACGTGAAATAAAGTTCAAACTGTCTCATGAAGGGGGTGCATAGTTCGGAATTAATTTAGGAAAGGGGGGCTAGTTAACACGAAAGTTTCTGTATCTGCGATCTGAAGTTGCGTGAACTCACCCTTTTGTTTCAGACACGAACGAGGAGGACGACACGGAGGAGGACGACGAGGAGAATTATCCGGTGGATGACTATGACTACGGTGACTATGAAACCGCGACTAGAACCAGCGACACCGATCTTATCGCTGGTGGCTCGTTGCCGATCTTCTTGGCGGAGCCTGTCGACACGTTCGTCGTCAAGGGGAAACCAGCTACCCTACACTGCCGCGCTGCACATGCTCTTGTGGTATGGAACACGCAATTTCGAGGATGCTAAAACTTTCCTCGCTATAGTAACCGAAAGCACTTATAGCTGTGAGTCATGAATAAAGAAGGATCTATTTGATTGATGGAGCAAGATCTATGAATAACTAACCCCACTCACCGTGTTTCACTTTAACCGTTTCGAAGATTAAAAGAGTGCTATCAAAAATACTTTACGCGCATTATTATCATAATTGAACGAACAGGGTAGAACAAATCTTCAATTTAAAACGTTAAAACTCTAGTTTATGTTATCCAGCTTTTTAATATCACGAACGGTCAAACTCTCCTCTATACACAAAATACTTCTAAATTCTTCTTCCATCATAGATACAGATATGCATGAAAACACTGTCGTCCCACGTTCCAAGATTCTCGACCCCAAATTACCCGGGGTTAGGATGCGCGCAACAACACTGGCGCGTTAAAGTCCATTTCACACCCGGTTTTTCGTTTCCCGCGTGTACAATGGGATCCGGCTAGTTGCGTCGAAAACCAGAAACAAAGCCCTCTTCATAGGGTTACTTCTCCGTGGAAACGGGGTATACAGAGCGTTGTTTCGGGCCGACCGTGCCGTTTCACGCGTTCGCAAAATAGGGTCTAACCGCCACGTCGTCGACACCCCCCAGCGTCATTTTCCACTCGAGGCCTTATTAACCACTCAAAGCTCCGCCTGACGCGGACACACGTCGGCCTCTTTACGCGTATAGCCGCGAATTACGGTCGCTCGGTGTTACAGGTGTATTTTCAGTGCAACGGTGACCAGGCGGAACGATCGCAGCACCAGGATTTCGTCGACCCTCGGACCGGAACGAGGGTCGTGGAGGTCGAATTGAACGTGACGAGGAACGAGGTCGAGGAGTACTTCGGCAGGGAGAGGTTCAAGTGCGAGTGCGTGGCATGGTCGGGACCAGGTCAGATCCGAGGGCAGCCAGCCACAGTTGAGGTCGCCTGTAAGTAGAGAACGCCACCCATCTCTCGACTACCATTTTCTTCTCTCTCTGTCTCTCCTATCTCTCAGTTTCTCTACTCCAGTACGTCGTCCCGTTTCCTTCCTCTCGCGTGGATCCTGCCAAAACCGTTTATCCATCGAACATTTCTTCTACTTCTCGTGAGATTCCGTGGATAAGGAAAATGTTCTTCTTCATTGGAGAAACGGAAGCCTGGAAAGTTGTTGCGGGAACATTTTTCGGGTGTATTAACATATATATAGCGGCATGAGTCAGGAGGGGAGTTTATGATCCTTGGGGGGAGCGAATAGCAGGGATGTTGAGTGTAAACGGATACTAAAGTGTTATCGATTCTGGGAATTTTTATGTTTTTTTCAATACCCGGTCAGTTAACAGAGAATATCACATGACAATTATTATCTTTACTTTAATTCTACATAATTAACCCTTAAATTTATGGTACTACCATTTAGCAAGAATTACAGTAAATCCTCGATGAGTGTTCGAAGGCTACTCAGCACTGGCAAGGAGAGGTCCCCAGATATTTTATTAAATTTCGAGAAATCATGCATTTAAGGGCGGTGAACATTAAATCGGTAACACGTTCTCCCTTAATCACTTTATTTCAACTTTTACTTCCAACGAACAGCGACATTAGTCCTACGGGCGGCTTTTTTCCCCGAAAAATTGAAAGTCTGGCCGCATTGTTCAGCGGGGTTTCGTTAAACCAATTCGCAGGTTACCATTCCCAATTTGCACGACGGCGATACGCGTTTGCTTCCGTGGGTCGAAAAAAAAAAAAAAAAACTCGAACAATACCCGGTCGGAGGGAGACGAACCGGGGCTCTCTGTATTCACAGGTGTTTGCCTTGCAATAGAATATCGATTAGATTTTCGGCTCGGTTCACGCGTCACGAAATATCGGATGAAAACAAACGGGTTGCGGCCGCCACACCCGGGGCCCGGTTAACCCTCGCCGACAGCGAGCTTACGAGAGTGAATTTCGCGTTCCGGTGTCTCGGAAACCCCTGTTCCGGGAGTCAGCTCCGGCTAATCGGGTTAATGAAGTTACGTTTTATGACCGATTCCAGGTGTCGGTCGCTCCGGGTCGTTTTCTCCCTCCCTTTGCGATCTCTACCGCTACTGTTCACCCCCGTTTCACGCCCCGCGGGCACGAATACGCTACAATTACTGCGTCCAACGTCGATCCACCCTCCTGGAACCGTTTATACCGAATCAAAATTATGGAAACTATCGACCCTCCCAGTTCTGTTTAATTACCCCTGTTCCCTCCTTCGAATTCAAATTCAGGTGGCGAGGGAGAGACCCAAGAACCCCTTCGTTCTTGGTCATCTTGCACGTTAACGGAATTGTTCCTGGAATCGCCCGCACAGGAAATGGGATACTCTATCGTTGAAATGTTACCCACATATTCATTGGAACCCGTTAAAGCCCTTGGATTCGATACTTCATGTCAATAGGAAAAACGTGGAGTTCATTTCCTGGAATACAGGGTGTCCTACATAACGTGGTCACCTTCAATATCTCACTCATTTTTTAAGATACACATAAATGTGAGGTCATATTTTTCGAATTTTCTAGGTCATCCGTGTTTTTTTTGAACGGGATTGCATATTTTCATCATCGTGGCGTAATAGTTGAGGTCAAGACCAATGTAATGACCTATAGTCGTGTCACTTTCATTTCACCTTTACTACGAAAAATCCACAAATGTAAGGAAGTATATATAAATAATAAAGCAACTGTGACACAGTGATTATTACAAAAATGTGTCGAAGTTGGATATCATTTTGAGCATTTGTTAAAATAATTTTTCTACAAATCAAAAGTAGAGATATTTAAGGTGTTCACGTTAAGTGGGTTACCCTCTATAAGATTTTTAAATTCATATCCGTCACGTCGTGGAATCGGCGCCACTCGTCGAACTTTCTGTTTGCGCCGTCTGCGAGTCATTCGAACCGCGAAAAGGACTCTGTGGATCGCGCTCGGCGAACGGAAGTGAATTGTTTTCGCTCCGGGGCGTCCGCGGTGGGAGTCGGGGACCGCGTTCGCGCGCGTCGAAAGAGCAATTTTCATTCAGACGCGTCGCCGCACGGCGGGCAAACACGCGGGGCAAACAGGAAGCAGAATTAAATCCGTATTTACGCGCAAACAGGAAACGGACGTGCTTTCGAAATTGAATACGCGGTATCGATCGTCACGCGGTGTCTCTAATCGCGGGACCATTGTCGTCGAAACAGTTGTATCGCGTGGACGCAGACGATCCTCTTCAGAAGAACCGTAGAAACGCATCAAATTAATCTTCACTACTAAATGGCCGTCGGAGCCGATGAAAATTCCTGAAGACCGTTAACGAAACCGCCGAGAAATGAGATAGCTACTGTCTTGGAGCATTATACCAAAATTATCTTGCAAGAAATTAAAAAATTGAGAATGCAGAATTAAATTTTTCAGACAAAACTTCCTGCCCGGAAGAATTAAGATTGAGGTTTAAATGTGAGCTAGCACTTTTACTTCACGACACAGTTCAACGTGTCTAAAACATGTTTGCTTTATGATATGCAATTAAAATAAGCTTCTTTTTCTCTCGAGTCGTAGCTTCACCACTATTCTCTATATATTTTCAATTACACCATATTTAGACCGTAGTTTCTATTCGGACCATCTTCTCTACGGACATGCACACGAACAGGCTTATTCTTTCCACATTGACGCACGAAGAAAACAAATGACGATTAGTTCCAGCGATGAAACACTTCCTAGAACTCGTATAATGAGACTTTTTTCTCAACTAATAACACCGTATTAACCATACGACTTGTGAGTACAGTCGGCCACGGTGTGGTTAACGGTGCAGCTTTAATTAGATGTAATGACTCAGCTAGAAAATCCCTGGGAACAAGGATGCGTCGATTCCCAGCACGGAAACGCTAATCAGTTATATTTCAATAAACCATTCGCGCGTGGCTAATCGTTTCCCGTTCTCCATTCACGTCGGTATTAAAAAAAAAAAAAAGGCAGTCGGTGTGATATCGGCTCGAGAGTGCAGTCTAGACCGAGGGCAAGAATGTAGCCGGTGCATCGATGGTGGCCTGGTGCATTGCTCTTCACGAACGATATAAAAGCGGGGTATTTTTGCCGGGGTATACACGACGTACACCCGAGTAATATACCATAGCCAGTCGCGAACCGGACGAATAGCCGCCCTCGTGGCCGCGGATCGAGAAAATCTTTTTCTGGCGTTCCCCTGCCAGGCAACGTGGTCGTTCGAGCGAGGCATATAGAGACGCGGCCCTATGAAAGCGCCCTTGCATTTGTACACGCGCCCTAATATCGCTGAGTGCCCTATCTCCCTCACCGTCATTTCTCTCCCATCCCTCTTCTATCCTGTCGACCCCGTGGTTCTGGGGAATATTAAAAAAAAAAAAAAAAGAGAATTAAAATGAAAATCGCGACACAGACCTGAAGAAGCACTTCCTGTCGCCGCCGTATTCGTTGTCGGTCGAGGCGGGTCGGAACGCTGAGCTGCGATGCTCGCCGCCCATGGGAATCCCACAGCCGAAAGTCTACTGGCTGAAGAATGGCTCGCCCCTGGAGACGATCACCACCTCGACGACACCTTCCCCCGTCCAAGGTGGCATACCGAACGATCTGTCGTTCGCCGGGAACTTCCTGCAAACCGTTGAAGGACACCTGATACTCGGCGAGGCCGAGCTCAGGCACCAAGGGAATTACTCCTGCGTCGCCGAGAACATCGCTGCGAGGCGGGTCAGTGAACCGGCGGTGCTGACGGTTTACGGTGAGACCCTCTTGCCAATTCCGTGGGACCGGCCACCGCCGCGCATGAATATTGCAGAAGGTCGTGTGTGATCGCTTAGTAGTAATTAGAAACGGTAATCGCGGCGGTCGCCGATAATTACCTGTGGTGTGTGTGTGTGTATTAGTCTGATCGCGAGGATGCTGCATCGAATTGGAGGTTCAGCCATTTGTTTAACGAGGGAATTTGGAATATTTGGGTCTTACAAGGAGGCTCGGGAGATTGTAACCTGTGCGATCATTGTTCAGTTTTTTTCCCGCATCGTGGTTCGATGTAAGAGGGCAATAAAGTCGAGGATTGATTCCCTTATTTGAAACTAAACGTTCGAATTAAAATGAACTTGTGGAGTTAGAAAGGATACGAATGAATCTGAAAATTATTCGGGAGGAAGCCCTCCGTTTTGTTATAGTCGAGATGACGTGCGACCCCTTGAGAATATTTCAAAATGTTCCTAGATTACGTACCTACTCTACCGTTCGGAAGTATTAGGGCACTTTGTCTGTATGATGACAGTGGGTCACGTTTATTGCTAGACGTATGTATACTGTGGATTTTTAATCCAGTTTAATACGTTTTATGTGGTATTATGAACATAGTAAAGTCTCCAGTGCAGAATCCAATATTCTGTCCCATTTCAATTTTCAGAATTTTGTAGAGTAGAGTGTCTAAGTATTTGAAATTGTGAATTAGCATAAACTTTTGCAGTCTAATTATCATAGTAGATTTACCGTACATTCGATAAGTAATCTAATACTTCAGCACGTGAGTACATAACAATCTCGCGAATTGCTGAAGCATTTCTCCGATCGATTCGATTTCTGCCCGGTCATCGACTACCAAATACACAATTACACCGGGTTCTTCGCTAGACGAGGATCTCTCCTTCTCCAATAACAATTCCCCCTCTATTTCGGACTCGTTCCCAGTGAACGGCGGGTGGTCTTCCTGGTCCGGATGGTCGGACTGCAGCGTCCGTTGCGGCCGAGGTGTACAAAAGAGGACACGGGCTTGCACGAACCCGGTGCCCATCAACGGAGGGCAGAGCTGTCCCGGGCCGGCCACTCAAAGGGTCGAATGCAATCCTTCCTGTCCTGGTAAGCGATTTAATTATAAAATTAACAATGGCCGGTCAAACGGTTCCTAACTTCAAGCCGGATCTAAATCCACTTCCCCTGTAACGCTTACGATCCCCGTACAAAGACTAAGGATCCCCCGAAAACAGCTACGGCACCCAGATGCAACCGAACGTCTCTTATCGCAGGGGCCAGTCGAATCTGATAACCGAGATTTAATCATGATTTTCAAGTTCACCACGTTGCTTTCAGCGGTCGACGGCAGATGGTCAAGCTGGTCCTCGTGGTCCGCATGCGGTCCCGATTGTTCCAGAGCGAGGAGGAGATCCTGCAACGACCCCCCGGCGAGCAATGGTGGTCGTCCCTGTCAGGGCAAGGACGTCATCGTCGAGTCTTGTTCCGCGGATCGATGTAATGGTGAGCTCCAACTGTGGGTTCTCAGTGTTTTATTTTCGTTCCTTTCTTGTTTCTTTCTTCTTCTATTTTTTTCTCTCTCTCTCTCTCTCTCTCTCTTGTATTCGTTCCCGGTGACTCGGCCCGGCGGCGGACAATTTATTACGAGCGAACGGGCTCCTCTTCTCTCTCGCGTCGCGTTCGATGAGCGTTGCATGCGCGCCGACGGGGACGATACGATTTAAATTAATAATGACTCGCAGAAAGATGCCCCCCCCCCACACTCCATCCCGTTGATCTTTTATTTGCGCCGCGACTTTAACCTTCTTGCAAGGCTGCACCGTAATCGTCTTCGATTAACCGGTCGTTGGAGGCCTCGAATACCTCCATTGTCACTCTTAAATCATGACATGCCCCTTTGTGGTCGTGTCGAATTTTCGGGGAGTAAATCGTTGGCCCCGTAACCGGAAAGATTAACGATGCACACGGAGGAGCACGTTCCCTCGGCGCACGTTCCGCTTGTTAACGCGATAAAGTAACCATGTGTTTCGGAGACGGTGTGTCGTCCGGTCCCGTGCAGTAACATTTCTTACCCTGTATTATCGCACGCAGCCCTCGGACAAGACGGCCCACGAGTCTTCAAGGAAGGTAAATGCATCGGAATTCCTCCGTCCCGTTTGTAGAACGTGTCCCGTTTTGAAATCGTGTTTGTACCGCAGCAGCTCGATCGATCGATCATAGAAACATACTCGCCCTCTGGATCACACTGAGCCTTGCTGTGATCATTCTGGCGTTGACAACCATCTTCTTCGTTCGACTGATGCGTCGGAAAGAGAGAATGGAACCACTGTACGGCGTCGCGAGATTAGACTTCCGGCGACCCGGTGACCTGACAAAGTCGGTCGTCTCGAAGAACAACCGGTCGGTTCTGTCTGTCGATAGACGTCTCGAGCAGGTGATAGACGAGTCGAACGCGGCCAGAATGCCTAGGTAAACGACTTACGAGGATATAGAGCCCCGATCGATCTTTGTCGCCCGTTAAAAGTCCCTTTAACGATACGCAGGTCTTGCTCGGAGCACCATTACGACGTGCCTCAGCTATCTTTGCCCTCTACCACCAGGCCGTCACCGAGTTCATCCGTGACCAGGTCTTCCTGTAGGAACTCCCAGCGTGGTCGAGGATTGTCCGACAACGAGGAAGGTCGATCGTCCCGTAAGGAATAATTGTCAACGCGTTGAATCTACCGAACAAGGTAGAAGCGTCTCTTTGGTAATGTTTGGCCTCTAGGTTCAACGTGTCACGCGAACGCTGAGAGCACCAATGAAGACGACGACGATCACGACGAGGACGATTTACTAGATGATGATAAAAGTCAAGGAGATTCGGGTGGTTTCATCGTTAGAGCGATAGTAGACGAGCAAGGTTCCCTGTTGGTGGTTCCTGAGGTTGGAGTCTCCATGTCTGTCCCAGAAGGAGCAGTTCCCCGAGGTCGTCGACACAGTTTACACTTAGCTGTTCTTGGAGACGACTATCTTAGGCCAGGTCTTCCGCCTGGTCTGACTTTGTTGTCAGCTGTGGTAGCCTGCGGGCCGAGTGACGTCGACCTGGTGAAGCCCGTGATTCTTCAGTTCGAGCACTGCGCTGAACTCAGGACAGATAATTGGGAGCTGAGCCTCTGGTCCACGGACCTCGACCTGGAGACACGGTCCAGTAACTCCACGAACTCGTCCACAAGCTCGAACGTTACGTCCACGATGATGTGGCGGAAGATCCTGACGCTGGGCGGAGAACCGATCAATCTTCCCGGACAACCTTTCGCACAGCTTGATCACACCGGGGTGTTCTTGGTCACCGAGACGCCCAGCGCCTACGCAGTAGCTGGTGAGAACTCTTCTGTCGCTCCTGGACTGGCGGTGAAGAGGATCTGCGTGGCTGTCTTCTTGTCGCGAGAGAGAGATCACGTCAGGTGTCATCTGATCGAAGACACAAAAGCTGCGTTCAAGCTTCTGGTGGATCGGGTGAGTGATTCAATTTTCCGCGGACTTTGGAGTTTGTTAATCCGATCGATACAGTAATACTACGTTTGACGACGTTCCATGATCGTTTTAATCCATCTAGGAACGTCGTCTGGGCGGAACTCGCGTGGACAACGGAACCCTAGGCTTCAGAGCAGGCGGATCGCCTCTTCGTATCGAACTAGAGGATAGAGAAAGTGGATTCGTAGAACGCCAAGAGGTTCCCCATCGTCGAATCTGGTCGTCGACGAGAACCAGTATAAAGCGATCCTTCAGGATCGAGAAAACCGTTGGCGAGATGAGACTGAGTTTCGAGCTACGCGCTAGCCAATGCGGTTTCGATGAGCACGCATTGTTCCTGAGGATCGACCTCGATTTCATGAAAAGAAACGGGTCCAGCGGGAAGAGATCTACCAAAACAGAGTCGTCGATCGTGTTACGCGGGAAGAACTCCAACAGGTCGACGGAATCTGTCGTTCCGAGACCATTCAGGTACCTCATATCCCCCCGTTCGATCAGATTTCACTGTATGTTGCTCATACGAAGATTTTGTTCAAGATTCTCGAAAACGCTGAGGAAACAGCTCTGCCAGTGTCTCGATCCGCCAAGCGCTCGGGGCAATGATTGGAGAATGTTAGCACAAAGGCTGCAAGTAGACCGGTCAGTTATCGTCAGCGATCTTGGTCCCAGACAAAAGAGGAGTACGTGACTAAAATATCCGTCACGATTCCATTTCAGATACGTCGATTACTTCGCGACGAAAGCGAGCCCCACGGAGCACATCCTGGACCTCTGGGAGGCGAAACATCAGGAGGCCACTGCCCTCGCGGACCTCCTGAACCACTTAAGACTGATGGGACGCGTCGACGCTGCCAATGTTCTCGAAAGTCGCCTCGGACCGTGGATCTGAGGCGTCGGACCACACTGCCTACCAACTAGCCGGTCCGTCGTTTATAATTTTACAAAGTTTTGTAAATAACAAGATAAGAAAACCGTGCATAACACAAAAACATCCAGAAACAAGTCGATGTAGAACCACGTTGTATAGAAACAACAGTCGTGTTTGTACATAAAGCTCGTTTATAGCAAACATCTGTGTCGTTCTCTCGAACCTTTCACTACTAACCCGAAGATACAGAAAGAATGGTAACAATTAATACCTGTAACGAGCACCCTTCCACGTCCTAAATGACCGCATGGTGCCCATTGAATCTTCGATTTCCTCGAATTCCCACGAAAGCCCATTAACAGTACCGATTCCGGGGGAACAATCACCGTTGTCTTTCGAACACCCCATCCCCGTGATCCCCTCGATGAAAGCACGATAATCGCGGGCGTAAACCCTTCGCAGAATCCCAGGCGTCGAGTTCTCTCGTCCATTCGTGATCCCTGACCACAATGCTGCTGTCCTACCGACAGGAAGATCGGAAGTAGCGAATGACGTTAGTCGGGCAATTTGCACCTGAATGCCTGGACCGCGCGTTCCTAGATCCTCTAGAAAGGGGAAGGAGAGGACGAAGGGATGCAGCCGCGGAGTATATTTAGGCGGCCATTTGACCAGCATTCGGACACATGGTATCGCGGCGCTAGCATTTCAGGTGGGCTTCTCTAGGTATCGCGCGTCCAAGAGCAAGGATGCGTGGGATGCTCGAAACAATGGGCATTATCCGGCCGAACGAGGGGGTGAGGGTCCTGGGATTCTGGCATGGCTCGAGGAGGCCTATAGCTATGCGAGGATGCCAGCCATCATATAGGTATGCGTGTGTATCCCTTTGCCTACCCTCGATGTTGCCTACCCTCCGCCACCCCTTCCTCTCTTCCAAGCATCTAGGGGTTGGAGGATCGGGGGGAGGGATATAGCATTTAATCACAGGAGGCCGCTGGTGGTAATTCCCGTCGGACAATGGCTGTTGACCTGCGTCACTGGGGACGCGGCGTAGCGCCGGTCACCCCTTTCACGCTAATACCCGTGAACTCGTTTTCTCTTTGTCGGTCACCCGCCGTCCGGATACGCTTCTATCTTCTTTCTGTAGGCATTCGCCGAAAACTGCTGGACCTGATCGAGGAAGAGGGAGTGCGATCGATCGCACGAAATACCGTGATGCCTGAGCCTTGCTCTCGCCAATGGGATCGACCTAGATTTCGAGGGGGAATGAGTCGCTCGGGATAGCTAATGGGGTCTTCGGGTGGAATTGGGGATTTGTCGGTGATTACTGATTAACAGCTTTTGTTTAGAAGACTAGAAAGACCAGCGTGGATTTTTGTAGAACTTCTAATTGATTCATACTACAACACTGTTCTCTATACATTAATGGTAGATCGATAGGTTCAGTAAGAGTTACACATTCCTGCGGAGTATGGTTCTCGAAAATATTCCAGCAAAGTCTAGTCTAGCCTTAGCATCCTTGTACAGTAAAAAATCGGTAAGTGTTCGGAGGCTTCTCGGTATTTGATTGTTCAAACGTCATCCCCATCATTGAGCGCTAGAATCGTCCCACAAGACCCCCTCATATATGATTTACTGTACGTATATCTCTTTATACTCAACACTGGCAGTTTTCTACTTGTCTGGCCACAGACGGCTCTATTCTACTTATTCGACCGACAGTTTACTCAACGTTCGCGGAACAGCGAAATCTCGACAAAAAGAAGGGTAAAACAATGGCCTCAGATTCACGGGGGTTTGGCACGGACAGGTTCTGGACATAGCGAGCGCGAGCGCGTGCAATGTGCCTCGTCCTTGCCGCGTCGAGGCAATTTTATCTACGACGTTGGGCGCGAAAACGTACTCGCCAAGTATCCGGTTGTACATCCGGCGTTCGCCCGACCCCCCCGAAAGGGGTTGAAGGAGGTACCGCCGCGAGCCGGTGGTAAACCAGCGGAGCGTCGGTGGGTTCCCAGCTCTGTTATCGGGCCGCCACGGCCGGTCGGGAGGGTTAGAGCACGGGCATTTAAAATGCAGATTAGAGAGCTGGCGGCCGAGGAAGCGAAAGCAAACGCAGACGTAAACGTAAGAGCGTTGGGTGGCAAGTGTTTTATTGGGGCCGGCTTCCGTTTTCTCGTTCCCTCCCCCCGCAACAGCCGGCAGCTGCCGCCGCGCCACGATGCCACCGGGAAGATAATGTCAGCCACGAGCTTCGCCGGTCCGCTAATTTATTGATCCCTGATTTATTTGACGGCTGCGCCCCGTCACGGCCTTAATTGCCCCGCGACGGCTTCGATGGACTTTAATAGGACACGAGAATGTAATTGGAGACCGGTGAGTTTTCTCGAGGGCAGGGTGAAGTCGAAACGGTCGATTCTTTCGTTGTGCTCGAAATAGGATACTCGAAGTGATGCAATACAACGCTCGATTAACGATCGAAACGTGGCGATCGTGTAAAAGGAGTTTCTAGGGCTTCTGACTGATAATTTTGGAATAGATAAGAATGTAGAATAGTAAAAACAAGTTTGATTGATTTTCTTGTTTATCCTTTGAGGGGTAATAGTGTCCTTGATCCGTTCGCCTGTCATTCTCTCACGGTATTAATTCCGTGGCAAGATTCCGTTGAATTGCAGTAGGGCACGGGACCATTCATTGGGGACGATTGAGTTCACGCGGAGGGATTATGACTTAGGGGACCGTCGGGGCAATCTCGTATACTTTTGTGCGACGAAAGAATAACAGGACAGTGATCAAAACAATTTTGTGGGTGACTCACCGGAACGACGACTCGCGTCTAATTGAGTGCTCAATGGCCACGACCCGCGGGTAATCACGATCATGAATTGGCAATCTAAATTATTCCTCCTTGTTACTCCGTCCCGGACAAATCCCTCGAATTATTGACGAACGATTAATAATCTCCGTGTTCGGCTCGGGGGCTGGATCGTCGGTTGAAATTGATTCGCCTCTCGGTTCCGCCCTTATTCCGTAGATACGACGCCCGTCGTGAGCTCATTTAAAATATTACCGGTCGATCCGCCGCGGCAGGAAAGTAAGCGAGTTCGGAAATCCGACGTTGGAAACTTGTCGGAGTTTACCCGGCCAATCGGCGGCACTGCCGAAGGGGGAAAGGGTGGGATCGGAGAGATCCTTTCGCGACTTATCGAAGCCGAAGATCAAAGCGCGCGGGCGCCCAGTAACTCGAGGCAAACCGTCGTGATTCCGAGGTAAACCAAGAAGATCCAGTCTAACTCGAGAGACCAGACCATCGGAGCTGTGTAAACGCAAGGACCCAGCAGGTGGCAGGTGGTGGCGTTAAGCCGGCTCCAGAACTTGTCGATTTACCCACGGTGTAACGAGCTTAAAACACGATTCGCTTCACCCCCACCCCCTCCCCACACTCCTACCCCCTGTTCCTCTGTGTGTACGCCGTCAACTGTCGTCCTCTCTGTCCTTTCCATCAACGTTCCCGTATATATCCGTCTCCTCTATTTCGTGTCGGAAGCCACGAGCGTTTGGCAGTTACATGAAATACGAGTGTGGAAGCTCACTGGATGCGCATTGTCCGGTCGCACCGTTTCAAGCGGAGCTAGTAACAATAGAGAGATAGAGATAGAGTGAACGGGCGCAAGGGTTGGTGGCGATGGCGATGGTGGGGCAAGGGTGACCTCGGCTCGATTGTCCTTTAATTTACGGGAATTGCAACCCCCAGCAGCCTCAGTTCGCGTCGCGCTACTGCCAACGCCGCAAGCACTCACCGTTCTCCATCCCTCACCATCCCCTGAAAACCCCTCTTTTCGTCCCCTGTCCACCGTCGCGCCCGAACGAGCCCCACTCTTCACGCGTCAAGCTCGTTGAGTGCTCGAACGCACGCCACGAGCTTAATTCGATCTCCATAATCGCTCGGGCTTTACATAATCGGCGAGTGCTAATACCGATTCCCGCTACAACCGATTCTCGCCATGGTCGCGCCGCGATTGAGCGGCACGGATTACACCTGCACGCCGATCGAGACACGGGCGCAGGTGCGCGCACACGACCAAGTGTCGACGGGAGTTGGAAGGGAGGGGGGTGATTCTGTGCACGGCGTTTGCGATACTGCCTTGCTTTTTGCGCGTACGCGACGGATTATCGGGGTAACGGTAATTAAATCCCGAAGGAATGTCCGATATATCGACGGGATTCTGTCTGTACTCTGTGGGTCTGTTCTTTCCTTGCTGCTGTCTGATGGTGGCTGTGCAGGAAAATACAGATTGGTCGCTTTGGTCGACAGAAATTTGTATCATTGATAATATTTGCGAAATTTAGCGTTGATGAATTTTCTCTTGAGAAATTACATTTATGGCTGTCGATAAGTAATAGACGTGCATAGACTGTCAAAGAAATCATATTAATAAAAAGTACAGATATTGTTACGGTCAATCTTAATCGAATGATATTGTTGACTTTTCATGTCGTCGCAAAAATATCCTAGTAATATGTCTGGGAGTCTGATTAACACGTTGACTATCACAGTGAAAAAGGTCGTACGTAGTCAGACAAACTTCATTTCGTTTTTAGGTCTTAAATATGGGTTTGTTTAATAGAGGCTATTGGTCTTGTTTGCAGTTCAATAACCCAGCCTCTTTACAATGTAACGTGTCACCCAAATCTAGATGACGTGGCAGTCAAAGTCTTAAGGCAATAACGAAAAACTGATGGCTTTCTTCAACCTCTCCAAAAAGAATTCCACCATTAACAAATACGCTCGGTCCGTTCATGGACCATTTATTGCAGACTTCTCTACCACCGCAGCAAGATCCGTAGTACCATCAAAGCCGCCGACACGTGTAACCCTTACCCCATTTAACTTTTCTTTCGCCGGCAGAAATCACCGCTTTATGAGTCACAGGGGAAACGGAGCGAAAGTAATGGGGATGCGATCGGTAGGTGCCATTTCGTGACTGCGATCCGGATGATCTCCGCGCGCCGCTGTCGGTACGATTTCTTTCGGGTATATATCCGACGATGGAAGAATTAGGAGCGGTAGAGTGCGGTCATGTGCGTAAGTGCAACCGAAAGATGCTCTCACGTGCCGGGGCTTCCAGCGTCGAACAATCGTTTTGCACCCTCGGCGCGAAACGGAAAATGTATCTCGCCTGACAAAGCTCAAACAAAGGGTGGGACACTCGCGTGAGGGTCACCCCTGTCATCTTCTGCCTCGCCACCCTGGGTCTCTCTCTCTCTCTCTCTCTTTCCTTCTCCCTTCCTCGTTCCTTTCTCCGTCCTTCGGTTTCCGCTCTCTCGCGTGACATTAGCACGACAAATAGTCGTTCTCGAACTGTCAAAGGATTAACGTCGTAGCTTCATCTTCCGCTTTGGGGTCCGCCCGTCACGGAAGCAGAGCTCGTGATTTGATTTCGCGTATATAGAAATCTACCCTTTAGCTGTGAAATATAAACTCGTATGAAATGGAACGTTTGGAATTGATCACAGAAGTATTTTTATGCATAAGATCTAACTGCATAAGAGAAAAAGTGTTTGTTTTTATGCTTTAATGAATACTGCTTGTTATTCTCTCTTGTAGAGCGCATTGTCAAAGGATGATTGTAATCCCTCGATCTTCCCACATACATTTCGGGTCTTATAACGAGCAAAGTTTTCGGCTCGGTTTGCCAGCTAGCAGTTTACTCCCTCGAAACGAATTTGTACTCCGCCAGGCATACACACGTCTCACGGATACGTAGACCAATTAAGAAGTTGGAAAGAAATCCACTTCCATTAAGAACTCCGAGCACTTAATGAGCTACAATCGCCGTGGCTAGATCTGCAGGATTTATGGGATCATCTCGCGAGTAATCGCCCGGTTTTCCAGCTAATTTCCAGTGTGAAACTTCCTTCCAATATACACACACAATCTATCAGAATGTAAACTCCAACTTGTACGTACCCCACAATTATCTAACAAACCATTACAATATACAGTATATACAATTCCAGAAATTACGATGTTACATTAAAATTAATCTATAAGTTCGTTTACGCAGTAAACAATTCTCACTGATAAACGAACCAATAGGGAGCGCAATAAAGCGCGCGCGTGTTCGGGCAATAACGAGTAACTCGTCGATAATTGCACGGTAAGAACTCTGATGCCTGTTGTCTGGCTCTCGGGAACGTCAAAGGCGATTCGATTTTAATTGACACTAATTCCTGGACAGAATTCAATTTCGCGATTTAATTAACATCGGCCCACAGAGAGCGGGCGTCAAACACAGAGAACGGGGAGGTACGGCGATCGTACGGCAGCCAACGAACGCGTTTTAGTTTTCGGGCGTCATGGTTTTTCGCCAAACCGAGAACCGAGGAGACGAAGACAAATAACAAACGACGTCGAGCCGCAAGATTTCCCATCTACGGGTACCAGCGTCGCTCTGGACTTCCGGGCAAAGTAAATACCGTCGACCAGGCCCGGTCTCGCGGAAAAGACCAGCGAGAAAGCTCGTTAAAAACTTTCCAAAGCCAGATACTTCCCCGTGGCGAGCTACCAGGTGGGAGAAGGGAGTCTCGGTTACCGTTCGAGAGAACTCCGTTCGCCACCGTTCTAACCCCCCACCGAGCAACCAATGTCGTCTTTGCGCCGCGACAAGAAAGGCACGTTAAGCTTCTCCGCGGCCACGGGGATTACAGAACAGCGGCTGAATGTTTTACGACGTGTTACGATGGAGGTATCGCGTGACCAGCGTTTGCTCGCTTTCGCTTTGGAAGAATTATTTCCGGTTCGATGCCTCGGATGCTCTGGATTCTCCTTATGTTTCGCGAGAATAACAGAAACGGTACTTGTCTATGATTTTGTTGATGTATTTCTGATGAAAATGAAATTCAGTGTATTTACTATATTAGTGGGTTGAAAGAATTATTCCAGAGTCTAGAAATTTTAATACAGTGTCTATAGTAGCGATGTGGAAGTTGTGGCAATTGAAAAAATATTCTGATATTTCCAGAATCTTCAGTATACGTTTCAGAAATGTCTCGAGGGTTTAAACAGGAAACAATTCGAGGGATTAAAATATAATGGTACCCAAAGTACGCGATATAATAGTAGACAAATACTTGAGGAACTGTTCGTTTGGCTCAGAACTTTGGTAGATGTTACCAACCGAACTAAAATCCAAGATAACACGTTCAGCAAAGCTTTTGCTTGCATTATTATTCAAACAGTGCTGCCGCAGTTAAGGAAGAACTTCGAGGCAGCCCGATGTTCACCGACGTTTATCTTATCGCAACCACGATTCCATAATTCCTCTACGATCGATCCGGTTTGTCAGAGATTCACGGAATAGTCGTCAGTGGCTGTCTGGATTTTCGTGAAATTTCTGAGGCCTGGCTTGATCGTCGTTTCACGTTCCCCCCAGAGATTCCGATCGAATCGCATCGCGGATTGAACCGCGCGCTAGCATTCGCTACGCCCGAACGAACTTATCGATCTTGTCGATCTCTCGCGCTACCGCCCACGCTTCGGCTTCGCGGCGCGCCCGCGTGTCATTCATTCTTCGTCTGGCTTCTATCGGAATCCGCGCCCTTTCTTTCTTTTGCTGAATGTCGATGCTTCTACGAATACCTAGAATGTCCAGAGCTCGGATAAGTTTGTGGCTTATCGTCTCGCTGGATATTCACGGGCCCATTCTATATGAGAGGATTGCCATCAGCGATTCTTCTTTTGCCTACTTGATAATCCAACAAAAGGTGACTAGCGCAATTTATTTCTTATACTTTTGATTCAGAGAGCCAGAATTTCGTAGTACAGTAAATCATCGATGATTGTCCGAAGGCACCTCGACACTGACAAGGAGCGGTCCCCAGGTGTAACGTTGACTTTTTAATGAGTTTAGCACAGTGATAGAGCTTGGAATTCTGAAGCGAATGTCATTAGTTTATGAAATATTTAATGTTCAGTGCCGAGAAGCTTCTGAACACTCATCGATGATTTACTGTAATACGTAATCACTCTACCATTTGTGTTGTCTATAGCCTCTGGATTCCCTTGAATTTTTAGTCCCGACGATCTTCACCAATAGTCTCTACTGCCTACACACACGATCCTACCTGAACACGAATTTCGATTTCTTACACAGCAGCTATTAACGACGTGCGATAATTGTATCACGAGCGTAAATTACAGATTATACCAGGCTGGCTTTCCAATTCACGGGATTGAATGTTACCCTCGGTTACGGTGAACCAACCGTGCACAGCGGGGTGGACCGTAGCAGTGGATCAAGAAGCAACGATTCCAAATGGAAAACGTAACATCGGCGTAATACTCGTTACCGAAGCGACCAGTCCCAGGCGAAAGATATACGAGATGGCATAGGAATTTCATTTAATCCGAGGTTCCGCGCGGTCGGCCGAGATTCGATTTATGGTGTAATCAGGGTCTGCACGACTCCGCTTCTCTTCCCATGGAGTCTCTTTCGCGCAACCGGCGAGACCAAACATGACGCAGCCCTTTTGTATTCTCCTTCTCCTCCATTCTCTGTCTCTCTGTCCCCCTCTCTTTCGCGTGTACACGTCTAAACGTCGACCGCATCGGGAAAGGAAGAAATGGAATTCCCGGCATTGTCCGTGGCTTCGGTTATGGTTATGCCCGTTCCTTCACCGCAATTTGCAACGTCTTCTTTCCGTGGTGGTTCCCAAAGAAATCGTACTCCGGCAAAACGAATACGCTGCTTCTCCGACGATGTCCCCCCTCGCTCGACGAATCGAACCGGAATTTATGTAAGAATAATCCGAAGTATTCGACTCTTATTGGACCGTAACGACGCTGGTGAATAGGTTCGAGGTATTACCCTTCTTTCGGCGATTCCGATGGGACATATGGATTCTTTCCTTTTGAAGAATGTTGACGTTAAAGTGGTCGATGGTTCGATGTCTCCTACTTCTGTGGAAGTTAATCATACGATAAAAGTGACACCGAGAGGAGAAGAAACGTGTCGATATATTGATTCTTGTTTCATGATTATCTAAGGTACCATTGTTTGTTCGTTTTTCCCAGGAAGAGGCAATTCATTCTATATTACACTGCGTGGCATAACTATCAAGCCAGCCTAAAATTTTCAAGCCTTACATATTGTGGTCAAAATAAAACCAAACCATTTTTTATCCAAGGAATATAATCTATCCTTTTTTGAAGGACAGTTATACCACACAGTGTATTAAATAAAATCATCTCACTAAAATTGAAAATCGATCGCGATGATTCGCGAGCAATGAATGCGGTTGTATTTTGAATGAAGGTCTACTAAGGCTGAAATTTCAAAAATTGTACTACTAACATTTTGAAAAAATCCTCACCATCTTCTCTGGCTTTACATGCAGTTTCAGCTACAACGTATTAGAAACGCATATTTCTCTTCCAGCGAGATTTCTTTTCTCCACACAATAGAAGAACTCCCACGCCCCCAAGGTCCCACCCGCGCATTAACCCCGAAACGCGGTCCAGATGCTCGGGGCATGAATCCATCACGGTTCCACGGGACAGCGACCGTGATCTTTCCATCCCCCGTGTTGTCCAATGACGCTCCAATGAACATTTTTTCCTCCGCGTTCCCCCCTCACCCCTGGCAGCACGTTGGACAATTTCTCTGCCTGTCCGTCGCACAAAGCGTCGTTTCTGTATTTCACGCGGCTGTATCTCCGTCAAGAAAACGATTCCCCGAGACACACGTCTCGCTCCGAGAACCGCGACGATCAATCTCACGCATGACACCGAGACCTCGCGGAGTTAATTTACCGCGGGGTAAGCTTACGTATCCGTGTCTAATTGGAGAACGCCTAAAAGCGTCCCCCTCCCCGTACCCCTCGCCTCTTACTCGCGACACATACACACCGTCTAGCGCGACTCGGTCGCCGTCACCTTTTCACGGTTGAAAACGGACTCGGTCCAGGAATTAATTAGTCCGTCGAGAGGAATGAGAACTAACGAGTTGCCGGTTTTTACGGTCGGACGGGTAATCAGGAGGAGGGTGGGAGACGAAAGCTTGGCTGGTCGGAACTGTTCGAGGATCTATCGACGGTACGCGATCGGATCGAGCCCGCGTCAATTACCGACAGTCCTCCCGGCCAAATACATTTCCGGCTGACGGTTTAACGGACGCCACGAAATAAAAGTGGAAGAGAGGGAATTTAGGGGACGAACGGCGCGCGGGGTCCGGTATTACGCGAGGACACGAGCGACCCGATGCGGACCGAACGAGCCACTGATCGATAGGACGCATCCCCTTCCGGGCCATCGGGGCTCCTTCTTCTTCGACGAAGAGAAATTAGGGTGTTTGGAGCAGAGATGGGCAAACTCGTTATCTAGATAAAAAGTTTCGAATAACGAATGAAAGTTCAAGAAAATATATTCTCATTTTTAGTTGTTTATACGTGGAAATTTCCATTATTATAATAATATAATAATTGTTTATGAATGATTCGACATTTGTCGAACAATTATTTAATCTCGTTAACTGTTACAAGAGAAAGAAAACGAATAATATTCGTGTCTATTGAATTCCACATCGAAACCATCACCACGACTCTGATAATATTACAAGGCAGGTGGTTGAAGGTTCTACAATATTACGAGGCAGGTGCCTAAAGATTTCATTATATTAACGACAATCTATTCGACGGTTAGCTGTCTCTGTCGTTATTCTAAAAATTTCTCACACGTCTTTTCCGTCCGTCATTTGCACTCGAAGCCCGAACACAGTCTGTTGGAGGCACGTTTCGCGCCCGTAAACAAGGTAATCCCTCAATTTGCATAATTAATGGGTAATTAAGCAACCGAGCCGACACATCCGGCCCGAAGATTGTGAACGCGATGCGACCGTGGACAGCAGCATCTCGACGTCGCGATGGAATAAAATTCGTCCTTCCTCGGCTGGCATAAAAATTATGGAACGATCAGCGCGAAAATCGTGGTCCCTATGCTTTTATTCCGATACGACGTCCCGATACACCCGTCCCAGGGCGGTTTCGATCCGGTTTCGTAGCTCGATACGAATCTCCGACTGTGGCGGGCCTGGCGTTCGCGTCGAAACGATTCGGTAGCACGGTCAGATACGGAGCAATAAACGGAGTTCGTCGCTCGTAGATGCGAATCTGCCGTCGTCCGTTCGACGTGGACAAAAATCCCCGTTCGTTTTCGTTAATGTATTCTTCGCGCAACGTACGTCATTCTTATTAACGCTCGGTTGGCGAAGACGAATGAGATCCAAGTTACATGCAACTCTCTTAGTCTGACTTATTAAACGTTATACGATACTTAACGGTAGGGGAGGTGGTCTCAAATACGGGCTAGTACTTTTTAAACAATAAATGTTACCTACATCTTAAAAATCATCAACAAACCTGCGAAGTCATCTTCAAGAAAAAAAGCTTATTTTAGGTCCATATCGTAAAACAAACATATTAAAAATCTTCAAAAGAAGTCTTGAATCTTAACAAGTTTGTTTCTAAGACACGTTTTTTTATGATACGGAGCTAAGTATTTCTTATCTAAAACATGTTTGTATTATGATAGAGACCTAATATAAGCTTATTTATTTTCCGCCAGGATAAAGCACCTAACATGGCCCTATACTTCAACTAGCTCATTTTAGACTTCTACCTTATACTTGGATCATCTCTTCTAAGTGATTTTTCAAGTTCTTGTTTCATCTTGTAATATACACAATCTAGTTTGAGGTTTCATACGTGAATGTATGTATAAAAGAAATAGGAGAGGGTGAATATGAACAAATTAAGAACGACACGAACTTTAAATAGTCAACAGAGGGATTGATATATTCACTTGTGAAACGACTTCTATAGAGGTTCGGTAATAACTTTTTTCAATTAAGTTCAACGTACCGCGCTGCGAGCAAGTTTAGCACTTTTTGTTTGCACCTGCCTGTTCATTTCCACCGAACCCTCCCTCTTTTTTCCGTTTCCCGATCGGCGCAGCCCCGTTCGTTAAACAATCCCCGGAATTAATTCCGTGCGCGACACACTGCAAAACGGACAATCTATTTGCATATCGGTTACATAACACCAGTGATGGGCAACCGAGCCCGTTCATCTACTGCGGGCTCCTGTGAAAGCGACGCGAAGCAGGAAACGTAACGACGTATTTGCGTATTGGGATTCCTTGGCCCTTCTCGCACATTTTAATCTAAACTAGCGTATCACTCGTATAGATTAATAATCATTTATGTTTCTTTTCATTCTTGAGGACATACGATAGATGTCGGACTCCTTTGGAGGAATTGCGAAGCAGGACACATCACGAGTCGTGATTCACGACATATTTGTGTGTGAAGAAAACGATAGATACGCGCTCTCATTCGCACATTTCACCCACCACTGCCATATGCCCGCATGCTGCACGGTGTTGCCTGTTAGTGAGTTTGGCTGGCGCTGAGTTGCCCATCACTGCATAACACGGACCACGGGTCGGATTCAATTAATAGCCATCCGTATATATGAACATCCGTTGCATCGATGATCCAACTAATCGCGAGAACGATTCCCCTGATAGTACTCTGCGTGAACTAGAAAATCGTTTCAGTAATAGGCGCTTGTTTTAACGTCGGAAAGACAAGAAAAACAAGGGGATGTTTTAACCTAACAAGCAGAACATTCTGACCTGTATACACGGTTACGATATACATCACATTTGCTTCCGGATAATTTAATTCCCTCCATCGATAGTCCCAAGTTACCAGAGAGGCTTTAGCCGTGTCCGGGGGTTAAGCGATTCCTCTCCGTAGCGTGCGTGTGTACGGGGACGGACAGGTGGAGGCGGTGGAAAATAAAGCGACACCTGCGGTGGACCGGTGATGGAACGATATCGCCGATACACGCTCGACGATTCAATAAAGGAGCTTAAAGCGTCGATCTCGTACGAGTCATTGACCGAGGACCCGGATCCGTCGCGTCGCCCCCGACGACGGTGATTAACGAGCGAGAATTAGGCAAAGACCCTGATGAATAATTATCCGCTCGCTCCCAGCGTCCCGGCAGCCAAGAAAGTCCGGCGTACACGCGCACGCCGGAGGGTAAAAAGGAACGAACAACCGTGGAACGAGCGGGTAGGAGAAAAAACGAAAGAGAGATTCCGTGGAGAGAAGAGGTGGTGGGGTTAGGAGAACGAAGGGACGATAGACAGGCCCAAATCGAGATTAATCGACGTTGATTGAAAGAAGCTGCGCGGAGGCATCCGTGGTTCCTCGAACGAAAAGAAAGGCGACGAAGACGACGACGAAAGAGAAGAAGAAGTAGAACGGCTGGCGGACAGACGTCGACCGGATCTCGCGAATTAACGGCCGTTTCGCTGTTCGATGAAGGAAGTTTCGAACACGGGAAGATTGTCCCGATCTCGGACGAATCTCTCTCTCTCTCCTGTGATCATTAATCAGTACGCGAGGTGGAAGTGGAAGAAGAAGGAAGAACCCGGTAGGTACGTACGGCCGAAACTTCGGGAAGCCTGATGAATGGAGACACCGCGGTCAGTCACTGAGGTGATTTTGATTCGTAAAGTGCGTTCCCATGCTGCATGGGATTTCGTTGATCTTGTTGTCGTTTGTCAGCGTACGTCTCTTTGCTCGTGGCACTTCTGTTGTCGATGGGAAAAACTGTCCCCGTCGGCGTTGTTGTTTTTACAACGGGACGAAGAAAAATTGGTACACGATTTTGTGCACGATGCCGCGATAGGGATTCGAGTTTCGACGAGCCTAGCCGTATCGGTTTTTGACGATGAACAAGATCGCGAGGATAGGTGGATTCTCCGGTTAAAGGGCGTACACGTACGGTTTTGAGTCATGGGTACATACATTAAGGCCGACACGGTCAAAGTTATATGAAATATTGTTGGAAATCGTATCTGTCAAGATTTCAATATCAGTCACGTGTTTTAACAAGAAGTATATATTTTTATATTACATTTGAATAATAAAGGCGGTAGTAATAATAATAATACTAATAATTTGACAAATCAACGACTACAAAATAGTCCTAGGAATTTCTTGTGCCCGTTTGGAAGTATAGTTTATCATTGAAATTTCAATAGTGCGTATCTTCTTCATTTCCAGATTTCTAACCACACGTATTACCGATTTCAATATATAACCTGAGGTAAACACCGTAAAAGGAGTACCGTATATCTCCACTTTAATGATAACAACGTAAATACCGAAGATTTAGATCACCATTGGTAAAACGTTTCCAGCCAGAAAACACCATGCTTCACGAAACAGTTATTCTTAATTTTCATCGTATTCGGAGCTTAAAGTCGCGTTTCCATTCGGCGAGAGTGGGCTCGTATATCTCGGCCTGTTCAGCCGTCCTTCCGGTGGATATGTTTACTACCACCCGCAGCCTTCTTCCTCCCTCTTCCGTGGCGCCGATTGATCATCTCCACCGCCATCCGCAATTTCACCTGGGGAGCGCCTGCCTCACGATATTTTTCACACAACGCGAAATTGTTTTCGCGCATGACCACCTTCCTGCACGCGCTGTAATGTACACGTTCTATCCAGTTGTACGCGTTTCGAAAAAAAAAAGAAATTCACTTCGACGGATTATACCATTTTATCCGAAATTCAGCCATTTTAATTGCGTGTCACATCACTGTAGTCGAGGCGACAAGTAGAATGAATGTGTAGCGTTTCTTTCATTGCGCCTTAACGTCTGTTAAGATTATTTACCGATAGTATTTATACATCGAAATTAACTTTCTTCTCTAGTTTACCTTGGTCTAGTGGAGTGACGCGTGTTGTTGCTTACGATTTAACCCTTTTGAGACTGACAGTATAATATGACTCAAGGTAAATTATACAGTGTCTGTTGAGATGTATGCTCCTAAATGTAATGATTAATTTTTATAGATTATTGTTTCAATTATTTATCTTCATATCTTATCAGATGTTCAGCAGCTGAGGTGGAAAAATTTTTTACATCTCACCATTCATAATATTTATCCCATTTTTAAAACCTATTTTTTTCATTATATTTTAGTATATTGTAGCTCTTACTATTCTATTCTTGAGTTTATCGTTGAAATAAAAATCCGTCTCGAAAGGATAAAAAGATCCATTACATTCGAGGCATGAGCGAATATAAGAAGTTTTAATTCTTTTTCCGAAAGTATAATCAAGACTGTAAGTTGAAGATTCTTTCAAGTCTTTTGCATTACTTCGTGAGCCTCTTTTTTGAAATCGTCTTACCTTAAAAGATTATTTTCATCGGAACTCTACCACGCGAAGATTATTCATTACCGTGTCAAGTCACAAAAGATTCATTCTCACGAAGAAAAGAACAAGCAAGGAGATTCACCTCCGCCTCGCTGAATGCCCGGCTGATGAAACCGGGATCTTTTCAATTTTTTGGATTCTGACTACGGTGTAATCGTTGTGTGGACGTCGCTTCACGCGCTCCCCAAAAAGGGACGAGAATTTATCTCGTTCCTGGGGGGAGGGAACAAAGTAACCCTACGGCAACGAGAATAAATTATCGTAATCCCCCCGTGGGCTTACGTCTCGCTACCTGTTCCCGCGGATTTACATTCGAATTTCAGCGATTTACATTTTTACATCTCTCCACGCCTGCCGAAAAATTCGTAACCGCGATCCGTCGTCCCCACGCTATTATAATCTCGGCCGCGCTCGTTAGCTTCGATCGAAAAACTGTTCGTGACACTCCAAGCTTCGTTGCTACCTTTTAAAACGAATGACCAAAATGCAACAGCGTAATTCCATCAATTTCTATCCTGTCACAGGTATTTACCCTTTCGAACCTATATTTATTTCCAACACCAAGGTAATTTTCACTGATATGTAATTAAACTATATTCCAAACCCTTCATTAACTCCCGGCTATCTCTTAAAATTCAATTCCAACATATATTACTGCTACCTAGATCACCTGAACCACAAGATATCGCCTCTAAATTTCTTCAAATCCTCGGTGTACCTCAGTCGAAATTTTTCTAGTATTCTCCTCCCAATCCTCATAACGTAACACTCCCCCAACGCGATCTCTTCCACGAGCTGCCATATCACCTTGCGAATTCACGCGTCACCGTTAACATAATTCGACGGAAGCCATAACCGAGAGGAGGCTGGATCCTTCCGCGAGCGGCGGCGTGGTCGAACGAAACGCGTAGGTAGGAACCCGAGCGGCGACATTATTGCCCGGACAGGGGAACGGTGTCATTTCGGACGATTCGTTTTCCTGTCCTCCACCCTCACCCTCCCCCCTTCTGGCATGGCGGGTGGCGACGGAGAAAGGTGGAAGACGTAGGTGGAAACACGAACTTCCAAAGGAATAGCGTGTACGGTCGTCTCACTCTGGTTTCGCGCTCGTGGCCGCGGCTCGTTGTATAGACGCGGTCACGATCATAAATTCACAGCATGCGAGCACCGTGGAACGTGTCTTCATAAAATCTTAGATCGAAGATTGCTACGGTGGACGGTCCGCGGTGCTCCGCATGCGAAAAAAATAATTAGAGGGCCCCGCGCTCTCTTGCACTCTTTGTCTCTCTCTTTCTCGAAGGTTTCTTTCGTATGCAAGCCGCGTGCGCGACGGTGTTTCGTATAAATTACGCGGACGTACATATCTCCGGCGCCTCGTCCACCGTTGTCTCTGTAATTGCCTCCCACTCGATTTCATTTTTATTCAATTCAGAGTCGCGCGCGCGCCTCGGTCCACTCGGCGATCTTTCAACCATGGGACGATGATAAATTTGATTCGGGTTTTTGTAGTTTCTGAAGGTACACATGGGGCACGGAATGCATTCATTCACCATGATTGTCGATTCTTTGTAGCTTATTTAATCTGTTCACCGAGGACGATTTGAATTGACTCGTCGTTTGTTGTAATGTCTGTATTCATAAATTTTAACGACACTAGGAACTACTGTTTTAGTAAAGAACCACGGTCTTTTACCCCAAACGATATCTAGAATATTGAATTCTGAAGCTGTAATTGAAATCTGCAAGGATATTCGAAGACAGAAATTTCTCAGGTACATTAAGACCATATTTTCACCTGAAAAATTAATTTCCATTCACGTTTCGTCGTCGAAATTCAGAATCAAAGGATTGGTAACTGCATTCGAACCCTTGTTCCCTCAAATCTATGACGGTGAAAGTCGGAAGACTTCGAAAGTTTCGCCGTCCCCTTCGAATCGTTTTAATCATCCGTCTCGCGGGCAATCTCAAAGACGTCCTTTAATCCTTCTTCGTCTGATTTCCCATGCTTCGCGCGATCCGCGTCGGGAATCAAGGAGTCGCTTTCACGGGTCTGTCTGGGTCCCCAGAGAAATCATTCGGAACACCTGCGCTTAGAGTGCCAATAACTGTAGAGTTTACTGCATCATCTTTACTCCTCGGCGTAGACCCTCCACGCAACCCCGGAAAAAGAGAAAGCGTCCTGTATTATTTACCGATGTCTGCCCCGGCGTATCGTATCCTTTATTAAAGGATGCGTATACGCTTTGATGCAACCGTCTGAAACTCGATCGAGTCGACTTCGGCGCTCTATTATTTATTAATCCCTCCACGGTCGGGGGAGGCTGTCTTTTCCGTATCGATTGCGCCGATCTACATCGTCGTGCGTGTACAGGAAATACTTCTTTGGTCTCGATCTTACTGAGGGGAGATCTTAAGGGATCTCTTTTTACTTTTTCTCCTTCTCCCCTTCTCTCTGGCTGAACTGATTTTGCAGAATATATACTTCCCTGTTGCAGAAAGCAGTCTGAGACGGACAGAGTTATCGTCCAGATAAACAGTTTCGAGTAACGAATGGGGAATAACAAATCATTATTGAGTGCATGGATGGGTAATTCACTATCTTCATGGAACAAGTTTAACTTCACTATTAAATTTTCCTTATGTACTTAATATTAATATCTAACAGTGTTGAGTACTCCTAGGGTAATAGTAATGTAACATAAATCCAGTATATTTTTCCACCTCTGTGCTCGATATGACAAAGAGTGCAGGAACACTGACTATTATTACAAGAGCATGTACATTTTCACAAACATTCTACTGGGTGAAAGAATATACGTTGATTAATTTAACGAAAAGAATAAAAAATGAGCAGCGTCCGAAGAAGAGAAGGTATAAAATTGCCACGGTGTATTTAGCATCGACTAATCCAATCCTATAATACGATCGAATCCGGATAACGGAACTCCATTTTAGTGCCCGAACGAAGGTGATGGAACATTGGCCGAGTAATTCAGGGGTGCCGAAGGAGGGCTGGAAATGTCACAGGCGACGGGGATTCCATTTCACGATAGTCACGCTCTGATTTCCGGGGCTCAGGTGTCTCCTAAAGAAAGAGGGTGCATCCAGCCCGGAAATTTACAGGGCGAACGGGTAGGGACCAAAACGTCGACGAGGATCGTCGTTCCCAATTCGTGCCAGTGAAACTTATTACTAACACATTTATCGAAGGACTCGATCATGGAGAAACTTTCCTGGTTTTGGATGAAATTTCATCCTGTTCGGGGTTCTGAAGAAATTTGAAAAATGGAGGACGAAGTGCTCCATATAGTTTTAGATCAGAGACCAGGCTCGAATTGGTAAATCGAACGTCCACGGTGGAATAACAATGAGAACGAATTTTGATCATGATAGGAGAATTCCAATAAATATTTTCAACCCCTTCGAAATTACAGCCCAGGACGTTTTATCACATTCGTTCGAATTAATTGGTCGATTTACATTAACTTAATCACTTTTATTGCCGTTCGAAGGCCATCGGACGTACGTAATCCCCGCTCGGTAGATTCAGAACTCGTGCTCTCCATGTAAAAGTCATGGCTTGACGGGGAAAAATAATTTCAGACCACTTCCAGCAATTTGTTCGCGCTGCCAGCTTAGTGGATTTACTTTAATGTCGCGACTAGCAGCCACTTCGTATGCTCACCGTCTAGCGGACCATTCTGTTCCTTCCTATTCCCTTCGTCCTTGCTTATCTTGGCCGTCCGCGGAACCGGCTACCGTTCGTTATCCTCTGTGGGCTCTGGATCGATCGGTTAAAGACCCTGCGTCGGAATAATAATAAGACGCCGTTGGTTACAGGTATTTCGAATGTTCTAGAAAGATAAGCATTAAATAAAGTATCTCCGTGCAAAAAATAATGGCTAGAAGAGAAGAAAAAAATTATGCAAAGGAAATAATGCCAGAGTATATAGAATGAAAGTACAACAGTCTCGAAGCTTCCAGCGCGGAAAATAAAGTATTTCCCTTGTCTCGAAAATTATCCTTATAAAACAGGGGCACCTAAATATTTTCACGGAATGTTGATGCTTTGCACTCGGCGCCAACGAATGAACGCTCCGTTTACGAGCTGGTACGCCCGTAGTCGCGGCGCGTGTTGGCCAGAACCGTGCAAAATTCGGCCGGCTCGAAGAATTAAGGTCGGCGAACTTTAAATTTGACTCGAGCGACCTGCCAGGAAGGTTATTAGCGAGTCGTCAAGTCCCGCCATATTTCACGCGGTTGACGAAGAATTCCTGGATCGGAGGAGGCTGGGAGTAGCGTTGCTTTGAGCCGACAATTAAAATATCTCCGGTACACAACCGTGTCTGCGGCGTGAGCTGACGGGAACGAGCTCACGGGGAATAAAACGAGTCGAAATTTCTGGTCTCAGAGTCTTCTGAAAGAATGCCCCCACGACGCACGGTCCAGCGAAAGAAAAAAAGCACGCGACAATTAAGCTGGGCGGAGGATGGGAGGGAGGGACGCGTGAACTGTTTTAACCCCGTTTAATTGTTCCTCGAAGCATCCGAATTATTCTGTAGCCTGTTCCCGCTTGCACCGTAAACAAAGGAAAAAACGCGGGGCGGACGACACGCTGGGAATGCGTGTCCCAGCTCTCTCTACGAGACGAACACATTTGTCGCGGTGAAGTAATTCGGGGGACAACTCTCCTGGACTGTAACAATGTTATAGTTAGCGGTAATTAAATACGGAGAACATTGATATTTTCGTTGCGTTTGAATATTCGGTGGATGTCGTGGTAAATAGTTGTACGAATATACATTTGCTCTATTTGAAAGTTATTGCATGTTGTGAGGAATTAGAGAACTATTATTTGTAGTTATAGGTCGAGTATCGATAACAATCTACAATGTGTGAAATTAGGCTTTTTCTTCTACACTTTGTAAATGTTATACTAGATCAACCCCTTGCCTTGTAATATCGCGTCGGATTTCTGGCAACTTCAAACTAAGATTAACAAAACAAATATTATTTAATTCCCTTTAAGCCGAAGTGAAAAACTCTTTCGTTAATTTTAACATTTAACTGTTCGAGTAAGAACATATTAAAAAAAAATAAAACTCGTGTAGGATCGATGAAAAACATCCTACAGGGCAACGTGACAACCTATGACGCGTGTACATCGTTTTTACGGCGGAACCAAACGATTGCACCTGCAGCAACAGCAGGAAATGCTCGAAGACACGAGAATAGTCGACGGTTTCCGCGGCACAAGGATGGGACTCGAAGGGAAAACCGAAAATCCCCAAGGGAGGATACCGGCGACGGGTCGAGCGTGTTCCGTTCGATCAATCGAAAACCCCGACGTCATTCCTGCCGATTTGTTGGAAATAAGTCGATCGACGTCCCAGGTGCACGAGGGTTATCGGTGTTCGGGTTATTCGCATTCGATTCACCTGAAACGAAGATAAATGCGTTTCGCTCCGTTTTCACGTATATGAAGGGAGGTCCCGTAGATCCTGTTTTCTCACCCCCTGTAGCGAAGGGCCGGTTCCAACGATTTCCTGTCTTCGACTCTGCCTCGAGTTTTCAATATCTACCTTTAATATCGACGACTTTTTTTTATTTATTGCTCTGCAATCGCGGAGAAAGCCTGTGCTCGAGACATATCGTCGATTGTAGTCATTCCTTTCGCCCTGAGGTGAAAGTTAGTTGGATTAATCTGGAACTCAACATTTTTTTGCTGGAGAAACTCGAGCTGTTTCATATCAATCGTTCCTGAGATATTCTAACGTTAAAAATGGAAATGTAACGAGTAAAGCTGATTACTTGTTCAGGATCGTATTTTATAGAGTAAATTACAATGATAGGAATTGAAGAAAAGTTTACTTCCATTATTCAGAGGAAATATATTGCTTTACTGTGAAATGGAGGGAATAATCAGGACGCTAAAGTTTTGCCATACATTTGCGGAAGACCCTATGTATGCAAATTACGCGGCGTACAGTATCATAAAGTGTTCTGCTTTCACCAACGTCGTATCCTGAATTATAAAGTCCAGGATTCAGACTCGTCGTCCATTAGTTCCACGCCATTTGCTATAGAAAGATTTATTTTATCATTCCTCATTCATTTCGATATTTCTAATCTAATCGAATTATTTAAAAAATATCCAACAACCTACAATATACAGCCTAGGCACCCCACAAAATCTGAAATTTTGTAAAAATGTTTTTGTGCTAGGACAAAATCAAACCATTGAAATTCAAAATCAATTATTGACTATGGACCGCTCAATGGCTTTAACTACCACTAATGATACTTGTCACCCGTTTTAAAAATTCCATTTGACTTGCCCGACAAAGAATGACGAACAATACTAAAGTCTCAAAGAAACAATATCCTCAAATACTTTCGGCCAACGATATATATTCAAGGAGCGCAGAAAAATCCGACAAGCTTAACCAATCCACCCTGTCGGTCTCCCATAAAAAGACAAAACCGTTAAACAAAAAATTAAATAAATCATATATTAATATATTGTACCTTGGTGCCTGGAGGGAGGATTATTTCCCCAAAAAATTTTATATCCCGTCCGTCGACAGCGCACAGCCCCCAAGCGTTAAGCATTCTTCCAGCCCGCGTTTTCGCGCGTATCGTTCGTTTTACGCGCGGCAATCGAACAGAGCACGAACAAAAAAGAGGAGGACATTTTGCCGCGTCGAACACGAACAAGGGAGGAGGATGGGAAGGTGGGGAAAAACGTATTCAAGGAATATTCGATGCGACGTCGGAACTCATCGGACAAGTCCTCCTGTCGTTCCGCCCTACGTCCCGCAATTTGTGTGCTTTATCGGCGGTATTTTCCGCTCCGGAGGGGCTGGAGGGGGGGGGGGGGAAAAGCCGACGGGACATTATATTCCTGGAGGGCCTCGCCTTTGCGTCTCTGTCGCGCGGGCGAGCGCGGTACACCGTATAATTTATGCACCCCGTGGCCCCGTTCATAAAGCCCCAAATATTTTAAAACAAGAGCATAAGAGCAGAAAGCCTGATGGTGACGGAGCGCGCGGAATACCCGTTACGCGGTAGGACCGCATTACCGGGACGGAATCAAGAGCCTGTTTCCCAGACGACAAAAGGGCTCCAAGGACGACTTCTTTCCCCGCTTTTGTTTCCCTTCGTTGCAGACAGATTTTCCGTACTCCACGGATGAGACGATTGTCGATGCACCGACCGCGACGATGTTTCTCTTCGGAAGATCAATTTTCTGGGCGGCTGGCCTCTTTTGAAGTTTTTCATTACCGAGAACGCGTTCTTTGATACTCGTATAAATAAATGCTCCGTGCACTCTGTAGCAACACAGAGACTATTCGGTGAATGGAGGATCGTAAATTGGGATTCTTGAAGAGTCTACACGTGTCTACAAACGGGTCGTTTATGCATTCTTAGTTGCAGGCAACCGCGTTTATGTGGAAGGTATGACACTCAACGAGGAAGTTTTACACCTGCTGAAATGATACTATACTATGTGACAATGAGGAGATGTACACTCCCGATCAGAAGTATTAAGACACTTTTGAATATTCCATAGGTAAATGTTACTAGCAGGGCTGGAGTAACCGTTAAGTAAAATAAAACTTTGCTTAGGGCATCAGGGGAAGGGGGATACCACAGAAATTTTCCATTGATAGATTTATGCTAGAACGAAATAATAAACGCAGCCTGAAATATGCAATTGTTACGAAACATCACAATTTCTGAATACAGACCAGGTGTCCTAATTCTTATCAACAACAGTGCAAGTGAAGGAAGAAGGTATAAGAAATTTTAGGAACTGAAAATGTATCATTAAAATATCTAGAATACCAAATGCAGACGATGTCTGAACGTACATTTAACAAAGAGAATAAAAATAACTAATTTCAGGGTATTAATTTGTCACGAATGAGGGTCGTGTCACAAGTACGAGACAGATCCGCAACGAAACCGTGAGCAGTGGTCGTCGTAATTGCTCTTTAATCGCCGTACTCTTGCGCTATTGTGCACCCCCCGAAAACGTTGTCGCCGGTTGAAAAATCGCTGAAATATTCCCGGTGAAATTTCAATAATCGCTCTGAGAAAGGTATTCAGTCGCAGACAGGTTTTATTAATCGACGAAGTTGCCGGGGCGAGTTAAAAAGTCAGCGGGCTATTAATTCCCGACCTATGTCCCGGTTCTACCATTTTTACGATGCAACAGTGTCGCGACAGTGTCGTTTCTTCCAACCGCGTGGAAAACTTTTTTCCACGCGCGAAAGACAAAACGAGGAGCACGCGCGAGGAGTAGGAGGAGGAGAGAAACCAGAGAAAGAGAGAGAGAGAGAGAGAGAGAGAGAGAGAGAGAGAGAGAAAGAAAGATGCAAATGGAAAAAGAACGCGCCCTAAATCAGGCTGGTCCGCGGCGTACTAGCGCCCCGGCCCAGTTAGTTTGCAGAAAATCCGCCATTGTTTTCACTTTAGCCGGCCGTTTTAAGCGTGGCCCGCGTAATAAATATTCGCACTCTCCCGCTGGATTACGCCCGGCAGGAATAATATTCCTCTTTGTGCATGTCCGCTCCTTTGTTACGGCCTCTCGCGGATGTCGACGGCGGTTGACGTCGTTGTCGAGGTAACGAAGCGCCTTTAGAAATCGTCCTCTTTGTTTCCCCGGGCTAACCTTTGGCGAAATTTCGCCCTCCTACCTCCCCCCACCCCCTTCACAACCCCCGAAAACCGCGCTGATAACGCGTTGAATTATTACATTAAGCAACGTGGCTGCATTACACCGCACAGACGGAAGTCAGAAACTTTGTCTTTCCGCTAGAATCGGAACGTGTTATGCAAAATCTAAGCACCGTAGATATAAATTCTAGAGAACTACCCATAGTTGAAACTGTAATTTTACAACACGGAGGACCGTACAGTCTCTTTTCTCGTTCGCGACATCGTCGTACGTGGAAAGGTAGAAACGAGTCTCGAAGGAGGCATTAGCCTGGAAATCGATGTAGGAATACTGAAGAGAGAGCCACAAAGTATCAAAGACGACCGACATTATACTGGAAGAGAACAGGACTGAAATGTGTTTAAAGGTAGAAGTACAGAATATAGCAACTGGAGGATATCATGAGAAATTGAAAGGTAGAATTACCAAGAGATGCTGAAAGATTCCTCTGGCGGAAATGCACCGGGATGCATGGGGAGCATCAAGAGTCGCGGGGGTATCGGTAACGCTCGTTAAACGAGAGATCGCCTCTCTTGTAAAGAAGCTGCAACTCGAGAGTAATAACTTTTCCGTGTCGTGCTGTTATCATTTTGTTCCGTGTGGCTTGGCGCTGCCCTTGCCTTCGCGAAACGCGATGTAAATGGATGCAAATTAATCGTTCCGGATCTAGCAGTTTCTCTTTCTTGGAAATTTTCTTCTCTGGATCACAAAGCCGTCCACCGCGGGAACCGAATGGCGGTCGCGGAACCGGCCTTTCTGTCCGGTGGAAATCCACCCGCAAATAAACGAGTCACGCCCAGCCATTTGTAAGAAGAGCGAGAGACTGGGCGAACACCGTGGTAGCGGTATTCATTAAAAGCCGGCCCGGGGAACAAATGAAGACGGTAAATTGGACGACGCGGAATGGAAGGGCGGGAAAAAAAACCGGGGGGAAACACGCTCTTTCTCGATACGTAATTCACCGGGACACGCTTTTTTCTCCCCCTTTTGGGTATGGAAACCAAAGGGGGTTTGTTAACGTGTCTTTCTATGGTTCAGGAATCACTGGACCACTGGGCTTGGAGGATCTACTGCGATATCTTTGAATCGAGAGACTGTAGGTTAAATATCTTGAAGGCAAGAGAAATCTAACCTACGTGTTTCATTCTGTAATCCATTCACAGCTACCAATTGTAAGTCACATAATAATTTACATATGTCCCAAGTGCCAGAGACTTGTCTAATATACGACAAATGATACATGTGAAATATTAAGTGTAAGCACTGAATAATTTCACAGATATAAAGAATTAAAGATATGAATCTTCGAGATATATTATGAATATAAGTCAAAGTTATCGAGGTAGCGTTGGCAGTCGAACAACCTTACAATTTGATAAGTATGGCTTAGATATATTCATAGTAGGTACATCTTAAAAGTACATAAATTAGTGACTTGATTCTTTATATCTTTCCAATTATCGAGTGTCTACACCTAATATTTTACATACATATATCACCAGAAACCTATATACTATCTTCTTACAAAACTCCGTTAAAATCTAAGTAGGACAGTTGGGGTCCTTCCTTAGTAAGTGAATAAGGTGAAATTGAGATTATTTACACACGGATATGGACAAACGGTGGCAAACTTACTGTTAACTAACCAACTATCAAGATCCTTCGTCCCGCGTGACACATACCCAACGTGTACTCTCTCCCCGACCGGAGCCTTGTGGCTACGTTAACAAAAGCTACCGCTAACAACTTGCGTTTAAAATAAGCTCCGGGGCAGTCGGAGAAATTCTAGCGAAAAAAATAATGGGGCGCCGTGGGTGTCTGCGTGAAAAGGGTTGGCGTGCGCGGGGCGCGTTAAAGGCTTGTCGTTACTCATAATTAGCGGCGAATCGCCGAGGCTTTTACACGGATGAAGGCCTTTCTGAAACGACGGATTCGTGACGGCGGGCTGTTACAATAGATGGGCGAGCAGCCGTGGTATTACGCAGAGTTTCTGACCTGTGTCGACCGTGCAAAAGCCTGAAACAACTAGGAAAAAGTCTGCCTCCCACCCCCACCACCCTTCTGCGCTACGAACTTCGTTACCCTCCGACGAAATTGTTTCCCTCGAGCAGCCTTTGCTACTTCCTCTCTCTTCGACCAATCGATAATTGTATTGCAATGCCTTTTAACTAATTGTTTGAGTTCTACAACGCTCCTTATACTCATTCGTGAGCTGTATATTTTCGGGTTATAGTTCCTGCGACTTTCCGTTCCAATTTTTCAATACGCGGAAGATACGTTCTGCGTTATACGAATTTTATATTACACGGAACTAAATAAACAAATTTTATCCAATACAATAGAATATTCCACGGATTTTATTTCATTTTAGAACAATAAAAACGTAAGGTCCTTTCATTTTATGTACTATTAATTTTTAGTTTGCTTTACACTATTTCAATTTTGCCTATGTAATAATTTATTCAAGATTTACATTTTCCGGGTGATCAATTTATAAAGTTACTTTTCTCAAAGCTTCCCAGTTACGTCTTCCATTCCTTCTTAACTAGTCAGGTTTCCCTCGGAACAACTTTTCGATTTCAAAGTATAGAAACAGTGGCTGGACAAAGCAAAACTCATCCACCGCAGGAGACACGCATCACAGATCTCTGCGATTCTCCTATAAAGTTCTCCAGTCGTCCAGTCGATGAACAATCCCTTCTCCCATAAATCATCTCCTAGCTTCCTGCCGAAAGTCGTGGCCGTTTCCTAAGCGAAACGGCGACGTTTACTCCGCGTAATCAGCGAAGTCGACCGTTCCGGAAGCTACGCCGGCCAACATTGGAATTAATTCGGGCGGCAAATTTAATTATCGCCGGGTGTTGGCAGGTGTTGGAGAACTAGTTGTCAGAGACAATTTACCGCATATTGGTTGTCCCGTGCGGTTTCCGAGAGCCCGGGACTGTTTGTCGCCCACGCCAATGGTCAGGGATTCTAAACGCGAAGGTGGTTGTCTCACTGTAACACAAACGATCCCCGTAGTCCGCTGGCTATCGATCGACCGGCTTCAGGGCGAAGGATCTAGCGTAATCTCCACGGTGATCGCGATCAGACTTAAATTCGAGGCCGCGACACATTTTATGGCCGATCGTGAACCCCGACCGTACAACAATTCTCGACCATCTTGGTGACTTAACGATGACGGAAAAATAAAACGATTCCTTCGTATAAGATCGTTACGGTAAGTGTGACTCGAGGGGGCCAGTGTGAGAGGGAGATATATGCCACAAAATGTCGGAGCATGTGATTTATATTAATTCTAGCACTAGATTCTTCGTTATTTCTTAATTTATAACTACGTGGGAAAATTATAGTTAATATTATATAGAATTAATATTTTACGATGCTAAAGTTGTAGCATAGCTCCCTCTTGCACTGGACCACTTCACCCTCTTCATTTCACAGAAACTCTACTGACAAATGGATGAATGATAATATAGTACCGTTTTCTGTTGTTGAACCATACAGAAATTCAAATCACAATCTGTGCAGAAGATTCTTATTCTATTCTATTTACCGTTCAGTTACCGATCTCCCGTCACCATCTTCGTCTTCACTCAATCACCGAATTCAAGAATTCTGATCTTTCGCACAATTCTCTCCAAGAACCCGATCGAATCTGATAACAGAGAGTTAACCGCGACATCGTACGCAGAATCTTATCCAATACTCCCTCGGGAAACCTTAACGATTTATCGAAAGTATTTCCCTCGCCAGACGGGGCGTGGGTAGATAGAAATACTCTATCTACCGAAGTTCCACGAAAGACGCTGATCGTCTTTCATCCAAATCGCGTTACATCAACGTTTTCAACGAGTCGGCGAAAATCTCCGAGCCATTGATCGGCGCGAGACCACAGGAGGGAAAAGTTTTTCCGAAAAGAACACGCTCCGGGAGGACTCTTCAAAGGAGGGGGCAAGGAGTAGAGAGTGGTTCGTATTCGAGAGTTTTTCCGCGGCGACGGGTAGCGATCGAATTGCTGGCTGAAAAAAAAATCTTGCGGTCCGGTCAATCGTGGCCCCGATCTGTCCGGCATAGACAGGAGGAACGAGTACACGGCAATAACCACCCAGGGAGGGTTTTTCGCGAGCCGATTTTCCCTGGACTGTTCCCCTCCCCACTCTGGATCCCATTCATACTCGCGACCAGTCAGCAAGTTTGAAATTACATCGGCTAACGAACCCTCCCTCGCCCCAACCCTTGTCTATCCACCCTCATCCTACCTTCTCTCTTTTTCCTCGTTGCTAGCCGTGAACCACGATGAAAACCGAATAAAATTCCGAACTTTATTCGAATCGGCGTCTCTTCTCGTTCGATTGCCACCATCACCACCCCATGCAACGCCGCGTGTCATTCGTTCCGCCGTTTCGCCATCGAAATCGTCAACAGCGTTCCCCGACACGCTTGAACGACCAAGAACAAACCCTCGAGTGCGCGTAAAAGGTTGTGTGCAACGACGTCGCACAGCTTCGCTTTTCTTTTCGGATAGGAACCCGTAGAGGACGGAATACCCTCCACCCCCGTGAGAACAAACGGAAAGGGGGAAACTCGAGCGGAGGAAGGAATCCAGGGGTGTGGAGGATTGAAGGAGGGGGGAGACGGAGAAAGAGAGGACAAGGAGACATTTGTTTCGTGACGGTGGCGAGAGGAGCCGGAGAATCGTCGCCTCCGTGAGACGCTGCGATATGTGAGCATGTATACAGGGTGATCCGAAAGTGTAGCGATAAATTCGGGGGAGATTGTATCTATTAAGAGGGACCAGGTCCTGGGGAATGTGGATCTATAGATCAACCGTCCTCGTGGGTGGGGTAATTATTTTTTGTTCGGTAGGGGCGTTTTGTGTAGGCGAAAGAAAGAACTACGGGATCGAAAGACGTAGAAGGTCGTTGCTGTTTCATACATTTTTGATTTCTTATAGAAGGAATACATACTTTCACACCGAAAGGATTGATTTCAAGACCTACACTAGTCAGACATTTTTTACTCAACTCGAAAGTAGTATAAACACCTAAAGCCTTAGATCCCTTTTGCCAACAACCCTGTACACATTTTCAGCAGTTACTTTACAAGATCCAAAAACCATACGGAAGTCTATTTTAAAATCAATCCGAAGAGAAATAAAAAATAAACTATTTACCGTGCGTTTCCCATATACCTTCAACATTCGTCCATTATCTTCTTCGTAAAATCCGTCGTACACATCGTGTTTTTCATAAAACCCCTCCAACTAACACTAAACACAAGACCATTCTCAGACAATGTTGTCGAGACGATCCCCCCTGGACCAGTTCCCAATAAAGCCTCGACAGTCTCTCCGCCATTTCGGGTACTCCAAACGCTTCTTAAAGAGCGACCTACCCCTTCTCACCCCACCGCTTCTTTCTCGCCACCCCGTGGTTACGTCCGTGAAAATATCGCACACGTAACCGCGCGTGCGCGCGAGCATACAGCAGATACTGTGCTCGTTCGTTTCGTTCGCGAATCGCTCGCGGGATCGGCGCGAGTGCTCTCGAAACAATTTATGCTGCTCGGCGCGCACCAGGTCCGACGTGCCTTATCTCAGCGCGCGACCTCCTACCTGATAAGAAGGCGAAGCGAACGGTCTCTCGCAACCGGATGCCCGCTGTGCAGAGAAGAGGGAAAAGAACGTACGGAGAAGGGGTGAGGGTACAGGGGGGAAGGTGAAGAAGGTGGAGTGTCGAAGGACGCGGACGTAAGTGCGTGTAGGAGCGGCTCTTTATCCTGTCGTCGGCAGACACGTCGGATTCTTAGGCGAGGGAAGCGCTTTCAGTGCTGGCGAGAGCAGACGCGTCGCGGGGACGAATAGAGGGAGGGATGGAAAGTTTCTTTTCCAGGGGACGGCCTCGATGAAATAGAGTTTTCGTGAACGGGCTGGCTAGGTGACCCGTACGTTTCTGACGGCTGCCAGATTTCCTTCGGTTTATTCGAAGAGTCTTGTTAGGCCCGACGTTGACGTTCGTGTACGATACGTGGAAAGTGAGCTTATTCAAGGGGTGGGGATTTAAATGATCGCCCTGACCGCACGTTAATTGGATTCCCGTGTTCAGGAGAAATCGGTGAAATCGCCGATTATTTGTTGTCCGCCCCCCGGTTCACCAGAATAAATCATTGTAACGGCGAAATCTCCGTCGCGGCTACGCTCTCGGTCTTGTTTACTCGCCGCCGCGGCGGGCAGTCCGCCCGGGACTGGTTAACAAGTATTTCCCGCTGGAATGATAATTGAAATGTACGTGATAATTCAAGCGGGATCCGTTCCGCCGGATGAACGTAAATTTACGAAGAAACCTGGGGATTGTTTTACTCCTGTGGGAGCTGGGTGTTCGTAATGAATTCGCGTCGCGAGTGGAAAATAGACTGGTGAACCGTATGAAACATATATCTACGTAGTCACCTTTGGTAGCAACATTTCCACACCGTTGCTGGACCAATTTAGTGACCATAAAAAAAAACACATGAATCCACGTTAGATCGCTCTAGGGACCAACAACCACAAGAGAATCGAAAGGGGACAATTCGTCTTGCAAGCCCGACAGCTACCTTCGACCCTCCACGCCCCTTGACAATTCAAAGTCAACCTGACTCCGAACACCACCCCGTAAGCAACATCCAAACTTGTTTAATCAGTTACCGTTGTCTTCGTTTACACGCCTCGTCCGATTTGCGTACGCCGATCGAAGAACCACACAGCAAACCCACCCCCGATCGGTCCACGAGCAAACCTCGCCGAATCTCTACGACGAAACCGCACAAGCGGCATCGTTCCGGAATCAGCATCGATTCCGCGATAAATTCAACCAGCATACACCGGAAACGTTATCGGGGAGAGAGAAAGAGGGAGACAGGCCCGAGCGTTATCGCGCGGAATCGCCGGGCGGGAGCGCAATCTGCCCGCGATCAATCACCCGCCGGAACGGTCTCGCGTCTCGTAGGCGTGTCTACTCCCCGCGAGAAGAGGGGTTCCGCAGATTACGGGGACCGGAAACGGCCGAGGCAAAGGAGGAGGAAGCCAGAAAAAAAAAGGCCCGCCGTGTGGCCAGAGAGGGTGGGTCGACGGTCTGGACGCGGTTTATTTACGACGTTATTTCCGAGGAATCCACCAAGAGCGCCCGCTCGCCCCCATGAGCTGGCCCCAGCGCGAGCGCTCTCTCGGTGGCAATTTCGTCGCTACGGCCCCGTGTTGGTCGCTCGCTCGTGGCCGATGTAAATGCAAATACAAATGCATTTAAACTGGCCGCCATCTCGCTCCCACTCGTCCGACCAGGCCGTAACCGTTAATCCGTGCCGCAACTAACCGCGCTCGGATGTGTACACGGCCAGGGGACACGTACAGAGCTGGAGGAGGGGAGAAGCCAGCCTTCAACCGAAGAGAGGCTCTCTCTTCCGGGGCTGACGCTGGCTGGTGATGTTGCCCTCTTCTTCTTCATTATACCAGGCGGCTACGACCGTACGCGCGTTCAGCTTCCCTCTTGGCCGGACCCGCGTTATTCCACCCCCTGCGACCCCTTCGTCCCTCCCTCGGGACTCGGCTAATTTCTGCCCGGTGTAGTTTGTCATCTTAATTAGCCGTTTTAACGTCTTGTCCGCGCCGTGGTATTCGCGGACAACCCGCGGACAAGTTGTTGCTGGAATTCCCACAGCGCATGGATGATTATTTTCGGACTCGCGGCGTTTCATGGAATCGATTCACGTAGCCTTAATTTCATCTTAGGGAAATAAGAAAAAGTCGTACAGTTCTTGCATTAATCGAATGGTAGGGGCTTGTGATCATGGTATTCTCTGAAAGCACTTTCTTTCGGTCACCAAAATAGTCGTTTGTTTACAAACCTAAAATGGCAATTATGTGAAACTTCCAACAGATATTAGGAGCAGTTCTCCCAATTATGAGAAGTATTTCAGATTCAATTAAAAAGGGCTATTTAAATGCATCACTCCCGCGACTTTTTGATCACATACAAATAGTGTAGTATGTCCGGTTGGAAATTGATCGCCATGCATACAGGTGTGTACCCGCGACATTAGCTCGATGCTCAGTATGTTAATTAAGCTATAGCATCGCGAAGTAAAATAATCCAACGAAAGATTTCCTATAACGCTGGAACGTTTTAGCTTCCGTTCCGTCGATAATACCGCGTCGCATAATTTTATATTCCGATACATACGGTAATCCTTGCCGCCGCGGAATCGCGTAATCTCGGCACTGGGTAATTACGATCCTTCCCAGGCTTTCGTACACTTTTCTCCCCCTCGCTTCGCGGCACAATTTTTCTATGGCTGGGGCTATCGGTGGGGTTCCGAGGTCTCGAAACAAAATGGAATTGCCGCCGCGACGGAACGCGGAAGAAGCGGGAACGGCCGATTGAATGCGGACTCATTCAACCTGCAAGTGGTAAAGTGTATTGATTGCGAACGAAGATAAATACGCGATGCCGGACTTAACGATGAATCGCCGCATTTTTCTCCTCTCTGCGCCGCCCGGTCCTGTTCGACGGCGCCGCGTCGCCGAAGGAGCACGATTTATCGTCCCGTATTCAACGGATTAAGCCGTCGCCGGCGGTACCGCGGGTAACCGTGCAGGCAGACCCACGCCGGACGGGAGAATACGATAGCGCGACGTTGAATGCATCGAATGATAATACGCGCCTCATTGGGGTGGGGAGGCTCGTGCTCCACCAGATGCCGAGAACACGGCGCAAGGTTCAATACGGGATTAAATACGGTGAACGTGATAAATAGAAAATGAGCCCTCGATATCTCCTGAATTGGAACGGTTTATGAATATTATAAAAGAGTTTGATCTCCATTTCTGTATTTCCAGAGAAGATTCTTTGTGCACGGTTCAGTCGAAATAATTGATTCCGATCCGGTGAATTCAACCTTTTTCTGGATACGAACGAAAGTATTTTGGTGGGATTGTATATTTAATCGTAACGGAATAAAAAATAGCTTCCATCGATGATTATAGAGAAGGGAATTGTTCATTGAGACTAAAAGAAACTTTAAAGCATGACGCTAAGAAAAACACAGCACATTTTATATGAAAGATTTCTAATGCTGGAGTCTCTTTCCGATGGTAAAAATTATTTCGTTCTAATTCGTTTAACTTTTCTCCTCTAAAAATCGAAAAGTACAACTTAATACAGTCTACCTCAGGAGTCCAGATATCCAGTTGAAAACGCGATACGCTTTTTCTTATCACCGTGCCTCAAAAGAGTTAAAGGCCGAGCTCCTTCCGTATCCGAAAACGAGGGACCGTAGATCTCTCCCCGAAAGAGGTGTCCAAGTGCCCCCGAACGTGTGGGCACTCCACTCCCTGTGCAGCGAGCTCGCGCGATCGCCCAAAAATTGCACTCCTTATCGCGGTGCAACCGAATGCGCCCGGCGCGAACTTGAACAGCGCCGGTTCCCCCCTGTCCACATCTGTAAGGGGGCACTGGCTCAAGGTGTCGCTATAAATACGGCAATAAATCGCCGCCATAAATCGCTGGCTTTGTTACCCGTGGCCGGTATCGATATCGTTGTCGCCGCGCTATCGGATCGAGGCTTGAATCCGGAGCGTCGTCGACGTCGACGAGGACGAACAGCTCGACAAAGAGGCGGCCAACGGCGCGCACCGTGGCGAGGAGAAAAAAAAAAAGGGGGCCGTGTAGAAAGGGGGATCCCCCGATCGAGAAACGCAGAGGGGGAGAGACACCGTACACCCCCGCTACGTGTAGGACGACGGGACGCATGGGCGCGTTTCCATAAGAGGCTGCGACGAAGGGAGAAGGGAGAGAGGGTGCCACGATAACGCTCTTGTTACCTCGAACGCAGACACGTCGTGGCCGTGTGTATCGAAGCCTCGAGGAGTTCAGATCGGGCCCCTTGATCTTGTTAGCTGATAGGACGCGACCCGATCCAGACCCCTTCGGTGCACTCCACCTTGAAGATCGTCTGGCGGCTGGGCCACCTCGTTGTTGATCGCCCTAGCAACCTCGCAGCCCGACGATCTCTCTCGATCTGTAACGGGCTTTCGAACCGAAATCGAAAGCCTCTATTGTCCGTCGACGGAGAGCCTCTGACCATCAGGGAATCCGACCGATGTCGAAATGCACGAGTGGACATCGGGGGATAAATGGGATTTAGGAAAATCGCTTTGTACCCGCGGATGAATGGGATTTTTAGCAACGAGAACGATTAAGGGTCAAATTTCTTTTGACCACAGGACGTTTCTTCCTGTTTGGGAGATTTCTTACTGCAGATGTTATACCTCGGTTTTGGATACTTTGGAATCACCACGATTACCAGGTGCATTAACTCAGTGGTTCATATACTGTTTTTCTTTCTCATTAACTTCTTAACTAAACTAGTTAATATTAGGCTAATACCCAAATATTGTAAGAACTAACAACTAATTTCCCTTTCTTGCATACATCACAAATACCACATAACCATTCACAGAGCATCCGATTGTTAACAAGACCTCAGTATGCTACTCACAGAAGGAGGCTTTCAATGGAGTATTCGTGAATATATCAAACTCTGTATCATCGTGCAGGCGAAATGAGAGAGGCACACGATCAGAGTACAACACGGTCGGTGAAACCCGAAAGAAATGGCCAGTGAAGCTATCAGACTCGTGCATTAAGTGCGATAACGCACCCGCCGCGAGCGGTACGGCGCTCGCGCCACACACTTGCTCGTGACTAAGCGTGTTTCTTCAATGAACCACCGGGCATCCCCCGGAAATCTCGATTGTATTATCATTCCTGGAAGTCGGTGGTGTACCCTGTGGTAGCCCGCGCGCGCGCTATCATATTTTTTCGTCTCGGCCAGATTTGCATGGCAGCGTGACCGTAAGCAAGACCCCGCGATACCACGAACGGCTTAATCCCTCGAATACAAACGAGAAATTATACGGGTCCGCCGTTGGGCCGGCCACGATTTAACGTCACATGGCGTTTCTTGCGGAAGGAGACACGACGCATCCCCCGCGGAAGCCATAGAAATCCATTGACGCCGCTTGATTCGCATTCAGTCGATTACTGTACATACCACTGACAATCTGCTACTCTGATAAATCAGCATATTTGACAATTGTACGAGGTGATGAGGAATTTTGCGATAATTACAAATTTCCTCGTCAATATTGTAATAATTGTTCATTTCGAAATACATTTCTGTAGCGAACAGTAATCCTCTTTTCAGCCTTGGTTCGCAAGCGTTGAAGTAATTCAGTACTCCAGAAATGTTAAGTTTCATATACTATACAGTTGTTAGTGAGGTATGCTTACGGACGTGCTTCTAAAATCTACTAATACCCACAATGTAGGAATAACTAGATACATGGATGATTAAATTAAAAAGAGTTTGAACCCTAAGTAAATCCCTATGTAGTGACCATAGGAACCCAAGCAAGAGGAATCAGTGAAAAAAGAATAGCGAGGTGATCTTCAAATTTGCTGATACCTAAGATGCAGAAATAACTAGATAAATGGCTGAATTAAAAGAGTTGGCAACCCTAAATAAATCCCAGTGTAGTACACCCAGAGGGAACCCCAGAGAAGACGAATAGCTGAAAAAACCGAGCGTTCTGATGTTGACAGATGAAGGGAGCGCGACGGAAGGCTCGAAAGAAATGAAGCGTCGATCCGGCATTGTATTGTCACGGTCGCTGACAGTGAGGTACCGTCCGCCGTGCCACGAAGATTAGTTTCGGCCGCTGAAGAATCGAGCGTCGTTCGCCACACGGAAATCTTACGCGGCCTGCTGGTGAAAGCCGACGCGGGAGGGCTTGATGAAAATCGAATCGCGAACCGAGACCATTCGTAAGCATCTGGAACAATCTTGACAAAGTGCTCGAGCCGAGATCTTTGATCAACGAGATGAAGAAATAATGGACGACCTCGGAAAGGAATCTTATTGGATCATCTCTCGAGTAACTTGACTCTTATCTTGGGAAGAACAATAATTTATAAAGGTATAATTGTACAATTGATAATGTATGGAGTGCAGACGTTCGATGGAACAGGTCTGTGTATGATTGAATATTCTACTTTCTGGAAAAGCACAGGATAGGAATTCTTAGGACCTATTAAACTTGCACGTATTTCATCGTTCATTGGTAAAAGTAAATTTAGACTTGGCACGAATGGATTAGCCACACTAAAAAGCGCAAAAATTCTTTTCATTTGCAATAAACAAAGTAAAGTCAGTCTATTTTTGATGAATTGAATGAATTATAGACGAATCATTCGCGATGTACATCTAAAGTGAAAAAATGTAAGTTCCCCTTAATTCCTAACAAAGGTTGATGTGTCTTCTACTTCCGTCTCTGGTCTGAAAAAAAATTACGTTATAACAAAGAAGATATCGATGTGGCACAGTAAGCTCCGAAAAATTACCTCGGACGACCACGGGCGCAGTGAACATAAAACGTACCGTTTGGAAGAAAGGAAAGGGCACACATTTTTCACAAACGTTTCCCCTCGGTTTCCCGTTCCGCCCCGTGGAGTAACGCCCATGGATTCCGGGGGCTAACGCCAGAAGATCCACTTTAAAGCCGCTATCGCTTAACCAGAACCATACCGCCGCTTCATAAACCATCGGTGTGTACACATTCTCCTAGCGTGGCCCGTCCCACGACGGTAAAAAATGTATCGCGACGGAAACCGATGTACGTACGCGATTCTCCCTTCCTCCTTCTTGGCCGTCGTAAAAACATTTATCTGGACAGGCGATTCCGGGGGGAGGACGAAATGCGGCGTACGACCGGAGGAACCGAGCGAATTAGCATGCACGTGCACGGAAACTTTAAAGTTTGAACTGGCTGGGAATGTATGCGGCGCGAGGCTAGACGTACCGGCGATTCGTTAATATGATACGCGGCCGTTCAATAAAGAAGAGGAACCGATTAGAATCGAGCGCGCCGAGGAACCAACGACGAAAATCACGGCCGAGGGAGAGGTTTATTCTCCGACCGCGGCCAGATTAAAAATGAATATTCATGGCCACGCCCATTAAAATATAACACGCATCGATTGACTGTTTGCGGTTCAATTTGTTCTTGTCGCCCGCCGTATCTTGGAATACATTTACCGGCATCGGCCGGTGTTTTAATATACGACGAATAGCTTAATTTATATAAAAAAAAGTACGTACTTCGCATCAGCAATAGTAATGAAGTTTTAAAAGTAGATTGGAGCACTCAATATTTATAGAGAACTTCACAACACAGCCTACGTGTATCCCGATCGGCGTTTCATAATGAACTGATGCGAATGACTGCGGTACGTAGAAGCGACAACGTGGGAAAACTTGAAACGACTTTAAGAAAAGAAATAGTACGTCCCGGTTTCATCCAGGTACCCAGGTATCACGGACCCAGGTACACGGGTCCCCCCTTCTATCCTAATATTTAAAACGTACCTTCAACGACCTTTCAAGACCCATACCCATAACATTATGTACTTTTAATTTAATAACAAGCTATCCTACCTGTACATACAGGTACAACTAATAATTCTACGGACAATCTACACAGGCGTAAATTAAATACCGACCCCAGAATACACTGTCCGCGCAATTAATCTTTCCCCGTCACCGTTCCCGCCATCGATCGATTATCACGTGAAACGAGACCCAAGGTAAAATGGTTTTCACGGTTGACGGCGATCGCGACGAACCCTTGCCCGAACCTATCCGACTCATCGCCGGGATCTTGAAAAATTGCCTACAGATAAAAGGATCCCCCCGCCCCGCTAATTATATTCCGAACAACAGCCCCCGGTTCTCAGCCACGACTCGAACGGTGAACGGTTGACCCCGGCTCGGAAAGAACGAAAAAAAAAAAAAAATCACTTTATCGCAGCCAGGGGAGCCATTAAACGAGCGTAGAGCGTGCGATCGCGGCGTGTCGAGCCGAATCGTGGCCGTTTGCCTTCCTATCCTCGAGGCAAACGGTCTGCGGTCATTAGACGGTAATCGCGGTGGCGGCGGCGTCTCCTCCGCCCCCCTTTTTTTTCCCCTCGTGTTTCCCCTTTCGCGGGGGGCCAGGGCCACGCCGGTCGCGTGAACCCGCTATAAATCCTCCACGAAGCCGATAGTTCGCCGCGGCACCAGCAATGACGTACGATCGACGTGGCCCATAACTTAAAGCCTGAATCAAAAGCCGATTACCCGCCTTATGTCTGCCCCGCGCTCTTCGACCCCTCCGAGACTCGAACGCCTCCTCTCACCGTTCTCACTCCCCCACCCCTCACCAATCTGTCCCGACTTTCCACCCTTCGAGGCCCTGCCAACGGCGCCGCGGTGGTGCAATTTATCGTATTAACAAATTACCCTCTCACCTTCGCCTTCTTAATGTATGCGCGAACTCAGACAGTGCGCGCGCGCGGTCGCTTCGTAGAGCCCGCCGACTTTCACCTCTCCGTTTCCGTGCGATCCCACTCCTTTCTTGACCTTTCCAAGCGCAACGCCGCGGCTGATCTTTCGACCAGGCCGATCCAGGGCCCACGATTATACGGATAACCGGAGCTATCTGGGTGATCGCAAGCTTTGGGAACGGGGAATTGATTATACCGTTTTTTTCTTTTTAGCGAGATCAACGCTCTCTCTCTCTCTCTCTCTCTCCCTCTGTTGCAACCTTCTCGGCGATCTTGGGAAGGCGGCGAGAGCTAATGATTTAGGTCTCGGTTGGATAGACAAATGGATACTGACGGAGTACTGAGATTTTGTAATGCAGGAAACTGCTATTTTAGTATCTTATCTAACAGGATGAATAGTGAAAGATTTTGCAATAATTTAAGTTAATTGACGGAAACGTAATCGAGTATTGATGTTTCTATAAGCAAGGTATCTGATATCCAAACCATTTAACTAGGTGAATACTGAAAGTTTTTGCACAAATTGAAGTTAATTGACAGAAATATAATCGAAAATTGATATTTCTATAAGCGTAGTATCTGGTATCCAAGGGACACCAGCCAGCGGACAATGATGCTCCAGATACAGCCCCTATAGTATTGCTAGACCCAGATACGAATCTCGAACAGGTCCCCGGGGGGGCTTTTCCATTCTTTTTCCACCGACTCCGGCACGTGTACCGTTTGCACAAGACCGATGTATTACACAAGCTCGAGCAGAAATCTTCCTGCCGTTGATCGCGCGACTGATTGCTGTCGTCTGATGCTCGATGTATTACAACCCGTCGCCCTAGAACCTATCCAGACAAAAGCGTCGAAAAACCGTTCTCGTATATCGAACAATCAACACCACAAACCAACCTGTCGGACAATATTTTTCGCCCGATGTTACGCGTTTCGATCAGCCCCGCACGGCTCGTTAAATCCAGATCCGGCGATAAGGAGATCCTCCTAATTACGCGAAAGCCATCAAAGTGTCGGCGCAATAAACGGACGACGCAGGAATGTTTCGTCGTCGTTCGTAAGTTAACGAGACCGTGGACTGTAGTTGCAGAAGAGTTAAAGAAGAGGAAGGAAGCAAGAGGAACATAACCCAAAACGATTTGTCCGTGTACACCCGTCTCGGAACGATGATCGTCCACGGAAGAGCAGCACGAAGAGAGAAAGAGAAGCCAAGAGAATTGCCCTGGTGACTCTCTCGTCGCCGTTGTAAAGTTCGCTTAATTAAGCCCGCGGATTTAATTCCCCCCACTGTGGGATGGGGGCAGGCAGGGGCCAATTTTCCGCGAATCGTCATTTATCGGGCTGGCCTGCCGAGCGTTATGCAAATCGAGCCGGTCGCATAATTCAACGTGTGCCTCGCGGATTAAAGCCGGGCGGTTCCCATGCAAATGTCGCGGAGGCCGCGTCCGTGCTAGATTCCGCTTGCAACCGAGTCGAAGGAACGTACCACGACGACTACGACGAGGAGGAGTACGACGACGACGACGCAGGTCGTATCGAGGGACATTGATACTCGTTCAACCGGGCGGGGTGAGAGAACAAGAAGATCGAGACCGTTCCGTTCCGTGCAAATTCGTCGGCTGGTTTGCCAGAACCGACACGACGCGACGCAGCGACACTGTGTACACGCGCGGAAATAATGCTCGGCTGTTTTCGCCGCGTCGCACGCTATTTACGTCCGTTCGGTGACTTGTACCCGGCTGCATCGCAATTTGTAAAGTCACCGGCGGGGGTAGAGCCCCGGGTGGATTGGTTTATGGTTCGGCTTCGACTGTAGAGGGGGGTGTTAGCAACAGCCGGGTAAGAAAATGTATGCAGATTGAGTATGTGTTTAGATTTTGACGACGGAGCACCGGCGGAGAAATTGAAGGAGCTGTTAGAGGAGTGTTCGTCGTAGTACGGGTTTGATTTAATATTTAGAGGGAACGAACGACGTCGGAATTGAACTTGGAAAGCTGCACGGATTTATCGAAGACCACCCGGACACGATTAACTTTTGAGGCGAGTTCGTTGACTGAACACCGAGTATAATTTTCCAAAATATTGGGTAGATTTCCCAATTACTGCCAGTTTAACGTTGTTGCGTAAGTTTATTTAATTATTATTACGTGTTGGGTAACCTGAAAATCTTTAGAATTATTTAACATCTGGTACATTAACAAAAGTTGCTATATACATTACAATCCACTTTGTACAATAGATATAGACTGCGTGGCATAACTATAAAACCGCTATAAAATTTTTATCCTTATGTATTGTGGTTAAAATAAAAACGAACTACTTTTTTCCAGGGAATATAGTTTCTTCTTTTCTGTAGGAACTATTTCTCAACACGATTTCGGACGTGGCATACTTAGTTCGTTTTTATTTTAACCACAATACGTAAGAATTGAAAATTATAGGTTGATTTTATAGTTATACCACGCAGTATAGGTCGAATAGTAAAATTATTGCTCCTTCTTTAGTATGACTTCGCTATCACCTCCAAGTTTTTGACGCTCAAAGTGCACTTTCATTTTTCAACATTGATTGTTAAATACCAGGCACGCACAAATATGTGAATCAGAGTCCCAATTTAATAAGAACATTTTTTTGCACACAATACTTTACACTTTACGTTTTTATTAAGTAAGATAAATAAAGTGGCAGTAATTGGGACATTTACCCTATCTGAATACCGCAAGGTTCTCCTATTTAAAAGTATAACAAGTTGAAATTTACGTTTTCAAAACGTTGAACAGTTTTAGCTAGTTACTCTGTACAAAGAATATCCAACCTAACGAAAATTTAAAGTCAAGATAATGATCGTCGTGGTAAATCTACGAATCTGCTAATTTTTCCGATTCAGATTAATTTGTCGATTAGTCGCGGAGACATTACAGGATGTTATTTTTTACAAGGACTGTATACCCTGGCGAATACCCCGCGTAAAATGCGCGGGAAATTTATTGCCCTTTAGCCGCGGATGTCGTGAAATTCCACGGACGGAATTGTTTCGGAACTATGCGGCCACGGGGTTTTTGTTTCCGCGACGCGGCAAAAATCCGCTCCGGAGGACAGCGGAAAAATACGCCGTTTCCTTTCGACGCCGTTTTAGAAACGCTTTCGTTCATTGTTTTTTTTTTTTATTCTGTTCACCCTCATTTAGCCACCGCCCAGTGTGTGCACACGCTTGTTCCGTGCAATTGCCGGGCTGCCCTCTTTTTTCTATAATGGAATTGTAACTGTTTGCCTCTTGAATTTTCTTCTCGCGAAGCTTGTTCCATTTCCAACGAAGGTGGAATAATTTCTTAGAATAATTGCCGACCTGATTTTTCCATGTAACCAGAGTGTGTCGAGTCTCAAATTCCGTCCTTGTGGTCAACGACGCGATTCCCGGCTAAGCTGATCCTCGACAACAACTCCGTTCTCATTCTTTCGAATCTTTTTTTTCATTACTCGGGGCAGTAACGTTCTTTTTGAAGCGAACCCGATGACTTATTCTCCAGATTCTCTTTTCACTTGCTCACCACACCCCTCGACGCGATGTAATTATTCCGAAGGCGACCTACGACCTAACGTTACAATACTAATGCATTAAATCCTCGATGAGTGCTCGAAAGCTCCACGGCATTGAACCCGAAACATTTCATAAAATAATGGCCATACGTGGCAGAAACAAATATCATTGGCTTCAAAATTCCAAGATCGAGCACTTATCGACGATTTACTGTAACACGCTAACTGTATTTACATTCAGATTTTTCATATTCTTCGCAAACGAATCATCCCCCTCTACTCCGTTTCCCACAAACGAGTCACAGAAAATTTGTTTCCTAATAAAGCCTCTTTCCTCCCGAACGACCCTCCAAGTTCGTAATCGCAGAATTACAAACAGCACCGCCGCACTGAATCGATCCTCATTAACGAGTTGTTCACAATGCGGCCGGTGAATTAACACGATTAACGATTACACCGCCGGGTTACATGTCGCGACTCGTTACACGCGGTAACAAACAACAACCGGTAGTCGTCCGATGCCCATCAACGCATTACTCATACGCAGTTGAGCAATCGGTACAGTTACGGCCACGGCAATTGCCCGTGCAATTTATTTCCGCGCGGAATCGAGAACTCCGTTCACGGAAACGTTTTCGCGAGGGTCGAGGATCGATTTCCACGCGGTTCGATCGCGATATCTCCATGGACAATTCATAAAGGCACCCTTGACTGTTTTGTACGCGTTGAAGGTGGACCACGAAGAGGAGGGGAGATTGCTGCAGCGTTGCGTGTGCGTGACTGGATGCCCGGCGCGTCCCTTCCGCCTCGGCGAAAGCGGGAGAACCGTCCGCCCGCCAATCTGATTGGCCTATCCTTCTCGTAATTGCCTGTAGATCCCAATCGCGATTAGTCGGGAAATTAATACCGTTCTGGACCGGGAATTTATGCGACTCTGACGTGGATTATGCATAATACGATACGGTGGACCGCCCGCCGTAGCAATAACCGCGTCGTTACGACGACGTTATCGCCGCGCCTCGACTCGGGAATCGCGGCTTTCTCGATTTCGCGGATGCCCGATAGAACCGGGAATCACCGGCGATCCGCTTTGTAACGATTATGAACGACACTTTGTCAATTTCGAATGGGAAAATCCCGTGCGCGTGGTGTTCGCGGGATTGTGTCGATCTAACGGATTACCATTCTATTTTATCTGGTTATTCGTTCCAGAAGGAGTAATGACACTAAGGAACTAGCGAATTGTAGAAAAGATGTAGTTAAATGAACATTTACTACCTGTGTATTGCATTTAATCCTGTTCAAAATTATCCCCTCCGGATTTCATACTCTTGCGACCGATTAGTAGAATAGACCCTGTGCGTGGTCAGACAAGTGGAATAGGCCTATTCATAGAGGTTTATCGATCTTCCGAAAAATTTCAATTATGTTGGATTTATTTTCTTGGAGATCTAGATATAATATCCTATAATTATTCGTATATTATCCCGATGAAAAGGATTTGAGACCCACAAGATAGGTAATATACTCCACAGTCAAGTAATCACTAGTAATGACAGATGGAAGAGTTCGTAATTTATCGGTAGCAGTATTTTCCACCAATTCACGATGCACAAGAGTACTATTCATCCCCTGTGACTTGCACCCTCTTCTTCGACACCCCTGACAATGTTCGACGGTCGTGTCTTTTTTATTTGGAAACCATTGCAACGGCCACGATCGAGGATTTTTTCCGCGCCGTGTAACCCGGAATCGGGGTGTCATAAAAAAATACCGGTTCGCCGGCTTTCAATCTGTTCCAGCCCGCGTCGGATACACCGTTCTGCGCCTCCGTGCGTTTCGATCGATGGAAAGCCGTAGTGGAAGAAGCGTGTGGATCGACGGAAGTGAGATGTCGCGGATCCTCTGGGCGGCATAAATCACCCTTGTCGGTCGACACCGGGGGCCGAAGAAACGCTCGATTTTACGGTCGCCTCGAACTGAATGGGACAAGAGTTACGACGACGACGACGACGCATCGAATGCAGTGCCCTGGGTGAGGGAGGAGGCGTTGCGCCGACGAAAGGGAAAGATGACTCACATCCCGCGCGGCTCGTTGGCTAAATGGCCAGGGATCATGGCGCTCGGGCTCGTTGAAAAAAAGAAAGAAAGGAAAAGAAGGTTCGTCTCCCCCATATCGCGACGACGACTTCCATGCGTGTGCATTTTGTTCACTCGTGAAACGCGAAGAGAGAGATCCCGCCTGGAAACGCGACACACGAGAAAGGACACCGGCGTGCCATGGCGCACCGCTTTGTTACGTTCCTCTTTGCGAATGGGGGCGTCCCCCGACGCATTCAAAGTGCCGGGGCAGAGGCGCGTGTTCCGTCGAAAATACTGGCCCCTTGTTTCACGCGAAATTAAATACCTTCGTATGATTCTATTGTGCCCTTCTTTCGCGAGCGCGATGTCCCTGTTGTGTTACCGTTGCGAACCTCGACGGGCGAAGAGCCGTAAATGAAACAGGAGATGGACAACAGTGTCCGTGAACGGTGGAATGTTTATACATACAGGTTCAACCGCGACTTATTCAGCTGTATAATTTTTACTAATTTAATCATTGAGATAGCTCGTCACGAAAATGGATTTTCTCCGTTGGTCTCGATGTCTTGTGTCGTCCGTTATTATTAGACGATTGTCTAAACTTCAGTACAGTAAACTTCGGTATAGGAGGCCTTCTTTTTTATTCCGAAACTATTAGGACCCTCGGAAGGGTAAACAAATATTTCTTTGTGTCCATAAATTTCAATATTTGCATAAATATCCCCGGTCTAGTTACCATAAAATTTTACTGATTTACTAATAACGAAAGTGAGAGTACCGTAAGTCCCTTTCCACCTGGAAGGTCTTACATCGCTCTAAATGGTCGAAACAATAATAGAAGATAATAATCACAATACTAGTCCCCCCAAAGTACAACTATCACTGCAATACGAATGAAACGACAGGCAGCAAATACAAAGAGCATCCCCAAGCTTTATTTCTTATTCAGTCCAATATCCTTCCCTGGAATCAACTGGCAACAAGGAACAGTTTCGCCAGGCGTGCGCGTTATTGCGCCCGTGTATAAACGTGCTGCAAAACACGATTCCAGAGCTTCATTTCGGACGGACGTTAATGCCCCCTCGTGACGGTTCACTTGTCACTGAGTAAATTCGACGTCAACCGATGTCAACCTGCACCCCCCCTTCCGCTTCCCTTCCGTTGTTTCACGTGACGTGCCGGGGAACCTGGCAGACGTCGACTTAAGAATGCGGACGAAATGCAACTCGAGCGTCCTCGTGAGGTCACGCTCGCGAATAGCATAGTACAACGTTCGCGAGCGAAAGCTACCACGGTCTCGCCAGGGCCACGTCTCGAGGAGAGTTCCACCCGCGATCTGCTCTCGTTGCAAAGTGAATAGAGAAGTCAAAAGGTATAGGGAGGCACGGGGGGCATGACCACTTTTATCACTGGATGTACCTCCTTCGTGTTTCTCCATGGTGAATTTCGTCGTTCGTCGTTCCCGTGCGAGGGAACAATGGAGGATTTTGCGCGAACGAGTACCCCCTCCCGTGGAAAAAAACAGAAACACCCGGATGGAAGGGTCCTTTGTTTTCCCGGTAGCTTTTAAAAGGCCGAGGCCCCTGCTCCTGGACGAGAAAGGATCCCGTCTCGCCCAGGAACTTCCTCCTCTTTGTCCGAGAAAATATCTTCCCCCATCCAGCACTGGATCCGAAGAAACAAATAATTTCAGACATCTCCTATTCCCGCCCCGTAAAAGCGTCCTTCCAGGAATCATCGAATTATAAAACATTCGAGTCGCGACATTGTTGTCGCAGTGTCGGGACTTTGAAAGTTCCTGCCAATGGAAGTTCTCCAATCACACTTAGTCTTTCTTGAAAAGCCTACCAGATGTTTGCTGGACACCGTCTAGAAACTCCTTCGATGACAATGCGACTGCATCGCTCGAGAAACGTTTTGGTGATTGTCCCTGAAGATTCACCTACTATTTTTTAACCTTTTCATTAAAACCAACGAGAATTAAAATCTCTACGTGTATACCGTTCGTTCGCAGAATTTCTGTGTGTCCTATTAGTGTTCCCTCGTTCGAGTTATCGACCCCACATGAAAATTTATTAACACCCCGCAGAATCCCGTCGTCGATGGGGATTGGGGGGTGGCGAACAAAGTAACGGTGACGGCGTTTCCACTGGTGGAGGCGTCATCAGATAGAGAGATACACATCGAAACTCCAGCGTCGGGTTCTGTCTATCTGTCGGGGACAGACAATGCGAGATCCGACGACAGACGTGGCCGAACCGCGCCCCTTTCATGTACCGCTGATTGATACCCTTGGTCCTGTCCGACGTGGGGTTGGTCGCGACGGTAATGTCGTCCTCGTTCCCCGGCGCCATCGCCGCGTTATCAATGCGAACGCGGCTCGGGAGATGAGTCGATTAACAGGGACCCCTTCCTAATATCTCGCGGATGGCTGGGAAAATTGTTTACAAGGAGAGTCAACACGTTCGCCGATCGGATATCTATGTGTGTTCGTTCTGCGAGCGATAGTCGAAGGCGAACATCATGGACGTTTGTGTCATGCGATGCAGGAGAAGTAGATGCGGGCGAACAGGGCTGAAAACAATGGAAAGCGTTAATGTATAATTGTTAATGACGTGGGATATTATTTGTTTTGTGACGATAATGACTGGAAAATTGTAGTATTCTTACAGAAGTACTGTAAATCATCGATGAGTGCTCGAACGCTCCTCATACTGAACATTAAATATTTTATAAACTAGTGGCTATATGCGGCTGAAACAAATATTATTGGTTTAAAATAAAAATAAAACTGAACCCCGTTAAAAAGTCAGCGTTACACTGTGGTACCTTTCCTTGTCAGTGCCGAGGAGCTTTCGGACACTCATGGAGTATTTACTATAGTTAGGAAGTATATATACCAGAACTATCGACGATAAACACATATCTATTTCGATCTTTCGATAAACACGACAAACTTTTTAAAATTTACAAATGTACGAAAGTTGCAAAATATCCGAGAAAATGTATTGTCATAACATTTTAATTAACGCGTCATCTTAACTCACTCAATAGTTCTAGCGTTAATTTCCCTCGTGGAAGAATATCGAATCTCCAGACGGACGTTCCGAAAATCACCGCAATATTTTTCCATAATGTCGCTATTAGAACCATCACGGTCCAAGTCGCAATTTCCAAGGAGAAACGGTATTCCCATCCGTTCGGGTCGGGCAGTCACGAGATGACATCTCGGTGCTCGCGTCAACAAGACTCACTGGCAGGCACCATTGTTCCCGGACCGCAAAATGACCCGCGTCAATCGTCGGACAACCGCATCCCGAGCGTATAACGCGCCGATGCATCTGTCGCGTTCCACGGCACGTATCCACGCCGTCACGATCCCACCACCGTTCAAGGAGAGAAGTACAATCTGGAGGAAAGTGGTGGAGGGGACTTGGACCGGGGTTTCGCCGACGTAGCGGCGATGGAACTTTTGACAAATGTCGTTTTCGTCTGTTGGTCCCGTCGGGTTTCGGGAGGTGTTTCAAAGGATCCCACGGGGGCCGAGCTATAACGGGAGAATCCGCTGATACGGGGCGGCGAGTTATGCGTCGGTTCTTGTTAGAGTGATGTTCGCGAGTGACGATCAAAGGGAGCATTCCACGGTGGCAAGAATCTACGGAATTGCTTCCCGGACGCGGTGACAAGCCGAGTGTGACGATTCCGCGTGGAAATTAGCGGGTCGCCGGTCTTCTTCGTCGCCGATGTCGCCGACGACGATACCACGACGTCGACGCTGCGCGTACAGGAGGTTTGCGTGCTTAAATCGCATCCCCCGGGTTCCGAAGGCACGCGACGCGCGCGCACCAAAAGAATGCCAGAGCTCCTCTCCGATTACCGGTATAAAGAGACGCTGGAACGACTCGCGGCAAGAATTTCATACTTGAACTTGCCTCCCTCTTTTATCCGACCGCCGACCGTACTGCCAACGGATTCCTCGTGGTTTTTCCATTGGGGAGATAAAGAATCTTCCGCTGGTCGACGTTCAAAATGACCGAAAAAGACTGTTTCGAGGTTAGTCTCTTTTGAACCGTTTTTATCGCTTTAACCCCTTGCGTTTTCGTACCGTACCACGGAATTGAATAACGGAATTATTTTATTTATGAATGGTTTGACAGGATTACGAAGCGAAACATGGAGCTTGTTTTATGGACAGTGTAAAAAAGAAGTCAGACGACGATGGTAATTCCGTTGTCGCTCTTAATCATCGGAAATCTCTGGTTAAACAATCTTAATCGTCTTACCGGTGGAAGACTGCGCCAGCAGAGAGAGAACGGTTTCATTTTATTCCTCTGACATCCAGAGCGTGAAACGCGAACTTTCGTGGCCCGTTTTGTGCTCGACTCTTATACCGTTTTCGTTATTCCTGTTATTTCTATTTCCGTTAGAAATACGTTAATTATTAAATCTCACCATGCCACAGATTCGACGGAAAAGGAATTGAATTTGAAATATTCATGGTAGTAGATTGAGGGATTGCAAGATGATGACTCTATTTCGGTCGTGCTAAACCCGTAAGAAATAATCCTCGGATTGATTAATTAATGTTATCCGGATATATTCGCTTATATTCGGGTCGAGTTTATTTATTCATGATCTGTCTAAAAATATGGACATTCACGGAGGCAAATACGTCATTTTGGACATCGTGACTTCGTTATTGTTCGACGTTCAGGTGGAATTTGTCAATTAAAACAGGCGTTAATAATGCATTTCGTTTGCTGTCGATGTCGATGGTATACAGGATAGATATCTGCGGCGAATCGCAGTGGTTCCCTGTGCTCGCGCTTTGCTCGTCGGTAAGAAGTACATAAATATTCACGTCCCACGGGGAGAGAAAGACATTATAACTCCGACGGCTCTCGGTTCTCGCTTTTTTTTTTTTTCTTCTCTTCTCTCTTGCCGGGTGAAACGAAGAGTAATTACGAAAGTAACTACGAGACGTTAAATACCCTCGGAGGATTCTTTTCGCCGGAAGGGAGCCGCCGAGGAGATAAAAAGAGAAGCTTCGGGTTGCAATTAAAGTATTTATTGCCGCGCGACGCGGGACAAAAGCAATGCCGAGACGACGATATAAAACTGACATAAATTTCAAGCCTTTCTTCTTGCAGCGACCACGGACGACGAATTGAAAAAAACACCCAGTACACAAGAACTTTTAACGATTTCGATTTGGTATCCAATGATTTTGATTTTTCATAGGGAATATTTCTTAACAATTTCGATAGCTCGATAAGAAGAGGTTAATTATTTAAATTCATTGAATTTAGGAAACAATTTCAAAGTGACACATATAGCACAACGTAAAGCGAGCTTCAGAATTTGTAATGAACGGCGACTAAGGAGAAACAGACTGTATGTTGTCAGACACACTTCCGAATCAGCACCTGCGAACAGATTCTTTGCGTGTACATTAATTTAAGGACTATGTCTCTGTGTTAATTAATGAATTGTTAGAAAGAATGTCACAGAAGTGTCTTAAATTGCAGCTGCATTTTCTCTTGCTCAGAGAACGAGGATATTCCTCTTCCTCGGGCGAGAGTTCCTTTCGAGCCGTGAAAGCCAATAAAAAGAATTGCGAACAATACGTTTGCGACAGCCATTGGCCCTGTGGTCGGCGGTTCTGTGTGCAGAATTTCAAGAAAATACGAGTGTCCAACGTTCAGAGAATGAAAGGTATAAATAACGCGCGAGGGAGCCGTAACTCGCGAGTAACCGAGTTCCCATTCGAAGTCATCGATCAAAGTCAACGCCAAGTAACTTCGAATGGGAACGCTCTTTTGCATGACCCTTAGCGTTTCGTAGACATTCTGATGATAATATATCGCTCTATTTATGCCCATAATGTTGCGCGTATCGCCGTAACCGTTTTATACGGTGAAGATTTCAACTGAAGCGTGTTCGCTGGCTGAACTATTCAAAATCACCCATCGGAACAAAAATTCGAAACCCTTCTAACAACTTAATATCATAGAATGACATTCGATGCATCAATTTTCGTTCGTAACATTGAAATAACCGATCGATAAAATATTTACATGCCACTAACAGAATCCTCTACAATTTCATCCACAAAAAAATCACGGATAATAGGCTCCATTTTCCAAAATATTTTCCACAATATTTTCCACTGTTTTTTTTTTCTTTCGTTTCACCATGGTTGCACGACACCAATACTTTCAACGAACCGAATATCCACTTCGTATTTGTAACGCGCTTCGACGGACCCGTTGCTTCCGTCAGCAATCAGATTTGGATCCACCCGCGTCATGTAATCTCGCGCGGTCGAAGCTCTCCCGGCGATTTTATTATACATTGTAATCGAATAAATTTGGCCGGGTGTCGATCAGCGTTTTTGGCCCGAGCATCGTCGAATAATTTACGCGGATAACCCGCGACAGGGGGGGGGGGCGCAGCGCGAATTTATGAAAACCGAACGTCAACGCGAAATTACAATCGAAATTCTCTATATTTCGCGTGGTTCCAAACCCGTACGCTTTTGCGGATCATTGAATTCTCTCGTCGATCCGAAGCACCCTTGAGCCAGACACTCGAAAGTAAAAATCTTCGGACTACCTGTTGTTCGAGTGCAGCGCTTCGAAAACGATTTTCGGTGACGTGTCAACGGTGAACGCGTAATGACGTATTAATAAATTGCACCGGGAACGTTTCCAAGAGAAACATTATTAATTTCACTCGTGCCACACGAGTATCGATGGTCTTCTTCACGATCGATATGAATCGAACCACGATTGTAAGCAAACGGATAACCGATATTTACTTGAAGTTGTGTAAACATTTACTAAAGGTATATACAGCAAAATTTCAATAAAAAGGATATAGTATAGAGTAAAATTACGTTACTATATATGAGTACAAGATGGTGGACAATGCTGGTAGTTTGCTAAAGGCTTCACAAACCAGCGAAGTTTTTTCTTCGTGCACGGACAGCGCGGTTCTGCTGTTTGCTTCGTCTCCAAATCCACGATTACCTTCGGTTTCGACAAGCCGGCGTTGAACGATTTTTTTAATATCGATGACGATAAGTAAGGATGAATCTGTAAACAATATTAAAGAACATTATAGACAGTACAAAATTACGAAAATTTCAATATTATTCTCGGAATGAAACTACTATCGATAAGAGTGTCGAGATTCGATTAAATAATCCTACAAGTTGTTCCAGAGTAACTCCAAATAAAACTACGAATTTATATTCACGGTACGACCGTCGTTGCAAGTGAAATTTAAAAAATTCGTTTCAGACGTGGTCCATGAAAAAGACGATAAAAAAAGAAGTGACTCCGCTACAATTCGGACTATTTATGAAGCCACTTTGGGCACGTATACCGGTTGGAAGCTACCGTTGGACAGAGTAATACCGACCGCCAGGGCCCATCTAACCATCTCGTAACGCCCGCCCGTTGGCTCATACATCACCATCTGAAGTATCCGGTATTATTCCCGCGCGCACCGAGCACGCAATATCCTGGCCCGTGACAACAAAGTAAATACCGTATACTACGTGAACGGTGCAGAACAGAATAGAAATTTCAACGTGAAAATACTGTGTATCCCCGGGCCGGTTCGATTTTCATTCTCGTCTGTCCCTCCGCAGAAGTATCGCGCGAAATAACAGGGCGTGCCCCTGAATCGTCACCGAATCCATTTCCGTTATCACGCCACGTTAATTCTACCGTCGTCGACCGGACATTTAACGACGACTTCTTACACAGTAGTGAGCTGGTCCTGGGACTCTAGTCTTGTTCGAATCCTCTCGGGGCAGCGATATCACGCCACCTACGACGCCCTTGCCTATGTCCACGGTTATATCATACGTCCCCGGCTCTGGAAAATATATAAAAAAAATCAGGTACAGAAAATACGTAGGTATGTAAATTGATTTTATGTATATAATGAATTGTAAAAAAAGACAGATGCAAATGAATGCTTCGGAGAGTTCAAGTGGTTAAGCAATATACAGGACGCTTCCGAAATGGTGGTACAACACGAAAGGATGTGATTCTAAGCGCAAAAGTAAGTCGAAAATTTTCTTGTACAATGCTTTGTTTCTGGGATAATTAATTTTTCAAATTCATCTGACTGGTGTATGTACTGATAGGGGCCAAGTCCTGTTACATGTGAATCCAACAGATTTTCAAATTCAATTTTCTCAAACACTAAACATTGTATGAAAAAAAATGTTATTCCACATTTTCGAGTTATTTTTGCATGTAGGATCGCATCCTTTAAGGTTGTACCACCATTTCAGAAACACTCTGTACGTCAGATTTATTTTAGATTCGATACTTATGAACGAGATTCAAGGATCAGAATGATTTGTGACGGTCGTACCAGGCCTCTGAACATCATCGGACCGCAACATCTTCTGGAATCGATTGGCACGTGATCCGAAGGGGGCAGGTAATCGGCGGGAGGGGAAATTGCATTTATCACGATTCGCCTTGAAAGCCGGTGAGACGTCGTAAGCACCCGGATCTGGGACGTCCGCCTATAAATATTGAATAATAACGGTATTAAGATTTCGTGCACGACGGTCGATTAGATTTATACACCACTCTCTTTTCTCTGAAGTTCATTCAATCTTGATGAAAAGTGTCTTGTATGAGACACAACAAAGATGTTATCCGCTCTGTTCAATTTTTAAAAACGTTCAATTAACTATCCCTTCATTATATTACATCATTTAAATCTGCAGAATCGTTAATGTGCAAAGAACGTTCCATTAGATGTCTGAGATCTAAAGTGATTTTAAAGCTATTTGCGTAAGAAAGCCGTCTTTCCCGGAGTCATCCGTAACTTATTCGCCGTATAATCGATTACGCTCGAATCACGGCGCATAAATCCATTCTCTCCGCTTTACCGGCTTCGTCAATTAAGCGACGTCTTCACGATAATCCGATCTCTTGAGACAACGTCGATCCAGAAACGAATACAAGCGCCGATGGCCCTCGCGTTTCCGTATTACGAGGGTTGGTGAAGGGTTGGGGGGAGGGGGGATAGGACACCGGGCCCAGGGATTGGCTCGAATTTCCGGCTCAGCGAGCCGGAAGTGATTTCTCCTGGCTACATCGGCCACGCGCCTCTACGTGGAAATGACCTGCAGAATATGGCGGGACGTCATTTCCGGCGCTGTCGAGTTACGACGGTTCCCTACGTTATGTAAATACGCGCCGCTGCAAATTCCGGCGACGACGACGACGCTCGTCGTAGACGTCTTTCGGCGTTCTTGTCCCACGGGAAAAATAAGAATTCCGACGACACCTACTTCCTGCCTTTTATTGTCACCGTCGCGATAAACCCCGGAGGGACGCGTAGGACACGAATAAAATCCCGTTGACGCGGCTGTAAACCTCGTGACGCGAGAGATAGTCGGTTAAAATTGGAATCGATTAAAATATGAAACCGTAACTCTGCAGAGACAGAGGAAGTATGGAGTTTGACCTGGACGTCGAAGGTTAACAATAGTCTGAGTTGTAATACAAATTGGGATAGCCTTGTGTTTGATGGATAATTGTAAGGTTAGGTTATAATAAAGCGCAAGGATCAGAAAGGTGGAAACATCAGTATGTCAGCTATTACGACTTTGCCCTTTGATCTTCGTTACATCCTGCACTTTCATACGTACTCATCATTCCCAAAATCTCGCCCGTTCCACTTCCTCTTTCACTGTAATTGCCAGAGCGGAGAAACCAAAACCGTATGAAATTTCCCTAAACCCAGAAAAACGGAAGTTCCACGGTTCCATTCCTCGAATGGAGAACTTTCCGTGGTGCGGACTAAATGGCGCCTGGCTACAGGAAGGTTTCTACCTTTCAACTGGAGGAAAGCATTTCGCTGGTAACGTCAAAGGAGACGTTCCTGAATACGGGGGTGTCGTGACAGGACCGAAAACACGTTGTTCCGTGTTCGATTCTGGCCTATCTACGGGTGCACCGTCGAATCCCTCCTCGACGGTCGTCTCGATTAACGGGCCAAATTGGATCCCGGGCCTCGAACCGCCCCGGGTACAGATGCATCGGTTCGATCCGTTGCCATTAATTTCGTCTCTGCCTCTCCTGAATACCCTGCGCTCCCATGGATTACCTGGGCTTCTCCGAGTCCTACCTACGGATGCCGACCGGTCGGAAAGAATCATTCCACCACAGTCCGACCGCAGACTTATTGTGACTACTGGCTCGAATCCCATCCCTACTCGCGACCTCATTAAGAGGATTGCTCGCTCCTGGTTAACATTTTCAATCTGACCTTTTGGTGGGTAGGGAACAAACTGAGTCAGCTTTCGTGGAGGGTGTTCCTGAGTTTTGGTGAGAAATCAGGGAAGAAGGATGGGTTTAATGGGTAAAACTTTATCGATGAGTCACTGGACATTTCTTTTAAAATAATTGGATATTGTAGATTGGGTATTTTTAAATTGTGTCCTTTTTTATTAATGGCAGTGGGTTATTTTCATGTATTTATTAGTTTTACGTTTAAATTCATGGTGCTGAGGTGATACTTTGTAATGGTGGTGACATCTATGACCGACTGCACACAGTGTATTGCAGCGTGGTACCGATGGAATCAGTCTGTGTTACCTTTAACTAGGTAACAGTAATTACAAGAACATTGTTAAATTCTCAATTGTTTGCAACGTTGACACTCTATCTCGCGATGCGTACCCCGTTTAGTTCACTTTAAATAGCTCTTCCAACGTTCTATGGACAAGTTACGTCTTGATCAAGCATTCAGTTTGAAGCTAAAAGAACGTAGATTAATTTCCTGTCATTGAAAATAACAATAAACGACGAGAACGCTGTTAAAATCGCATTTAATCGCGGAATACCACTATTTTTTTAACTGGTGGCGCCACCCGTGGCGAATCGCTGAAACTGCTAGCCATATAATTGGGTAGCAGTTTCAGCGATTCGCCACGGATGGCGCCACCAGTCAAAAAATAATGGTATTCCGCGTTTAAATTTGATTTTAACAATGTTCTCGTCGTTTATTGTTGCTGTCAACGACAGGGCATTAATCTACGATCTTTAAGCTACAAATAGAATGCTTGCTCAACCCGAAAGCTGTTAGTATGACGTTGTGAGAGTTGTTCAAAGTGAACTAAACCGGGGTACGCATGACGAGATACAATGTCAACCGTTGCAAATAAATGTGATTTTAACAATGTTCTTGTAATCACTGGTTTCCAGTCGCTAGAGAGAACTAATCTACGTTGTTCAAACTTCGAATTTAATGCGTGACGAGTCTTTGATTGGAATATGAATGCTGCTGGAAGTATGAACATTTTCACAGGAGAATGATATAAATGGAACTTTAAAACTTTTTGAAGTGTTACACTGATATTTCTTTATATGTTCCATAATTTCAATAATATTGATTTCCCCGCAACATTCATAATTATTACAAATGTCAATATAACGAAATATCTTTTATGCGATGTTTGTGGTGTAATAAAAATCTGTTTCGATTACGTTTTTGATACGTATTACTCACTTATATATAATAATAGAGAATAAAAATATACTGTTAGTCCGATAATTGAAAATATACATGCGTTCGTTGTCACTGTTAAACTGTTGTGATAACAATGGAATAATAAAATAATTTACTCAAATATACATAATAATACATACACATATTCATAAAAACAATATTAAACGCAATAACTTTTTTGTACGCAAAAAAAAAAACCAATAGGTCCGTCGGGACTCGAACCCAAGATCCCTTTCTACATATTACGTCTACCGGAAAAATAGTAGGCGCCGAATGTTAACGTATCTTAACGATTTTTATCTCAAAAAATTGCTCCCAATTTGCTCCTTCCGAACCTGGTATTGCTTCCACAGCACCGTTAACAGTTAATGAGATATTCGCAAAAGAAAAAGTAAAAATTTATTGTTAACAAAATAGGTAGTAAACGGCTTTTTAAGACAAATATTATGGCACCAAAAAATTGCTCCTGATCTGTTTTATAATAATCTATTATTTTATAATAATAGACGTCCGTGATCCCGTGTGGAGAGATCGTGGGGTCATAGAACCCCCGCAGGTGGCTACAGAGACCTCAAGTGGTGTCATCGTGGTGTCCTAGAATCCCGCAGGTGGCACCAGGGACCCCGTATGGTGAGACCGTGGGGTCACAGAGCCCCCGCCGGAGATGTCAGTGATCCTGTTTTGGTGCGAGCGTGGGGTCATACAACCCCCGGTGGAGGCGCCAGGGTCCCCGTGTGTATGAGTTATACCCTCGCGAGCAAAGTTATTGAGATATCTGACTATTGATTATTATAAAACAGATCAGGAGCAATTTTTGGGCGCCATAATATTTGTGTAAAAAGGTCATTTACTACCTATTTTGTTAACAACAAATTGTTACTTTTTCTTTTGCGAATATCTCATTAACTATTAACAGTGTTGGGGGAGCAATTTCAGATTCGGAAGGAGGAAATTGGGAGCAATTTTTTGAGATATAAATCGTTAAGATACGTTAACATTCGGCGCCAACTATTTCCGGTTATATAATTGTATGTAGAAGAGGGACGTTTAGTAATATACATAAAATGTTTGTACCTTTTGCGTGGGGAATCTTTCCGTTCGTGACTTAAAAGCAGCATGATAGATTTTGCACTTCTTCTCTTCATCCTTTTTGGGAATGTTTGTATAATCTCCCTCATAGTCATCAAATACAAAAACGTTCTTGTAATATTTGTAAGGATTCGATTCTTTACATGTTCGCTTGAAACGTTTCTGCGACTCATAGGCCAAGTTTCCAACGTCTGTTTGATAATCGCTGGGAGCTGGAAGGTAAACGTGCTTGCTTAATACAGTATCACCAGTTCTACTTTATTGTGAAACGAAACGTTAAAATAAAGGAAAAACTATTAAAACGTTCTTATCCTTCGCATATTCTTTCCTTTACACGCGTGTCTGACACAAGTGGTCTTATTCTACTTTGAAAAATCCTACTCTACTAATTCAATAAACTTGTATCATTTAATTGATTAACCGACAACGTTTCATATGAAACACACAAAATTGCATCTAATGACAACACTAAAATTAATATTTCAAAAGCAAATGAAATTCATACACTAATTAATATACTGACGTTACATGTACGATTTTCTTGTAAAAAAACTGATACAATATTATTCTCTAAATGTTAATAATGTATTACTCGGTCCAGGTTCTACAGTAATTTTCTGAAAACGGCCAGCATAAGAATCGAATGGGGCATTACAAATAGATGTTACGCATTTCATTCGATCCTCGGGGTCGTACGCTCCAGGACCTGGTGTGTCTGATTTCACCTTATCGTGGAATCTCTAAAACAAAATTTTGTTTCAGACACAGGCATTCAATATCTTTAAAACAAATTTCCTCGGGTGTATTACTTTTGCAGTTTGTGCGAATGCGGGTGATTCAACTAGATAAGGGTCACATTTGCAGACTGTCTTGAGGTATCTGTCAAACGCACCTTTCACGTTGTAGCTGTTCGGGGCTGGAATGTTCTGCGCGTAAAAATTCACCCTGAACATTTTCAATTACAAACAACTTCCAAAAAGTTACCACGCGACGAATTTAGTCACGGTTAAAAGTTACTTCGAGCATTTTTCTTCTGTACAGGCTGTCGAGGTAGCGTAGCTGTTTGGAAGCGCCCCTTTTTGCCTCCCTTACTTTCTCGTCACGTATCTGAGCCGCAGTTTTCTTCGTGTCGTGCTCGTAATCTCCTGGACTAGGAGTCAAAGAGGGTCGTGGTTCGGTTTTGCCTGTCATTCTGCTCCAGAAGTTTCCTTTATACTTCAGTGTAGTATAACACGTTTCCTAAGAATTGTATCGATATATTAATGTCACTTAACATTTCATTCTTTATGGTGTTTTCTATATCACAGAATGGGTTTTCTTAAATTATTTTAGTTAATAAACCGTGAGTACCCCGCGAGGAATATTGTAAAATTCAGGCGGCTCATGTCTGATTGGAGGATTTTTTATGAGAACACCGTATTGGTTGATATCGTAACCGGTGTCAAATTTTCCTGGGATCGTCGTAGATCGGGGTAAAGAGGAACGAGGTGGCGGAATTACCCAAAGCTGGCGAAAACCATTAATTAGAAGCTTCCAAAAAATGAATGAATTATTCTGGAATTGGAACAATTACTTTTCCAACAGATCCTCTGAATTTACAAGGATGAGATCTTGTTTTCTGAGGCTTGAACAAATCCTCGGACAAATCATATACTGGACCAGGTCCTTCGTGTAGTCTGTATTTGAACCTGACATCGGTGAAGTCAATACTGACACCACCCTAAGATTATTGGTATTCTTGTTAAACACTGTTCAAATTTAATTCATAAAATTTTCAAAAACTACTTTCTGGTATGTGTTTTCGTGGTCCTTTTATGGTGTAAGAGCCAGGACCCGGCGTTCGCTCTGCATCCTTCGATATTGCCAAGGTTTCCCTTTTTGCTCCACAGAGAAAGGGATAATTTTCAGCTAAAAACAAATTACACCATGCTTCGTTATGTTTAAAGGCGTTCTGGATGATTCATAACCGTACTTAGAAGTCTAGGTGGGCAAGATAGATTTGTTGGATCATAGGTTCCTGGACCAATATCGGCAGGCGTTTGGGAGGTCAGTTTTGAAAATCTTTCAACCTTATCGTAAGCCATATTCTACCAGAATGTGATTTAGATGGAATTTATAACCTATTCGTGCATTCATGCTAAGAGAAGAGGAAAGACAATGGACAACCTAATTCTTCGATGATCGACGTCTCTCTTGACCGTAATAATCTGCAATTTCCCTTTATTTCATGGTGGCATTTCGATGTATTATCGTCCCGTTCACCGAATTGAAGTTCATTATTCGCATTGCATCACGATCGAAGAGGCACGCAACAAGAAAGTGGTCTTGCATGGCAAAGCGCATCAGATAGGATTGGTACGGACTGACTGCTTTCACTAATGAATCATTTCGGCGCGAAAAAACGTTATTTGTTTACGATAATTGTAACGGCGTTGCGTTCGCGCCTCGAAGGACGCTGTTTTCACTTCTTTAACCTACTTTTTTACAGCCTTCACCTTGCATAAATTTTCGGCCGGGCCAGTTAATAATTTCGTACTCGTTATGCGAAACCCATTCGCATTTTTGACGCTGAAATAAGAGATTATCGTTTGCATCAAATTGAAAACGCCATATACACGCGCGCTCGAATACATCTGGGAAATGCGTGTGCGCGCGGCTGAAACTGGAGTGGAGGTTTCTACGACGAATTAACTGGAGTGTTTTGCAAGTGATATCGCGTTTTATTGCATCATTCGATGAACGATGAACGTATCAAAGAGCGACCGTGAAGAATTATCGTTTCACGTAACGACAACGTTTCTCTTGGCGCTGCAATCTATTCCAGTGATGGGTAACTCAGCGCTCGTCAAACTCAAGAATCCCAATACGCAAATATGTCTGCGATAAATCTGCCTCGGTTGCCGATCACTGATCTATTCGTTAAATTTCATTGATCCGATAGCTCCTCCAGTAACATAAATAAAACTAATCACTTATAGAAGTTTTTCGTGCATAGAAATTTTATTCGAGTACAATGAATATAATTACATTTAATTATTATTTTGTATAGATGAAAAAGATGATCTATAGATCACTAGCCTTATTTCTCTAGCGATGAGTTCGCAGTATGTCAGAGGGCACCACGTGTACCATTCGTAAGCGTGTTTGGTCGATAATTCGAGATGTTTCGCACTGGAAACGAGGTGTGGTAACAAGGTACGCTGTTTTTTAACGTCAGTGAGAAACGTTTATCGTGTGTAATTCAGTGATTTGAGGTTCGTTTTTGTGTGAAACTCGACGAACAATGTGGAATGATAAGGAAAGGTTCGACGGGATGTTGTTGGCTTTGGCCCAGCAGCACGAAGGTGGTGTACAAGATGTGAGTGACTGTTTGTTTGCCGGTTTAGGTTATGTTTCATTCGTGTGATCAACGTTAATTTGAGAATAAGTCACGAATTACTTAAAAAAAAACCATTGTTTGATTCACAGCTGTTAGACACGATCTTCAATTTCCTCGCGAGAAAAACGGATTTTTATACGGGTGGCGGCGTAAATGGTGCGGAAAAGGTAAATCCTTTGTCAGCCATAGACAATAATGTTACATATTACACCTTATCTGTGATATTAGTAACATGTGAAATACGTAGTATAGTTATAGATGCTTTGCCTCTATTATATTTCAGCTTCTCCTTAATACATTCGAAAAACATGTACCCACTGCTCGTACAAAAGCTGTCATTGAAAGAACAACATCCGGACACAAAGAAGCGTTGGAAAAGAAGAAGCGAAAAGAGAAGGATGAGGAGGAAAAAATTAATTTTGAATCTAAGATTGTCGAACTGACAGATGAACAGGCTGCTAAGTTACAAGAAGAAATAAATAAGGTTTGTTTAATACTGCTGACTATGATTCGTGCATATGTATATTCTTCTTAATTTTATTTGTCCTCTTGTCTTAGAAAACAGAGGAAGAAGCACCCGCAGTTCCTGGGCCTAGCGGTGACAATGCTGATGCTGAGAAGAAGAAGGAGGAGAACATGGAGGAGGACGAAGAAGAGGATGAGAAAGAAAAGAACAAACTTAGGCCTAATAGTGGAAATGGCGCGGACCTGCCGAATTATAGATGGACTCAGACCCTGCAGGAACTGGAGGTGAGTACTTTTAAGACTATGCATGAGAATTTTAGGGTTTGTAATTTCTTAATTTCATTTATTAACCAATATAATACTGGACCAAAGTATATTTTTACTATTGACAAGTCATGCTCAGTTAGTGATTTCACATACGTTTTATTTATCCGGGCGAGGATAGGGAACAGGTGAAATAAAACAACGTTCTCATTCCTTATGGTTTTGACAGTTTCTTGTTGAATCGACGATTAATTAATACGCAAGTAATATCACAGTTGCGAAAAGCGACCGGCGCGATCGCTCCTCGTTGCTTTTTCCGTACAATTCCTAGAACGACACCCCGACGGAATCCAGGTTTGATTCAGGCGTTTTGTTAGTAACAATTAAATAACGATCCCTAAGTTAACATCCGCTTATATCTTACTCCCGCCTCGTCGATTGCTCCTCACTGTCCGTCAACGTTAATCGAAGAAGTACTATTTATGTGTGTCTCGCGCACGAGACTTTCGAAATTTCGTTGATAACGACGATACCGTAACCATCTAACGCGTTACAACTGCATCGTGTCGGTTCTCCACTTAACTCTGTTCGAATCGCTCCATTGGCTTTGTTCACGATCTCAAGATCGTTCGGGGAGAACCGATCCGAATGGAACGAGAAAGCTGTAGCCTATACACGCATCGAATCTTATTTAAAAAGAGAAAGGAAACATGGTGATATAAAGGTTCTACAATACTCGTCGAAGTTAGAGGGCTCGCCAGCCCTCACGTGGAATACTCGAGGGCTCCAACGAGATAGGATCCGCGTTGAGCTATCTGTGTATCCGCGCATACTAAAACTAAGTTCATTACATGAATGTAATTACTGAGTTTTCACGTACCGCACGTCGAACACGGTGCAATACAGCCTTTGAAACATTATCTCGAATCGAGAACGTCTAATCGAGCTTTTTTTTTTACCCTAACGCTCTAAGTGGTCAGAATATACATGTACAGTGGTATAATACGAATAAATCGGTCGCTTCTGATCAGGGACGTTCGGTTTCAGTTCATCCGCGTCTACTAGGGGAACGATTTACGGTCCCCATGTTTCGTTGTCCGCGTGTTCTTCCGTTTTGTTCGCTGTCTCGCAGTAGATCCAAACGTCCACGGTCACCCGACTGCTAACCTCGGCTTCGGCCTAGTGATACTTGTCGCGAATTCTCACTGGAACCAAAAGGAAATAACACGGAGACCGGTGGAGGATTCATTTAAACACAGCGACGTTAATGAGGAATTGAAGAGCTCAGTTTTAATCAAATACAGAATTTTAACATAGTTGTGTCAAACCTAGTGTAACAGAACCGTGAACATTCGTAAAGTCGTCGCTCTGGTGATTTCAGTGCGTGGTAAGAACATTACCACTGGACTCCAGAAGACCATGAAGATGATGATCAGTTTTTGTATGCTGTACAACTTAGTGTACAATGGTTAATTATTAGAAAGAAATCTTGAAACATATATTAACAAAATACTATTATAGAAACCACGAATCTTTTGGCTCGAACTTATGAAGACAATGTGTGATAAGACATACACAAATTCATTTGTGTCCATTCAGTAAACTCTCATCCACGTCACAACAGTTCTAATTGGACACGAATTCCGAGAAGATCAAATCTACCTAAGGAAGCTCTTCAATTAGGGAACAGTGACTGGAGAATACTCACTTTCCATGTAAAGGATCCCAAGAAGCAGGCCGACCATGAACAGGAAGCTCATCGTGCATACGAGCACGGTGAGCTGGTGTCTCGCGCAGCAGGACTTCCTATAGACGGTGGTGGGTCTGCCTAGACCGTTCACGACGGTGAAGTGGGTGCTGCTCGCGACCGATGCGGTGTCCGTCTGTTTCGGCGCCGTCACCGTGGGCGGATGAATAGCTGCGAGATTGGCCAGGTTCGCAGCTGTCAATAGCAACGTGCCCGACGCGGCACTCTGCAACAGACGAGGGTGACGATGTAACGAACGGTCAGCGAATTTTCGAGTCGAAATCGCGCGAAACGCCTGCGGTCCTCCTCGACACGATCGCGGTCAAATTGTAATTGATGAATTTATGGACACGTGTGAGAGTCGTGAAAGTTGATGTACCGTCGAACCTTGTTGGAGTCTTGTCGGTGGTTCACGGTAACGTGAGAAATTTCTTCGGGGAAATCTGAAACGTCTTGTACAGTCCAGGAGGTCTTCGTAATCGTGATACTCCTTTGGTACAAACTGTTTAACATTACTTCTAAAGTCTTGGAAGACTCCAGTGCAGCAGTTTGAGTCCTGTTGCTCCATTAATGATAATACAAAGAAGATACAAACCTATTTAAATGACGCTGGACAACTTCTGATGGGTTCGTGGGATCAGAGACGATCCTATGAACCTTGTTCGAACAGAAATGACCTTAACGTTACCAAAACAGATTTGGAATACTCAAAACTTTTCCAAGAATCATACTTGATATCCAACAAACCCATTGCACTCGCGTTTTCTCTAAATCCTCGTAAACCTGTAGCAGTATGTCTTCGTTTCGTTGTGTAAGACGGTTGTTCTGGCAAGTAGTCAGCTATTCCACCGAGAGAGCATTTCCACCGCTCGTCGGTAGTACATAAACGGAACAAAAGAACCGTGATCCGTAAATCGGTTAGTCCGTCAGGTCTACGTTCGTCAGACAATTCGTTGTCCGTCGTATGAATTCCGTTGCTTGGACTATCCCCAATCGTGATCTCGTTGGACGTGGAGACTCTCGCTTACGTGTGTACTGGCGGTCGAGCCTTGCGAGGACGTGGATCCCCGGGAAGGAGAGTTCGGGTGGAGATGATGATGAGCCCAGCTACCATTCTCGCTGTCCCTCTCGCTTCGTCCGACCAAGGACGGCCTTGGTATGTGCCAGGAAAGCGGGCTACCCGCTACCGCCGTCGTGGCCGCCGTCGCCTCGATCTGAAACCAACGTAAATCGACGTGAAGCTTTTGATTGCATAAGCGATAATGTCGCGCCGATTACACTTCTGCCTTCGCCCGCATGTCCTTCCACCTGCGACCGCGTGTCGTTTATCTGTCGCCGTTCGAACATTACTCTACATGCAGTTATACGCGGCCAGGGTATCGCCGTTCCATCTGTTCGACGCGAGCACCGACCGCGAGCGATCGGGATTGACCAATAAGCAGATTAAGTGGCCACTTAAAACGGTGTATTTTAAGCAAAACCGAACACCCTCCGCGGCCCATTACCTTTTAGAGTTCCCTGACACATCTTTCCCTGGTCTCTACCGCGCGAATTTAAACGTCGAAAAAATGTAAACGTCGCGAAATTAATTAGCCACATGAACGTCGTCGCCACTGGAAACCCAGCTTACGCGATTTTACGCGATAATAAAGCGCGCCAATGAGCCGGGAGAGAGTAAGAAAGCATTGTATTCAAACGTTCTAAAGAGTGTCGCAACCCCGTTCATTGTTCTAGCCTGGTCCCATCTGCGGGTAGCCTTATTGTCTGTTTCAACGACGACGAAATACACGGCGGATGATGCACCGAACGAAACCACGTGTCGTCCCTTCTAGAATCTTGTCCGTAGTGAGAAAGAGAGAGAAGAGAGAGTCGTATCCCTTCACGATATTCCAGGGCATTAGAACGATAGATCATTGGTACCAATCGTCCATTCTTTGTAACACAACGATTGCGCACGCGAGTTGGGATCAATCGAGTATGACGTATAGAGGAACGAGTGGTTTCGGGATCGCTCCCACTTTTCCACGAAGGAAGAATTTCGTCGGTCCAGTGGGCCCACGCCGGGGGCCCGGTCTCTCGACATTCCGGTTTGCTCGTTGCACAACGACGCGATATACTCTCGAATTCTGCTGTTGGACCCGTTGCTGGTAACGTTCTACGTTATTTTTTGCGTTTCGTCGTTGTTGTCGTCGTCGTTGCGCGTTTCCTCGGTTCAGCGAAGCACGGTCCCAAGGTGCACGGCCGCGAACATTTTCAGGGCCAGGCGCCAAACCTGCGGACCATTTCCGTGATTCTCTGACACTGGAAGTTCTCCCCCCCCTACCTCCCCCTCATTGACCACGTACGTACGCGTGCGCGTACACACCGATTACGCCGGTTAATTGGCCATTTTCGCACGTAAATCAGCCGCGTTTCGCACCGCGGTGGCCTACCTTCGCCGTTGCCCACCGGCCGCCGCCCAAGGTCCGAGGTCTCTCTCTCTGCCTTCTTTTTCGTCCCCCCCCCCCCGCGCGATCGGTTTTTCAAGCGGGCCTATGCTCCAGATCGAAGGTGTATCGGCTCTAATGGAACCCAGCATTGGGGCCCGGAGACCGTCCGAGACAGGATTTATGCGTCCTGTCCGGGCGTGGCCGATACACAGAGAATAACGTGGAAGCAGCCTTGTCCGGTGCATTTTTGCCGATCCCGATCTTCCGGTACTTGCACGAAACGAGGGCCGAGGGCAAAGCGTCGGCTCGATCGGGCCGCTGATCTTTGCGAACAATTCCGATCGATCCGATGACGCAGATCGATCGGGAACCTTCGACCATGGTATCGTTAACCCTTCGATTAACCTTGTGGCCAAGTTCGTCTAATGATTATTGTGAGAAGGGATGTTTTCGATGATATATTGTTCATCGTAGAATTTTCAAGTTTAAAATGATTGAATTGCATCGAGTATATTGAAATTAAATGCCGCGACCTGCATCTGGCGCAACAGATCCTAGACAATGGAGAAGTAGAACGGCAACGAATCCGTCGGGAACCGAAGTTTCATAACTGAATCCCGATACTCGACAGAGCGCTGTGTCGCCGGTGACAGGTATTCGTTGCGCGGCGCTCGGGTATGTCTCGAAATTTTTGCCCGACACGAGAGGTCTCAGCCCTGTCGGTGGGAGATAGAGACGCTGTTGCTCGGCCCAGAAACGAGAAGGAGAGAATGGCCGACGCTCAAAGAGAGGCGTCGTGAAAAATTTTTGTGGAATTCAATACAGTGGTCAGCCTCGAAGCGCCGCACCTGTGCCGGGCCCACGTAATGCGACACTCTTGATTTTTTACGCTGACCGCTTATTTCTCTCCGGGACTGTGCGCGCGCGGGAGATTCGAACAGTTATTCTGGCCTCGATCGTCTTCCCACCGTGTTTGGTAGGTTGGTCGAGTGTGTTAACAACGGGAAGACAGAGTCGTGAGCAATCATCGTCGAAAAGAGCAAAGTTAAACAAAAAACCCCTTCGGGATGGTGGGATCAGGAAGTATTAAATTCATTAGTTAATCGATATTCGCCTCATTCTGCCGGATCGCATTACTCTCTTCTGGTTTTTAAATAACCATGATTCGGCGAATTTAAGTAGACTGAAGTGTCCGTGTCTCTTTTTGCCGGTCCATTCGCTTTTTGTTTGCTCGGTCCCGATCATTTATGCAAAAATTCCCGTTCGCCAGTGGAAGCCGGTGACTCGATTGGAATTTAACTCGGAGCAATTTAATTCGTTAACCGGTTGCATTAGGTTCGATTGCGCGCGAATCGAGAAGATTCATCCGGGAACGGACACGTCAGTACCCACCACCCTCGGGCTACGTTTTCTCGTTACAAGTCGGAACGCTTGAGGTTTGCCGCGGATTAGCGCGCGGCACTAATGAACATCGTCCGAACGGGTGCGTGAACATATGATCATAAAAAGATATATGTTACAAGGTAGCCGATAACAGACTCCGTGGTTTCACCTTGTTCATTCGGAGGCACGGATGGCTTTCGTTCGTCAATGAGACTCGAGGGGCATAGGAATGTAGTTCGTGAAAATGTTTCCTTGTCTTTGATTTGTGGCCATTGTACGCCTTCTATGGAGCTTCGATATATAAATATGTTAATAGAGGCGGTAGTATTCTTGAATTTTTAAAGAAAGAAAGGTTTTCGACAGTTTGAATGGAATAATTAAATTGAGAGCTAAGAGTTCGGTCGACGGATCCTTTTGAACTCGTCCCTTCTTTCTGGTTCGTTCCCTTATTGCGTACCTTCGATTTTGAAATTTTTTGTCGCGAGAAACTTTAGAAATACAATCCCTTCTCCATACACGGATGGTTCAAAGTTCCAAACAGTTTCTTTCTTCGTCGCTTAAATGTCGAAAATGAACAGAGTACTTTATGTAAGAATGCTTTTATAGTCGGGGATTCCCAGCTCCGACTAGAGAACTGTGCAAGTCCCCCTCTCCACGCACGCTGTCCGATGTCTGGACAGTAAGCTTCTTTTTTCCTGGACACACCTACGATCGAGCAAACCGGATTTTCTATACTGTCGCGGCGCGTTCACCCTTTCCGTGTACGTCGACCTTAATATTTCGCCGTCCGATGATTCTACTCCTAGCCACGCGTTCAAATCACCTCTCGTTCGTATCGCATTACTCACGATTTTATTACGCGAAATCAACCTGCACAGGTCGTTTCAGTTTTGTCATTGACATTTCTATTGTTCCATCGACTACAATGTCTCTCCATATAAAACACACGGATCCATTAAACGTTAGATACCAGTTTACTCGAGTTTCTTTCGACCGACAGATCGCAGTGCCTATCATAGACAAAGCTCGTTGTCCCTCTAGACTTCGTTCAAGGATGTCTCTAATAACAGCCGACATTACGTTCTCTCGGTTGATATAATGTAACGCCTTAGTTACGTCGGTGTCAGGTAACAATCAGAGGGAGTCATTACACCGGCCAGGCTAGTTAAGGTGAACGCAATCAAAATCGCGCGCGAACGTAACCACTTCGATCCGGATCGACCGTATCCTCCCTCGCGAGAAAAACTGAAGTGAAAAAAATGAATGTAACAACGTCTCGCGACGCATAGTAAGCAGCGATTTTATGAATCGTGCAACCTATTATTTACCACTATTAAAGATGAGGAGGCAATAATTTTAGTAATGCGCGAGTTTCGACACATTCCGGCATCTTCGCGCGCTAGTCGGCCCGGTTTTCGCGGCTCGATCCTCGTCACGGGTAAACGTTGCCACACTGAAAACATAAATCTAAGGCCCCCTTTTGCCGCGCGATCGTCTACATATTTTGCAACGTGCCTGGCTCATTATATCGACTATTGCACTCCGTGCGCTAGCGCGCGTTATGTTTACCGGTCTCGCGCCGAGCTGAGAAAGAATCGGAGTCGTTCGATTGCGATCATCTGCTAGGCGAATCCTCTCGCGTTCGATCCGTATCATCTGGCATCATTTATAATCGACACTTCGCGGACACGTCGACGAAAAGTCCTTGAAACAACTCTGTTCCGTCTAAAGTCTAGACTCTGAATCGAACACGAACGTGTTGCACGGAGTTACGAAACGGATTCGGGAACGAGGGGAGCTTTTTACAGCTCGTGAAATCGGCTGCATGCCTCCTGTCGAGCTTCGCGATCTTACCAACTGTCCAATGTTTACGATCTTGTCCTATTATCTTGTTTTATCGGCGGGATCGGTTATTAAATCGTGTATGGCGCCGCGTTGACTTGAGAGAAGTCGACGTATGAAATATTTGAACATTGGATAACCATTGGGAACGTGTCGTCCGGTGTTCTGTTATTAACCCTCCGCAGGCAAACGTATTTCTTTATACTTCGTAGGCTAACTGGGTTGTTTATATCCAAGTCTAGTTTTTTTACTGTTTCAGGACATAAAAAGATCTGAAAAAATTCTGAGATACTCACGAAAGCCTGTACCATATTAAATAATATTTCGTTAAGTCAAACGTTTAAAACTTTTTTCAATAAAAGCACGAATACGGAGGAAAGTCCGGGAACAATAGGATTTCACTTGGGTCGTCAACGACCTACGTTGCCCACTGCTCTGCGCTGTACCATTTACTGCAATCTCATCTTGCGAATAATACCAAAAATAGTAGACTCTTTCAATTGAAACGATCTGTATATCTTCTATAGAAATCCATACATACGAACTTCCCGGTGTTTAAAATCCTATTTGAAATTCTAGAAAAGAGTCTCCGTAAGAAAGTTGTGGTCCACCGCTGGCCATCGTTACAACACGAATTCCATAGATTTGCAAATAAAGTTCACGGGTATCGGCGTTCCCCTTATTCACGGAAGTCGAATACACCGCCTATAGGCGTAAGTTCCAGCGAGGCGCATTTCGGTTTTAAGACCTCGTCGTTCATGTAACCGCGTCGCAAGATAACAGAGTTCGTTCCGCGGGTTACGGTTGAAAGAGAGTCCCGGTGAAAACTCTCGGAACGCACACTCGTACATACAGGTAAATAGGAGAACGTGTGCGCGCACGGAGACGCGGCGATGCACACCGACCGATTCAGGAAACGGCTTTCTTCCTCTTCTACGGACGATTCTTCCTTTCAACTCTCGAAGATTCACGCCGCGGTAACCCGAGGACTTTCGTTCTCCCGCTGCCGCGCCGATCGTCTGTTAACCGGTAAGCCGAGTCGAGTGTTTGCCAAGCGTTCGTACGCGAAAAATAATCCGCCGTTGCGATCGAAGGGAGACCTTTACTAAAGGAACAACGTCTAAGAATATGGCCACTGTCGTTTTAAACGATCGACGAAATTTATCGGTGAATCGATTCACCTTGATCGTACCACGCTGTATTCGATCACAGGCTAAACGTTCCGATCGCCTTAACGAGCACAGAAGCGTTCTCCGATAATGACGGATGATTACCAATAAGGCGCCTCACCACGTTGATGTACAATATATATCGGACTTCGATTCATCGTAGAAACCTTTTGCCGGCGTTTCGAGCGGCCGTTTTTTCCTTGCAAATTGACCTGGTATCTACTAATTGGCAATCAGACCGACCTCGACGACGCACGGAAAGAGGAAGGCGAGAAGGACATTTAGACAGACGCCAATTTACGTTATAGTTTTCACGCTTCTTCGCCGCTGGGATCGCTCTCGACGCGAGGGAAAAAAGAAAACTGTGGACAGAGATGGGACTTTATCGCGTAATGTCGCTACGGAAGTTAGGATTGATCGATGTATAGAGGATGCTATAGAGTTAATTGTATCCGGGATCATTAGGACGTTTCGGAGCGATCACCGTAATAGTTATTATTCGGATAATTAAATCGCGGTCGTCATTACGGTTAAATGATCGTTGGGGTTATTAAACAAACGTACTTACACTTTTGCTGGAATTCGAGTGGAACCGAGAGCGGTACAGTAAATTCTCGATGAATGCTCGGAAAAATCTCTACGTTTAATGTTTCTGTTTCATCCCCACTACTGCTTTTAATCTTTGTCGGCCATCGGCGAAATACAAAGGCGAGCTACTGAAGCTCGGCCTGAAATTTCTGACGTGTGGAAGTAGTGTCCCTCTACGATAACTATTCCAAGATTTACTGTAGATTCTTTTCGAACGTTTTGTCCGTATTCCTTGAACCTTTATCGATTTTAATCTGGTAACTGGAGTAAATTCTCATTAATGGTTACAGACTGTCTTACGTTGAATTACTTTTGAAAGGGTTCTGTCAATCCTCCGAATAGACCTAGTCCATTTTAACTTCCGCTGAAATTTCGAATAATATGTTATATCTCTGTATTGTCTCATGTCCTTCGTCATCGATAATTGCAGTGGGCGCGTATCAGATATTTCACGCCACCATACCACGAAACGCCTTCCCATTCGCCGTGGATAACATCTCGTGGGCTGCGAAATTGCTAGGTACGCGAGCGAACATTTTAACCTCCGGTTCCGCGTACAATTCAGTTCCACCTTTCCGGGTGAGTCGTGAACCACTCGAGGAGGCTCGTCGGCGTTATGTCATCGGGGATCTAGTAGCGGAAATTTAATTAGTCCCTGTGATTTGCACGCTCGACTACTCCTTCGCGTTCCCTTTACGATCCGTCGAAGAATTCGCTGTATATACTCGTTTATCTTCATTAGCCTTCGGTGGAAACCCTCCAGTATCGCCGCTGGCTATTTCGTCAAGTGTAACGAGAGATTTAACTCCGGCAGCGCAACGCTACCATTTTCCTCTATGGCTAGTGACCATTTTAACGCTGGAACCTCAGTTTTCACGAGCTTCTAATTGGCTGTATATAGAAGAATTCCTTTTAATTGCCGGTCTTCGAGGATGTCGTTTATATTTCCGATGCGTTGTTTATGAGATGCTTTACGCTCTCAGATCGATTCTTCGTTCAATTTCTTGGAGGTTTTTAACTTGGCTAAATCGCTATTCAGGCTTCGTTTTTAATTATTCTTTATTTTCTCTTATTTATTTTCGTATCTCTGAATTTGTCACCTTTCTTCGAGGTCTGTTCTTCGGTGCTTACTATTATTATAAGGTAAAGATTGTCCGCCTTTCGATTTCTACGCGTAAACAAAACTTTCGCCCGTTTAACAAGCCTCTTGACACGGAGGCTGTCCCCGAAACTCATTCGTGTCCGCCGAACTTTCGTTCGCTTTCTTTCCTTGCGCAAAATTCGAGCCACGCGCTTAGGAGCGAGTCAGCGGGACGCCGAACGTGTATACATATATAAGATTTACCGCTATCGGCGTCGATAATACCGCGAGCCAACGTTCATTTATCGTTCCCCGTATAGCCTGGAGCGTCAGTCACCGAGATCGAACAAGCCCCGTCGATCCACGAAACCGATCGATTCCAGCCGGTATTTTCCTCCCGCGAAAAGCCGACGCGAGGCTTCGATAAATCAACGAACCCCGATCGAAGCTATAAATAAAGCGAGCCGAGAATATATTGATTTCATAACGCCCGGGCAATTCTGTTTTGCAAATTATTGACGCGCGTCTCTCAGTCTACGCTGTCACGAGTCGATCGATTCCTACGATAAAGTATAGGTTGCTGAAACGGTGGATTAATGTTATTAGTCGAACCGAGATCGAGGCACAAGTTACAGGTATTTATTTACCATTTTATCGTCGATAGAATGCACTTTTTTTTCATCCGTTAACCTGCAAGCTGTGACCACGGTATTAGCCGTTTTTGCATTCGTAAAAATACAGTTAAACGTACGATGAAATCCTCCCAGGTTTGTGTGCAACAGCCAAACGCATCGTCGCGTCACGTTCTCCAGTCATCGACGTGAAATATCACGAGCGCGCGTTCCACAGGATCTTGCTCCGAGAAACCTTCTCTAGGTCGTTCGGAACCGACACCGCCTCTGGCCAATTTGCATTTACAACGTAAATAAAGAATCTGCCGTGGCGGCGGCGCCCCGAAATTGCGACACCGCGCGGAATTACGTCCGACTCGCGTGCCACCGGGCTAAACGAGGCGCTCGTGTTACACAGTTTGCCTTTCTCATTGCATCTGTCTCGCCTTCTTTCGCCTGTCCCCTATCGTCGACACGTTAAATGATTTATCTAATATGGTGTCGATCGTTCACAAACGCGCCAGGTCCGACAAATGTGTCACGATCCGTCAGATCGAGTCCTTATGCAGATGACGCGGGCAAGGATAACGCAATGTACATGTATCTCGACACAGCGAGCCTTGTGGGATCATTGGAAACGATTGTTTCTTTTTTCGACGAGCCATTTCCGAGACACGTTCGGCCGTATTCCATTCGAAGATCGATGAGATAGTTGGCCAACAAGGTTCACCCTCTCGGTGAACGAGGAACTGATTTTTTGGGTAGAAAAAAAAAATTGTCACGGTACTTTGGTATACGGAATGAAAGTTTGACACACATTGTATCTATCACGTAACCTAACGGAATGTCTCCTCGATAAACCGGCAAGTCGCGTAAGAGTGAATTACGTAATTACCAGGATGGTTAGGAATTTTAGCGTCTCTCTGTGTCATCATCGTTTAGTCATCGGGATTTCGGTTCTTTCGACTGGGCGGTGGAACCGACACGCCCAAGTGGAAGCGATAGCGATCAGTGCGTAAGAAGGAACATTAGATCCTGCACGATAAGTGTCAATTTACGGTGCACTTAATGGAGACGTTGAGGGCTTGATTACAGCGTTGTCGAGCGGTACAAAATTATATTCCCGGCATGAGAATGATCGAAGTAAACTGTTATGGGTCTAGATCCGTATCACTTCCGAGGATCAAGGTCCGCATATTGACCGCTTCAATAAAATCGCTCCTTTTTACTTACTCACGAAGTTAATGTAATCTTTATTATTACTCGAATCGTTTTCCACTACTTCCTTTTTCGTGAACTTGCTCTTACCGATCACTCTGTTAACGCTGAAATTGGAGCAGCACGTGCGTAAGGTAATTCCATATTAAATACAACTATACAATGATTCCTAGAAACTTGATTCTGTCCTTTGTCGAATGGAAAATTGTTTCCCAGCTATCTAGCAGTCATGTCAGAACCACGAGAATGTCACTTTTCATGGGAATAATCATCAAAAAGGACCATCCAGTTTCTATCGTAACCCATACAAAATACAAATGTCGCATAAATTATCGCGATCCTGTCGCGTTCTTTCCCCCCCCCCCCGCGAAAGTAATTTGCATGCAACAGGAGAAAGCACTCTACATTACAAAATCAATTTCACTGATTCGATCTTAGACCAAACAAAACCGCCGCCATGTCTCTTACGTAGTGTGTGACCCGATAATTGGACCTTGGTTCGAAAAGAGATTCGGCCGATTTGTGAGCAGACGTTTCCCTCTTAGCGGTCTCCCGTTAATGTTACCCTAGAGCTTTCCTAAACCGCACACGTAACGATCCGTCATCTGGTCGACGAACGTATTCCTCCCGTCCCAGAGATAAACGAGCCTCTCGTGGCTCGGCGTTCGAGTCATCAAGGCGGAAAGTGAAATCCAACGACGCGGTAGCTGCGTGGTCTCTTAAGGTCAACGACTGAAAATTGTTTTCGCACACTGATTAATTAGTACTCTAATCCGCCAGGGCCACACTGGATCCTTCCATCCTGTACGGATCGCTATATTTCCCTACCGTTGAACGATGGCGCAAGCTATTCTTGTTCCCGTGACACGAAGGCCATTCTGGTCGCATCCGCGAGATAAAGGACGGTCAGGAGAATTAAAAATTCGACATCCAGGGAAATATATCGTTGATTATTTATTTATTTATTTTTGAAATGCTGCCACCGGCATGCGAAGGCTACCGGCCAGTTTTGATGTTTCGGTTGTGAAGCTGTTATTTTTCACGAAACAGCGTCTCATCGGGTGAGATTTTGGCATACACGCGGTGTCTTTCGAAATGTATGGCAAAACCCGGAAGCTGAATCTTCTATAGGAACTTTCGTTTTTCGAAAGAATCAACACGTAGGAAATAAATCCTCGGGTGCCTCCGAATATTTAAAAAAGAAATTAAACGCTGCGTTATGTTTGCTTGGACTGTATTATCACCTGTATTTAACTCTACAGAATAGTATAATCACAAGGTCTAGGCCAGTAGTGGCGATCCTTTGTAAATGCGCGTTCCAAAAATTTATAAACAATATTTATTTAGTTGCTGACGTGTCGAGCAATTTTTAATAGAGATAAATCTAATAAAAGAAATAATTATTGGAGACTTGTACTGAATGAATTTTGAAAATTAACATAAAATTTCATGAACTTTAACCTGTAAAAATCGATATCAATTATATATTAATGAGATTTCTTATTCGTTTCCTTAGTTTAAAACAATTGAAAAAAGAGTCAGAATAATTTATAATTGCATAAAATATCACCGGTATATCACGTGCCAGCAAAATTTTCATAGGTACCACCACTAGCACGTGTGTCATACGTTCGTCATGTCTGGTTTAGGCGTTAAAGGGTTAAAAGATTTTCAATCGCTTCACCGCCATGTTGCTCTCAATACTTCGGTTCGGAATAGCGTTGTGCATGATTAAGCCCGCGATCAACGCGTTCCACTCGACTGGATAATAGTCCAACCCTGAAGTCTCTGGTGCACGCACATGTAACTATCACGATCCCCGCTTTAGAAGCCGATGATGAAACACGCGCCTCCACGCCTTCTAAATTGTAGGTGCGCGCGAAAGATCGCGCTCCCCCGAGATCAAAAGATCGCGGTCGCAGTTCCGCGAAACACCGGCGCGTTGTCAGGGCGAATGATCGATAACGGAGGCGACGAAATCTCCCTTTGAAAACGACCCAAACCTTCGTTTTCCACTTCGCTTGTATGCAGTTTCGCGTTTACAAGACATCCCCTCGCGACCGTACACGGCAAACACATGTCGATCGATGATCGATATCTATCCGACGATCGGGCGCGCGAGCAAGCCGTGTCTGCCGAGCAGCCGTTTTTTCCTTTATTTTTTGACCTTTCGGAAACGATTCGCTTTCTGTCCGGTAACGCGAGTTTCACTGCCGAAACTGTACAAGGTGAACGCAGTACATAAATCAGGATAATTCCCCCTCTCGCTGAAATGGTTCGCTGCGTCGATGATGTACAGGCCGTTGCAAAGTATGCGTACTCGATGATATTTACTGAAACTATGTTTCCTATTAATCTTAGTTTTCAGTGAAACTTTTGGAAAGAGGTTCCTGAATGTAGAAGATGATTAGCAGGTCGGGTATTAAAATTCTGGGTAGCTAGTTCGGATAGAAAATGTGCTGATACGACCTGTTGTAATCGGAAGAAAGAATCGTTCGACTGATCGAAAAGTTAGAAAGTCTGATTGCGTTAGCAAACGTTCCTGCGTCCTTGATTCAAATACCTTCCACGGTCCGTCAATTAAGGAACGAAAAAAGAAATTTAATTTATATTGACGATATTCCTGGTGTTGTTGAATTTTCGCGAAAACAAATTCTGAACAGTTGCTGTGACTTTGGACCTACTTGTACATGATTCGTAAATCTGGAGTGCCGATCAAAGTCCCCCCGGAGAGCCTGTAGAAACTTTAAATATTATAAAGTCATCGTTTACTTTCGGCTCCGTTCCTGGTCGTAAATTCCCTCGGATAAAGCCGATCGGGCGAGCTTGGGGTGGGGAGGAGCCGTTTAAAAAAATTATTCGCGAGCTTCGGCCGGCGCGCAGCTCCTACGTGCGGGGCTGTCTCGGCTAAGGTCGTAAACGATAGGACGCGAAGGAATTATGAAACGGGAATGTGAGAAATGGCCTACAGGTGGCTGCTTAACAGCTACCCGAGATTCAACCCGGAGCTACCACAGAACCATGGAAATCGTTTTTCAGCGAGACGTACAATCTACTTTTATTGCACGACGCCCACTCGTCTAGCTGCGTGGCAGCCTGTCCTTTTTCCTTCGACGTAATAACCAGGAATCCTGGCTAGGAAACCGCGTTTAAAGTTTAGACCCCGCTAGAGGCCAGGAGAAACTGGCTACTTTTCAGACAAGTCAACAGCAACGCGATCCCGATGACGTTTTCTATTATGCTGGAGTCAGTTCAGTTTAATCTCAATCAATGTTTAATCAAATGGTGGCACACCTGTCCCTTCCGTTAACTCGATATTTTATGTCAGAGGCAATTTCAACCATCTATATCAGGGGTGGGCAAGTTCTTCGATAATAAGATCTACATAGAAATAATAATACTTTTCATACATTTTCGAATGATCAAGAGCCACAGAAATAAAATATTCTGATACTGGTATATAATATACTACTATAATCTCAGTATCCGCTAAAAGATGGGCGTACAAAAATTGTAGGTTTGTTATAAAAAAATTGAAGGTGACTTTGAAAACTTTGGAACAAAAGGTGAGATTTTGTTCGCCTAACAGATATACAGCAAAGGTGTATAAGAACTTGATGACGTTTATTCAGCATGGAATATTATATTATTCTATAATTATACATGTTCATTCCGCAGACAATAGACCATAGATTACACGAGATCTTTCATCTGGTTACTAATTTTGCCTGTTCTTCATTCAGCCAGTATTCAGTAGAATATGCACCGTCCTATGTCAGACATCTCCACAGATTCACGATAGCTACAGACTGTTCCACACAGACCATTCCTATTGCAATCTGTACACGGTTCAGTTTCAGCATTACTTTCATTTGTTATCTTATACAAATAATATGGGAACAATATTGTCCTTCGTTTCCCAAGTGGTCGCCGCAACGGCGGCTCGTTTTTGCATTACATAAACCGTAGATGGGTGTCAGGCATATTAAGTATTCCCGGTGAACGGTGTGTTACGGTATACGCGTACGCGTATATTGCCCGTGAACCTAAAGTTGTTCGCGCCGTCTTATACCAGAACAACTCGATTATCGAGACCGCACCGAGAGTTATAACGAATCGTTCCCCTCCCCGGTATAATCGGCCGATCGTTGAACCGCGTTCTCCGTGGTAAACTTGACGCCGAAACGAGAACAAACGATACACAGTGCGCACGAACGTTCTGTAATTATCGGCGAAACATTAGGCACAGAAAAATCTAGTTCCTGTTAGATAACATCTGGTGAAATTTTTCCTCGGACTTTCTCGAAATTTTATTGAAGATTTTATGTAACGGGTATTCGAAGTGTCTGGTCGTGAGGAAGCAAACGTCGGCCTGTAGTAACGTAACGCGATTCCATTTAATTATCTCTCCGAAGTTCCAGTTCCTTTTTCATCGATCGATGATCACCTCGCGGATGAGACTTTTTTGTCCGGCGGTGTTTCCCGCCAAACAAGGACCCACTACCACGGATCGTGAAAGTCTGTCGAATCCATCAGTGTCGTGTAATCACGGTTACATCTGCGCGCGGGGAATCGAGGCCTCCCGATGGCGGAAGGATCATCGAATAGAAAGCGAGAGACAGCGAGACGGAGAGAAAGAAGCGCGTCCGTAGTTCCGCGATGCAACCGGCTCTTCGACCGGCAGCCAAACACCGCGTGTGTGCCGCCTCGAAATCGCTGCCAGCAAGAGTATACACCTGCGAGTCGAACACACAGCAAGAAAGAGAAAGAAAATCGTTGGACAACAGGAACTTACGTCTCGAACGAAATCCTCGTGTTCGTCGTTGGAGGCCTCTTCCACGTTGATCCGGATTCCCGACATGTTCCGGGGTGTCTCTCCCTCGCGAAACCACTCCAGTAATCGACAATGCACACCCTTCGAGAATACTCGAATGGGGGATTAGAGTTCCTAGGTCTCTACCGTACCAAAAAAAAAAAAAAGAAACTTCGCACCTAGGAACCCCTATCACACTGTCTTCTATTTTCCCCGGGTTACCACCACTCCCGTGAAACTTCGGGCTGATATGGTCCCCGGTTGATGTTCACGTAACTCCACAAGAAACCCACTCGGGTCACGGTATATTTGTGCTTCGTGCGACTATCCCCGGAGAGGAGTTGGGTCAACCAAGGAGTACCCAGGGAGCTAAGAATGTCCACGAGCAAGAGTTCGTTGTCCTTTCTCTCCCTATCGAGAGCAGGACAAACGGTGGTGTCCCTCCGCCCTGGATGATCTCCCTCTGGTCCGTTTATCCTTCCGATGAAAAATCGTACACGAATTCACTGGCTTAGGTCTGATCACCGTGCAGACCCTAAAACCATCAGAGATGATTCCCCGTGTCTGTTACGTATCTGTACGCGGGTAAGTAACCGCGCGCGGTGCCGTTTTGCCCGTGGATGGATCGTCTCTCTCGCACGCGTGCGACTAGAGTCGCCGTCACATCTGGCCTTTGGACTGGCTGCCAGCACACGGCCAGATCGGTTTTATACCTTCGTATCTCCCACCCAGGGTGACGAGCGAGCGCGCTCACGGCACGTCGATCCTGCACGCGGCAAGCAGCAGCTCGCCACCAGCACCACCACGGCCGAGGAGAGGATCGATCCTTTTTCTTTTCTGCTTCCTTCCTCCCCGTATACGTGTACTGTGTTTTACCAGGAACACGCAGACAGGTAGGTGCGCTGGCTGGCCGATTTAGGCGCAAGGACGAGCCACGGAATAAGGAAAGGGACACGATCTTGTACCCTATCCACGATTCCGTTGTCCGAATGGTTCGATCCTCTCAGCCGGACGAACGCTTATCTTACTCGTCTTTCTCGGTTTTATGTACCTGAATAGAGGAAACCGAGGACCGCCTTGTCTGACACCTTTTATCTGTATCGTAACTCGTATTACATACAACGCGTCGAACAGAGCTATTAACGTTTCGCAGACTTTCCTGCTCGTCGTCCATGGTGAACGCTGGTATATTCCACGAGATTAGTCGACGACCGACGGATTTACAACTGACGCTTGATGCCTGAAACGCTTTCTGCGTCGAGACGGAGATTTCGATACGCGCGGTCGACGCTTTCTTATCCGCTCGAGTCGTCGCCTAGGCTGAATTAATTCATTTTCTTGGTGGTTACCGGATCGAGTTCAAGTCAGCGTTGGTTTCATCTTTTTTTTCTTTCTTTCTTTTTTACGTGGGCATCCAAGTAACGTTGGTTCCTCCGCATCCGATCCTCCTCGTTGCAAACCTGTTCCCCCGTTTCCGGCCAGGTATGCGTAGGCACGGAGAAGTAGGAGGGTTCTCAAAGTTGCGGTCTTTTCTCGTCGGTTTGGTCTCGTCTCCGGTTGATTTGTTTGGGGAAAGAAAAGAACGTCGAAGAAGGGTGGCGACCGTGTGCGCCTGATCTCCCTCGAAAGATGCGCGTCACTTCTTTGTTCACCCTTGAACACCGGTTCTTGGGGATGCTGGGTATAGGGTGTTCAACGAAATACGGGTACGACGTTCGGAATAAACTCAGGATAGATGAATAGTAAACGACTTGGATGCTTTGTGGTAGTATCAAGTTGTGAAAAATTGCGATCGGACTCGAACTTCCTCCCCAATTAGGATTTAAATACAGGTCATCGTACACCATTTTACATAATTCTCGTGTTATTTCTTGAATTTGTCTTTCAGCTGCTTAACTGCTAAATTTATATTAACACGTAGGGAATAATATAATCACAAGGAAAGAAAATCTCAACATTAGATAAATTCCATTTCTTAAAATCTTCTCTTTCTTCCTAACCCCCGGTAATCAGTTTGATTCCACTGGACTCTTTTCCACGACGATCGAGATCAAGCGCAGTCGTCCGTCAGGGCGATTACTGTCACCGGACATCGGAGAATTACTTTACGTTTCATAATCCCCGCTCGTCACCGATCCAAGTTGCGCCGCGTGGATCGCGTGGGAGTCGGATTCCCATGCAGGTAATCTCCTCTATCACGATAACGTCCCATTACGACAGGATTCACGACTTCTCGAATCCGGGTCACGAAAAGAGGCACCCGCGGATGATCGCGTGCCGACTCGATACGGGAACTGGATTTACGTCTTAATACTACCGTCGTCGTGCCCCAAGCAACATCAGCCGTCGTGCTTTGAATAACCGAGACGCATCAGCCTGGAAATTACCGGTCCCCCCTTTCTCGATCGGTGAAATGCAATCGTTTCGCTGCGTCATCTCAAGCTGAAAAGCCAAAACTACCGGTGCCCACGAAACCCGAACGCATCACGAGGAAACGCGGTTTTGCGTAATGTTTGTCGATCCTCTGTCCGACTAGTTCCGTAACCTTGAGCCCCACCTGGATAGCCTCCACGCTGGAGTCGGAACTGCTCGGCCCCCATAAACCCCTCGAACTTTAATCGCTTCTCGGAAGCTTCTCTCGGCGTCAGGTGGATCTTGGAGGCTGAGTCACTAGCACGGTCCGGTATATACGTTTTCCGCGACTACGAGGACAGAAACGGAGAACCCCATTCCATTTGCGTGGTGACGTCGCCGAACTAGATCGGGGTCCTACTACCGTGATTAAATATTCCGATCAGGAGCCATCCAGCGCGTGGTTCGCTCTGTTTCCGGCAAGGACTGGCTATACATGTGTGTGTCTGACTTGACTCTCGTAGCTTCCGTCCTGACGCGTCGCGCTCGTTTCCACCGAGGCCGTAAATCTAGCCGAACGATCTCGAATCATTGAAGCTAAGTATGTAGCTACTCTCTGCATCGCGCAGCCTCCGGCTAACTCCAAGGCGAGGGGAAACGCTCGTCTCTGTGTCGATCGTACGTGAAACCGATCACGGACGTCGTTTAACAGAATGAAATTCGTCTTCGAAACAGGGGGAACGTGTGGCGCGTGCGTTCTTGCTCGCGTTGCAAGCAAGTTCTCGATCCTCTGTGTCGGCTCCGGGGCCTACGCTGTGTGTGACCTTCCGCCGCGGCCGATTCTGCGTGGATTTTTCATAATAAAGAGAAAGGCGTGCGCCAGGTATTATTGAGTAATCGCGGAGGCAAGGCTGCGGGAATCGCGGGCATAAAGATAATCGGTATGATCAGCGAATAACCCGTTACTTAATCGGACGCTGGAGAAAGGTGATGGTGGTGGCGTGTTGATCCGTGATGATAAAACACAAGGGGGACCGGTTAACCTGTCGCGTTCTGTTTTCCGTGGGGTTTGTGCGTCGCGGAGGAGAAATTTGTGGAAATTTTTCCCGCGATCCGTTCATCAGGATGCGCGGGAGGATACCAGGAAAAAGCGTGTTTTTTTTTTACGCGAGTACGCTCGTTTCCTGTGCGATTACAACGGATAAAAAATATATATTCGACGGGGTTTACGGGTCGCGTGTAAGAAAATACCTATCGTGATTCCCGTAATCTCGTTTCTCGAGGCACCGATCCACCACACAGATTCCCAGGCGCGCGCGATTCTTCTTTTCTTCGTTTCAGCGCCTCGTAAATCCATATTGTGCCGAGCGAAGTGTAATTCCCGCTTGTCAACGGGAAACGTAATTAAAGTTATTAGCCGGGTTTCGTAATTTCACGATTAATCGTCGTGCCCGCGTTTGTCGTGTCTCGTGTACGTACTCATCGTATGAAAATTGGTTTCGCTCATTGGGCCGATTCTTTCGATCCTTTTTCTAGCTCAGCATTGGTTCTCCGTTGATTTAACCTTTCGCTTCTAATGGCGATTTGTCTTTTTCACGATAATTAATTACATCGCGTATGTGTAGCTTTTTTTCATCGTACGATTTACACGTGTGAAATGTTTAAGAAATTCTTGAATTCTGGATGGAACGACGGGCATAGGTAATGTCACGAGACGCTGGAAGAAACTTGTCGAAGAATGTTAGGTTTTACTGTTAGAATGTTTAATGAGGAAAAGAATATGCTTCGATAAAACAGGCATTTTAAAGAATTCACTTCGCTTGTTCGCAACAGAGAAAATGATAATGTACGTTTCACTTGAATAACTAATTGTTGGTGTGGAACTGTTGAACCGTTCAACAATGATTTCTGTCAGAAACTATTGAAACTCCAGGCAAACGTGTCAGAAAACATATTTTCTCGCCGTCAGAAACAGCAAATACGATGCAGAAACGCAGGTATACACACGTTTCATAACTATGTATTTTCCTTCCTCATTCCTGGAGTATTAACAAAACTTTCCCGAGACAAAATCATGAATGAAACTTTCTAAAACAATCAATATGAAGATTCAATTAACCCCGGTGCCCTTGTCCAGGCTAATGACATTTTCACGTACAAATTTCGTAAATACTGTATTTAATTTATTCGAACAATACAGATTGGTTAAAACGACACAGTTCCAGGAAAAATAGCACGATCAGTTCACCTGGCGTGATTGATTAACATCGATCTGGTTCTAATTTTGATCTCAGCGAACACTTCCGTGCCACCAAGTGCTACAATCGTTCCATAGTTAAATCCAAGGGAGGCCGAGTTGCTTGTCGATCATGGCGGAAGTCAATTCGTCGTTCCCTTTAGCAGGTTTTTTTATTCTCTCTACCTGCTCCTATTCGGCTCCTTTTAGCGTAGCAAGGTCAAGCTTTCGACAGCTTCCTGATCCATGTCGCGCGCGCCTCTGGGCTTCGTGCAGCCCCGCGCGATCTACCGTCTTGTGTGCGTGAGGAACTTACTCGGTACGCCTCTCGGCTGTTCGTGTGTCGATCATTTCCGATCGCGAGCAAGGTCGAAAGGGATTGGCCACGCCGATCCTTCCTCTCCACGTCCCTCCGCCCCGTTCGATTTACCATCTCTGTTCTCTTCGTCCCTGTCTCGACCTCCTATCACAGCGGTGCTACCATTCAGCCATTAATTACTCGCGTTTTATAGCCACCGATGATCGAGCAGCCCGCGCAATCCACTCCGAATGTCGCGTCGTAGTTTCTGAATGAACTAAACGCTCCGTGTTTGAGATAGAATCCGGTTGGCGTGCGGCAATCGATGGAACTGATTAGGGAAGAGAAACGACCGGTGACCACCACGAAGGGATCACGGCTAATGTTTCCGTTAATAGTGGAACGCGAAGGTCTTCGAGCAGCCGGTAGGAGAATCGTCCGTTATTTACAGAAATTCGTTACGATCAGGTCGTATCGAGAAAAAGCTCCTTGTCGCTTGGGATGACCGTATACAGTAAACATGGTCGAAAGCAAATCTACACTTAAATCTGTGGTCACCGTAGCTTCGAATTTTTTTAGCAATCATCGAGAGATTGTTTAGAAACGTGTATGGAAAGTATCGTCGTATATCCTCGTGTCAGTTCGCTGTTACACGCGCGACACGCAAAATGCAGTTACAATGGCAGGATGCTCAGGGTGCATCGAGACGTCGTGTGTCCTCGGAACATTTTCCACGGTGCTCGACGACGTCGCCTGCTGTGTCCAGCGAGGATGAGCAATCTCCTTGGACAGGTGCGGAAATAACATCCTCTGAACGCTTATTGTTTCTACGCGTACGAATATCCTCGATAACGTTCGCGAAGATTACGTCGACTCCGGCGACTCGCGAGTGCATCGTCATCGTAACTCCATGAATATTCATGTTCGTGGTTTGTATGGGACCACGAGGATCGTTTCTATAAGATATTCCCAAAGTCACGATTGCGTAACTATTATAGGCGGTCCTGTCACGTAACAGGTGTGTTTGAAATCAGCTTAGAGATTTTCTCGGAGAAGATCCTAGGAAACGAACCACCTACTTCCAAGTTGAAGGTGAAAGAAATTCTTGTAGTGGACTGTTGTAACCTATCAGGAGAATGTCTCACCTGAATATGGTTATGCAAATACGCATGTACATAGGTGAATATACAGAAGGGAGAATTAAACGGGTATATAGTTCCTTTCTCCAAAGTATTGTCAGTTTATTAATTTCTTAACATCAGTAGAAACAATTAAAATATTTTCTACCTATGTTTCATAAACAGAGATTGTAATTGACTGAAACTATCTAGCGAGGCATTATAATGTTCTGTCAGTAATTTATTCAGTAAGTACAGCTCACACCTCACGATTCACCGCGTATAATCTAAACAATAAATAATGAGCCTCTTCTGCATCCATCTCGCGAAAAAATCGGCAACAATGGTTCCCAATTTAGCGTAATCTATTGTTCTGTCGAGTGTCCGCGGGACCCCTGCCTCCGCCGTCGCAACGATGAAGCCATTACGACGAACTTTCCCTATCGACGACCGCTGGGAAGACATTCAGGTGACGAAACGAAACTGGGTGGGTCGCATCGTCAGGTGTGAAACCTCGATATTTCGTCGTGACGACCAATACATTTTTACGCGAACAGGAAGTATGGTTTGAAGTGAACCGAAACTGGTCTCTGGATCGTGCGCAGGATCGAGGGCAGATCTGAGAACGGTCGTTCTGTGTACGCGACGCGGATATCCGCGTGCCGCTAACCAGACGAATATTTAGATCGTCGAATACAGCAACCGTGCCCCTGGTAGATTGTAGTCCGTAAAGCAGTTAAGCGCACGCGGGGTCTGGTCCGCACATAGTGGGTGATCAAATTATTATGAACACTTCGAAGTACCACCCATTTGAATTTTGATCAAGAACAATACTGAAAATACACTTATAATGCTACCTTCTTTATTACAAAAAATATCGTTATGTTTTTAATGACATATGACAACGATTATAATTTTTCAAAGAATATTTGTACAAATATTTCGTCACGCCACCCTTCGCATCTGGAATTGATTGAATTCTTCTCGGCATACATTCAACATTTTTTTGGACACAATATAATTCAATAGTATTAGAATATATAATAATCAAAGAAACCAAAAATCAACAGAAACGTATAAATCGGCAGTAACAAGTTGTATTTACGAATTATCAATGGTAGCACAATTTGGTGGCTTGTTATTGTATAAATATACTATAATTACTGAATATACCAAGATATAGTTAAATTGTGTGTCTGTATGTTAAGAAAAAAAGGGACACGTAATAATTTTACTGAAAAAAATATGAATGTAATTTCTCCATCTGTTCACAATTAATTTGATCACCCACTGTACGCGGAACACCTGTCACCAGGCCCCAGCGATCCCCCGAGCACAGACATAATCCATGTATAGAGGTTTCACGACCGCCTCCACCAGTCGACCAGCTCCGTTCCACGTGAGCCTCGATCCACGTCTGATCTACCAGGACGTGGAGAAACCCTCGATCCCAGCGGTTCGTGAATGGGTCCGCCGCGGGAAACGGACCCTGTCTAGCGAACCCGGACACGAATGCTGCTGTGCATTCCGTTATTACGTACTGGGCACGGATCCGATCGTCTGACCCAGAACCACCGGTAGATCCGTGCCCGTGAACCGTTCTACACGTCATCCGTACACGGGCTCTCGGTATAGTCAAACGTAGCCGCCTATAAACGCGAATTTATTCTCGGATACGATCGTCGTTCGTTGAACCGGATCCGCATACAGCCGATGAATAGGTTCTGGATAAGAGAGAGGGAGGATCGACGGGAACGAAGCAACGTGTGACTAATTTTGACCGGAGTTTCTGGAGATCCTTTTCACGCTGAATAGCTTACGTTGGGATCTGTGGAATCGGTAATTATCGCGTGTCGGTGATGATCTTGGGAATCATTGGAACGACTAGTGGATGATGTTGCATTATTCGCCAGTGCACTGTACATACGATACGATATTCGAGTTAATTAATCATCAGCCTGAATTCAAACGAATAGATTCTTCACGGTATCGCAATTATGTACATCCTCGCGATAGGGGTTAGAAGTCCGAGGGATCTTCCACACGAATCTCCTTTACGAAGTAATTTATATCGGAGATCGTTATACGGCGGACGGAAATGCTTAATTAATCAGTACTACGCTTAGCAAATTCACGGCGAGGTAGAGAGCGTATACCCGATCGCACGCAGATTGAAAGTGCCCGGCTCCGATTTCATTTACAAATATATACCGAGAGATATCTGGCCACGGTTGCTGCTGCAATTACCGCTTCAGCGTGTTACGTGCCCGAGCTATCGTTTGTCATTAAATGGTTAGTTAACGGTTGGTTATCGTTGAAGCGATAGCACGATCGAAGAAGTCGATAACTCGATCGGTCGTAAAAGCGTTGGTCCCTTTATTCGGGACGATTTTTCTCGGAACTGGTACCCACGTATATGTAATTCCTCGCGATACGAAGCACGCGAACGTGCAATCGCGTCCGAACCATGAATCAAATACACTTGGCCATTTTATCTTCGCGAGTCTGCGAATTGGTCCCATTCTTCCCAGGTTTTATTGCGTTCCGTTCGGAGCAAATAGTATACTAATTTCGACTAATTGCTTCTCGATAGGCGGTGTCTCGTTTGTTTTCCAAACGATCGATCTTCAGGATCTACGTATCAGACGATCAGCCGCGTTGAAAACACGTGAGATCAGAAAACTGATTTCCCACGTATTTGTACTCGTCCTCAAGCGGAAAATCCCCGGGATGACGGTTACCGGGGAACGGAATTCGGGTGAACCTCGTGAAATTGTTTTCGCGGAAAAAAAAGCGGTGCGTAGAGAAGACGACGTAACGATGAAACATTTGTTATTATGAAAATCTGGACCAGAATCACAAGAACAAAAGGGAATACGTTTAATGTGCGCATGTACGAATCATCTGGTCCCCGAATTATAGGTCTGTTTACGGACTTAGGTCGAACGGGAATACGGCGAATGAGAATCGTCGCGAAAGTGAAAGCGGAAACGGGAACAATGAAGGAAAGTTGCGAATTAATACGTAAACGGACTTTTCCGTAACTGCCCCTCTTCGACTCTGCATTTAATTAAACTGTTGCACACATATATACATACGTCCGGTACATCTAACCGATGGAGATCTAGGAGATTAAGACGCGTTACGCGTAACCAGTTGTATAATCGTCGTAATCGAGTGGTACACGTGGACTCCCTATGAGAGACACGGAATTATCAATAGCCATTAGTTCACGTAATAAATAATACTCCATATTCATAGGATTGTCACTATATATTGCTTGTTGAAGATTAACCTTTCTTCGAATTATGGGAGCCGCAGCAACCCTCCCCAAAATGGGAATATAAGCACGCTTTAAGAGGTGCTGATGGTATTATTTGAAAATGTATGTATTCCTCTATTATTTTGTCGACTTTTTAAACGTTGCAAAGCAAATTCGTTTCTACTTACCAGTTCCAGAAATAATGGATCTAGAAAACCATCTAAACTTGGAAATCTGAATAAGGGTTAAAAATCATTAACACTAACTACTTTTATATACCTATTCGTACCGTATTTAAAACCAGTTATTGAGGTACGGTTAGTGTTAAGGGTGCGTATCCACTTTTTAGAGTAGTGGATCAAGCATTGCTTGGTTGCGTATGAAGAAAATGATTCGTATAGTGATATGATACGATGATACGCAACAGTGATACGATAGGAGAACACGCAATAAATGCATACGCACCTTAAGATGCGCGATAGAGTTTCCTCGATCTCGATTGATCGGTCTTAATTTAACCACTCGACAGACACCTCCACACGTTCTGTGCTCCAGTTTCACGTTCGTTGAGAAGGATATCGAGTCGTCCGTTATCTCGTCGCGATCGATGATATTCCTCCTTGCGACTCGTTTAACGTCCGATGAGATCGATAGCGAGCAAAGAGGCGCGCACATACACTGACACAGCCGCGGAGTCTGCGGACGATTGTGCAACGAGTTCCACGAAGCACGTGGAAAATGTTAGCGACGACGTTAAACTCACGTGTATACACAGGCGTTACGAAGGCGCGGCTCTTTCCGATGGCCACTTTCTTTTCGGCTTGCCTAAGATTCGGATCGTCCACGTGTTTCGCGACACGTCGGAGATAGCGTTTCCCCGGGAACCGAGGACTTGCACAACGCAAAAGCTCGTTGCTCTGAAAAACGTTTCCTTACGACAAGTGTCGGACTATTTTTAGCGAACATCTTTTATTATATAATTAGAAATTAGTACTGTCGGGCCTGGGGGACTCAATGGGAGGACAACGACGTTTAAAACGATAATTATTATATCGTTGAAACAATTTACATTTACACTGCAAATACAAATTACACTGCAAGGAACCAAGAGACTCTCAAAGGTCCTCAAGGGGCCCAAAAGTACTATTCTCCCTTGCATACGATCACATGTTCATTACATCTGATCTGCGTACGAAGAAGTAATGACTTCGACGATTATTCAAGCCACACATTCTGTTCGCACTCTTTTTACTGTTCTGTTATAGAAGTTTTTTTATGATTTTAATTCTAAGGCACAAGTGAAAACTGATAAGAATCGTGCCAATTATTTACGATTTTTCTAGGCAACCAAGTATCTTACACTACCGTCAATCGGCAAACATTATTGCAATGACCAGTCAGTTTTTCACTCTTCCTAATGATTTCTACACCCAAGTTAATTGTCACGCCTTTCTTTTCAATCTCCGTTCCGACACTGTACGCGAACGCAGTCATTCAGGAATCTCAAATCGATCCCCGATATAATGAAAAGGAGCAAAAAGTTATTAACACGGAAATCAATTTTATTAATCGGCGTTCGGGTCTCTCTCCGTGAGAGCTCTGGTGGGCGTGACACGTCGAATTCATCGGTTGCACCGGGCAGGGCCCCCGTGTACGTTTCACAACGAAGAAAGAGCCGCGCGTCGACACGAGGTCTTTATAAATCCATATTCATTGTCAACGGTGTGGGCCCCTTATATCTCTCCCAGGGGATATCGATTTCACGGGCGACCAGTCAATTACCGGGCCAAATCCGCGCAAAACCGCGCCGGGGTATAATAATTACACGCCCAGCCAGATAGCGGGAGAACGCGAGACCGTGCCTGGGCACGACGAGCAACGCCCGAGTTACGACCCATATTCCGTATCATAATTTCACCGTGGTACACACACAGAAACCGTATAAATTACGATCCAGGTGGCTGTAACTCATAGCCGACCTTCGGTAGCGAATTATAATTACGGCTCGTGTAGCGATTCGTGACTAACGATCCTCTCTGGTACCAGCGCAATTAAGCGTTTTCGCAGGCCGTGCTCGCGAATACGGTGCATCGACACACCTTTTTGGAGTAGGCCGGAGGTGGATCGTCGTTCAGTTTCGGTTATAGGGCACGACACAGCCCCCAGCTTCCTCGAACCGATTCTTGGCCCGATGATTAACGAGTTCGTGGCCGGACAGCGTGTCCTCGACGCCCTGGCCGGATAAGAGTCGCTGGAGAAAACGCGCGGGTCGTTCTCGAAACGCGACGAAATTACCGCTCGTAAGTCTTCGCGGACGTCTCTTGGCCGTTCTCGGTTTAATCTTGTGCATGGAATTGTTCCGTTGCTTCTAGAAAGACTGACGGAACCGACGGATCTACCGGGACATGTGGGTGACGAATGAATGATTCGAGTAAAATCGATTGGACCTTGGGACGGTATTCTTCGCCCAGAAAATGTCTGGGATGGTCTTATTATCGGAATATTCTACCGTCAGCAGAAAGCTTATTTTTCATGTAATAAGTAATTTAAATTTTTTTAGTAATTAGGGACATTCCTCTGACATTGTAAGATCTAAATTTGGCTAAAAGAATTGATATTAGTTTCTTCTATACAAATCCCATTGTAAAAATAACTGCCTTCGAGATAAGAGCCTTTGAACAGGATGTTGAGGAGGCTTCTGGTTTTTTTTTTCATTTCAAATAGACCGTCATACCTTGTCTCATCGATATTTAGTAGTCGCTTTTAAGACGGCCTTAACGACATGTGCTACAAGTTTCCCCAAGGTTTATGCGTCGGCTCGCGAGAGGATATACAAAGCTGTCATCGCTAATTTCAGCGCGATGCAAAAACCGCTCGAACCAGGACGGTTATGGTCGTCGGAGTGTACACTGACCAGACTCAAGCGGATCCTTTGGGCGAGTCCTCGACGAGTCGTGGTAGCGCGGACAACCGAATATACGAAGACCGTTCCTAAAGTACAGTTAGACTTCGTAGAAGGAACCGCGACTTTCTATAAACTCTGGAAAACAGACCTTGAAGCATATGGATCCACGGTGTCGTTGAACTCGTCTTTAGTGAGTCTGTCAGCCACTGAAAGACAGAGTGATCTTAATCATTAACGGTTCACGCACTAATAAAGCAACGTTGGTATAAGCTGCCCTTCACTTTTATCTGAAATGTACCATTCAGTTTCCAGTATCATGAAAGATGTACATATTAGTCTCCTGCCTTAAGTGCCGTAATAATGGTACACGAAGAGATTCATCGTTCGAAATGAAAAGTTCTCATTTAAGCGGGCCGTAGACGATACCACAGACGAGATATAAGAATAGACTTAACATCTTATGAGACTTTGTGTCCCACGAAAATCACGCTGGTTCGAGAATTACATCGCATGTTAGGTCTATTCTTTTATCTCGTCGTTGCAGCGATATATGTCGTTCGACAAATCGTATCGTCTATCCTTTAGATACACTTGAATCTGTCCTTCTGAGAGCCTTCCTGTTTCCAAAAACATCACGAACGTATGTTCTTCGGTCAATGGTTCGAAGGCCAGTACAGACATATTGCCCTAATCTGTCCGGAGACGTGTATCCGGTTCCCGTATCGAAATTTTGCTCGATACCGTTATACAGAGGTGGTCAATGCTACGAAATGGTAATACGAGAATAACACCGTAACTCACATCGATCTGCACCTTTTTTCGGAGCAGATCCGATCTGACACAACCGGCCAGGAATGTTGTTTTCTAGAGTCGATTTTAGCCCGGGTCGGGCCCCGCTTTGAAAGCGGGCCGCGTTGTCGCGACTGATCGTTCGGATTATGCAAACGACACCTCCCTTCGGGAGAGTACAAAATTCTGGCTTTTACGTGAACACACCGTCTGTGTACCTGTTCCCCGTCAGAATCTCCGTGTACAGCACGTCACCGGTGTTTCGTGTCCTGGAGACGATTTACTACGTGTACACGCTCGAAACAGCTTCGCGTCTCGTTGCACGTTAACCTTAACAAACGTCTATTATCTTCTGTTCCGAGGACATTGCATCCTGTTATTACGTTGTTCGTGCAACAAATGTGTACACGGGACCGATTTCTTTTATATATCTTCCGCGTGTGGAGGTTGACGCGGGGAAATTGTCGTTCACACGGGGCCCTCCTCGCGGATTGAAACGATCACGCGATGATTGTCCTTTATCAGCGATAATTAATCTTTTGGCTGATTCACACATGCGTGTTAATACACCCGGACGACAGGCCGTGGACGGTATACATATATGTAAATTCCCACCGAACTGAAATAACTTCTTCATCGATGTTAATAAACCTGCCTGGTTTCTGCGAACGGAATTCCGACGGTACCTGGGATAAGGTTCTCGTACGCGCAAAAATCGACCGACCTCCGTATGCATCGATCACTCTGACACTCAGAAAAACGATGTCTCTACCGCCTGTTGAACGCCCTGTCTTTTCGATAAAAACGTATTTCCGTACAGACATTATCGACACTTCGATTGAGAAGAGAAGCCTCGCGTGTGGAAAATGGAAATCGAAACGAAAATTGAATTTCTTGAAGCGGTTTCAGTAACTTGCATTTCTGTACGAGATAATCATCTTTATCATACCTCGAACAACATCCAGAATTACTTAACAGGAATTACAAGAATAATAATTATTTTAAAAAATTCTCTGCTAAACCGCCACGATTCATTTACATAAATATTTCTGAATAAAATTACTGAATTAAACGCATATTTAAGATTCTGCACATGTAAGTGTCCGATGATTTACGGACGGGAGTATACACGAAACGATTATGTACCATCTATGTTCTCGATACGACGATGGCTTCCCTAGGCAGCGCGAAGCGGCTCCGTAACGAAGCTGTGAAGAAAAAAAAGAGACTACCGTGTCTTGAAAATAAATTGCCATCCTCATAGCGTAACGGGGCCGGCGTGTGGGACGAGCCGAGATCTAATTAGAGGATCCTGGTCTGCTCGAGTTTTGCAAGCTACTCTTTCACTCGTTCGGCTCTTCCTCGATCATGCTCACCGGTGTCTGATTGAGTGCTATGGATAATTCTCCATTAATCTATGAGGGGTATCGGATTGTATTTGATATACTAAGAATTCGGCTGTGTACATTTGTCCTTTATTAAATTTGATTGTCAATAAGTAATATGTGACATGGACGAGGCAATATTGGTTTGAAAAAGCGCCTACAGCTCGGGTGATTTCAACGCGTGGTAAGCGAATCATCGTGTAAAACAGCGAGTAGCTAGATTTTAAATTCTATTATCGAAACATAACGGAATGGGAAATGCGCCACGTGAGATCGATTGCAATTTCATCCGATTGGAAAAGATTCAGAGAAAGGAAGACAATATAACCGAGCCCTCTTCGTACAGACTCACGTGCCGCGAATTCCATGCACGTCGCATCGCCAGCGTAACAGGGCGTCGCATTACGACGCCCAACCAGTCTCCCGCGATTGTTTTTCAGACGGGTCATCGACGATACCTGCGCGTGCTTTGGAACCGAGTGAATGGATCTCCGCTGCGTACGAGTACTGTGTACCATTCCGTAGACATAACATCGGTACAAAAGCATTCAGACGATCATAATCGGCCGTTGACCCTACAGGAAAGTCTCCTGCCACCAACCATTCGAAATTTCACTATAAAAATTCCTGCAACGTGGTTCCAAAAAAAAAAACGAAAACTAAAGATTCACGAAACATCGTTCGAAAAACCAATTGCAGAACAGGATACGGTGCGTTGACCCGAATATTTGCGTATCACCCCGCGAAAAAGCCGCTCTTTTTCGACGCAGGTTCTTTGACCCCGCGCGCAGTCGTCTCCGCGAGGAGTCTTTTTGTCGCCGAGACTCGCGAACAACCGGTGACAGCGATTGCCTCTGCGTATCTCTCTCCTTATTTCTCATTCCCCGCTCGTATAATTCCCCGAAAAACACGGAGAGCACAATGCGCGGGAGAACCTGCTATTCACCGTCCACGGCAAGGTGAACGAGCGTTTTATTCGACGTCGCAGCGCGTAGATACGACGCGTGGTCTTTCTCCTCGGCCAGTGTTCTTCAGGCCCTTTCTCGGCCCGTTTTTCTACTCTGTTAAGCAGACACACGGCCTGGTGACGGGTGTTTTACGAAACATGAATTCCGCTTTTCTTGTTCGATACACAGGTGGGGAGAAGACGACAAATCCTAATTCCGCTTGGTGACGTTTGGTCCCCCGTTGCCACCCCCGATCTGTTATCCGGATCGTTTCGTAGTTGTAGTATTTCAACGCGTTCTAAAAACCGTTTCGACACCTTGAAGCACGCGGTTGGTCCCCGTTAGAATTGTGTGAGAAAGTCACCTGGCGCATTGGCTAGCTGTGATAGATTATAAGCATGGGGTTTTCCCTCTTATCTCGTAGCGGGAATTCTAAACGAGGTCGACGTTTCCTCTCGAGCGACCGATCCCGCCCGATCGGTACCACGGACGACCTTCGTGCTCGCCGTGGTTCAGAACATACCGCGAATCCGCGACCTTGGAGCAGACGTGTATCCTCAGGAAAGAATGGCCTACGCCTTTATTTCAGCCGCCTTCCGGAGATACGCATCAACGGCTCCTCGCGGACCGACAATGTCTTTTTGTACATGTTGGATATACACGATCGTACACGGATTCAGGATAATTCGCGACGAAATTTCGTTTCCGCAATAAGTATTCGTATACCGGTTCGCGGCGTTTACTGCTCTGCTAATCCCAATTGTACACCCGACACGACTTTTATTAGGGGATTCTTGTTTGCTTTATGGCAGTCGCGAGAGGCGCGTTGAACCTTCCAAGGCCAACGATCAAACTTTTTATCGGATTACTTACTGCAGAAACGGCGTTGTTCGTAATAAAAATGCGGAATTGACAGTTTGAACAGCGAACGATATATCACCAGGGCCAAATAAAAGTGCAGTTGATGAACGATGCCGTCAGAAATTCCACTGTCTTGTAATTTTATAGACGTGAATCTTCTCGTTTCTCATACGATCGGGACTTAAAGCCCTTGGACCTGTTTTAGCCATCATCATCAAATTTCATCGGAACGATACACACCGGGGATGACGAATTCACAGACGATTCGAATAGCTCAATAAAACTCGTTGTCCGGAGAACCAGAGATCCGGGTTCGTACTTCAATACTCGGACGGCTCGATCGACTCTTTGTCTCTTTCTCTCACCCCCCACTCCTGGGTATAAGGCCCAGCGATAAAAGTGCAGAGAAACAGGTCCTGCCCTGATTCCCAAGATGTAATCAGAGTTATCGCGAACCGGTATACACGATGCATTATCTAACCCACAACTGCGATCTCTCTCTGTTTCTTCGTTGCTTCAAAGAAGTTTCTCTACGCTGACCCAATGACAAGGTCGCCAATCTGGTTTGTTCTTCTCTTTTCACCTGTAACCTTCAATCTGCCCCTCCCTTCTCTACTGTGTTCGTTTACCAGTGTATCCCGGAGCTGCTGCACCTTCTCGAAACCCTTCTTCATCGTCGTTTTCCCCTCGTGCGGCAACTATCCCGCCGCGTCTGGGTTGCCAGAAAAATGTCTAATTGCAACGCGGGTGCACGGCTGCGATTCTCTCTCTATACGGGCGAGTGTACGCCGATCGCGGTTTCTCTGCTCTACCACCGTTTGCACGAGAAGGATAACGGCGGTGAGATAGCTATAACAAATTTATATGCGCGCCGCGTTTTATATATACGGACATACGGGCAAACCTGTCCCATCGGGTTAACGATAAGCCACACGCATACTGCAGCACCGTGCGTCCCGTTTGGTTGCTTCTTTTTTCAATCGTCTGGTTCGTGTCTCACCCTCTATGGGGACGCAGCCCGTCTCGCCTCATCCGGACCCGGCCGGATATATTCCGTGTACGCAAGGTCGTGCTGAACGTGGGCCCCCGGTGAAATATCGCGTCAGAGGTGTCCGGTAATTAATTATGAATTACACGACGTAACTGGAAGCGCCGCTGGGATCGTTCCGGAATCCGATAATCCCCGCGAGGCGGCACCTCTCCGTACGGATGCTTGTTAAAATTCTGATTTACAAGGCGTCCCTGGAGATATCCGAGACTCGTTTTATGCGTTCCCTGATATACACGAGGTATTATTGATTGGGGTGGCTAGTGGGATTATTCGATTGTAATTTTAACCCCGTAGTAGTTGGCAGAGTTGTGTGAATACGCATCTGAAACATTTCAGGTGTTGAGGATTTTCAAAATCTTACTTCCTTTAATTAACATTTATGAAATATATGAAAGTCCCCACCGATCGATTCCTGAGGAAATTTTCTACCAGAAACATACGTTTTATTTAAACACTACTATTTATTTTGAGAAGGTATTAGTAGACTGCGGATGTTTATGCAAATGCATATTTTTATAGAATGTCGGTAAAGTAATGGGATCTGGACAGCGATTTGTTTTATGATCGAAGGGTTTTAAAAATATATTTTTTATTTTACATATAAGATTATAGCTGTACCACAACGAAACGTTAATTTGAATATAATATCTAAAATTGGTAAGATTTTGAAAGGCGCGCACGTTCAAGAACCACAAGCGGTTCCTGCACGTCATTAGTGTAAATTTAAATATGCCCCAATAACGTCGTATGACGTAGAATCCTCTTTTTCGGCGTGTAAATTAATTGTATCAGATAAGAGCCATTAATTTGCATTCCGTGACATAAAAAAACTATTATAGTATATTACATTATTAAATGATAATAAAACAGTAAAGCGATTAATATTTCCTCTATATGTAAACATATTTTCAACATATTCTTCCCGTATATTTTACATATATGTTGCGTATATTTTGTATATTCCAACATATTATACCTGCATAAACATCCACGGTCTAGTTAGAAGACATCGAAGTTTGAAAATCCCGATTCACAACGAGTATGCATGGGTGCTGGAATGAAGTGTGACCGGTACGGGTTAATACTGACGCGCGCGCAGAATCATTAAGGTGCATATTCACTTGTTGCATCGTTGCGTATGAGAATGTATCGTATGGTGATACGACACGATGATACGCAACAAATGGATACGCACCTTTAGGTGTGGTCCTGCAAAATGGACACCTGTTCGACCGTCAGCAAAAACACGTCGAGGTTGAGGTCAGTTCTCGGACACTCTTCCTTTCTAAACGCGTCCGAACGTATTAATAACAGTCGTATTTCGAGGTGCAGCCCCGCATTAATTGTCACGCGATTCATACACGAAACGGCTTTTAAGTTCGACAGAGAAACGAGGTGCTGCACCAAGAACCAGGGCAAATAAAGACGAAAAAAATAAGACGAGCTACGCTACGTGCACCGAGTTAATCACATCGTCCGGGATGAAGTCGTTTTTTCCGTACGATCGCGTCGGCGGAGTTGCATTTTCATTTGTTCCGCGATGCGTCACGCCGCACGAGACCGCGACGATGCAGTTTTACGTCCACTTTAGTCGTTCACGCCGATTTATTATCTCGCCAACCGTGTACCGGTTACTCACCGGCTCCTACCCAGCCAACCCGGAACTCGGCTGTTATAATTATGCATTATTGTATTATCTCTGTCTCTCTCATTCTGTAACTGAATACACGTTTCACGCGTGTTCTCCTTATCTGTAAGAGAGATAAGGATGTTAACGCGAATCCGTGGCCGGCCACAAATCACGTTTATCTGGCCGCGAGGACATCGTCGAAGGAGGAATCAAAGGCGGTAGCCGAGTGAAACACTTGGCTTGCTCGGACTACCTGCGACTGACAACGTTTCAAACAAGCGGGGATGTTCATGCGACAGCTCTGTCAATCCTCGTATGCGCTTAAAAATATTAATCTTTTTTGTTCAGAACGAGACCGAAAGCTTCGGGTCCAATCTTCTTATCGCGGAAATAGATCATTCGTGCAGGATTCCAAGTAATCGATGGTGTTCTAAATGACTCATGAGCTCGCGAAACATGGTCACCGTATGGTCTTGACAGACTAAAACAGGTTATTCTAAGTATACATAAATTTACATAATACCAAGCACGAGGAAACTTTCGCGCACGAAAGGATTTTCCTTGTCCGATTATACGAACCGACGCGAAATTGGTGTTTTGCTTCGAAAATCAGATCCATATTCTTGTAATGGCGTTTTTGTTTCACCGTGATTATGCTAACGATTTTTATAGCAATGCACAAATGAAGTTTGTTGCCAGAAGAGCTCGAGAAACACGATGTGGGTTCGATATTATTGTCAGCGAAATTCTTTCTATCGAGGCTGATTTACGAACGCCTGAATAAGGAAGTGTAACAACGAATATGGTTAACGAGAACTGTATTAGAGACGTATTAGATAGTTGGATAACTGTAACGAATGCCACGTTCTTCGCTCGGTAACATATTTACGGTCGCTGCAGGGGGGAAAAAATGAAAAAGAGAAAGGTCAGTTCGTTTCACAATGCGGAATGGATCGTTTTAATCGATGCAACTCTCGAATCATTTATATTACACGGGGCGATAGTCGTTGATTAGCGTGCAAGGACGTTGGTCGTCACGGAAAGTGTTAACGAGTGATAGCTTCATAATACTCCTCATACAAAATTACAATCTCCTTCGCGATATTTTTTCGTGAACGATCGATACAATAAGAAATTGTATAATTGTCGAATGAATATTAAACGGTGCAATCGCCGTGGGGTATACATTTCAATTCGCAGGAAGTGAAACCGCGCGCAGGAAACATTCTTGAGAACCTGTAAACACCTACGAAATATAGGTGTATATACCAACGTTGGTTCAATTACCGTCTATCGAATCGAGTGGTCGCATTTATCATGATCAAAGTACCCCGCGAACCACCTCGTTTCCCTTAATCCATCGCTGACGGATGAGGATCGTTATGCAAAATGAACGGGTCTCCCCCGTTCGACGTCCTAAAACTGCGAACGTAAGATTGCGACTCGACCTTCTTTGCGGATTTCGTGACCGTGAGAGGAAAAGGTGGAGAGCATGCGCTCGCACGAATCGCGAGTGAATATGTAATCATACGAACAGGTGGAACACGATGTCATTTACTGTTTTCATATATATTTGTCCCTGCATTCCAGCTACCGCGTTAACTCTTTTATACCCAAATTATTTAAGAATTACCAGAGAATTATTTTGCAAAAATGCATTATACTAATATTTTAGTTCATAATTTAAAATACGTCGCCATATGATAACAGTGAGAAAGAAAGGGTTAATCACTCACCAGAAAACCAGTTACAATCGTGATTTCTGTTTCCAATTAACCACCGCCTCTTTGATTAAAACATTTAATAACGTGGTATCGCCATAAATTTTTTCCCGCGCACGCACGCGAAAATTCATATAAACTCATTGCAATTATGTTCGTTCAGAAATTGTGCAGTGAAAACCAACCGTGCAGAGTCGTTTAATATTTAAATGATCCGCTATCTCGCATTCGATAGTAGATCTGTAACGGTATTAAAGTAAACATTCGAGATAGATAATACGACTCGGTTTACGCGTAATGACATTATGAATATTAACGGATGCACACACCGGTCGAGTGATTTTGACGCGTGGATTAGAGGTAACATCGCCCCGATCGGTGAATTGAACGCGTGGTCGAGACTTTCTCCAGAAACTGTTTATCCTCCCTCGTAGAAAGATACAGGGACCGGAATCTCGATTGGTGACTTCATTCACGAAGAGATAATATTTACGTAACACGGTCGAAGGACCTAACAATTGGAGGTCGAGAGTGGAAAAAAATTGATAACGAGCGCGCGAGCAAAATATCCAGCGGCTTGTTAGCTCGTTACGCGACACCGGTAATTTTCTACAAGAGTGAAAGCCCAAGGATCGATACCAGGTGAATCTGTTTTTCTTTTTTTTTTTTTTTTATTTTTCTTCAATGTATTAATAACGATCAAGAAATGTTCTCGTGCGAAGCGTACCGCGAGAATCGCTTGTTTCTCGAGTTATTCTTCGCACGACCAATAATTACAGAATGCAAAAACGGAATGAAGTCGAGAGTCTGCGTGATGCCGATGCAGCGATCGTGTTGTTTGTGCTTTTTCTCCCCTTTGTAGATCCGCCTTTAACGAACAGAGAAGGATCTCGAAGGACACAGGGCTGCACACGATGACCATTTTAAATACCGGTCAATGCACCTTCTGACTCATGAACTACCCGCCTCGAGGAATAAAACGAACCGCGCGACTGGGATTTGTATTAAGGCGTTTTATTGTGGTGCGTCGTATATCGTCTTTGTTTCAGTTGAGAATACCACGAGCATGACTGAGAGCCATTATCGCATTTAAGTGATATTTAATTGCCACGATTAATTCGTGATTAAATAGGCTCCGTGTTGGATTGTCGCGAAGCAAAATCCCGTACGAAGGGGGAAATATTTAGCTGTAATATTTTTGTCGCAGAATCACGGTGTTTTTTTTTTTAAGGTTATCGTAAAATTCATACACTCAAATTGTTTCGAGAAGTTATAAAATATTTCTTATGTCAAATCTATTATTAGTTTCTTCTGTTGGAGATTGATCGATGGAATCATTTTTATAAACGTTGTTGTTCTATAGGATTGTTTTGATCTTCTTTCGGGTTCTAAAGCTTTTAACGGTTTTTTGTCGTCCCTTGAGCTGTGAAATCAATTTGAATTCCTCGAGATGGTCATTGTTCACGATAGAACGCTCATCTTCTCTTCTGGCAACGAAAACAATGAAGAGATTTATGGCGATCGTTTTCTCCGTCTGACCTTGTTTTCGATTTGCAGTTGTTTTTTGTAATCAGATATTAATATCATATTCGGCCCTGAAATTTCAAAAATTTTGTACGATCGAACGTCACTGTCTATTCACAAAATCAACGATTAGATTAAAAGCAACGTATAATGTCAAAAATAATAACCGTACCCAACTTCATAAACTTTATCCCGTTCATCTTAGAGGGTCTTTAAAATACAATGTCCACCGCGTTTACCGATCGGTCGTATCACGCGACGATAAATGTGATCAACGATATTAATAAACGAACCGTTCGGGCTATATTTTATGCGCTCGAGCGGCGAGTCAGCCGCCATTGGTGACGGGGAAGGGGGAGGGGGAGGCTGAAAATTATTACATATTTTTTTAATTGAGAGTCGCGGTGTGATAACGTTCATAAAGAGTGATGATACGTGTCGTAACAAACACTGTACATAATCAAATTTAATACGGTTAATGGAAACAGGCACCGGGGGGGGGGGGATCCAGTGGTCCGGGCGGTTTTGCCAGTAGGAGGCGAAAAAACTTGTGGTACCATTCCCGAAAAACGTGAGAGGCCGAGTTTATCGATTGCGCAACACCTCGGCATAAATAACTATGTACAATAAACCGTGCAGAATTCATAGGCGTTTCTTCACGCGACCTCGATCACACTGCGTTTTTCATACCCTTGTTTATCACTTTTTTTCGTTACATGTAGCTCTATTCGTCATCTGCGATCTTGTTCTCGGTGGTAGGCAGACCAGAAGTTCGATCGAAGAAAGGAAAACCAGCAAGGTTCGACGGTGAACGTTGAACCTTAATCACCAGCTTCGGTCTTAACTAAACGAACGGATCTTAGAATATCAATTACACCGGTATAACTGCTGGCGTAATAATATACGATGATGCAAAAAGCTGTTGTAACTACAGCGAAGGCTAATGGTAACACGTTAATAATGCAGGTTCTGGCCCGATTTCGACGGTGTTACGTTTTAATTGGTAATTTGCCGTGACGATCGATCCGTAACAAAGACCACCATTTCTACATATTTAAACGAATCAGCTGCCATTATTACCTAAACAGAGTTACAATAGATTCTCGATAAGTGTTCCAAGGCTCCTCAGCACTGACAAGGAGAGGTCCCAAGGTTTAACGCAGACTTTTTAATTATGTTCAGTACAGTGACAGAGCTTCGAATTCTGAACCCGATGATATTTGTTTCATTCGCATACAACCATTAGTTTATGAAATATTTAATGTTCATTTCCGAGGGGCCTTTGTACACTCATCGAGGATTCACTGTACATGCTTCCCACCTAATTGATGGATATTCACGCCCCGAGTGTCTGTGCTCCAAAGTTTATCATTCTCACGGAACGCCAGCCGAGTACATCTATTAGAGCCATCAATAAGCCGTATTGTACAGAGGGGCTCGTCTCGAGCGCAGCGCCGAGTGGATGCAAATCCGGTATTGTGCCGCGAAAGGCAGCCGCGGCGTTATGAGCCCGTATTCACGTTCGATCGCGGACCAGTTCAGGTGAGTTTGAGGCCGAAGGCGAACCGCCTCGACCCACGAAAAGCACACGAGCACAACGACGAAAAGTGAAAGGTATAACGAAGGAGGGCGGATGGCTGGGGATTTAAGGGAGGGGATGGATCAGTTGGAAGCTCCCCGACCTAGCATAACCGCCTCGACGGGCGTATACGTGGGGACTACGAGACTCTCGGATGAACCCGTACGTATACGAACGAGTTTCTTCCCGAAAAAAAATTTTTTTACGATCATCCAGGCGTCGATGAGACTGATCAAAATCACCTGGACATACGGCATCCTTTCGGGGAATCCTGAAGAGATCTCGAAACACCTGGTCGTCGCACGACCTTCGTGGAAACGGGTGGACGGATCCTGGATTATGAGCAGCGGCTGCTGCGTCGCCTGGTTACGGGGCCTGTTCGCTTTCGACCAAACGACGTCCTTCGATTTACGAACTGTGACTGGCCGCGGTGTATCAGCGTCATCCTTTGCGTGTCGCGGTTCCGAGGTAGCTAATCACAGGCCTTGGAACGTGGTACGGCACAAAAGACATCTGCGTGAAAAGCGACCGACGTCCAACGAACATCCTTCTCCAGCTCTCGGATTAAGCTCGACCGTTGCGTCACGTTCCTTCGCCTCTCTCGCGACCATGACCTTGGAAACCCTCTGGACGATTGTTCGTACTATGGTTCCCATAAAACCACAGAATCCGTTTCACGGGTTATTTGCGAACGATTTGCCGACGGGTGATCGTAAACACTTTAGGGCGTCGCGACACAAAGACTTGGAGGACGGTCAAACCGGTCCGAACGATGATGAAAACTGTTTTTAGGTGATCTGGGAAAGACGGTGATAAATTTTTAATCGGATTTCGTGGAGTCTTTCAGAAAGACTTGGGTCTGTGGGTGTCTTTGGAGAAATTTGGGGAAGGTAACACCTGCGTTGGAGGATCGAGATCGAGCGATTATTATCAGCGGGGTTGATGACGTGCCACCCTCTGGTATCTATATTTTTCAAAGAGATACGACTTTGTCCTTCGCAGGATTTGATGTTTACAAACATTTGCATACCCGAAATTCGTGGATCCGTCCAGGTTCGTTCGAAAGCTAGATATTTCCCTCCATGTTGACTAGAGTCTAGGCTTCTTTAATCTCCACCCCCGGCGGTGTGAACGCGTTGAAATAATCAACGTCGCCGCGTCGAATCGCAACTATAAGTCGGCTGTAATGACGGTTATAACTCTCCGTTGACGCCCTAAGTACGTCCGGTTTCGTGATTTCAAGACGCACTGGTGCGGGCCTGCTGTGGTTTAACGGAAGAAACTTCCCGGGAGAATAATCACGTTTCGTTGGTGATTTCTTCCCTGTGCATCTCGTCCGTCGATTATCCAGGGTTTCGTAACTTGCCCAGATTTTTCACGACTATTCTCGACCGCACCACACGTAAATGCAACAAACCACCTGGGAATTGTGTGACGGCAAACTTAAATGTTAAATCCGGCTGGAGTCCGATCAGTTTGTCCGATTGTCGTGACTCTGATTAGTCATTGTTTCAAATAAACGAGGTAGAAACGTTGAACTATCTTTTTCTGTGAATAAACTAGGCCACTTTTGGGATTAACCCAAGTAGTTATCGATTGCTGTCATTTCTTCTAAACTTCAGCCTTCGGTTCTGTAAATGTTAATCATCGTTATGTTGCAACTCTGCAATGTTCTCCGTTGCAACGTGTAATAATACAAGATTATCGACGTTGAATGTGTGAAATTAATGAAACCATTAAAATAATATCATCGACTCTTACTTCACTCTCTCGATCTTTTATTTATGATATTTCTTCAGCACCGGATCGAGACTTCGTGCGGTCTGAATGTTGCATTTTAAAGATGTTCACACGCAACCATCGGCGTCTTCGACGGTCAAACACAGCGGACAAGTCCGTGCGCCAGATCACGAATCGGGTTGCGACGAGAAGACCTTGCCTCCTTTTTCCAACGGAAAATCATCAGCATTCCACGGTTTATTGCAAGGTTGCGCCACGTACACGGCGATTCTTACGCAAATCACGGACGCAACACACGCCATGACAAATATCTGTCGAGCCACGAGAGTCCAGGGATATTCTTCTCTAATGTCGCGGCCGTCGAACGAGAGTTAATGTAGCAGGAGGCTTGGCTAAACGAGTGGTCCAGTGAACTTTTACAAGTTGATATGCCGCAACGTATCTTAATGCGTCCGATTGCACGCAAGTTGTGGATTCGACGAGGTTTTATTATGGACGTATCGTAATCGTGAACAACGTGGCGATGGAGAAATTGTAATTCGCGTAACGTTCCATCGGTACCAATAGTTTAATACCTTGTGTAAACGCGATTTACACGTAGAAACACAAGGATTTATTATAATTTCATACCTAAATCGAGGTGTAGAATATATATAATGTTGATATTTATAAAGCTCATCTTCGCAACTGTTAGCATCAGCTGAACAGGAAAAGTCGCGGTGACAAAAGATTGCGGAAGATCCGACATTTTCCGGCTGGCCTTAACGCCTGATCCGTCGATCATCGACGAAGTGAAGGGATCCAGTCTATTTTAAAATGTTTTCCGTGAACACGATTCAATTTGCATTCGACCTGCCCGCCAACTATCGTCATTGAGAGGGGTCCAGCCCCGGAGGTAATTGTTTCGACGGTAGGTACGTGTGTTTCTCGCGGAGATCGTCGAAGGTGACGCGATAAATCGGTAATTCCCGTTCACGATCAGCGTGTCGCACTCATTGAAATTTATGCGTAATTACACGATTTATTCTTCCTCGATTGCTCGCGATGTTCTCCCGAAGGTTGTTCGAAAGCGAATTCAGAGTACATGCATACCCACCAGGAAGTTTCGTTTTTTCTACTCGATCACCGGGACGTTTAGCAAATTGGAGATGGCGGTTACAAGCGACGTTTTACGGTCACTTAAACAGCGACAGGAAAATCGTTACCGTTTAATTGATCGTCGGTGAAAATCTGATCCGATATCCGGAACAAGTCGTTTTATTGCGAGTCATTACTTCATCGATCTGATAGACAAACTACCGTATATGTACTCAATTAGCTCCGCGTAAATCACGTTTTCTCGAGAAATCGACATCAATCAATGAGTTACAGGGGTAACATGCGTCGCCAACAAAAATCCTAATTCCAGAATTTCCAAGCAATGTTATTACATAATCGTATCACTTTCAGTTTCACATCGTGTCGATTTCAATGCCGTTCGGATGAAAGATCGAACGACAATACAAAATGTCACTTAAGTAAACCGAGTGTAGTATACCGCTCCAGAAGGTCGTTGCGGTTTCGATTGATGATGATTAGGAGTACAGTGTAGATGGTGTACAATTAACACGGAAATCTTCCCGACAGAAGAGACGGAAGAAAAACACGAGAACATCATGGTGACGCATGTTGGAATAAAAACAAACGAAGAATCGATGCTCGTGTAGCCGGTGATCGGTGCTCGAACGAACGACTTCTCTTCCTCGTGATCATTTTTCTTACGCCTACGAGGCGGTGTCGTTTAGTATGTACAATGAGCGAGACAACACGGAACTTGTGTTCTTCGCCTAGACACAACTAGGTGGGAGGGGGTAGGAGGGTAAAGCTAGAGGATCGAACAAAGGAATGAAAAATTTTAATACAGAACTATGTAAAAATTGTTGCAATCACATTGATGGTTATTGCATTTATCGAAAGATTATTCCTTTTTTACAAAATTATAGTAATTGAGAGGTCCAGTTGAAATCGTCTAACGATAGCCCTCAGCGCGCATTGAAATCACCGGACGATACCGCTTACCGTGCATCGAAATCACTCGACGTTACTGCTTACCACGCGTCAAAATCAATCGATCGGCTTATGTGCTACGTTCATTCCCTTATTAACCTTGTAACTACTTACAGTTCGTCTATTATTCGCGTACGTATTCACATTTTCAATTTGTAATAGTTCTAAACTCCCCCTACCGCTTTTCCCAATATGACATCAGAAGCATGGAAGACGGAACTAACTCAATTCCTCGATCGATAAGGCACGGTCGTTCCGTCACCTTGGTACGAAGACGTTCGCATCGTGGGATGAAAAAGTACTAGAAAAAGCTCGCCCACGATCGTTCGCCGATCGTGGACGCGAAAACTTGTGCTCAGCAGCCGTGTTACCGATCCTTCTCCCTCCCGTTAATTAATTCATACTTCGGCCTGGTCCTTGGCATACAGACGGTGGTCCGTAGAATGCCTATAAATTCCAGCTTGCCCAGCCCCCGGAATGTGGATTTTTAGCGGTTAAAAACGCGTGCAAGGGCAAGGCTTTTTTTGCCCGGTTATTCCCCACCTCGTGTGGCTGGCTGGCCGCAGGGGGATACAGAGGAGGAGGAAAGAAACCACGCGGGCATCCGTGTTCCAACGAACCCGCTCTGCGTGTGCGCGCGCGCGCAAAACAAAGGGAGACCGGACGGGTCCAGAGCGGAGGATCGGTCTTCTTTGACCGTTTCGAGGACGAAGGTAAACGCACCTTCGTCCGGCCAGGGTGTTAGCGAAACCTGGATAACGGATGCATTCGCATTCCCGCCGCCTGTGCTGTGTGGTACTCGTGTAACAACAGGTGCCTGGGACACAAAGGCACGGACCGAAGGTTGGTGGAGCCGGTCGTCTCCGCGGGAGGAAAATCGTAATTGAGTTTTATAAATAGCACCGCCGGAGTGGTTTCGTGGCTGCTGACCATCGCCTTCGGTATAGCTCGGTCGTAATGTGGAATTTGTGAGACTGTCATTGCGTCGTTTTTACGCTTGTGTTTTCTGGAATTTCTTGTTTCACCAGACGGGGGAGCAGAACGAGCCTTTGTCTTTGATTTTTGTGAAACTAACACCTAATAAGGACCCTAACTGTCAGACTTCGATTTTAATGAGGTTTTGTGAGAGGATAGTATACAGGTTACTAATCATACGTGTGAAATATTAGGTGTAGACGTTCGATAATTTTAAAGATACGTACAATTAATTATTACTTCGAGATATTTTGTAGTCTGGAAATGGTTCGAGAATAAAGATGGTAATAGAAATCTGGAATCACTGGGCGAAGATTTTAGGTCGAAGAAGAATAATTTATGTTCCATGATATTTTCCTTTTTTAATCGAGTCTAGTTCGTCGAAACACTGGCTCGATTTCACGAGAGCCAGCGCCAGTCGCGCTTTTCGAGCATTTATTTAATTGACTCGTCAATTAATGCGTTTTCCCCTGCAATCTTCGTGTTCGCCACGAAATCATGCACCGCGCAAAAAAACGCTCGACGCTGTCTTAAATCAATTATATGCGCCGCTTACATCGCCATAACTCATTGCGCGGCCTTAATCTCAAAATACAAGATCAGGAAAAGTAATAAACGATCGCCGCTGTAATGGGCCGACCTTGGTATCCGATCTGGATCATTCGCATTCCGTGCATTCTCGAAACTTCACCCCGGCCACCGATGGAAATGGACGATCGCTCGCGCGCGCCCGCATGCAATTCGGGTTCCTAACGTGAATGTGAAAGTCAGTTTGTCAATCTGAAAGTCCAATCGCACGTTCCTTTGCGCCCGCGAGTAATTCCATTCTTTGTACGGAATTAACCGTAACTCGATGACTTATCGTCGACGACAATCGGAAGATTCCAATAAATTACGCCGGAGTTCCGATGATTTCAGTGACACATTTTTCGAGGAAAAACGTTTGTAACACATTGACAATGTTATCGACGAATGAACATGATATTTTTTCGTACGTTAGTAACAGAAATTTTCTTCTATATTTTCGACTTATTGTTTTTATATAGAATCATCCCCTCTCCGACTGTACACCAGTTACCAACCCCCTGTATATTCGCAATGAATATATGTTACTATCTTGTACAAAACTCTGTCCTCTACCCCTTCGTTCGCACCTGTATCTCAATGAGATCAGGCCTAAACATTCTCCGATTTCATCCACCTACAATTTACCCTTACCACAAACATTCCACACCCATCTTTCATACCCTACAGTTATTACAGAAAACAAACATTAATACAAACTATTAAATCCACTCGATCGTAATCGACTCAATACACTTATCGAATCATTCCCCCCCTGAATGATTCAGCGCTACTCGCACCATGAAACATACCCAAAGAATTAGACCTCTTCAGCCAAGTGCAGATCATCCTCCTCGAGGACGATCCCTTCCAAGGCGAAGACCGGAATACCAAAAACCAGTAGCGATTCCACCGACGATACCCGTATCGCGCCAATTAAAGCGAGATCCCATCGTCCCGTCGTACGGCGATCCGTGGAGGTATTTTCGTTGGTCAGCCACGGCCAGAAATGATCATTTCAGATGCGCGTCCCGTTAACGTTGTTCGCGTGGGAGGCAAGTCCGGCAACAAACCAACCGTGGATCGTTCTCCGGGTCGTTAATTGACTCGGAACGACACGCGCGCGAGACTCGGCTTTATTGTCCGCGACAATAATCGTTCGCCACTTGCCCCCGGGGGCGAGGACGCCACCTCGAAACGAGGTTAATCGCAGGAAAGTGGCTCGCCAGTAGTGGCCTGGACACACGTCGTCTCGTACCTCCTGCATTTTGCTCACCCACGACATCTTTCGCTCGATATAACGCGTTTCGCACGCGTGGTTGTCCTCCCTGGCGATGATGTGCGATCCCATCGCGATCCATTTCGCCGTGACGACGGTTCGTAATTAAAGGAAGGATTTATGCGGTGCGCGCGCGCGCGAACCATAGAGAAACGAGGCGAAGAGATATCGCGATGACGCGACGTTAACATCGCGGAATGCCACTGCGGTTTCTTTAAACGGCGCGAGATGCCCGTCTGTCGACAGGCGCGGAACGACGATAAATCAGCCCCGTGATTCGGGGCCGGGGCGTTTTCGAGAACGGTTCTGGGTAAAGTCAGGGTTGCACACGGGCAACAGCTAGCACGACAGGTACAGCCAAAATTACATGTACACTTGTGCAACGTGCAACCGAATTTCCATTTGAGACCCTGAAACGGGATCGATTTTAACGACCTGCCATAGATACATCATTTTCTTTTTTTTTTTTAACATAATAATTAACGTTCAGGTAGGTATGTCAAGAAATGGATATTCCTTCGGATATTATCTACGATACATGTAAGAATGTTGCGGGAAGTCGTTCATTGCGTGTGGGGATTAAAATCGATCCTTTCAAGAGTGTTCAGCAATGGGCGTTGCACGTGTGCAACCCTGCCTTTACGTTATTCCCGGTGGGGCTCTGAGATCGTGCGCGTGCAGAAGGTGTATTTTATATTTCGCGGTTGCACGATGGGCTGGTGGAGGCGCGCAGCCTCGATTAAACACGCTAAATCGGGACCGAGGCTGGCCGGTTCATCGAGGATAATCGAGGGTCCTCGTGAGAAATGATTAAAATCGTATTCATTTCACCGAATTATCGTCAAACAAGCCACGTATTGTTTTGTTTGTCAGTTCGCGCGTGTTTCCGTGGATGACTGAAGGAATCGCTTCGGAATATCGTATTTGGAAACAGAGGAACGTCTCGTGTAATGCGATTATACTCTCGCAACGGCGTCATCCTTATATGCGTGCAGTCTTAATACGAGTGGATAACTGCGCCACGGATAATCGAGGAACCATAAAATCGAACATGCTTAACATCGAGTCCCGATTCGCGTTTTCAATAAGGATTAAGGACATTTATTCGTTACTCTCGTGTGAGTTCGGTACACTATCTGTTACCTTTTATTGCTGTCTCGACGAATTAATGAATTTGCTCGTCTACTTTGCCGTTCGATGAAGAAAAAAAGAAAAAGAATGTGGCAACACCGACACAACTTCGTTATAATGTATTCACTTTGTCTCCCCGGCCATTATTCCCCGTAACCGAGTGGAATTTTCGATATTTCATTCGTAATTTGTAAAAACTGATCAGAAATGCACGGGAGATTTATCTTGTCGATTAGTGAGTCAACACGAAACATTTTTACGGGGTCCGACGAGCCGCCATCTTGGTGGCGCCCACGGTTATCCTTTCGTGTCGCATTCCATCTCTGACGTAACAAACACCCGATTTGTATAATTTTAAACGCGACTGTGGACCCGACTTTTCTTTCTCTCTCTTACACCGCGCGAATTTACATTGTGTCGCATGTAAATGCGACGACGTTTCGTCCGGCGTTTACGTTGGCCCCGACGCCTCTACGAAACTCGTCCAGTCCCCCCGTATAGTCAGTGTCAACCGGTAATCTCGTGGTATCGTTCCCGATTCTAATCTTCCCGCGGAATCGCTACGGCGACGATGAAATCGGTGGTGATCTGGCAGGTTCGCCGACACCAGCTCTGAGAGGAATTTCATTCGCGAATGAGAGAAAGCGATTAAACGAGAATGATCGTCGCGACTGAGGTCGGGCGAAACGTAGAAGGACCTTCGTTAGTCGACTTATCGCGGGCGTGCTTCGGCTTGAACTTGTTCCTTACGTGATCCTCTGCTGTAATCCGTATTTACACGGGCGATCTCGGTCTCCGTGGACAATGCGCCGGAGTAAACCGGGTCGTCGACTACAGGTTTTCAAGCTGTCTATTATCGCGCGAGAAGACGAAAGGTCCTCCTGCTCACGGTTTCAAGTTCCCTTGGAGTGTGAGGCGGTGTATACACACGTTTATGGCGCGCCAGGCTCGAAGACGAAAGGAAAGAATACGATGGCATTCCGCTAGTTGGAAAACGATCAAGAGCTTAGCTGTTGATGCTGCTTCTTGTATTCTGTGTCCTCATCGAGGAGGTAACTTTTATTCGCTCGTTCGCGTTAGGCCAACTCCCCTCCTGCGTAACGGTTGGCTACGTTTACCTTCGGCGATGTGGAAAGGTTATTTGAGAAACACCTCGTCCACACTTTCTTGGGAAATCGAGGTAATCGAGGATTCTCGGCCCGTGGATACGGAGTTGTTCGGAAGAACAGAGGGATTGTTCGTTCCTGATTTCGCTCCTCGGTGTGAAATAGGATATTGTATGCGGTCAAATGGAGGATGCCCCTTGTGGGTGGCAGATGTTTGGCATATTCGAGATCGTGTCGAAGGAATCCACCGTTGACCCGAATAGCTTGGTTAGAGCAGCTTGGTCCAATGAACGGAAGATCCGGGTTCGAGACTCACTGATTCAGTATATCTGCCTACACAACTTGAGGGACCTCTTGATTTAGACTTCAAGAAAATGGGTCATCTTACGGATTTCTTTATACTGGAACCCTGTGGTGACAGTTTCGTCAAAAATTTATGTACAGTTTTGTTTCCTCTTCGGAAGAGGCGTCTCAACGTTCATTCTCCTCCCGTTAAATTCCTGTCGCTCCGTTGCTTCACAGGACTCCAGACCCATAAACTATATAGTCTTGCAAATTATCTTATATATTCAGTAACAACAATTCAGGTTCACAAGCCTATAAAGCCCTACAACAGCCTACGTGAACCCTAATTTCGATCAATTACAGACGTTGACTGTCACAGTGGAAAAAGCCGTACGTAGTCAGACACTCTTTATTTGATTTTTTTTAAAGTCATAAATCCTTGACAATATATGCGTTCAGTTAACCGACGTTGTTGGTTCTATCTAACCCACTGAAAAAAAGCTGGTGTCCTGTTTAGTGGACAAAGACAGTGAGCTGGTTAAATTATACTGCTATATTAATTTTACAACAAAATTTAGTATTCAAATAATCCACCCTCCGTACTATGTACATGACAATGTTAAGTGACGTGGCAGTCATAGTGTTGAATCCCTACCAACTGGAATTCGCTGATGAAACAATCACCCTGTTGCTCCAGACCACCAAGATGATTCCAGGCGTTAAAGTGTGCCGTGGATAACGCGTTATCTGTCGCGATCCTAGTAACCTTTCGTCAACTGAAGTGGGATGCCCACGAAGGGAGCTACCACGCATTATTGTGAATCGTCCGCGGCAATGAGCGGCCACCGTGTAGCCACGAGTGTTATGCAACTACCTGCGGAGCACGAGCTCGCCTAGAGTAAGGTCTACGACCAAGGTACGTAATCCCGGGATGGGCAACAACGAAGCCTTCGACGGTATTCTACGACGTGTCCCGTCTCCCTGCTGCCCTCGAGAGGCCTCGCTGCTCGCTCGCTCTTCTTCCCTTTCTCTGCGAGCTCCTCGCCCCGACTGTTTCTGTACGCTGCGAGTTTTGCTAGGCATTAACAACGCACGTTTTTCCACGCGTCAGCCGGGCAGATGACGATGACAGCTTGTCTAGCGTTGGAGAATTTTTGCTGGAAGACTTTCCCAACGGCGCGAAGAAAATGCTAGGTGAACGCTAACGATCGTCGTCCGGCGACACACGTTTTCTGTAACGTGCCCACCAATTGCGTAGTACGATCGACACACGAGGGGGATATTAATAGGGCTTCGGTCATTACCGATGGAATATGCAGAATGTCCTTTCGTCGATCCGATACTTGGAAAGTCGATTCCACCGAGGATCTTGGGTATACACTTCTTACTTAAACATTTGGATTATTCTTCGAGAATGAAACGTAATGTTTCGCGTTTAGAATTGTATCTCGACTGCAGGAGTTCTCTGTACATAATAGAGACAGCTTAGGAAGTTGATTGTACTTTTTACAGAGCAATGTATTTACGAGTGGCAATTTAAAGTCATTTAGTTGGGCAACTGGTTTTATAAGTAGGTACTGACAATCGGTAATACCAGAGACACGAAATACCATGCAGCATTATCTTTCGTTTTCTTTTCCCTCGTGTACCTTTGAAACAGTGAAGTATGGGTACCTGAAGATTTCTGATGGACACTAATGTCTTCGAAGGATGTTGCAATCTTGCACGAAACATCGGCGAGCAATATACAGAATTTAAGACGTCATAAATAGCGTGTAGAATCTAAAAACTCTCTCACCAAGGTTTCGGATTTTCCCAAGTGGATGCATAATTGCGAGTATTATAATTCGATGAGCCAAAGTCTTCTCTCTACGCAAGATACACCGTAGGCTGCAGACGTCGGTGAATGCGATTTCCCATCTGCCCTTTCGAGACAGCAAAGGTGCACGATGGGGAGGCACCGAGGTGAATACCTGGATAAATACGATGGGTGGGACAAAACAGCCGAAGAGAAGCAATAGCCCATTGGCGCGGGCCTTGTTGACGTGACTTCTTAACGGATAGCGTTTAATCGGCGGTGACGTGGGATCATAATGACCCCTGAACACTTTTCCGTTTGGCTGTATCCTTGTTGTAGCACGACGAGACAATGCATCCTGCTCGAGCCTACAACGACGCGAGAACAAAGCGTTCGCTTAGAAACCATCCGACGAAAGTTTGCACTGTAATTGTACCTGGAACCGACATTGATAACCGAGTGTTTGCTCTCGAAGACCGTCGAAGAACGGTAACAGTTAGATAAAACCACTATTGGTAGAAGTGCACTTCGTCGACGACATCCTGGTCGTAACCTTCCGACTAGATGTATCGGATGCACCGTGCGATGAAGGCGAAGAAAAAAATATTTGTTTACCTGACATAATGCCCATGGAATTAGGATGCTAATGGAATTCTGGGAGCAACAAAAAAGCTTGTAAAGTATTTTATAAACGAGTGACCGAGTTTTGGGAACCATGATCCCTGCTGGTTTGACAAATGAAAGAAAGATCACTCACCGGTTACAGCTGTTTCTTTTTTATATCTTTACAGAATGATTAAATAGCTGTCCATCTTCTCTATTGAACTCGTTTTATTCTGCAAACCGAATCAAGAAAGATACGATCTACGACGCGTTCTCTTTCTATCCCGAGTTCCTTGCGAAATTCCTAGTTCCCAACGTGGTGCGGCGATCCGATTGAGAAAGATAAGTTGAACCAGTCGTCATTAATTGCTCTGTTACACTTGTAACCTCTTATTACCTTCCTGATTTGCATTCGACGTTTTGTAGTACGTGGCGTGCGCGCTCGCGACCTAATCTTCCCCTCTCCAGTCGAATCATAATCGTCGTTTCGCTTACGTAACACGGCGGATTTTTTGATGAAAGAGGTTTTTACACGGGCGAAACAGATTGTTCGGGAAGATTTTACGCGCATTATTATGACAAATTCGCGTAATGAACGTTGTTCGACCCGCAAAGCTATAAAGCTGGCGAACGAGTGTATCTTTACGACGAGTGCGCGAACACACACACACGCGAACGTGGCTGTCTTCTCTGTCGCTATTTATATTTTTATATGCAACCGACGCAACGACGGGATACTGCTGCCTGTCCGTTGGGGCAAGTCGCGGATGAAGAATCCTCATCCGAGTGGGCCGTTGACAGACAGGTGAAACAGAAAAATACCAGAGGTGAGGTAATCGACAAAATTTCGCGGAATATCGTGAATACATCTCGGGCGATCGTGAACTTTTGCTGGGAGGATTTGGAAATAATCCCGTGTTTCTTATGAAGGAATATTTAATTTTAGCATTTGCTAGTTGAATCCGATAATATCAATGTCAGTTCGACGCCTGATTATCGTGAACCGTGCGCGTTGAAGTCACACGACGATTCTACTCGCCACGCGTTGAAATCACCGCAGCGGTACTATTATACTATCGTTACACTACAACTAATTACATAATTGATTCGTCATCTTCGTTGCGCAATTTATTATTTGTTCATCCTTTACCGTGACAGTAGAACTACCGAGCCCATAAAAATGACCGACTTCAGATTTTTTATTTTACAGTTACTGAAATCCTGAAGACACTTTCATTGCAGTTTATGTTGACCTTTCATTTATTATACCAGTTATATTATACTAATGGCAAATTATATTGTATTATACATACATTGTGGATGGTAACTGGTGGTACAACCAGAAAGGGGGTGATTTTACATACAAAAAAATATATACATATGTAAATCGAAAGAATAGAATAACATGTTTTCATTTGAGACTCCGTTTTTGAAAAAAGCGACTTTGGAAATCTATTGACTGTATAATAGGAGTTGACTACCACCATGATGAATGTATGCGTTTCAGACTAATTTTCAAAGTCAAGTTTCTCGAAAACAGAGCTTCATACAAACAAATTTTATTCTACTTTCTCGACTTACTTTTTGATGTAGTATCACCCCTTTTCCGGTTGTACCATCGATTACCGACCACCTTGTATAATTGTTTGACCAGGGTCTACTCATTCCAAAAGAAGTATTATTTTAGTATTAAACATTTCAATGTTAATGAGCAAGAATGAAAATGTTTTAGCCTTTCCTACTAATAACTTTCGGTTTCAAATGCTCTATATTAAAAATTCAGTTTGTAACGGTTGGTGTTACGACAACCAGCATCAGATAAATCACTTTTCTATATAAAATGTCCTCGAGTGAGTAATCTGTTAAACTCGATTCCACGATAGAAAGAAAAATCGCGGTAATCCTAGCCATACTCGTTCCATCGACCTTACCTCCCACTTGTCCACTCGTTGAACAACTACAATCGTAGCCACCCACGTGCGCGTTCACCGCAGGCCGCCCAGTTTTTCCGAGCGTTATATAGAACCGAACTGCATTTTCTACGCCAATTACGGCGCGGCACTCGGCTAATCGACTCAATAAATCTCGTAGAAACATTTGCTTTAACGCGCTTCTCTTCGCCTCTGCCGATTCAAACGCAGTTATAACCGTTTCGTTGGCGGTTTTCAACTGAAATCTTGCGTCGATTACCACGTTTCTCGACCGTTACGTCGATTTCATTAATACAGTGCTGCAACAACGCTCTCCCTTAATGCTCACTTGCATCTGCGACGGGATCGTGGCCACCCACGTAACCAAAGATTTCCTCTTTTTTCCTGCATTCTGCGGTGTGTCATAGAAATTGAGAAATTCGCAAAAGAACTCGAATTCTTTAACAGAAATGGTGTAAACTTTTAATTTAGAAGTCTGTTTACACACTCAGCGCTACCATCGAGAAACTTATCGTCCCCTAACCTAGTCTGCTTGAAGTCATCTGTCGTGTCCTCTTCCTGACCAACCTTTGAAACGGTTTCAAAGGCAATTCCAAGCCTATCGCCAAGAAGTTCATTACCCTCTAACCTAATCCGTTTGAAGTTGTTTGTCAACGCGTGTCCTCTTCTCGAACAAAGTTTGAAAAGATTCCAAAGACAATAGACTCGGGCATTTCATCAGAGATAACACGTTAGAGAAAAGTTTCTCTTGGCGCGGCGGCGGTTGCTCGCCGATTGCTTCATTCAACGGAGTTCTAATCGATCGTCGGTGCCCCCCGCCCCCTCTTCGGGATGGATAAGAGAGTACACGGAGGGAGTGACCGACATTAAAAGTCGCCAAGTGCAACGCGGCTGGGTAATCTGGTCATGGCATCTGGCCAAATAAACAACCGCGAGAGCCGTGGGCGAGCACCAGCGTGGAATCGTGACTTTTTATTATGCCATGGGATTCGTACGGACGAGATTCTCTGCAAACGACAGAAGCACACACGAAGCTCTCGGTTTGCTGATCGGCCACGAAAAATTCACTCGTCCCCTCGGTAGACGCGGCTGGCGGGTCCTCTGGCGACGCTCGAAATCTGGCCCCGCACTTTAAATATCCCGCGAGGTATATGCAGGTTAAATAAATCGCCGTTGTACCGGCATAAAATCGGTTACTCAACGCGCGCGCGCGATCGCTGGAAATAAGCACACTTTGAAACGGGGCTCCTTGGGAACACTGTTCACGCAAGAATGTGATAAAACGATGATCGCGAGAGTAAAGTACAAGATTTTCGAGGGGAGCGCGCGAGCGACCAGAATGAGCTCGGTTATGATTAATTATCGCCCCGTTTATTATTCAATTTCGTAAGAAGCCCACTCTGTGTGCCCTTTTCTGTCTCACGAGCGATTGATTTGCTCTAAAAATACGCCAACGTTATTATCGGACGAATTTCTTCGGGAAAAGTGTCTTTAAAAAAGGGGAAAAAATGATCTTTGTACAATAAAAAGAGTAATAGTTCTACTTGGAGAGGTTTGTAATTTTCAGTATCACATGGACTCCCATGACCCTAAATTTCATAAATCCTAAGAGTTGTGAAATATTAAATATAATTAGTCTTGTCTGAAACGGAGATTTGAAGATAACGAATTTAATTACAGACTCAGTTCGTTAAGATGGAATTTCGATTTTACAGAATCTATTTATGAATACTGAACTGTCAAATGGTTCTTCTTGAAAAGAACTACCTCCTCCGTTTCGACAGTAGAAAACGTTCCAAGCTTTCGGAAGAAGGTCGTCACACTCACGAAGCGTTTCACGCGAAACCGATCGGGTGCACACGTAAGGCTGAATATTACGCGTGTAACCTTCTCCCGACTTCGGATAAGTCAATTCACTTTCGGAAGTGGCTTGTATTATGAAAGTGACTGTGGAAAAGTCGCGTGCACGCTTCGTTGGTTCTGGTAACGGCCACAGCTTCGTTCAGCCGTTCCAATTCGCCGCGAGTGATAGTCTCTCGATCGTGAAGAATCGAGCGTCGACGTTCCCAAAAATTACATTTCCACTACGATCATCGATAAAAGGAAAATCTTACGGAAGATTTTCGATACGACGAGAAAAAAAAAACCATTCGTAAAGATAAACAGAACGGTGAAATTGAAATTGCAATTAACAACTCCATCGAGTCACCTTCGAGTCATTAACGATAAGTACTCCACCAGGCATCGGGCACGAATCAAAAGCATTAATTCAACTATTTGAAACGGAGGTTGCAATGGAAATGGAATTTAGCCTTGGCATCAGCGCGTGCACCCTTCCATTTTCAGACTAGTCGAACAACTGTCGTAACGAGCCGACTGGACGCTCGCGTGCCTTTTCTGCGTTCTCCCCCCGCTGCTATTCTAATCACTTTCCGTGGATATAGGGATATAATAACTCGATACCGGTACACGGTTCGTTAGCACGATTTATCACCGTGACGCTGGACCAGCGTCTGGAAAGAAGAAACAAACCCGCCACAAGATGGAGGAATGAAAGAACTGGAGCTCTGTTATTATCGATCAAGGAAGCAACCATGGGACGCGTAAAATCTTTAGTATCGTTCGGCCAATCGATCGACTATTTCTACGGCGGAAACATTTGTTCCGTCAACTTATGTTTTCGTTTCTTTCCGAGAAATTAACGAGTTACAGAGAACTGGATCCAGCCTAATGAGCTCGAACGAGATCTCCGCTGGTACCGTGGCGAATTATGCGCACGTGATGCAAATCTGGTGGCAGCGTGTGTTTCAAAGTCGATAGGCGTGGAGGCTCGCTATGTTTTTTTTTTTTCTTAATCTGCCCCCGTCCCGCGTGATCTACATATTCAAATTCCTCCTCCCGCAGCAATGACACGGATTGTGTCACAACCCCGGCGAACGCATACCCAGTCGCGGTTTCGAGAAATAACCGGATTACGCGTGGCGGTCTGACTCCAGTTCTAACAAAGAAACGTCCGTTCTTTTGCACGAGTCCACGTCCGTTTTGGAGACCAATATAACGATAACTTTGTTCCTCTGAATGTTTGATTTTAATAATTTTCAATATCATACAATTAAAACTGGTGAGAGAAACTTCTGTTCATTAGGCGAACATATATACATATATGGAGATTCGATGATTATAAACGAGTCGCATCGTCGTGCTGTTCCTCTTTTTAGCCGTGGTTTCGTATAGCCAGTGCAACAGACGGTTCTTAGCACTGACCATTCGTACCCACAAAAATCAATTTGAAGGTTAAAAAAAAAAATAAACGATGTATACACACGTGTAGACGGGGGAGCTACTGTGCGGGTTAAAAAAGGATCTTCTTCCGAAGTATCGAAACGTGTCACAAGTTACAAATATAGTCGATGATCGGTATTACGAGGCTCGAAGGCATGATTCGTAAGAAAATCGAGGAGCGATACACGGGATCTGTCGATGAATGGCGGACAAATTAAAATGTAGGCGGTGGCAGGATTTCGGGGCGACTTTTCGACACAGCTAACGAAGGCTCTCTTTCTCTCTCTCTCTCTCTCGCAAGAGAAAGAGAGAGACTCGGTTAATGGCGTGTCCCAGCCAGGTCTTAATGTGACTTCGATGTTTCCACGATATGCACGGGGAACGGCGTCCACAAAAGCGACGCGGCGATTCAGCCGACTTTTCGTGCGGTCAGCCTACTTCCAGATCCGATAGTTGCATAATGCGGGTAAAACGCGACGCTCGTATTTATAAGGGGGGCCACATCGATACTTGGTGGGCCCTACTTTTTGATCTTTATCCGGCACTTTTTACCCGACAGATTTTACGGCTGGCTCCGTCGGAGATTAAGGATTTTTCTCTCTTGCTGCTTAAACGACTTAATGAGATAACGTATACGCTTCAATATGTCGAAGTTTGTGGACTTGAGACCACAAACGAGGTACGTTTATGTCATGCGTTTATTCTTCTTTTTTTTTTTTTTGTTATTTAACATAGTAAACAGATGATTCATCAATATTACAAGAGTAAAATTTGACCCAGAATTGAAGCCCTAAATGCAATTATTCCCATGATAAGGTATTACGGAATAACCATTCGATCGACTAATCTTATGACAGTTGTATCTTCGTCTAAAATTTCGCGATCGAATCGTTAAAGGAAAGAACAGATGTTTCAGAGAGATCGCACGGTGATCAACGTTACGCGAGTTACGCAACCATTGAATCCTTTTTCACTGTCCTCTTCCTCAAGACCGGTACAAGTGTCTGAGTGTTTCTTTCGCGTGGCACACGTAGTCAACAACGAATCGTACGGCTGGTAGGAACCGAATCGCCTCACGAGGCACGCGACAGAGTTAGTGAAAAAGCACGTTAATGGTCTGACTTTCACGCTCGTGCAAGGAGTTACAGAGTTAGCAAGGATAACGATAGAACGAATGTGGGGCGAAATTAGCGAGGAGAAATAAAAACCATTCAACGTTCCTACCCCAAAGATTGAGATCTCCGCGTTTTGCAATGGAATAATTTATGAGCCAACGCGAATAGAAATTCGTTTCCCTTTGTTGTTGCTGCATTCTGTCGGCCAGCGAACGGTTCTGCGGCGACATAGACAAGTATATCGGTCACCGAAGTGCGTCTCGATGAATTCGTACTCTTTTTCATGTTTCGCAACGAGGGATCCATACGATTCACTTTCATTTTCTTACGCGTGTATTGTTGTGTGCTTTCATCGTGGTGGATTAAGTTACGGACAGTAATCTGTCACGGTTGCTTAACCGTTCTAAGCCGGAACGCGATTTGTCGCGGTTCCGTTTTTTGCACGGCATCGCGTTTCACTGCGCGCGATTTTTTTCCCCTTTCGACCCAGTTGTTTAAGGAAAACCGATGCCACACGCGGCCACGTAACGAATCGCATGGCAATGTCAATCAACGCCGCTGACATTATGTGACTCGCATTGTTTCCGATTAAGCAAGCGTCACGGACGCACACGTCGCTCGGCTACGTCACTACCGACGTGTGATTGACCCAGCTGCCTCGCGTATTGTCGTTTCGAGCACCGGTGTCGATGAACATCCCGATGACACGGTAACCTCGCTGAAATTCCTCAGCTTTGTATCAGACCGTGACAAGGATCGACGATCGGAATTTCACAAAATAATAGAGGTAGTTTCGATTTCGCTATTTATAAATTTATATCTAGTTGACCTAGACAGTTCAAAGTAGCTAGTATCCACCTACACTTTTTGGTGTAAATTAGAATGTGGATACGTTCTCATCCTACAGCCCTACCGATTATAAATCAACTACAGTGAAAGAGGATAGAAGGCTGCAGAAATGCAGTCACCAATAATAATTCATAGGATCTATAAAAACAAGAAAGTCTGTCTAAAATTAGCCCATAAAATGTCCTGGTACATAAATATCTCTAACTGCCATCGGATGTCTACAGGTCCAAGATAAAAGAATCACCGAAACACGAACTAAACAAGTGTGAACTCCCCAAAAAACTGTTGCGCCCATAACAAGCCGCGTATCCTGCTTAATTATCCTAATAAGTTCGATCCATACAAACGATAACGAAAAAAAAAAAACACGCGAAACTTTCATTCCACTGATCTCAGACGAATTTTTCCACGCAGCAAGTGTGCCTAAAAAGCAAAATCGAAAAAAAGAGTCGTTACTCACCGTCATGGTGCGATCAGCAGGCAGTCAAGATCTGGAAAATAAAACACCACAGCCGCACAAACAAGAAACCCGTCGATCCCTAGTCGCTTAACGAACGATCACCAGAGGGTCGAGGGTCGCGCCAGCTAACTTGAATTCTCACTGTTCCATCCGGTCCAGTACGCGGATCTATCTCTCGAATAAGAGAAAGAAGAAACAAAAGCACGGGGTGGTGAATATCAAAACTTGATTGTCGTTCGAATCGATCCGTGGTGACCGAGAAACGAACAGCCCAGACACGAAAACCAGCGGCAACTGACACCAGGTGCTGGTTCGGTTAATCACGGAGACGTATGCGGGATTCGCCCGTAATTCGAAGACTGGTCATCGCGGTGACGACGCGAGGGTATTCAAAGATCGAAACGCGTCGCGGCGATCCAGCGGGAGGCGCGTCATGATGGTAACCACAGGGGGGGCCAACTCGGGACTGGGAGAGGTGCGTCGGGGGGTCACGAGGAGGGGGATCATGCCCGAAGAGGGCCCCCCCGCGATCCTTTTTTTCGAAGAGGGGAGATCCCCGAACCCTCTGGGACACCTGGTAGAGGGGGGAATTCGGCGAGGACCCAACAGAGCGACAACGACGCAACGCTCACGCCTGTGTAACAGAGGAAGAGCACCATAGGCTACACCGTGTCCAAGAGAAGTGAATCGCTGCGGGTAAGAAGCGCGCATTCTTGTGTGTCAGCGCACGATAGTTATGGACCCCTGGCAACCTTGTCCCAGTAGCGTGCTCGTGCGCGCCCATCCGACGCGCGAGCGCGAGAATCCGCGACGAAATACGAGCCCTGATAAGGGGCCAGCTGGTTCCCCATGGGAGAGATGATCCTTCCGTGCAGCGGTTGTTTTTCGTCGATCCAAAACGTTCGACCAGCTGGTATCTGGGTCATGGATGGTGGGCCTGCTTGAAAGAAGATGCGTTTCGTTATACGAGTCGCTTGGTTTTACGGGACTGGCGCGGGAGGCAAACTTTGAACCTGGACTCGGGGATTCTACCGTCAAGATATTAAGCCTTTTGTTCCCACTATTGCTGTGTGGCTACGTACTTTTAATTACGGATTAAATAGAAACCCAATGTAATTGTAAAATCACATACCAGTTTTATTATTATTAAGCAAATAAACATTTTTTTCTGGCTGTTCATTTACAAAGCGCTAGAACCTAGTGTGGTTTTTAAGTCATAAATCTATTTTGTGAAAAATAATACCTTAAACAATTGAAAATTCAAATTACGCGTGTTCAACTGGTTCGCAGTGTATACATATAGATAAAAAAATTGTTTTGACAGAAATATGTGATACCTACGTGGCGACTTGGGCCTCACTTAGGTCTAAACTATCTTCCTGGCTTAGGAAATTCAAGCAACGCAACATTTTTGGAATAGATATTCCTTAGTTGTTTCTCTTGAAAATTAATTTGCCAGGGGTTTAATTCGACTCGATTTCTAAATCCATTTGTGAAACACGCGACGCGAGGATCACCGATTGTTTCTCGACATATGTCCTCTCTTCCTGGAGTGGTTACATAGCTTCGCAAGGCTGGAAAATGTAGGCGTCATTGAGTGAAAACACTGCACAAATTATTTATAGAATATGACATTGCGGGTAGCAATAAGGTAGTTCTCTAAGTGCCATCGATGCACGTTCAATTTAAATTACAAATTATATATCCCTGGAGGTTCGAGGAATACATCGTGAAAAACAAAGTTAATAAGGAAGTGACAGGCATTCAATTTAAAGCTGATCATTAGGTTCATAATTTATTATAGTGCTAAAAAAAACAAATAGCTGCTTCAGGAAATTGCTTTCCTAGAGGTAATTTTCCTATGGATGTGTTCGTCAGAATGTTGGTCACGGTTCCCATGCCTCATTTTTCTAGTCTAGACACGTCATGGAAGCCCTTGTGTAAGAACATAATAAAAGGTTCCATGCTAATCACGTTCTCATTCAAAAATACATTTTTCTCAAAGATCAAATGCCTACTGATGTTTTTTGTTCCGTGAACTTCATGTTCCGGACCAGTCGTATCCACTAAATATTAAAAGAAAATATTGATTTTGTGACGTTGAACTTGATCAGCTTGAAGTTCGTTCTGTTTAGTTACCAAAGACAGAAAATAGTATTACAACAACGTCAGTGGAAGGTCTGGTAGACTGATCCAACTTCCATTCTATTTGTTTCCTGAGAACCTTACATAACTGAACAGGTACACAATAGTTGCGAGATACAAATTAACTAATATACATAGATCACGATCGACTGTCCAGTGTCTGAAAAACCAAGATAGATATCTAACCACATCACCCACGGCCAAGGGGAATCGTTTCTTACGTTGCACGGTCTCGCAAATCGTCGCTCAACGTCAGGATCGGCGATTCAGTTAACCGCTTCGGACTGACCGTGTAAGTGATTTCGATAGACCGTTCAATTGCGGAGATAGCCATCAATCCGATCTCGATCACGGGTCAGTTGGCACAGACGAACGTCCTCGACGTTTTCGCGGTTCACCGATTAAGAAAAGGTGCAGCTCTCGATTCAGGTAGGGGCCAGAGGGGAGATTCGCTACGATTGCCGTGCTCGATTCAGCGGACTGTCTTCCCTTCCCTCCCTATCTCTCTGTTTCGTTGATTTTTATTTTGCACAATGATGAAAGGGTACGGAGAACGATCGATTGACTCGTGCTCCAGAAAAGACTCCGGTGCGCGTTGTATATGCCACAGTGGAAGACCTAGCCGATCGACGCGGGACACCGTAATTGAGTTTTCGTGGCCTGCAATTACTGGCGCAATTGATACTAATTTGTACGCGGCCGATTTATGCGTGTCCTTTATGAATTGTTCTTGCGCAATCCGCTGACCGATCCTGAAAACATTGTCATCGGGCTCCCGTATTATTTATTGCCGAACTTACTGCGTCCATTGTACCGTATGATATACGCATGTGCAAGAAATCCAATATATGCTCGTGTAATATCATCGATTTAAGATTGAGAAATTGCGAGCAATCTGTTGCTCGGCATAATTTTTCAAATCACCTGGAATCTTCTGAGAAAGTCGTACAATTCTAGTGGCAAACCAAACTGTAGAATTAAACAAGCCAAGGGAAAATCTCTTCCGTGTGTTCCACGATTCGATTAATTCAATAATTAATTTCATTTACCCCAGGACCACCACCACCTCTTTTAACCGTGTTGCGCTTGCAGGAACGATTTCGATTTCACGCGACTCGAGGATATCGCGAACAACCGGCGTATCAACAAATGGTTCTTTACCGTTCGTACCGTGTGAGTCGTTTCTCTTTTCCTGCGGCCGTGGCGCGATCGAACGGAATAAACTGTCACGCAGAAATTTCGTACAGCCGACGTATGGCCGTCCGGGGAGAGGAATCAACCTGGAGAATGATTGCCAACTGCCCGAGGGTGTCGTATGTACTTCTTATGTCTCCTCGCCGTGCTGCGCGCGTACAGGTCGCTAATTGTTTCGCCCGAAATCCCTGCGAAATTAAGAAACTCTCCGGCGTTTCCCTCCCCTTTCGATCCTCCCCGTCCCACCCCCGCTGGATAAAATGTTTCGCAACGTTTCGTAATATCAATTGCGCGCTGGTGCCTGTCAAGCGGTCAGCTCGCGTTTCGCCGCGTTCAACGGGAAAGAATTATCGCTCGAGAGGCGTTTTAAATTATTTAAGACTATGTAATTTAATAAAGTTACGGCCCCACGATGGTTCGATGATCTTCAGGGCCAGGGCGACGGATTCGATTCGGTCCTCGGGGGCCGCGTTCAAAAGCGCCGGCGAATTACCGTCTCTTAACAGAGCTTTCAGCGTGAAATTATTTTCTCCTCGCCAGGAACCTCCCTGCCTTATCTCGATACAAGTACCCCAGCGCCTGATACGATCTAACATTCGTGAACGCGTTAGATCGGAAGGTTTGAACTGGGCACCCTGGAAATTAAGTGAAATTCTGATGCAAGGTGTATTTTTAGAAAAGCGAAACACCATTGTTTCGCGAATCTGTACTGACCTTTGTTGAATTTTGGGAGGATGATCGATCGACTAGGTAGTTCGACCAGTTAGGGGTGTCCAGAAGGATCCAACTGTGGATCCCTCGATAAGTTCTTCATTTTGCAGTTTCACGAAGTAGAACGAAGTCGATCTTACTTTTTACTTCCTCGAGTTCTGTGCTTTAACATCATTGGTTGGAGATTGTATCAAAACTATCATCTATCAGTTGAAAGATTAGACACTAAAGAGAGTCGTCCACCGAAAGACAACTTCAGCTTTGAAACCCGATCCTCCGTATTGTTCCTCTCTCTCTTTCTGTGGTGTCAATCTCCAAACCCGATGTCGCGTGTCCACGATTCTAATTTAACCGGTTTTGCAATTTTCGCGGCACTCACCGCCTCCAGCTCGCGAGCTGGTCCAGTTTCGGCAGTCTCGGTGCCTCGACACCCTGTTTTCACGCCTGTTACACGCGACGACTCCACGCGCGATCTCTTCGCTTTTTATGTAACGTCAGAGATGTCGTATCGACGTTACGCCGAGAGCACGCGATCCACCGACGATTATGTTTCGGATATTGATTCGATCCCCTTGTTTTGCAATCCTAATTGGTATCGGTGTCGTCTGGCGACCGTGTATCGTCTTCCGGTGTATCGATTTCGGATGCACAATATTCTGTGTTTATCCTATTGCGACCTTTACAGTTACCAATATCTTCTTACACGAATTTTTAAGATTATATGACATCGTTTATACCTCGGGGGTTGATTCTTTCTTCTTCTGTACTTAACACGCAGAAAAATACCTCAGAAAAGATGTCACCAAAGTTTGTCCGCCAGAAGACGACTTAGTCCACCTCATCAACCGACCTCGATTCCTTCCAGAGGATTCTCAGTGCTCATTACGATCAACGAATATCTAATCTACTCGTTCGCGATTCCAGTCCACGCTCTGGCAATCGACACCTCGTTTATCGATCTCTAATCGTGTACGGCGATCCGGGGGCGTGATTCACGCGATCGATCGAGGAAAGACGATCTGCATCCAGATGCAGAGATGCTCCGTCGGGCATCCGGACGACTCGGGACACCGTCGATTGGTATTTAGGCCTTGCGTTACGTAACCTTTTTTTCCGGACGCACGGCCGTCAAAGTCGACGGATGAAAAAAAAAAAACTATTCCAGGAGGCCTGGCGGGGGCGGTGTCGTATCATCCATCCATTGGCTTGACATTGGACTCACATTTTCCGTATGCGTATCGCGTTCCAACGGACCCGAGCAACCGGAGGAGGCCGCTCGTCTTCCTTCCCTCCCCTTTTCCCCCGCATTGTTCCTCCTCGTCGTTTCTGTATACGTCCATCTTTGTCCCTCCGACGGTCACGTCTCATACGCCGCTGAAATACGGACCCATAGCGCGCGTCAAAAACGACTGGTTCTCTCTAGCTAGGTAGGTACTTACGTGGCCAGGTGCGCGTACAACCGCGCATCCGCCAATTGCGAAATGCAGGAATTCAAAGGAGCATTCCCGGTAAGGTCACTCAGGCCCGGGGTCGTCGACGGTAATTGCCACGCAGTTACGGAACGCGTTCACGAACGAAGACGGTGTGTACCGTCCCTGGATTTCGTGACGGCGTGTTTTTCCCCCGGGTGACTGGAACGGAGAATGACATTCGAGGGAACAAACGAAATGTCGATTAGTGGGTTAGTCGGGAGTTAGGCGTTCATGGCCAGAACGAATGACCGTCTTCCGGGTGATTGCTTGACTTTGGAGGTAGACCTTCAGTTGTAGACATTAGGTTTGTAAAGACCTTGATCTTGAGGATCCAGTGATCGGTTGAGAAGTTGGTTTTTGAGGTAATGACCAGTTCGTGATAGAAGTATGTTGGATCGTGGAGGTACTTACTATGAGGTAAAGGGAATATGCCTAGAGTCATCTAACCATTATTATTCAGTTGGAGTATACCGTAGATTTTATATTAACATCCGATAGCTGAAGATCAAACGTCATTGAAAATGAAAGGACGAATCTTCGTGAGTGTCATTTGTCCAATGTCATCGGCCATCGTAAGTACAAGAAGTTTAATAGACCAAGGGAATGCTGAATTCCAAAATACCAGGTGATCGCTGAAAGAAGTCCTCGATGAAATCGAAGGTCGGTCGTTTTCTGTATTCCGTCGTCAACCGAATGATCAGTTAGCGCTAGGACGAGGCGCACAGATCACGTGGACCTTTTAGCCGCGCGATTATTATGGTGATTCGCTGTCCCGCTTATCTGGGTAATTATGTTTCGATCGTGGCGCAAAAAGGCCGGGCCAGAAGTTGATCCATTTATAATTTCGCTCGGTGTCTGTCGATTACGAAATACAGGAATCGTGGTGAGGTTAGCCGTGACACACCACGGGGTCGCAGTGGCGAACGTACGGTCGACCACCCGTTTTGCCTTTAACAGCGTTTCTGTGTTCGTGACCACGATGTTAGACAGTGTTCATCGTTTAGAACGTTTGGACGCCCTTGAGGAACGCGTTCGGGACAACGAATTCTGTGTGTTGCACCACGAGGAAGTCTGGGATACCGAATTTTCGGTTCACACGAAACCATCGTAAATTGGAATATCTTCTCTGTTCTTTACCCCACGAAATTGTGAAACGCCGGAATAGGAAGGTCAGGACAGGAAGGTTATTCTGACAATTATCCACGCAATTAGACCATGCATTCAATGGTTAATTTCGACACCAGAACCAGCCGTTTTGCAACGACATTGACTACGGGGTTACCGTCTACGCGAGAATGGCTAATGACCCGCGATTATTGTTAAATTAAATTCCACGGAGACTGGCATTGTCGACGTGGATCACGGTAATATACGCTATTACTCGAAATCACAGTGTTTTTAATGATGTAAAAAATCTACTTTTTTTTTATTGTCAGGAGATAATACGTTTGTTTTGATTACACCGAGTAATAAATGCTGAATGTATCGATTAATATACCGCGGTAAATACATTTTAACAAAAAAAAAAAACAGATGCAGGACCTTGAAATAACCTTCAAGGACAGAAGCTAGCAATTTCTGACCGGAAACTCATCGAACCCTTAAGAGACCTCCACGTTCGATTCGTTCAATTGAATTCGTTCTCCGAGGAATATGCATGTCTAAAGCGGGTCACCTTGAATGTAATTGAATGGAAGCAATAAAATTACATGTAATGATAGCTGTAGCAAAGTTGTAAGTGCTTTTTCTCGAAATATCCGGTTGTCCGTTTAATCGAAATCATTTAAATTTTCAGTATATACACACTATTAATTACTGGAATTATTCCTGGTCGCATGGTGTTCCACGCGCGTTTCTTGCCGACTTCCGCGGGAGAACCTCGTACTAGAAATTAAATTGCAAATTATATAATTGTTTTCTTCATTTCGCGACAAACGTTCCTCTTAGAAAAAGAGTATGTCTCGAGCAGAATTGCTACACAATACACTTCGTGTTATAAAAATTATCTAATAATCAACATTCCCGACGTTTTGCGTAACCGCCACAGAAATGGCAATTTTATTCATATTTTATGTTTCTACATTACCCGATGGTCAGCGTGAAACACATGTCCGCTCGCGAGTCGTGTAATCTTAACGACGCGAACTTAGCTACCGTTCATTTAAATTTCATTCGACTTACACTTGTTCGATCCCTTCCCCTGCGATATTTACATGTACAAAAGTCCCCGTCCCTCGACTAATTCCAACGCATTAATAAAAATTATCAGCACTCCAGCCTCATACATCATTCTTTTCGATAGGACTTACTCAAGCCTGCGTCATAAATCATCATTTATCACTTAATTAACCGCGCGAGCGTGGTTGCCTTAACCTTTGTACTGACGAGTTAATCCCGCTTGTGTTCTCCTAGATAAAGAACCATATAAAAATGACTGTAGTTTTTGCCGCGGACGCGAATGCAGCGGTGATCGAAGAACGTTAAACATCTGTCTTTCACACATCGGTGACTGCATCGTAATGAATTCTTCGGGTATTCTGTAATGGATACTTTAATAAAATACTGGATGGCAAAATCAGGTTGCAGTATCAGGAAAATATAATCCAACCTATTCTTGCCTCGGTTGGAAAGTCCAAGTTCCAATTCAAGGCAAATTCAAAGACACATTTGGAATCGACTGTTATCGTAGAATGTGCTTTTTTTCTGTCAAATCACAATTTTCGTTCGTCTTACAAACTTTCGTTTGGCAACACTACCCATTAAGGTTACCCAGGCGTCCGTTCCATCCGGCATGTTAAAAATAACAAATAGCATCATTGTTGATCGGCACAGCGGAAGACGAACGCGAGGGATCGTCCAGGATTCACGGTGTCACTTGGCGCTCCGTAGCCTTGTAACATATACGCAAATAACCCAATAAATCTCGGTATAGGCTAGCTGCTGCGCATCCTTCGGAATCCTTGACACCGACGACGACGTAGTGTCACCGGCTCACGCGTGGTATCCTCGTCGAGCGACCGATCGAGCCGTAAAGGAGGGACGACACGATAACGCGTACAAGCGGAGCCGGATCAAAGTTGGTTTCCCAATAAGAATGGTGTTCACCGACCAGTCGTCGTGCGTCACTTTTCTCCCCCCTCGAGAACGGGGATGCGTTAATGATCCTTAGATGTTACTGACCGGCTGGTGAGTATCTATCCAGTTTTCTTTGCGATTCTTCTGTTCTCCGACGTGCAACAGTCTCTCTGTGTATTCTATGAGTTTGGTATTAGGCGTGAGAATACGATGGTGCAAGGATTCTGCATCGAAGGTTGCAATGGTCTATGGGAGATACAGGTGGGAATGGTATAATTTGACAAATATATACATATGTATGTATTTCAGTTGTTTTACAGGACATTTCATACAATGTGGGAGAAACTTTGTTAGAGTTTCTTCGTCGGCGATGCTTCTTCGATTATGGTTCGTGAAACATCCGGATGTATTAAGAAATAATGTTTTTTGTAGAACCCTTTATGTCATGACAGTATTTTGTAGTAGGTGCCATTTATATTACAATTAAATGCTGTCATAAACTAATATGCTTAGAACCTAACTAGGACTTATAAGTATTTATTACTTTTTTTAAATAAAAAACATGTGAACAGTTTTCAAATATCTGAAATAAAGTAACGCTGATATAATTCAAGCCTTAAAGGGTTAAAGTGCCTGTAAAAAGTTGGGAATCTCTGTTCCACTGATATCATTGAAATCATGAACAATTTAGCGCGTCCCTAATGTCAGCGAATCTTCCGAGGCTTTAAGAACGATTAACCTCTCTGTGTCAACCTTCCAAAAAGAATATCTGAAATGTTCAAGTGTACTGTAATTGGTACTTGAATAATAAAAATCGTGTACGTGATGTCGGTACAAACGCTGCTGGGTGATTCCAGTGCGCGCGGTAAGCGGTATCGTCCGGTGATTTCAACGCGTGGCAAAGTACCATCGCCGAGCGACTTCAACGCCGCGTTAAGCACCATCCCCGGACTGAAGTGTTTATACACTCTCGGGAGAGTGTTGTTACACGTCTAATCTTTATTTATGCAGTTTACGGTAACACCTACCTTTGCCTTGGTCTCGTTCCGCGGATGAATTCGTTGACGAGATCGGCATGAGAGAGTTCGAAAGGAAGAAGAGCGAGCAACGCGTGGAACGATAGCGTCTATGATTCACGCGTTGCAAAATTAGGTGAATTGTCCGTCGAGGTGAGAAACGTCTATGTGTGTGTGTGTGCATTAAGACACCGAGGTCTGGACTAAAACAGCAGCGAAACTGCAATATTCGCGTTTACGACGTAACAAATCGGTAACAGATTCTTCTTCAAAATGGACACAGGGAAACTGGCAAGAATAATCTAGCGTTGAGTAACTAGAAATATTTATCGGTTCTATTTTGTCACATCCCACGTATTTGCAATTCATGTCTGTCGTTCGAGTCAACCACTTTCCACTGGTGGTATCTTCGAGACAGCCTCGACTTGTCAATGGGCGTTACATTACGGTTTTTGATAAGAACTGATATTGGTCAACGTGTCTGACCTCGTAACACCGTGGAATTTAGTTTCTCCTTAATGGCGAATTATTTTCTGCGTCGCACAATAGCATACGGGTGATATTCATTGCGTAAATCTTGAAATCCTCCATTTGGCTACCGCGACCTGGTGATGATTTCTTTCTCAATCTACGTGTCTCTCGGCGGAACGCCTTCTACGGCGAGAAATTCTCAGAAGTATCGATGGTATTGAGGGATCACCGGAGATTACGATCGGCGACCGTGTGATAATCGCTGACCCAGTGATCAACAACGTTTCCCAATTCACCCGTTCGATTATCAATTAACATAATATCACCACGAGTTTATCGAGAGATGAGAGGTCAGAGTTGCCGAACCGATCGATGGACCAGGTCGTAATACACTGGAATCCGTTGGTCTTGCGATACACACGGCTCTCGTAAACGTAATGAGGATGATGGTAATGATTATGATGTCAATGGCGGTTGTGGCCAGAAGGCTAAGTAGCCGATGCGCCGCGACGACGACTCTGGCGCAAGAATCGAGATGGTTAAGTGAATAGCTGCTCGGAACGAGCGTATGGAAGAATAGAACGTTTGAACAGACATGAAATTGCTTTTAAGTAACTGCTTGATGGTGGAAGCATTCTGGGCTGTACCACCATTGTACCACGTATATCGATCGTTACACAATTGGGTAGGCCGTGATCATTTTATGATTTGCGATCGGCCGAACGATCCAAGACTAACAGAGACATAGCAACCTGTGTTAGATGATTATAGAAATGGGGAGCTCTGACCTTAACTCCGTTCAGACTTTATTCAAACCTTATTAAATTAGTTGAGTACCTTCTATTCAGACCTTACAAAATAAGAACCTTCCAGTGAACCTGAAACGATGAAATGTTTAGGGCATCCTGTAGGTAAAGCCCTTCAGTAAAACATCATCATCCCTCCAGTTCAAAATCGATTCAGAAGCTATTGTCTTGGCCGCTTTCGGAAGCATGCTGTTTAAACGCGAGTGCAATTACCGTAATGGTTCATAAATAGACACCGCGTCGAAGCGAGGAGCTCCAACGTGAACGGTTCGATGCATTCCACGTACAGTCAGTCTTGCGTATTACCGTGTAAACGCAGTAATCGCGGCGATACTCCCAATCGCGGAGAATTATTATGTATTTAATTACGACAGGGTATGCAATAACGGTGATATTTCACCGGTGGAGAGCGGCGAGAAGCGGCGCGATTAAAGCCTATCTAAAAATTTATCGTAGTCTCCTCACCTGGCGTTACCACGCGCATTCGTGTCAAGGAACGTCGGACAAAATTGCGTCTAGCAATGAGCGCTGCTCTTCGCGTTTTGCATAACGTTCCATGGTAACAATGGAAATCGACGCGGACATTTTCTTCTTTTTTCGTTCACTTTGTTTCCTTTTCCCGGTTTCGTATTCCGAAAGGTTGATTCGAAGTTGCGAACGAAGGGAGCGAAATAATCTCTTCGACGGGACGCAGTGAAATAAATTACGAATCTCACGGTCAGTTACGGTTGGCCCAGACTCGCGCGCATTTCGTGCTGTTTGCCGCTGGTTGCACACGTCGGTGGTCCTTTAACGAGCCCAGGGAGCCATTCTCCGTGATTCTAAACGGCGATAACCCCGGTCGTTCTCCCGTGCTGCTCCTATTCACTGCTACCAAAGTGTACTATGCATGTATATCGTACACAAACTACATATACGTACGTAATCAGAGGGTCGGTTGCGCAACCAGTCATCCAGTCGGTGTCCTATCCTGACGCGTGGATCTTCCGAAAGTCACGGTGATCACACAGACAGGCCCCCTGGTGAAATTAAGGATATGCTTCTGGGTTATATTGTTTCGGGACCCCGAAACACTTAAGCCGAGTCGGAGTTAATCGCGATGGGACAGCTTCCTGTCTATCAGAGTCTCTTTACGCAACCTTCGGCGCGAAGCCAGAAAAATCAATCGTTGTAAATTTAACCGTGAGATGATTTCGAAAGAATTTTTATTGACATTGGTCCGGTGGCCGACTCTCAGTATAATTTTAATATTCCCATCACACTTGAAATCCGCTTACGAGAGCATCGATCTTCTCGATTCTCGTTGGCTCTCTCTCTTTCTCGTATACCCGCGTTATCCCAAGTAGCGATAGTCGAAAAAGTGTAATTTAAGTTGACAGAATGGTTATCGAAAAGGAGTAAATCAGCGTGAAGACGATCATCGTTCCGCCTAGCTCCTGGTTTACCCTTAATCCCGGTGTTTTCATTTCATACCTCCAGGCGATCAAATCCCCCCCCACCTCCCCTCTCTTCCTTCGTTCCGTCATGTTCCACCTCTCGATTTCACTTTTGGCGGCCGCGCCACCGATCGACGCTTCGCCTCGTTCTCCTCGTCGCGGCGTCTCTCGGTTGCGCAATTTGCCCTGTTGTGCGCGCGGCTCGAGCGCAACGCGACTCCTCCGAGATCTGCGCTTGCGCTGTTACGCGGCACAGAGAAGCAAACGCGTGCCCAATATGTGTATCAGGCACTGGCGTAATGTGCTGAGAAGGGAAAAATGCCTCATCGATTGTATGTTTGTATCGCTTTATTCCGCGCGGCACGGAACACGTGTTACCGATACGATCGAGTTTGTAGCACGGTGCTCGAAATGTTTGTTCTCGGTTATTTGCTTCTATTTTTTTTTTTTTTTTTTTTCGCGAACCTCATATATTACGAAGGCTTCAAGGTAAATAAGTAGTTATTAATTGTGGTTGCCTTGTCTCTCGTGTCGTATAATTTCAGATGGATTCGATAAGGAAACAGACAGGGGGTACACGATGTTAAAACACTCGAGTCCGATGGTTTTTTTTTTATATTCAAACCTTATCCAATTAGACGTCGACAAATAACTATGCATAGGCGAGGGATTAGTAATGTCGAAGGCTGTAGGTCAAGAGAGGCTCTGTCGCGCTGCGAAATTACACGTGATTACAACACACATGCGCTTTCTCGAACAGAAGTACATACGTGCAGTTATTGTTCGAGCTCGTGCATCCTTGCTTCTTCACGATCGTCATGATTTCATATAAAGTACTATTTACCCAATACTCGTCGATCTGCCATTCAGCTGGAATTTACGTGGTGACGAACTGGCGATTAGCGTAATTCCGGAGTAATCGTGTACATTATAGCCGCGAAAGAAATCAGGAAATCGACGAAGTCTGTCCCTGAGAGGTCGGCCAAATTTAAGGGGCCTGATTCCGTATTCGTGTATATTTCCAGAATAGAGACGATGGATCGATGATGAATCGCGAGTCGATCGAATCGTTCCTTTTTCTTTTTCCGTCTCTTCTCGTCGTACCCCTCTCGTTTCTTTGTCTCCCTTCATCGTCGAGGCGATCGTAACGTTACGCCACTGGCGTCGAGGTGGCGATGCGAAACGATCCACGGGAGTAGGGGAAGGGACCACGAGGACGCGAAAAAGTGCGGCCCGATGGGACCCACGACGTGCGACGAAGAAGGGAGGGACGAACGCGGTGGCAAGGCCGTTCTTTGACCCGAAACGTGGTCTGCTCGGCGCCAATTTTTCGGGAGGAACCGGTCCTCGGGCCCCCTGGAATTTTTAACCGGCGAACCGCTACCACGGTTTCGCCGAGAAACCGACGCCGCCGCCGACACCAACACCTGCCTTTTGCTAATATATCGTTCGGCTATAAGGTTTCCATCGATTAACGTCATCGATTGCAACCAGCGTCCTCGTCGACGCTCGTCGATCACGGGTAAATCGATGTCCGCCCCCCTAAAAAAAAACAAGCTTGCCTGTCGATCGGCACTTTTTAACGCTCATCGGTACCGTATCGATAATCCATATCTGAGAATGTTCTTTATACGCTACGAGCGTTCGTTTTGATCGAATACTAGTGGGTCGTCCGGAAAGTTCGTAGCGTTTTTCAGGACAGAATTCCAATCTATATTTTTTTATTTATATCATATTCTTATTTACGACTTTTTATACACTTTCTTTTCATTTTTCAATTAATTTCAGTGCACCAGTTATATATAACTTCTATTGAATTAGCTAAGAAAAACTCTGCAACCTGTTTGTACATGGATTTCGTTTTCGACGTTTTATCTTGATACAGAATATTCTAGTGACTTAAAAGAATAAGTAGATGTCATGAAATCTTCCAGCCGAAGTAGTGTAATATTTATACAAGTTTGGCAGAACGTAATGAAAATGGACTTTGTAGTTGTACACATGTTTCGTCGGTGTTCCTCACAGAAAACAGAATAAAAAACGGGGAGTAACTTGTATAGCAAATACATTAAATTTAGAAATAATACCTACATGCCAAATTAAAGGACATTTCCTTCGTCCAGTAAAAATATATCAGACACTGTGCTCGAAACGCTACGAATATAATTTCTTTGTTCGTTTCGATCGTATTCATCTTTGATTCCCAGACAGGATGCATTAAATCGTTTCTATTCACCTCTAATCATGCCTAGTCGGGTGTGTACGATCGAACGATTACCCAGTTAAAGAAATGAAAAATAATATATACGAGCATCCTGTGGCTGTAACTCCTGAAGGCTGCGTCGACCTCTATCTAACAAAAATCGCGAGATATTGCAACCGGGCTTTCCATCATTACTTAATCCCCCGCGTATCGTTGAACCAACGCTCGCTCGAACGATTAACGAAATTACAAAATCAGCCGCTCGCGCGCGTTCGCTGTTGTAAATCGGAGCCCGAAGGAAAACAACAAAACTTATCCGTTTGCCCGATCGTCGAATACCGAGATGCAAATTTCTAATTTGCACCCCGCTAGACATACACGTTACATAAACACCACGGGTTCCCTTTTGCTAGAGCTACCATTATACGCCGTCTATAGATCGTCGGATCTCTTCAGGCTCACCTTAAGCCGGATGCATAGGCGCACGCGTCGCTTCTATCTGGGCCTTGCATCTCTCCTATTCACTTCTCTCAATCCCCTCCTCCCTTCCCTGGTGCCTCGTTGTTCACGGTGTGCACGTGCTTTCGTAGAAACGTGGTGTGTTCACCTGTGCCGCGCCGTCGCGCCTGCACCTGTGTGTTAGAACTACCGAGAGCTCGGTCGAACGCGCGCGCACACGGCTAGGCTCATCGATCTTCCCCCTGTCCTCCGTTTTATTCTCGCTTTTACCTCGCCACACGATCATTCTGCGCTCCTACCGTCCACGTCGAGTGAAAATGCACGATGCACCGTGTCGGCGCATCGGGCAGAAGTCACGTTTCCATATCGATATTTAACGATATTTAAATGGCCGTCTACCGCGCGCGCGGCAACCGGACATTTGCACTCCTAATGAGGCCTGGCTCTGGGAATCGTAAATCGCCGAGCTTTTTTTCTTCTCTCCTCTTACCTCCCTCGTGGATTCCGTTACGGACCATCGGGATTTTATGAGGGAATCGCCGGTGATCTCACCGCCTACGAAATGCTCGTCTGAATCATCGATAATTGTCCTGGTAGTAATTGTAACGGTGCAAGAACTTTGTCTCGTGGAACGCTCAAAGTGGAATATTTGATGAGTATTTAAATCGAAGTTATAAATTGGAATTGAAATTCTAGGATTAGTCACGCGGTGAAATGATTCTGGGCTGCGACGATAGCGCCTACCATGCATTCAAGTCACTTGGGTCACTCGTTGGTATCACAGAATTCGGACCAAATAATATTTCTTTCTGTATGTTGAAATCACCTTATCAGTACTTGTATTGACTACCTATCTGGATAAAGTACTGGTTAAATAATTGCATTTTTATCCTATTGACAGAAACTAAATATTTATCAATCAATTGTTTCGCGAATTATTTCGTAATCAATCGTTTTACTCTCGCTTGTATTACAATTTTTTCTAACCTCCGCAGATGTCCGTGAAATAATGGGTACTTTAACGGAGGTTAGATGCGTAACCAACGAAGGGGAAAGTGCATAATGCTATTATATTTATGCTCTTCAGAATACAAAGAGTTCACGATGCACCGATGACTTCGTTATCGGCCGTGAGGCCGCACGAACGATTGTCCCGATAAATGCAAATGCACCGTCATTCGAGAGCAGTGGGTCGCCTTGAATGGAACGGGATCTAACGATCGTGCTGATAAGAATACGATCGACGTTAACGATAGTCTTGTATTCGTTGCGGGTTCGTTCCTTATCGCGTTCGCTTCTTCCGTGAAAGGATTCGTACTTCTTTCGGCTGGTTCATCCCTGCGATCGTCGGCAATGAACGAGTATCAGCGGACAATAAACGAATTCATCTAAAGACTACTACATTGTATCATGAATCCCCTTTAAATTCAAATAAGTCCGGATGAATTGATATTGCTAACATCGGTGTAATGATCCAATTAACGTCGTGGCTTGAATCGGTTTTTTTGTCCTCGCCACGATTGGTTCCCCTGCCGCAGGTATTTATCGTGATTTATTCGCGTGAAGGGGAGCAAAATTGCGTCCTTGTAGATCAGAGGAACTGTACAACGATCTCTTTAGAAGGAGAAAAAACTATCTCAATTACTTTGAAATTAAGTCTTCGTGAAAAAAACGTAAATGTGAATTCGTAGTGTTACATTTTTTACATTGTTGGACTCGCGACCTCCGCTTTTCATCAGAAATAATACAAACGTCTCTGTCGAACAGGATCGTGTACTCTGTCACGAATGAAACAGAGATTCATAGATAAAAACGAATATACAATATAATACCAGCGATTGAAACCTTCAAGTAATTTTATGGGCCTTTAAGGTAGTCGTGTTACTGTGTCAATGTCTTCTTAAAGCGGCGTCTAAACGTAGTACTATTCATTCACCGTGTACCTATGCCATGAATATTAACACGGTGGCTGCCGGAGCTGATTTTAATTTTCTTCCTATACTTAATTTCTGACTTTAATTTTCTTAATAATACTTAAGGGAACACACTTCTTTATGGTTGATTGTTTCATTTTATTTTATTATTATACCATAGATGTATTTTTATTGTTAGAGTCTTTTTTGTTAGAATAACTAGTTAACTATAAATAAAGTTACTCCATTTATTCTACACCAATCATTAATTCTTCAATAAAGAATAAAAATTCACTCTCTTCTTCAATCAAATTAAAAGAAATCGTTTTATATGTGTAGTGAAGAATAAACATTTCTGATATGCCATGTAACCGTCAAAACAACTTATCGTATTTTGTTGATGCGAAAATTAGAATATAAAAAAAGATGACTAGCTGACGGATCACATGGCAGCCAAAGTGTTAAAACTCTTCCATGAGCCTTGGTCCGACCTAATCGATTCGTGCCTAATATCGAATGCCTCCTGAAAACAGTAACCAAGCATGCGAATCTCGTCGATGTAACCTTTGCAGCCGTGTTTTCAATTACAATATATTCTCGAATCTGTCTTATCTGGATAAGGTTTGCTTACGTTAAACCTGCCAAAGCTTCTTAAACGGTATCCACCTGTCGACTGGTCTTATTTGCGCTTCTGCTTTGATGTTCTCGACTCGAGTTGGCCTCGTGTCGGGGCCCTGAAGAAAGCCTCATCCTTTTCCATCGCTACATATTTCGATAATCATTATAATACACGTTCGGTCAAGGACGGTTTTCGACAGAATCTTGTTTACCTCTCAAGTAATGGAATAATTACCTCGAAGCTCTTATCTTCGTACAAAATGTTCTCCAGCGTACCCGATTTAATCTAAAACTATCTTTTCATCAAAATAAACTTAATAATGCTTAATTCCTTTTTTCAGAAGAATTATCCATTTCGACAATTTCTCTTCCATCGCAGTTACGCTTTTCAGGACAGCTGGAACCACATAATCTTATTCACGCTGTCCAAACATTATTAACAAGATCCTCACCGACTCTATTCAAGTTCCGCTACCTCGAAGCGTTCGAGGCATCATTAATCAAAACAGGCGATAGAGAAGTCAATGTTTCGCCATTGAGTCGATCATCGGGATGACTTTTAGGTTTAGAACGCTGCCCGTCGGTTTTGTCGCGTCCTCGCAAGCCAACGTACATATTCCACTTTGGGTATTTTTTCGACCATGACAAAAAGCGTCGTCGTTGTTGCAGATATAAAAGGGAATGCACAACGACCTCTGGACTGTTAAGGGTCTCCTCGATGAATAACGGCCGTGCGAAAAAACATGTTGTTTGGTTCGTTGGTGTAGTGAGTAACGAACGAACTATTCGATTGCGCAACGATCGGGCAGAGCTCGGGCGCCAGTGCTCGATTATCAAGGATTCCGGCGAAGCGCCGAATAAATCGGTTCCCCGACACTGGAACCTTCGAGTATCGGCCGTTGAACGGATGGGTCCTTGCTCTATGTTCCACGATGACGCGGCGACTCTCGTTCGCGTGATATACCGCTGAAATTGCTAGACTTCTCGCGAAAACTTCTGTACATATTCACAATCACGATTTCAACGTTACACGATGATTATCCTAGTTTCTTGAGTCATCCACCAGGAGAAGGAATGACGTCAGGGGTTGAAGAACTAGGATTATTCATCTTGTATGGGGTGGTCCATTTTTTTTGTAGATGAAATAAGAAATATACATGCAGGAAAGCATAGAAAGAATTCAAAGAATTGGTGGGGGTGCTGTTTAGAACGACTGCGAACTTCACGATACGCTTGCTATTATCGGCGTTCGTTATGACCGGATGGTTCGATTTTACCGAAACTTCAATTCACTTTCGTTTTTTTTTTTAAATAAGAACTTGTCAAATAATGTGGCATGCACGCGATGTTAATGCTATATTGCATTTGTTTGTATTATTGATTTTCTTTAAACAGTTCGAGATTGATGTTGAAATGTCTTTGACAATGTCATAGATCCATCGATTATTTTCTTGGGTCTGTCAATTCATAGGACACTTTTATATGAGGTTTATGCATTGGAAGGTTGAACCAGTTTTATACAAGACTGTATTTGTACTCGTATACATATTATCGTAATGAATTTACGAGCGTCGAAGATTTCTGCGGTTTCTCCATCGTCTCGGTTCGCCAGGCAATACCGTGGTCAAGCAGAAACGAGTCGTCGAACGGTACTAAAAGTTATCTGCCCACCTCGGAATCATTTCAGTGTCACGAAACGTTTAATTCGAGGATGACGCGAAGCGAGACGAAGTAACTTTCTCGTATCATGTACGTTTCGTTAACGTAATCACTTCTTTTGTTCTCTTAAATTCAAGGCTACGTTTCAGTACCGCGACGAATCTGACACGGCGCTGCCACCTTAACCGTCTTCTCCGCAGATGGAATTTATTGTTCTCGAGCCACATCTTTATCCTCGGATACATCAAGCTTCCTGTGCGGACTGACAACTCGGATTTGATCGAATTAAGCTTCAGAGAAATTTCCATCTATTATTACACGCTGAATCGTATTCCTTATAATCAAGATACACTATCTATACATTGTCAAGTTCAGAAAACAATTCTCTTCTGACAGATTCACCCCTTAAAGTCCTTCCATCAAATTTTGGCTACAAAGGTTACTCAGGACTATTAATATAAAACTAAAACTGGCAAAACCCTCATCTGTCAGACTCTTTAAATCCTACTTTACAAAATTTCTCATTCATAACTATCTAGAACCCCTCAAATTTTCCCTTAAATCCTACCCCTGTCCACCAGTTCTCCAAGAATTCTCCTCGACATCTTTCAAGCTTTACCTGAACTCGACCGATGGAACAGGAGATGCCGCATCATCTTGTCCTCGATCGCGGCATCCACGGATGCAGGCCACGATGATACAAGTTCGGAAAAACGCGGGAAACAAACGCTTATGATGACTCCTCGCCGAGGGTGGCGGGGGTGGGGATAATGGGCACGAGGGAGCGTCGATTGAAAATTACAGGATCTCCCCTTCGGCCTGCGAATCGTCGACGGCGTTCCATCGTTCCCAGTCGTCCGTATGCGGTAACCATACATAATGATGCCCGGGACCCCGACGTGCATATGGGCAAACAGCAGCGTGCGTATGATCTCGGAGCGGTTACAGGTGGAAGGAACGCTCAAGCGCGCGCGGATTTCGCAAGTTTCTCCGGGACCTCGGATCGTCGATGGCTTCGATAGTCGCCTCTGACGTGCCTGAGAGTGACGGAAACATTTCATTATTCACGCGAGGGATATTATTATAATTTTTTTTGTTCCCTTCTCGACCACGGAGGTCATTAGCCACGCCATGATTATTATTGATATTATGGAAGCTGCTGAAGAAGTGTCAGGAATGTTACGACTCCGACCACTGGTGTCTAAACGCGTCCTCTGTAGGTGTGTCAGAAATTTTTTCGTGAGACTCTGGATAAATTCCAATGTCCAATCGAATTAGTAGAAATCACCGACTCCTTTGATCTATGATACTTGATCGTGTAAGATGTATCGACGGAAATCTGCGAGAATCGTTACGGCGAAGAGATACAGCCTCTGGATGATAATGAACTCCGCATATTCTTACCGTCTGTAAACATAACGGAAACGTTTGATCGTGAAGAAGAACCAGAGACAAAGTAAAGGATAACCATAAAATATCCGAACTGAAAACCAGGAGCCTCTTGATGGCTTGTCGGCACCTCCATAAAATAAGCTACCTCCCGTGTGACCAGTCCTTTCCTCCCAATCGTAAAATCCACTACCTACGTTAACTAACCGCGGGCAATAATAACCGATGATCATCCGTGACTTGTAAGAATTCACGTAATCGGCAATCGGGGAAATCATCTTGTAGCAACTTAACAATCAACGATTAAATATGTTTGTATCATATGCTTGTCTACCGCAAGGATTGTGCAACGAACAAAAAAAAAAAATAAAAAAAAAAGAAACACGATCCTATCGAGACGAATTAACTCGTCGTCTGCACGGCAGCGTTAAGCTCGAAGTTAAAAGGTTTTATCTGACCGCCGAGGGCGCGTAAAATTATCGTAAAACGGTCGCTTATCTCGGTCGTACACGTTCACGATTCAAAGTAAAAGCGGCTTATCGGCGATCCAGGGACCGGGTCGTAAAACTGGACGATCGCTTCGTGAACCGTCTCGTTGCAAAAGAAGAAGTCCCTTGTCCCCGAAATATTCACTGGTACGCGTGTCACAGTCTAGTTCGCCGGTGTAGGGGCCCGCGAGATCGAGGATAATCTTCCACAGTCTCCTTTGTCGTTCCTTCCCTCCATCCCCGTAATGATATTCCACTTTGTTAACGACGGGCACAAACTCGGTAGCCATGATCCGTTTCCACGCACCGGTGCGCGCGGCCTAACGTCGCCGTCATCGTCACGCTGGAAATCCAAGAACACGTCCGTCCCGAGGATGATGATCCCGACTTGTATCTCGCGTACTAACCAACCGACGATTCACAGCCGTTAATTCCCGCCCTGCCTCCTTGGGACGTGAACGGATCGGTCGCCGGTTGTTGCGACACACGCGACCGGCCACGCTCGATGGATCATCTGGGATTTTGGATTTAATCGTTTGGATTTAATTGTTCCCTTACGATGGTCGACGGAGGACATCGAATATAGTGATAGATTGAAGGGACGCTCGAGAGAGGTGTGCACGTTATAGATTCTCGCTTGGTCGACCTTGGTGAACTTATTAAGTTTTTACACGTGAAGTAACTTTTTTTCAGTGATTATATGTAGTTATCATTAATTTATTATTATCAATTTCGACTAAAGAAAAATGGCAATGAAACCCAATATTGTGTCGGGAGCCGCGCAGTGGAGCTTTGAGTGCCGCATGCGACTCACGAGCCACAGTTTGGTGTAGACAGTGGATGAGAGCAAATTTTACAAATTCGAGTTAATCAAGTACTTCAAGTTTAGTCAAATCGTAGGACATCTTGCTTGATAAAATTGAAATTAGATATTGCTGAATGTGTAGGAACTGTAGGAAGGAATGCAGTTGATTGTAAGCTCTAAAAATACTATTGTTCTTGAAGTGTCTAGGTCGATTAGACGAGGATCACTTTCCCACGGACACAGTATTCTTCCACGTGAAATGACGCAAATGCACCACCCTCTTGCATCGGTTTTTCCTCGACGCTGTATCTTTTATACGGTATATATATACAAATATAAGTGAAGGCCGCCGAGAGTCTGCCGATATGTTATGCTTTTGCTTCGATTTGCCATTCAAATTTCATTCACCGTCGAGTTCCTTTCGTAATGATATTTTTTTCCAAAGTTTATCATGAATATTTAGCTACACGCCATGTGGTATCAGACTCCGGGGACCGATCGCGACTTCGGGGCCCGGACTTTCCATCGGCTCTCAAAACAGTCCTTGAAAATAGGAATGCAAACACACTAGACACAACAATGCGACCTGCCGTTGTACATAAATTAATAATATCATGCAGCCCGAACGATGCATCCTCGAACGAGGAATAAATCGATTACGATCGACGTTCGATCGTCGGCCATGGTCCATCCGATTCTCATTCAAAATACCTGATTTCGAGTCGTCCACACAATAAAAAGGATAATAAAAATCGTGCTTTTATTACGGAACGATCTTTTGCCCCATTTCTAGGCTGCCTGTACCACTCGATTCTTTCTAGGACCAAAGATCCTAGGATAGATCCCTCCAGTCCTCACTGAAAAGTCATCATGGGCCCGCGTCCTGTCTCAACGTTCACTCGCAACTGGTCCACTCTTGACCCTGTTCGAGCCCGACAGTGACCCAACGTCGAGATCCAGCGATACGGTGGATCAATTAAAACGAGCGCGATCAGACGAGTTACGCGAGGAATGCGCGACCTCTGGAGAGACCGAGTCGCCTTGCACGGGCCAGGCCCCATTCTTTACCATCGCGGAAAGCCTTTCGATCTTGCGTTCGCCCGATTCTAAATTGTCCAAGGTCCAACGTCAAGGTCACGCCACGGGTCCCTTCCGAATCGCGAGGTCATCATCGCGACCGAGATCTCGCGATCCCGAGGACTGAAGGGTCAATCGTGCGGAACAACGAACCGATTCACTCGAATGAATCGCGGGCATTGTGGTAGGCTATGTCTACTCGTGAATTTCGAATGGACATCGTGATGATGATGATGTTGTGAAACCATCGGTTGTGATTAAGATTGAAGAAAAATATGTATCGGTCCGATCCTTGAACTGGAGGAACGGTGTACATACGTGGTTTCAGCGATGTCTGGTGATAGTCTCTGATTAAGATAGGCCTTTGCTTGGCTCGATCGAGAGAGTCCCATTTAGCGGTAACCAGTTGGTTCACTTAATGTGAGATCGTAATCGGGAGAAGGACTTTTTAACCCGTTAATGAACATTTGTACAACTTTCGGTATCTCCTCCGATAATTTTTTTCCCCCAGATTGTGTCGTAACACCAGTCCGGCGTGTAATAATGCATAATGTAGGACACGTTCGAAAAATAATGTTTATGTAGTATACTGGAGCATTAAGTACGATTCGTTCGATTTATATTCTGTCATCGTCGAAAGTGATTCTTCGATTCTTTGTCTTTGAAAATTGAGATACACCGATGTAACTTATAATTAGACTGCGGATGTTTATGCATTTGTAGCATCTTTTAACTTTGTAAATGTAGTAAAATCAAAGTTTTAATAAAGTTTAACACTATTATATGTTACTATCAGCATAGTAAAGCCTCTAGCAGAGATTTCAAAGGTCTGCTACATTTTGATTTTGAGACATTGGTATCTAAATTTGTTAATTTCCATAAACTTCCGCAGTTCATTTGTAATAGAACAATGAAAATTTCATTTACGTGATATGTAAAAATGGAGAAATATCTAAGAACTCGATTCGTTTCATGATTGCAGCTCAAAGTACCACTGAAAGTGAACTTCTCGGCCAGGCCCAGAGATGTCACGGTGTCGATCTCGAAGAAGCATCTCACCTGTGGCGTGAAGGGCCAGCCACCAATCATCGACGGTGATTTTCCGCACGATGTCAAACTCGAGGAGTCCACCTGGGTGATTGAAGACGGGAAAATGTTGCTGATCAATCTGGAAAAGGTGAGCGATCGGGTCTGCTTTTTTTCGTGGCCTCCGCTAGAGCTACACGACCTTGCCTGTAGAATGATTCCAAAGATGCTGTCGCCGTTCCTACCATAGATCCCGACCGAAGATACGAAATCGCGAGGAATTCGGTGGCTTGACGTGGCCATGAACGATCAAAATAATGTACGAAGATTCTGCCGAAGGTCTAGCCGAGCCGTGACCGTTTAACGACCGTCCGTTTACTCCTAATTTAATTAACGATGTTCATTCGGTCTTATTTTATTACCGAGCCTTTCACAGGCTGGTAGCGATCGGACCAGATTTAATCGTGTTCTTTTGGAGCCTATGATCCCGCTGCAGACACGTTTTAACGCCAGGAAGATCGTCGGAGGCGTCGGGTTTCCCGCGCACGAATTCTCCTAGAACTCATCTCCGACTTTTACTCCCAGGTAAACAAAATGCAATGGTGGGCTCACGTGGTAACCAGCGATCCGGAAATCAGCACGAAGAAAGTGAATCCGGAGCCGAGCAAGCTATCCGATCTCGACGGTGAAACCAGGGGCCTGGTGGAGAAGATGATGTACGATCAACGACAGAAACAGCTAGGTCTGCCGACCTCCGACGAGCAGAAAAAGCAGGACGTCATTAAAAAGTACGACACAACAATTGCGAATCGGCGGATGGTTCCATGTATCAACGTCGTAAGGATATACGGTTTCGAGATATTAATCGGAAACGTTCTCTCGAATCCTTTCGCAGGTTCATGGAGCAGCATCCAGAGATGGACTTCTCCAAGTGCAAATTCAATTAAATCTTGGTGTTCCGATCGAGGGGTGTGTGTTTGGGGGGAGTCGTTATCATCTGGGATGAAACGAATCGATCGATCGATACGTCAGAGGCAGCCAGATCCAGAAAAACTCTGTCTCTCGTTAATTATCACCTCGTGGCGTCTTAACTTTCTCTGCAACTTATTTTCAGGCGTGTTGTGTTGCTGTGCCAGTCGCAGCCGAATGGGTACACCACGCTCCGCCGTCGAACCGATTCCATTTTCCTCGCTCGCTCGCTTAGCCGTATTCCTTTTTCTTATTCGCCAGCAGTTGACGTCTTTAGTTTCACCGTCGGTTCACGGAACGGGGAGCAGAGTCGCGTAGCACAAGTGTATTTTCACGATTTTTCCACATTAAGTTTTCGTATCATGGAATAAAAAAGTTTCGAGAAAACAATTTACGAGGGGCGTTCATGTATGTGTTCCAAGGATTCCATTGGGGATGAACTACCACCTTACGATGAACATAAACCTTGTCCCGTTTCTGTCAGTCTCTTTATGTTATCGAATTCTATGAAATGGTATTTTTTCGATCGTATACAAAGTGATGCTGATGTGTTCGGTGGTAATAATACATTACGATAGTATCAACCCGAGAACGGCATAGGATCACCGGTGATCTCGTATGAAACCCAATTCTCGAGCTGAATGGTGAAATACAATGTGAAATGAATTAAAAGATGGAAACTACCGCTGAAATTATGAAGCTTGACAGCAACTTGCGTTGGTAAGTTTACACTGGTTATTAAAGAGAATTGTCGTCTGGCGAGCTGATAACATCATTCTAGGGTTAAGAGATCACGACGATCGATTTAACGCTTACACGAAGAGGTTCTATTCTTATTTATCACGCGATCGAATTTCGGTGATTGTTCTCGTTAAGAAATTAATTATAAATTCGCAACAATCTCTCAACGATTAATAACACGGTAATTAAACGCTGAGGCACACACAGGTGTCCGTAGTTCGTTAATCAGAGTCGTTGGTTTCCTTCATCACTCGACTGATCCAGCGAACGTAGTTCGACAGTTTCGCGTATATTCCGAATTTCCCGCGTTTCCCACAGCCTTCGCCGAAACTGGTGATCCCGAAAATGGTCCACGGATGATCGGGTCTTTTGGGATCTCGACAGAGAAGCGGACCTCCGCTGTCACCGGCGCAAGAATCCATCTTTCCGCGTCGATATCCCGCGCAGAACATATTGTCAGTGATCCTGTAATCCATGTAAACGTCACGGCAGGCTTCGGAGGATACTATCGGTATCTGAAACGCAAATGAATGGTATTAATTATTTCCATCAGACAACAAACGATAGTTTAAGGATAATTTTTATTCATAGTTTCCTTTTAGCAGAATTTTTGACTTCACAAAAACTCTGAATTAGAATTCTTTGTTTGGTTACATCTGCGAAGATAAATTGTGCTTATGTTGGACGATACCTGAGCCTGATGCAAAACGTCGGTACCGAAGTCATCGGTGACTCGCGACTTTCCCCAGCCGATGATCGTGCACAGCTGATTGGCGGGTAAAGGTTGGTTAGGCGCTGGTAGACAAGCGATACCTCTCGACGGAGACGCGGTCAAACTGATTGGAAGGTGCAGCATCGCTATGTCATTGTCCACAGTGTCCGGGTCATATTCAGGGTGTACCTTGAATGAGTCTACCTGAATTTCGAAAGAAAAGATGTATTAGGAACGCTAGAATCTACTTTAAAAAATAAACACTCTATTTCTCTGAATCTGACTGGTGTTGAAGATTTACAAAATTCTATAGAAATGGGGCTCAATCGTGAAAAAGAATGATCGATATATTGGTGATTCTGTCGGGTTACGTGGTAAATATAACTTTTTAGATATAGGTATACTATTGACTGTAGTATTGTTGGAACTCTTGAATTTGTCAGTAATAAGTACCCTCATCTCCAGCTCCGTGCCTTCCTTCACAGTCAAATCGTGTTCCCCAATACGAACATAAAGACGCCTCCTGATGCAGTGTGCTGCAGTCAACACCCACCTTGGCGAGATCAGTGTACCTCCGCAAAAAGCTTCCTATAAAAATTCATCTATCAGTAAGAATGACAAATTATTGATATTTTAAACCATTAGAAATACATACATGAAATCTGTTCAATACTGCAACTTGCCAGGGCCAACTTCCCCGGGTTGCTGGACGTCCGCCTATAATTCTTGTGAAATACGAGAGCCGAGAATTCTTGTGGGTACTGGCAAGTCCACACTTCCAAGCATGAGAATTTTTTTCGGGGATGAAACTGTCGACGGTATTGGGGTTCAATTCGAATTCGTCCAATACCATATCTGTAAACGATTCAATGGATTGCTTTATTTACCGAAAATCAAGGAACGTAGAATTTGTTTAATTATTATTGGGCTTACCGTCACTGTCTTCTTCTTGGCTCCCACGGATCTTCCGATGGATCCATCTTTGGCAGAAGCTACCCTCCACGTAGCAATAGGCGCTCTCCCTTATTACGTCACGACCGCAAATTCCGGGCTTCTTGCACCACCTTCATAAAAAATTCGGTGAATAATTATCTATTCTCATACGATATTCGTTTTGTTTATAAGAAGTTTGAACTAGTTTTACCTGTGACGTTGAGTCGTGCACAGCCTTGTGCAAGGTGACCACTTGCTCCACTTCCCATAATGTCCCACAGACTTGTCCTTGACGTCTTTCCCCCTTCTTTCCCCTTGCCTGGGCTCGGCATCTTTTTTCGGTACCTGATGTAGTATAAAAATTGTTGAAAATTAATGTATAATAAATAATTGTTGAATCTGAAGGTTGAGGATATTAAAATTCCACCTGTACAACGTGAAACTTGTCCTTCCGTCGATGTCCCCGTCTCTGTCGTTGCTTGCATCGTCTCCATCTACCTTTTCTGTTGTGCTGACAGGTACGCTCCTCCTACGATTAAAAAATACATTTTATGTCATACTCGTTTTACCAGCAGTGAATTTAGAAATGAATTTTTTTTTTCCTAAACCCACCCTGTGTAGCGTGGTTCCACATTTCTTCTTCACTCGACACCTTCGAACGCGGTTCTGCGTGCAATGGCGGTCGCACACGGACCATTCGCTCCAGTTCGTGAAGAAGGACAATCTCGAGGACTCTGTAAAAAATAATTTCTCTCGATAATATAAATCAGTAATCGAAACGGAATGAGTTTTAAGTCAAAACAAAGTTCTGATATTCTTCTTCGTTTGTCGAACGATTTTACGAAAACTATTCCGTAATTAATAGCAGAATATTTTCAAAACTACTCACTGTTATTTGGTAATTGTTCCAGGACAGAGTCTCCGTCGAGCACGCGTACCCAGCTCGAATTATTGTTCCCGTCGGTCACGAGCGTCCTGTTCCCGCTCTAAAATTAGCACAAAGGCAGCCGTAATTAATCATTTACACCGCGACGACAGTTTCGAAGCGTGACTTTGCATATTTGTTTCTTAAAAAGCTGAAACCATTTCACGCTAGGGGGGGGGGGATCTAATAAAAAAATCCATCCTCGTTTATAAAAGTATCCGTGACAGTGGTCTCCAGACGCGGACAAGACATTAAGCACGAGGAAAAGTAATTCCGCCACGAAGTGCACGTCCGTCACGTAGGCAGATCGTTGCAAAAACGACCTGGGATTAACAGCTGCGAACCGAAGTAATGGACGCAGCACGCCTGAAGTGTTGCGTGGATTCCAATTGAACGCGTTAACGATGATTTTCGTAATTTGCGCAGTGGACACGCGTTATTAACGTCTGTAAACCGACGATCGTTTGATGGACACAAACAGGGCAGCCTGCCAACGCAACGCCGTACGAATTTACCTCAAACCTCGGGAAAATGTCTTTCGTGGATGGCAGCGATGACAGGTTCTACTTACTTGAGCAAATACTAGTAAAACAATTGGTTCCCCACGATTAACCGTGTAATAAGGTTATATAGTTTGAACAAATTATACGTCGAAAAAGTCTCCTAACCACAGGGTTTTTCTACTTCTTCGGGTCACAAGTCTCCCTAAAGTGAAAGGAACACTCATCCAATATAACTGGAAAAAAATACTGTGTTTTGCCGTTCTACTCGGAAAAAAAATCACTATCAAAAAATCATCAAAAGAACCCACGACAATCCACTAACAAACCCCAAGATTTCTCTTCTTTCACAAAGATACATTCTAACTCGAATGTCCCGTACTAATCACGTTTTCTCGAGTGGATTGCCGTTAGCAAAGAAGAATCGTCGCGAAAAAAAAACGCCTGCGCAATTACCCGGTCTTCAGGAAAGAGTTAATAGAGCAGCGTCTCAGCGAGAGGACGTCTCGAGTATCGCGTCCAGCATTCCTCCAAGGCTGTAACGTTCAGCACGCGACGGCGCTAAACTCAATTTGCTAGCTCGTAAATGGCATCGCGACGTAACCCACCTCGGTCGCTAATCATCCGTTACACAATGTCACCGTGTTCACGCGCGTAGGCACCGCGAAATCGCAGTCGTTCCTTCCCCGCCTCCGTGGCCCTATGAGAGAGGGTTCGAGTAGAGATCTGGCCGTTCGGTCGAAAGTGGAACTGGCACAGATCACACCCTCCGTCGAACGGCCCACACGTACCCTTATTATCCTAGACAATGGAAACGCGAAACACGGCGACCAGTTACCTCATCGAGGTCGGGCTGCTTGAGAAATCGGAGACTGAATGGAGAATGATGATAGTGAATATATATTGCGCACGCGATGGTCCAACAGAAACAGAACACCTAATTGTCTCCTTTAGATGGACGGATGAAAGAAAATTGTTAGGTCTCCTTTGATGTGTCTCTGTAATACGGATCATGGGCTGGATTTTTCTCTTTAATTAGGGTCCAATTTCAGTATTTGCATCGTTAGAGATTCTAAGTCCTCTAGGTCTGTTATTATCGGGAATATTAGTATCTTGATCCTTTTGGACTATTTTATTCGAGGGATTGTGGCATTTATGATAATAAGTGTAAATGGTTAACGTTTCTAAAAGTTCTTAGATTGTTGTAGATAATTCTATGAGGAGATACTCATTTATCAAGAAGAGATATTACTAATGTTGAAGAGAGGCTAAATATGTATTTTCTTTTCTCTCTGTTCAGAGATCGTAAAGCAAAGCCCGGTTCTACGACCTAAACGTGATAGATCGTTAGTTCGTTATAAACGAAAAATGATATTCGAGATAAACGGATACTCGATTTGTCGCTACAGACGCTAATGGGATGCGAGATCTCCAGAACGATGGATTTTACGGCGCCGGTCTTGTAAGTCGCGTTGAATTCATTTAAACGAGCCACGATAATTTTGTTGTTCCCCTCGAGTTTATGATCTGGTTGGCTCTCTACGGAGAGGAAACACGCGCGTCTTGAATCCACGGAGTCTGAGAGAGTTCAGGGTTAACGATGTTCCCGTATTGCACAATTAATTTCTCCACTGGTGCTATAAAAAGAAACAGGTTCCTCAGTCGATTCTCTTCCATAGTGTGCAAGTAGTTCACCGTCTCGAAGCACCTTTTTTCCAAGTAAATTCTAATTCTTCCTACGAACAGTAGGAAATGTTTTTCATGAATGCCACAATAAAATATATTCGAACGTTCTTTCGCTTCTAGGACAATTCCCGTGGGAACGAACGCCATATTGCGGGACCAAAAGACACTCTGCACTTAAGTACAGTTACCACGTGTACATAAACTACGAGCAAATGTGCCTAGGCCAGAGCACAGTCCAGGGACCCGGTGGAATGTGCCTTGGTAGGGTGCCGTTCAGGGATGCAGCGCATTGAATGCGAAACGGTATTAAACTTGCATACGTAATGCCTGTGAATCATTTGCGGCACAGCATTCAGGAATTCACTGTGAGCCGCGTCGAATGCGCAAGCCACCCCTTACGCGACACCGTCGGTCGATCTTCGTTAAAATTTTTCGAAATCTTTCGTCCGTGAACCACGTCTTCGATCGAGTGTATTCGACCAGCCACAGTCACCCTGCGTGCTTCATCCCTCGGAATTACTTCCCTTTTACATGGCACGCGGTTTTTGCGGGGGAAACAAGAAGATGCAAGGGCACCGCTGACTTCAGCTTAGTTTGGCCATGTCCACCATACCGCATACAAATTCCTGTTGTCTTCTACCTGTCTCCACAGGGAAGAGCCTGACTCCTCCTCTCCAGTACCTTTTTTCTTTGTTCACGCTGGCCACGGAAGAAGCGACAAATTGGGCCTCGGAGCAGAACGAGACGGGATTCTTTTCGAGTTTCGAGAGCTGGAACCCTGCTTTAGCAGCTTCTATCGAATTAACGTTGAAGATCCAAGGACACCTTTTGAGGATACATTCTCTACCAAGTGTTTTTGTAGTAAAATAAATCATGGTTACTATTTCAGAGTAAATATATTAATTTTTCCAAAGAATCACCATCAGATTCCAATAATCTATTTCTTGCAGTAGTAGGTAAAGGCCTGTCATCGTCAACAAAAAAGCGAAAGATGGCACACGAAGTAAATCAAAACGCAATACAAGAAATTTCAGAGAAAAAAGCCATGTATACCCTTATGGCCAGTACCGCCGAGAAACGATATTTTACGCGGCGGCAATTTAATCAAGATTCAACAAAGTGGCAATAAGGGAGTACATCAGCCGGTAACAACCTCCGCGAAGGGAGCAGTAACTGTATAAAGCATCCCATCTTAGGCGACCAAAAACCCGCGATGAAACCATTTTCGCCGGGACGTGCTCGACAAAGCAGAGCGACCCGCCGCAAAGAAGATCGGGCAAAAAAAGAGGATGGAGGAGGCGATGGTAGAAAAAACGGATTCTTGCGGACCGACGATGGAGAGGATGGGGTGGCCAGCCAGGAGAACCGTGCAGGCAACACATGCCGAAGAAGATGGATAAGGTTCGGAAGCAATGACATTCGTTTCGCGGGCTGACGCCCCGACTATACCGTAGATGGTAGCGCGGCCGGAGTGTCCAATGTCCGAAAATGGCCGGGGATTTCTTCGACTGGTGGACTACACCACGGATTTAATACGGACTTCTGGGCTCGATGGAACGCTGCTCGCTATGGCGAGATCCCGGTCTGATTTATGTTCCCCGTTTGCGCGCGCGCGATCCGAAGGCCAAGGTCCTCCGTCCACCTACTATGGTCAGGATGAAGTCTCGGGCCGCGGCGCGACATCGCGTAAATCCTGCCGCGTATGTCCGCTTCATGAGAATTCCGCGAATGAACGCCGCCGCGAGCGAACGTTTACTTCACTTTCTGTTCACGGTTCTTCGTCCAGGTGGGAGCAACAATCGCGAGACGGAACAACGGCTTCGAAATTGCCGGAACGTCTGGAGCTTGCCACTTGTCGACCGTAGAGACTTTGATTGGACAGAGAAATCTGGAATCTATTTCAGTTTTTTAATGAGCTTTGAAAGTTTTTTTTTGTTCTTGATAGTGTGTTGTACGATAAATCCTCGATGAGTATTTCGAAGGCTCCTCGGCACTGAACAATTGAATATTTCATAAACTACTGGCCGTATGCGGCTGAAAGAAATATCATTGGCTTCTGAATTCCAAACTCTAGCGCTTTGCTAAACCTTGTTGAAAAGTCAGCGTTACACCTGGGGACCTCTCCTGGTTAGTACTGAGGTGCCTTCGAACACTCATCCAGGATTTACTGTATGTATGCAACTAAATCTTCTCCCGTATCGAATGGTTAAATCACTTCCGGCATGGATGAGTATTTGGATGAGGAATGAGGTAACCGTTAAGTGGAAATAGATTTCGTGCTCCTCCTTAAAGGCCTAATGGTCTTTCAATCGTGACGACACGGTCAGAAGAGCATCGGGAAGGTCGTCGTCATAATGTTCCGCGCGATGTTGCACGGATCTCTTTACGCTTATCCCGTCCGCGACGATTCAGCGGAACGAGCTCGTCATGCAATGCTCGTCTCTTCCGCGAAGACTTCGAGCGTTTTGCGAAAGAACGCGCTCGGCCCCGAACGACGCTTCGAGATTCACGATCCGTGGGTCGACTGATCTAAACGATCCGTTGTGTTGGCCTGTCACGTGTGCGCGGTCATTAGACGACTCGAGTATATCGTCTTAATTCTTAAGCCTTTTCAGAACTTGAAAAGAGGCAATAAAATAGATTTCCCCGATTATACTGATATACTTTTAAAAGAGACAATAAAATATATTTCCCTGGTTATGAAATAGATTGAAGTCTGATCTCAAGTCGTGCAATTTATATTCTTCCCGTTTCGTGAGAAGTAATTGCAAGTGGGAGGAGCAACTTGGAACAGTCGATTGATTTCACTCCCACTGACAAAGCACTTCACAAACATCAGTACCTTCCAGTAATCCCAAGTGATGGATCGGTCATATCAGTTTTCTCAGAAGTAACTGAGCGATCGGTTGTATTAATTGAAACGTTTTTCCCGTATTATACTCAGAAAGCATAGCCGTAAGTGTCCGTGGCCCAAAATAAAGCATCGCAACCTCTACAATTTGCCTGAACCCGAGGTGAAATGCACGAAGATCGATCGTCAGAACCAGTCCTACCTCCGCGGACCTTCTATTTACAAGATTACAAGGGGATCTACGGGGACTCCCACAGCCACCGGGGGCGACATCCAGCAGCAGATTTACACTGAAAAACGATAACCCGAAACCGTTGCGCTGTTCCCGGTCCCTATCCCCGCCTTAACATGCCACGTGTCGGAAGAACGTCGGTGAACAAGAACTCCCACGGAATTTATTGCTGGCAACGGTAGCGGTCCTGCTTGTTTATCGTGTATACAGTATACACCCAACGGAACCACCACGTGCATCTCTCTCTTTCGCCCGTGTGTAATATCTTAATGCCGTGATGAGATCATCGCGTGATTTACTGTCTCCCTTGTACGATGAGGAGCACACACGACGGCGATTGTCCGCCCACTTGTGCGCAGAATCTAATGAAACGGTGTGTACCCCGGCCGACTTGTTACTTTCCTGTTCCCCCCGGTGTGCTTTGCGAAACGGATGCGACCAATGAAACTCAGTTCCGCGGCGAGGAGTGGCCGAGTGTGCCTGTCCCCGTGTATCAGCTCGGGGGAAAAAAAAAACTCCCTATATTGCCGTGTGCGCATTGTGTCCGAGATTAGAGTCCGATCGCCGAGTTTAAATTAGAATCATTGAACACACCGAGACGCCTGAGGCTTCATGTCGCGATGAACTTCGCCTCTACAGAGATTGCTTGACCTCGTTGAAGGGAATCGAGGTAAAAATAGGCGTCTTCCCTCCCCACCGTGAGATACCACCCCGCGTGTATTTATTTTCCCCGTCGCCGACCCTATCTGGCTACCGTTCGTCTTCGCCCGTTTCGAGAAACGTTTCTTTAAACGAGCACAGTTTTAGTCGATTCCGAGGAAACATCGCGTCCATTCGACTCTGTGATCACTCGATTAAAAATAGAGATGGTATTGTAAACATTTACCTTGCGAGTGAAAGGGATTTCGGAATTTGTTCGACAATTAACGATTGCAACTGGGTCGTTTCTCGATCTACCCGAGCTATGAGGAAGAAATCGCCGATAATAGTTACGTAACGCAGCGAAAAACAAGACAAATCGCTGACAGACCCGCGTATACGAGTGGCATCCATCGATTAACGTTCGACGGCCGATCAGAGGTATCTCGGGATCGCGTATGGCCGGCGAACGAGATGATAATTAATTCGTCGGTGGTTCTGCCTTGTACCATAGGTTCGCTCGATTTCGCTACAGCCGTTCCAGCGACGCTTCGAACTTCGCGTTCCAGAAGGAGCCGCTATTTCTGGCCTGGGGTATTAACGAGCCTTAATTCGCGGGATTAGTTCGAGGCTCGGAAGAGGCTCGAACCGTAAAGCGCTGCGCCGTCGCAATGGCTCGAAGGGACCAAGCCACCCCGAGAGTATAATCACACCTGGCTGTGCGTTTTTCAAACAGCGAACGCCGTTAAACGGCACCTGTCCCCTCTTTTTTTCTACCTCGGACGAACGACGTTCGACTTCGTGGTTTACTGCCGAGGGTTATTTGCGGATCGGGCACATCTTCATCGTCGTGCTACAGCATTGGCCGTAGCATTGCTCTTCATTAGACCAGGCAACAGTTGCACACGCGTCGAATGATTCGAAAGACGAGCAGGTACAGGCGACGAATGATACTACGCGCGCACTAAAGCATCCAGTTTAGTGCATCGTGAAGCGAGAAGAGGCTGTCCTCGCAGAAGTTGATCGTCCCTTCGTCCGGGGATCTAGAATCAACTGATTTATAGTTGCTTATGAAACTGTGGGGACGTTTTTCTAGAAGAAAAATACACGAAGAATTGCAGGGGTTTTCTTAACGTTTCTTTCATTCGAGCAAGGAGTACAGGAAGTCATCGATGACTGTTCGAAGCCTGTAAGCACTGAGTGTTCAGACGTCATCCCCACTACTGGGCGCTTGACTTCCACGGGAGACTTCTCCAGTGGTGGGGATGACGCCTGAACACTCATCGATAATTTCCTGTAATATTTATAGGTATTGAACGAATTCAATATTAGGGGTTGCATTTGCGAGGGATCATTTAGTGTTTCCTGGTTTATCTCGACAAACGACTCGACCAAAGCTGTGGCCCCTGGATTATCTGCTCCTATTACAGGAACAAGAAATTAAAACTTCGTTTTATCGGGTGTTAATCCTCCGGAGCACCATCTGCAGCACTTTCATCAGACACAGAATTTCTTCCCCTAGCGTCGTCGTCTGTTCGTTAAACAGTCGTAGATAGGGACTAAAAGTGGCACATCGTACGATTTTCATCGTATAACACCGGAGTGGAACTGGGAAAGGCTGAGCGTTCCCTTTGGCACCCCGTGGAGATTCCTTCTCCCACGGGACCGCTCCAAGGCAGCTCGATTAGCTTCTTACTGCGTATCGTGACGACTATCGCGTGGAATTTCAGCCCGTTGCGGGGCAGGAAGTATGTTAACCTCGCGGTGGGCAAAAAGTTGTCGTCGCGACGGGGAGGATTGAAAGGGGGCACGAAGGGAGGACGGCCAGGACGAAGAGGACGAGTAGAAACGCCGGCGTATACTCGGCGGAACAAATACAGTGTGTTCGTGAAACGTCATCGAGATGTCGAACAACAGGGTTCTTCGAGCGTTCATTAACTTTTTTCTTTTAATACACTTGGTCTGTGATCCTTGAACTATTTTTTAACCTTAAGCTCGATGAACAGGAAACAGGAGGCATAAATCCTGAACAAAATTCCATTAAAAGAAATAATTGAATACCTCGTACCTTGGATTCTAATCCTACTCAAGAAATTTGTGATGTATTGTAGTAAGTTTTCTGATCGTTCCGTAACTCAACAATACAAAGTTCAATAGAATTTTGAAATATACAGCAAATACAAAGTTCATTAATTTTTTGTACGAATCGGCAAATTAATTTTGTACGCGACAAGGATATTATTTACTGACTTGAACGGATCCCAAGAAAGTCACCGTGTTTATTCTACAAACTATACAGTTCTTCTGGACGGTGTCCTGACGATCGAGAGCCGTTCCCGTTCGCTCGGTCTCGAAGAGCTCCGTGAATCGTTGGGACGCTTCGCTCTCACCCCCTCCGCCTGTCGCTTTTCCTCCTCGTTTCTTTTTCGTATTCCGCGCGATCGCCATTCCATTGTCTCGTACGCGGAGAAACGGTCAGCGTGCGATTAGAATTCTGCGCCTGGTCTCGGAGCGAGATCGGGGAAACAGATTCTTCGTCGCGCTGTTAGTCGGTTAACGATTCCAACTGTACCCGTCTCGAAGTGACGGGGAAAAGTTGATTTATCGAGAAGAGGAAATTTGCATACTATGTTTTCCTCATGTTTACGGATTTCTTTCGACCGAAAAAAATTATAAATTACCTTTGCTTGTTCAAAGGTTGTGACAGATCGAGTATCTGATCGTGACGGAAGTAACGTTAATGAAATGGGGCGTGTCGTTTATTCCCAAGGGGTCGATCCATTAGAAAGTTCGTTTTCGATTGGCGCGAACATTTTCGATTCGACGGGATCGTGGACAGGGAGAAATCGGTATTGGTAACCGGTGCACGTGACATTGTACCTTTACTTAGGGGGTTTAGCAATCGTTCTGCAACGAGTGGAAACCTATCGGAACAAGTTATTCCGGTATAACTTGCCCGCATACAAAGAACTGTCCCCATTAATATTGTGTGTATTAAATACAACTCGTTTTCTGCCCGTCGGCCGATTTAACGATTCCCGCGAATCGGATATCCCGATGTTTACCAAACCGAGTTTGTTTTGCCGTGCTCGTTCAGCCTCGAAGAACCGTCTTTCTCTTTTCGAATCTGCGGTCAATGGTTTGAGTTATCGATCTCATTAGTACCTAATGTTGCCCTCACTTATCTACGGCTACTATCACTTGTTTTACGAGTTCCCTCTGAAAAATCACGTGATACGAATGATCACCGACGGTGTGCGCCACGATTTTTGTAAACCAGCCTCGAAAGTGGACACCAAAAATTTATACAAACCGTGACACCCGTTATCTTCTCGTGCTGTACCGGTAGACAAATAACATTTATCATTCGTGTATCGAATAGTTTCTCTCGAAAAGTTCAGGTCAACCGTCTCTTACTAGGACCGTATCGAAACACCTTTTAGAACGAATATCTTGTCATAACAGACATTGAGAGGAGACACTTAACTTGTAGTGCCTAAAAATGACTTTACCGACAATAATAAAAATAACGCGTCAATGTCGTGTGACCTAATAACACAAAGATTGTGCCGAATCTGCGCCAGTGTGGCCGGAACAAAATCGCCGAAACGAGACTTGTAACTCGTCCGATGTCAGAGTTCGAAGTAGATCTGGATAATGGACATTCATTTCAGTTTGCAATTGGCCTCAACGTTTCGTGATTAGCCAAGTCCAAATGCAATACCAGAGATCGTTCAAGGACACCGAACAATTCCCTCTTTATCATTAACTATGATCAACCGACCAATGTGGTCATTAATGACCGTTAATCGAACTATAAAGCTTCGAGGGTGCTCCGAAATAAAGAATCGCCATGGTTATTAATCTTCAACGTCAGAAGTACCATCACCGTAATCCACTCTGCGAGTCTCCGCATTGTCTCAACGCTGAGACCATCTCGTCTGGATAGCGGTAAATTATTCCGTCGATCCCGGCACGCTAATAGAATAACAGACAAGAGGACCTCTGTGAATCCCTCGCGACAGGAAGTTTCGCCGCGGGGTGTCCAAGAGGGCGGCAAGAGTTCGCCTTCGCGTACACCCGGGGTCAGCCGCCATTTTTCCGCTGCTGGATAGTCACCGACGGGACACGTCATCTTTCTTTCGTCGCGCCTACATGGTACTCACCGACAGACAACTATTAATTAAAGAATAACTTGAACGTTTGTAAGAGATAGTAGATAATCTACTCTTCGCGTTTTTCAAGAGAATAATCTATCAACTGTGTCATTTTTCATCGAAAAACAACGGATTCGGTTCTACCATGATATATCGTTAATGATCGAGACTGGTGTATTAATCAAGGGACATTGGATGATGTATTGAGTATATCCTAGATATTAGGTTTGTTTGAATGAAGGTTAATAGAATTCAAAAGTGAATACCCACTAGTTTGGACTGTCAGTCCTTCACAAAATCAACAGGATACTCTGCATGCATAAACTGCCAGAAAATGTAAGAATGAAAATGAATTAAGGTTTTGTTTTACCAAAGCGACTCCTGAATTGAGTCATGCACACCACGGAACGCACTCTGTACATTTGATTGTACTCTTAGCAGTCACATATGGGTATCGTCCCCTCAAATATTCTACAGAAACGACCATCCACTCCACGGCCATTCCCACGTATACTTTACGATAACAGTACGCCGAACAGCGGGAAAGGAAGAAGCATCGGTCCAACATCTGTCCGCTATCTGTGCGTCTGACCAAGTATCGAAACATAAATTGGCCTGTTAGTCCAGATAAGGGACGAACTCAAATAAATGCTTATCCTTTATCCGAACACACTCGTCCTCCTCCGCCCCTATTTTTCCCCGTTCTGGATGGTTCTTCATACAGGGATTTCTGACGTGACGAGCTATATCGTGTTTACCGGTTTGGTGGTCGTCCACGGCTGCGAATCCGGCGCGTTTGATAACCGGCGGTAACCGCCAGTTTCCCGCGGATTTACGGTCCGTGGGGGGACGCGATCCCGTGTCCGTTTGCACACGAAAACACCGCGATCGAGACAGAAACGACATCCTAAATATAAACCACGACTGCCGTGGTTCGCGGGAAGATGTTATCGGGACCATCGGAACCGGAGGAACGAAAAAGTTCGGTGTAAGTGTCGTGCTCGAATGCCGTCGGTCTTTGATGTCCCCTGGGGTCTGTGGGTGGTAACCTGAGAGCTGCAGCTGCGAATTCTGAACACGAATACATTCTGTGCCGTTATTTAACAGGGATAACTTGACAGTTTTTAATTGTACGAACTTTAGTGGAGAGGAAGGCGAAGATGAATAGGTGGACGTTTGAAGTAGTAGATGAGACGAGAAAACGGATAGAACTTGTGAAGATCGTTTATAGAAAACTTCCACGTGATTGGAAATTCTAACTTCATTCTTTGCTACAATCTCAGCTAAAATAATTATCAACGATTAGAAGTACGTTGTGAAATCTTTGGACAGAGTTTATAGATTTTGTTCGGTAGAATGGAATTAGTTACAGCATCAGTTCCCAGACTGTTTAGACCCGTATTTTGTGAGCTTCACCGGATGTCTCAGAGCGATAATTCGACCCAATATTATTACGGTCCGTGGAGGATCCGTTATTTCAGACTCTTAAGCAATTTCACACACGCCAGAAAGGATCCTGGAATGCAGGATCGTCGGGAATTCGAAGATAGCCGCTAAATGAAATTATAGTAATTACCACGGGCAGCATAGCCGAACCAGAGTTTCTCCGCTTAGGATTGCGTCGGTATTACTAGGTTCGTGTCTACACAATGCTTTATCGTACGACCCGGTCTCCTCGAGGCTTTCCGTGATCCTCTAAACTACCCACTAAACGGCACATGGCCAATTTCTGCCCGATGAATCGGCACAAATTGTCTGGCATTTGCGGAAGAACATTGTTCCGTTGATCTGGACAAGTGATGATCGGCGCTTCCACGGAACTGGTTCCTAAACACGTGCCTACAGGCTCGTCTAGGAATTCTATTTGTGGGTTTATTGCCGGCGCGTAAACGTTCCGTCGACTTTAATCTCGGCCTAATAGGGCGGAATACTTGTCACGAAACTGGTAGAACGGGATCGATTCCGATTCCACTGACGAAACGGATAAAATGTGTATTCCACAGAATTGAATGCGTAACATTACTGACTTCGACATTAGACTACTATATTCTCGCAAGAATGTAACCGTGATAACAACACTTAATGTCATTAATTAACAGTGGTTTAATCGTTTATATCTTCTGTTGAATAGGGATCCCCTTTTCAGCCAGAAAAAAAGTAAGTTTTGTATAGCACCTAACTCTAGCGTGAACTTTCACCGTAGAACTTACACAATCGCTACGAATCCTGTTACAGCTATTAATAGCTATCATAAAGGCATGAATTAAAAAAGATTCTCACAGATGATGATCGTAGGTAAAACTCATAACTTGAATTACCATTTTTCTCTCCAACAATTCCTTTATCACGTATCCATTGATATTTGAGTCATTCTGTACGCTTCTCAATCGAAACTCGCGTGAAAAGGAACCCCGAGAGGCTAGAAGGATTAACCATACAAATTCTGTTCGCGAGTGTAAAATCCACACACTCATCGATCACCAAGCAATTTCGCGGGACGTCGAGTCGCTGCGACGAATGAAATTACACACTGCGCGCGTCGGCGGAAAAGAACGCGACGGCGGCGAGCGACGCGACGGTTAAATGCACATTTTTAGTTTTCCATTAGGTGCTCGTCTTGCGTGTCGTGCATCTCTGTTCGCCGAATTCGTAGCAACGTGTGCAAACTGCGCGCGTCTACCTTTATTGTTTTTCAACCCTCGCGTGGTTCCTTTCCTTTTCTTACCGTTGCATTTAACCCTTTCGTTCCCACTACAGCTATTAGTATCGTATTTTTTCATATCTCTGAGTGTGTAATAGTTTTTTCCTAGTCATGTATGGATGGTGCAACTCACTTTAACCCAGATAGCACATGACGCCTTGAAGACCTCCATTTTACTGCTATTTTAAGTCTAAGACGCCTTTAAGCCGTCTTCAAGGCGTTATTGGGCGTCATGTGCGATCTGAGAACACGCATTCAGAAGTTTATCAATAAAATAAAACATTATTGTCCCTTGTATCTTTGTAATTGTTAAATATCTTGGGAATGAAAGGGTTAAGCAAAACGGTCCAAGAAGTATCGAGATCACGCAGCCGATAAATATCGAAATTACGGCGCATTAGGCGCACGTAATATCCCCTCCTGTCCCGCCAAACGATTTTACGATCCACCAGATCGATCTGCCTCGGTTCTCCCGGTTCGGTAACTCGACTCTCGGCGGGGGACCAATAGTATCGCGGCCATAAACGGGAAACACGTCGAAACCGTGAAAAGAATTGTCGGGTCCCACCAGTGTATCCAGCCGAGACGAAACTCTCTTTCGTTTAACGACGTCCCGGATTGCTCTTAATCTTCGCGAAAAGTATGGTTCTCGCCGGTCTGCGGGTATCTTGTCTTTAATTAAACAGATTAATATGCGTTCAGATAGGGCTACCTCGTTCCCGTGATTTGCAGAACTCCTTCTTTTTTTCTCTCTCTCTATCTCTCTCGCCCCCCGTGGTATTCATTAATATTTTACCCTGGGATGATTGCACAATTACGCGTGCACCGATGTGGAAACGATACGTTGACTTGAATTTCTTTGATCGAGAGTGAAATTAAAACAAATCGGGGACAAGTCGAGAACTAAAATAATTTTTTATAAACAGCTGTTACTGTTCCTAATACATCACATGCGTATCTACGTAAGGAAACGTCTTGATCATGAATTATTGGCAACAAATATTTCTTTCGATCGTACCCTACCGACCAATAGTATGGGACCAGAGTTCATGTTTGATGGAACAGTAACTCATTACTAGACTACGGAAGTTTATGACAGTTCAGTTTCAGACACGAATATCTAAAAATTAAAATGGCATAGAATTTTGAATTTTTTACTAGAGGCTTTACTACCCACGTAATAACACATAAATAGTACACAACGTTATTAAAATCTTTCTTCCGTTTTCCAAGTTAAGGGATGCTACATATAAATGCATAAACATCCGCAGTCTAATAAAATCGTTTCCAATCAGTCTTATTATCTCATTCTATTAAATCTTCGTAGAATGTTTCCCCCGTTCATTAATTAGCAAATCCGGTTCCACATTCTTGCCCAGAAAATTAGCACAGTACATAAAACAACGAGTGATTCATATTTCACCATGCTGTCACAACCAAAAGGTGGTCGATAAACATGTATCAAACGTACTCACCACAGTGTCATCGGCGCAAACGGCGGTCCCGATGGTTAGAACAAGAACGAAGAGGGCCGCGGCGGCGTTCGGTCGTGGCAGCCGGGCGATCATGCCCGGTGAATCGTTGCCTCCCAGTGGGGGCAGCCAGCGCAGACAGTTCGACGACGTCGAGGACGTGCTCGACGACGAAGCGGGCCGGTGCTCCTGTCGCGGATGCATCGCTTCATGATGATCGCGACGTGCCGCGTGCTCGTCCCTCCGTGTGTACTCCCGTCGACGGAACACGCAAGCAGCTACGTTTTCTCGTTTCCACCAGCAGCCTCGTCTCTCCGTCCGTTCCTCTTCGTTACACGAGTGTGTTCCCTTCAGCCCCCGTGGCTGAAGATTCTATGTGCGTGAACTCGCGTACCGACACACACACACCGGGGCTCTATAAATACGGCCGCGACTCGCGCGCGAAGAATTTCAAACAACCGCGCGCCGTAAAACACCATGAGTGGAAGAACTTGGCCTCGAGTAGAGGCTAAACTCGCTCCCCCCGGTGTGACGATGGTAGAGCATCATCCACGAAGACGACGACAGCTACGGGCGTTTTAACGCGATCCCTCGAGGACTTGGTTTCCTGGATTTCCCTTCGGGTTACAAACGCTGAAACCATCGATCAGAATCAGAACTGTTATTTAACCCTTTTTCCGGATGCCTGCGGTCCAAGCTCGCGTTCAATGGGGCTAATTTCGTGGGCCGGATAATCAACCGGTGGCGGCGGAGACTCTGCGGTGATGGACGCGTATCGGTGGTTCCGAGGGATCGGCTCGTCGCGCGTGACCCGTTGATGGACTTACGCGAACTTTGCGAAAGTAATTTCGTCGAGGTTGATTGTTATAGAGAGATTCTTTGGTCGGGTTTGATTGGTTTGAGTTTTAGGAAAAAAGGATTGACTAAATTTTTATGGGTAGACAATTTTTTACCTTGCTTCATACGGGTTAATTAAACCGAGGGGATACTATTTCTCGCGATGTGTTCGTTTACACGGTCGCCGAGGACCTTGATAAGCAATCAGGTACAGTTCCCTGCTAATTGCGCGAATGAGCCCGACAACTCGGAAATTGTTACGGATCAACGACAAGTAGAATGAGAATGCCACGACCACTGTAATTCACTGGCATTTACTTTTCTTTTCCTTTTTTTCCCTTCCAGTTTCAATAGGTGATCCCGATGAGATAAATGTCAGGCTACTGACTTACGATAGCCTTGACTCAAGGCGGATACGAGATTAAACCGGGCAACGATTCCGTACAGAGACCGTAAAACCAGCGTGCAGAGACGATCGATAAGCGGTTGGAATCGATGAATCGGGCGGAAGTAGTCGGGTGTGTAGGATTACAGTAGGAGGATCGCGCGAGAAATGGTCGAGAGTGGGATATATGTACAGGTGGCGAGGCACGTTCCCTCGGAAAAAGGTACACCAGGATATTATATGAGCCTCCACGCAAAGTAGTATACGTTACGTTGCCGATTCTTTATGTAACACCGCGAAAGTGGATACGATTCACGGCTGGCGTGTCTCTCCTGTTTCATCGGGGAACGGACTATCGAGCCCTGGTCACGAGATATCGAACTCCGCTAAAGTTCCGTAATAAAACTTACCCCGTGCACTGTGTTCGTCCTCTTTCACAGCGTGACAAACAGCTTGAAGATACGCAGACACAACAATTTTTCAAGGTCGTGATGAGACAATGGTCTCAGTTATTTTTCTTGACGTTCACCACCTTAATTTCGCTGTGTAGTGTACAATGGACGGAGATCGAAAACTGGGCACCAGGTATTCGACAGGGAAACGTCAGCCACGCGATCGTTCCCTTCGACTGTCTAACGTCTCAGCGAGCTCTCAGCTCGAGAGAGCATGGAACGGTCCGTTCTCCAGTCGGAGAAATTGTTCAAGTACAGCGAGCCAACGGCGTGCCAGCGGACGATATTTTTAGTCCTCCCTGCTTCCACCATCTGTCTTCGAGTTTGGGTTTCCTGGTCGTTTTAGACGGGCGACGTCGCCCGCTCGAGACGGCGCGGTACGTTCGGCGGCACGGTGCGGACGGATCGGTACATATTACTGTAGACACTTCACGCCTTTCGTGGTACACTCCATTATTCTTCCTTGACGTTCAGTTAAACTGTCGTCTCTTCGACTAGCCGATGAAGAATCGGAGAAATTCTTGGTAATCGGTCACTCACGAATCATTTCAGTCACTTTCTTGCCCTTTTTGGTACAACGGAGAACACTGTACCCATTTTTCGTATTATGGAGTCTCTTTTTTTTTTCATTCGAGGATCGTTTGTTTCCCGTTCGTGGACAGAAACTTCCAGGAATTTCTATTTAGATCGTCGAGAAAGCTTATGATCAATTAACGAACCAGGAAGTCCGGCCTCGATCGCGAGTTTCGCCTGGCGGGCACGACTCTTCTAGCGGAGCTTCTCGAGCACACGCACGTGGCTCCGGGCCGACTGACGAGATACACGCGCGAGGAAGTATCAACGGAGGCTGAGAGGAGTGGCTACCAAGCGAAGCGGAAGTGGAGGGTGTTTCTGAGGTGGTGGGGTTGCATGTCTCTGATAGGGGGTACTGTCGTTCGATCCCTCTCGTCTGCGGACAGAGGAACGTACGCCCGGGGGACGAGGATGCCTTTTGTCCGAAGATGGTCCTTTCGACAGGGTTTTACGTTTTATCTCTAATAAGGAGAACGTTTGTCCTGACTGTTTGTGTTCCGAGGGCCCGACGATGAAACCGCGAGTGGACTGGCTGTTCTGTTCTTGTCGCTTCGACCGATCCTCGTTGTGTTATCGTTTTAGGAGTGTCTCCGACCGGAGGGAATAATTTTCCTCGCGAATGGTCACGTTCGCACTGGCTGTGTATTTTACTGTCGTTCTCGATTCGAACGATATAGGCCGCGTGAGCGCGGCTCTTCTGAAATTACAATGAGACTTGAGCACGACAAAAGTGGAAGTAACGTGACGCCGTGTCTAGAAATAGCAAAGATGATTCGATGACGATGTCGACCATAATCTTAAGCAAATCTTTCCGTTCAGAAAAATACACCGCGTTATCGATAAGCGCGACTTGGTTTCTTAATTGAACCTTGATATCGCGACGGTTTTTTTTTATCGGAGGCGGAATACGCGGAAACGAACGAAGCAGGGGATTTAGCGTGAAACCGATCGGTGGTCTTCGTGCCGCACGCTAACGTTTCACTCGTGGTAATCGACGAAGGGTGCCAGCTCGTCCGGTATATCAATTTTGCGCAACAAGATGATCCTTAAAGCGGCCACATAACACAGGGACCATCCCATTCTTCCCGACAGCGGAGAAAGGAAGGACAGGGTCGTTTGGAAGATTCGGTTAATGACACACGGCCGGATTCCCGTACCAAGGAGTATCTCTCTGCGGTCCCGGCCACGCCCAACTTCTCCAAGAAGATTACACGAAATTACCAGGATTTTTTCGAAAACAAGAATGAACCGCGGAGCGCGGCTCTTAAAAGGCCCCCGTGATTTTATAGCGGAAACCATGTTTTCTCTCGTAAGCGGCATTGATCCTGGCTCCGTTGGTCCTGATCGCTTATTTCCAGGAATTTCGTTATTCATATTGAAATAAATCTGTCGACCAGGACCAAGGGCGAGTAAACTCTCTACCTCCTCTGGGAACACTGCCGTCGTCTTACTTCTATTGAAAAATCAAGAATTAAAAAGCATCTACTGAACGGATTAATTTCCCCGTGATTCTTAATGTTATACGTACACCCCTTGTATTAAGTCTGGACACGCACACCTTGTGGTTCTTATCGTTTCATTTAAACAGTGCCACTCGATGGGCAGGGGGGCGGGGGAAGAAGAATCTCATGGTTTTCGAATTAATTCCCACGCGTACAACCACGAGACGAGATGGACGCGCGTCCCGATCGTAGCTTCGTGTCCTTTTAAGTTAAAGGGACGGTGAATGCCGCAAGGAACCTAAGGGACATCGCGTATAAATCAACGTCCGGCCCCGCGAGAGCGATAGAGAGAGGCAGACAGCAAAGAGACGCGAGCCGCAGACGGGGCAAGCTGGGGCTCTCCCAGCTACTTATGCTAATGCCGGCAAATCAATTTATTTATATTTATTTATAGCATTCAAATGTTTCCTCGGGACCCGGCCTGCGCCTCGTTCCGGTCACGGACCACCCGCAAAAGCGAATCGATTCAGCTGTGGGCCACGGGTTCGGTGGGGCCCCAGCTTGTAAGACTGACGCAGAAATCGGTACAATGCTCGGTTGGCGCGTTGCTTTGCGCGTCTTTGAACCCGATTTCGGCCACCAATCCTCGAAGAGCTATTCTTTGGGAGTTTTTCAGCGAATACTGTTGTTATTTAGTTTCATTCTTAGGTAATGAAATAGTGTTTCGTTTAATCCGCTGATCATTTTCGTCATGGAACCTTGAAAAAGAAATTAACGTGAGTTTTATGGCCACTTTGTTGCGGGTATTAGAATTCCATTTTAGAAATGGCGACGATAAAGGAGTAAGTTGAAAATTTATGTGAATGCCAGAGCGGATGATTTAACGTAAGGATCAAGTAAAAGTAAAAAGGTAAACCCAAAGAGTCTTCAAATATTTAAATGGCTATTTTAAGCCTGTAAAAAGGTTTCAGATTTTTTTTGCTTTTTTTAAAATGTTTGTGTTGTCACTGTAAGAAATTAAGAAATATTGGAAGAATGAAAGGCAACGAAATTTTTCAGTTTTTGAAATGTATATGACTTGAAGAACATAAAAGGAACTTGGTAAGAAATGAAAGTTTGAAATTGAAAATTCATAGTAGTGTATGTGTAGTAGTAAATGTGTTATCTTATTTTTCCAATGTTGTGTCTATCTAACTAAGATAAGAATAATCGCAGTTATTTTTGATTCGACGAGTTGCAAGATTATCGGGACGACAAAATTGTCACGTGCTAGTGATGTCATTTAAGTCGATCGTGCATCGTTTGTATTTTAATAGACTATGTAGTATCGTCTTTTATTTCGTGACTTCAATTGCAACTATCGAATTGTGGGTGCATATTATTGAATATCTTGCAGATCGGGCGCGGTCTCAAATCGGGACCAAGTCACGTGATCCGATCGAGGCCGAATGGAACCGAAGATCTCAGTAACGTAGGAAGAATGGTACCGCTTCAGTGTGCCCCCCGTACATATTTAACTGTTTGTAAATGTAACCGTAATTTCATACAATTTCCTTAGCAAACAATTGACCAGCCAAAATTCATCCACTAATTTACACAAGCAAACGTTGAACATCTCTTAAGATGTAGTTTAAGACATACATTTACAGACAAATTTTTTTGATTTATTATTTTAAGTCGATTAATTATATAAATAACTTAAGATCAATTTAACATTTAATTAGTGGTAATTTAAAAAGAAGTAAATAAAAGTTTGTTTTTAAACTGATGTGAAAAATATATATATATATACACCATTGGGTCAGCCCTGATGCGGTCCTTTCAGTGGCGTGTGGCGTGGTCAGTCGTAGGCGTGGGCAGTTGGAGTAATTAACGTTGCGTCTTGACAGAAGTTATTTTCAGTTCTCATTAAGTGATCGTTCACTCCTGGTAAAATGGCCCAGGAAGTCAGTATTCGTGTATTAATCACAGGCTTGTTTCTTCTCTTTTGTGTGCATCAAGGTAACTATCACTTCACTGCATCGATCGTTTATGCTTTAGATCTTAACCTTTAAATAGCATTTTCGAAGCCTTATTTCTTTAGAATGGTTTTTGTATATATTGTTTCATTAATGAATTCATAAATGATAGCCAACAGAGTTCACTTTAACTTATTAAACTTCTGTTTTTAAATAAACAATGTCTCATTGTACAAACCTTAAAATTATGGAGTCTGAAACAGTAAACAATGATTACCACTGGGCTTATACATTGTTACAGGTTTATCTATTAAGTGCTGGGTATGCAGATCAGATTCAGATCCAAAATGTGCAGATCCTTTTGACAATACAACTGTACCAATTACTGATTGCAAACAAGAGCCTGATCTAGAGCATATACCAGGTGTGAGGCCAACTATGTGTCGTAAGATTCGTCAAAAAGGTATGTGAATATTGTGAATACGTTACTTTTTAGGTAGTTCAGGTAATATTCAACAGGCATACTTATCCTATGGATTTTATCATTCTTAGTCAATGGGGTATGGAGGTACTTTCGTAGTTGCGCATACATGGGTGAACCAGGCATTCAGGGGGATGAGAGATTTTGTCTCATGAGAACTGGGACATACAACATATTTATGGAATATTGTACTTGCAATAGCAAGGATGGCTGCAATGCAGCTGCTTATAATCATGGCAGTTTAATTGTTTCTATAATAGCTGCTATAGTTTCACTACGATATGTACTTGTCTACACTTAACAAAGTTAACCAAAGGTTACCATTAGAACTGACAAACTGAACAGCAAATATTTTGAACATATATTTTTACAGTATAGAGATCCGTCCGTACTTACTAAGGAGACTTTCTTTGATAATTTTATGATCTGATCTTCAGGGAAGTAGAATTTGCAAATTAGATTGATATTGCAGGATGTTGCTTGAAATCAATTTTATATCTCTCAACATTTTTTGTTACGAATACGCAGAAGTGACTCTTTGTGCCTTGCTAGGAAAAATTAGAGATAAATAAGAGAATATTTATAAAAGATTTTTTAATAATTGTACCTTGTACTATACTACTTTTTATCTTTTTTAACGGTATTATATTTCCATATACTATTACTTTTTATAGAAGTATATTTTTATTAATATAAAAACGTATCCTTGTACCAGACTTACTTTTCGATCTAAAATGGCTTAGTACAAAAGATCGATGCTACAACATCATTTGTAGTTGATTGATGTTATGGACAATCACTTTATAGATAAGACTGTCAATACCGTCCGTTATGAACTTGTGAAGTTAGGAAATAGTGTAAAATTATGGCGCTTTTTATATTTTTATATGTACTTTCTGTGAGTGTTGTTAGTTATAAAACAGCACGACAATAAAGTACCGTTGAGTACAGAAACGCACCATTCCATTATGTGTTCTGTTACATGTGTATGAGAGTGATAAATAAAGATCTATTAAAAACAACGTGTATAAGAGTTAATATTATCCTTAGATATAGGAATAGGTGTATTTGATATAAAATATATATTTATTATACAGTTACGTGTGTTAATAACATCGTTAATACGTATGTTTTTGGTGTAATCGTTTAGATCTTACAAATATTCCTTGAATGATAATCAGTTCTACAAAATACTTATACACGTACTTACATCGATATAAATAATTCTTTACAGATTTTCCATTGATTAATTTATCGTAAAATAATGCGTGATATAGTACTTTTAATACATACATACTTATACACAGATTTCGTAAAAATTTTGGTCAAGCAATGAGCAAAGTTTATCGTTGCTAGTGTAAAATACTACATCAAAGTTACATACAAAACACTTCTTGTTTTTGCAAGTCGCATTAAAGATTTAGAGTTATTCACCTACAGCTAGTACAAAAGTAAAAATCGTTTCATTATTAGTCTTAATTTCGTCTGGCACAAGTTTAGCATAGTTTCGTTTTTCCATTTCGAGATGTCGACAGTAAAAACAGTAGAATTAACATTTTTACATAACGATTCATAAATTTCGCGTATCTTACGTCGACAGGCAATTATTTTATTGGACGGTACTATTATTCACATTCTTGGCAGAAAATTCCGTCCTTCTCCAAGGAATCGAGGACGGTTACACAGTCTAGATAATAAATATATACAAACATATGTGCGTATTCTCATACGTTCAATATACTTTAAAAAGTGATTAGTAATTCCGTGTAACAAAATCTGAGCAAAATTCCGCGACAGACAGTCATTCGCGCGGATCTTGTAAGAATTCTTTGGAATGGTACCATCGATCGTTTAATGGTACGTTCAAATATTTATAATACCCGCGCAGACCCAAGGTTGGTCTGCACGTGAAGAGAAATCGAATGAAAAATCGATGTTCATCGAATCAATGTTCTCATTCGAATGATTGCCATTTCGTTATCTGTTGCCCCGGTTTCGCCAGAGCTTGTTTCCATTGTTCGCCATAGGGTCCTCCTACGTCCGGTCCGATCACAAAATGACCGACGGTCGTTTTCTTTCCTGAAATCATGAGACGTTTATAAAATTGCCAGGCCCAATAATGATTCACAACGTATAAGCAATTCCTTTGTCTCTTACCCATCTTATTTTTCGAAACGAATTTAATTACGAAACTGACATCTTTTAACGCTCCCTGATAAGGATTGTCAGCGGCCACTCTCGCCATATCCGGCGCAAATTTCATCGATACGCACGGCGCGAAACGATCGCTCTTCCAGAAATGAGTGACTCTGCCGTTGTCCACCACCGACATCTTCAAATACATTTGCCCTTTGAGGGTCTCGTGCTCGTGCATCGTCTGCAAAGAGCATCTCAGACGATGCAGAGATAGAATTAGCTTCTCACTACCTTCCTCCCTCTTGTCGGTCTTTTCTTGGCACAGGGACAGTTCGAGCTGACCCTTCTTGTTTTCCCTCTGTAAACGAGTAACATGAAAATGATTAAAAACAATACATTCTCTTACAATGTAATTATATTGTCTTTGTCTCCTCAATAAGGTTATGGAATGTCCCTCCACCTCTATGTATTCCGAAGAACTCCTACTTGAATGAATTTTTCCTGTATATCTAATTGCTTCCTGGTAACAGTTCTAATAATATTTTCAGACGAACATTTATTCGAACTGTTTTGTCCCCCGAATGATTTTGATACATGTATCTCTAGAATTGAATTGAAAATGAGTTTGATTGCATTGAAGAGGTGGAAGGGATTAGTTGGAATCTTTTTGAAGAATGGTTTTGAACTTCCTGAATAGAGGAACGTCTGGTTACGAATATTTACCCTCTCTTCCGCTCCAGAAATGCCACTCGCGATAGGCCGCAATGGCCGCCACATGTCGCCTGTGGACACGTCGCTGGGGTGCTTTGGTTTCGGTGGTTTCGAGGTGAAGTTCTTCGGGTCTAGGGAAATCGTGGTGGCGCCAACGGTGCGTCTTTTCTCGTACATTTTTCTCTCGCTTACCGTGGTTTCGGCGACTTTGTCGGATCCTTTGCCGAAAAATTGGCTGAACAGTTTGTTCTTCGTTGATTCTTGGTTCTCCGACGAAGCACCCTGGCCATCCTTTTTCTTGCCCGCTTTCTTCGGCGATTCTGTCTTCTCCTTGTCGGCTTCTTTCTTCTCGGTAGCTATCAGAGGTTTATCCTCGAGAATGGCGTACAGAGTGGCCACGATGAATCTGGATCCGTTGATCTCCTCCTCTACGACTTTCGACTTGCCGAATTTCACCTTTGTCTCTTTGCGCAGAGGGAATGTGAATTCCTCGTTCCATTGCGGCCAGGACTCGTTCTTCGACGTGGTCTCGAACTTCTCCTTTCCCGGTATCAGCTTCACCTGTAATAGAACCGGGTTACTTTCTTTCCTGGTAATGAATTCCTGAATGAACAGTTAATTGTAAAGTAAGGAATCTTTCGTTGTTTGTTTTACAATTTCTTGTCTAAATGGAATCCCTCTTGTTAATACATTTTGGGCGTGTCCACGAGATATTTCCTTATTTAGAGTCTGACCATCACGAATGAGTCATGATCCACTCCTTTGCGTTCTTTCCAATTCACAGGGTGTCCGAATGCAAACATGCGCTTCTTTCGTAATTTACTATTCAAGATCATTCAAGCGAGAGTTCTTTGTTTCTTACTGCTACGCACAGCGTACATCATTAAATCACTATGCAATCTTTTTACATCATTTCGAATTGACGTCTTTAGAATTAATTTGTCAAATGTCGACAGCGAATTAAGTCAGAGGTGCGTCAACGTTAAACATTATTCATTTACGTCCAATTTCTCTTCGGCAATCCTAAAACCATAAGGATAATTCCGACACTGGTAGATCAATCTAATTTTAATCGCCGTAATTAGTTCTACGAGTCTCCCGTCAGATAATCGTGTTCATCGCGCGCGGTTCCCACACGCGGGCGCGTCCATCGTCCGCAAAGATTCGTCGGTCAGACACAGAGGCTAAAGTGGTGCCTTCGCGCGTTCATTCCGTACCGTGTTACGCAATACAAGATAACAACGTGAAATATTACATAGACCTAGACTCCCCGTATTATCTACCTTGACGACGTAGCTGTTGACTCTAGTGAAGCCGAAATTCTGCGGCAAGTGACGAGCCCCGAGTACCGTCACATTCAACGTCTTCTCGTCGTTCGAATGAACGATCCTAATGCCCACTTCCGGTTCCAAATTCACGGTACGATCCAACGGCGTGGACACCGTTTTCAAGCCCGTGTCGATGAAACTCTTGATCTTCGCTAACGCCATTCTCGCGACTGACTCGTTTTTCGGATTACTTCTCGACAGCGACTGCGTGCTTCACTTATCGTTCACGAACGATCTTTCAGATAGTGACGGATATATCATATTATACAGGCTGCACGGTGGTGCTCACTGTGAACAAAGAAAAACAAAGTAGTTTCCAGGGCATTTGTCGACATTGCGGGAAGTTATGAAAGGAGTATCACGATGTTTGAGTAGTCCAAAGTTTCTTTCTAGTATATCAAATTCGTCGAAAACTATTACTGCAGCATTTAGAATTATCGTCTTAATAGTTCTTACCGGAAAAGGAATAGGATAAATGAATCTATCGGCAATGTGACCTCAGAGATACTAAAATTCTAGTATATCAACTCGAAAAGGTATTGAAGCTAAACGATTTTAAACTACTAAGATTATGAAGCTTCGCTTTTATCTATATTTTACGATCACGATAAACTATTCGCGTCGTCGCGAACTAGGCTGAACTATTAATAAATCGCAAATGCAGTCCACGGGATTTCAGTTGTCCGCGTATTTTCGGCGCGAAACCTGCACCAGAGACATATTTCGAGCGTCTCCGAATCGCGTTACGCCGGTTATCACCGCGTGCGCGGTTAATCGATAAACAGTCGACCGTGTACATTCAGCTCGGTGTTTATAAGAATAAAGCCACAGTAACAAATTCTCGTTCACGAATCACGCAATGGGAAGCGATAATAGACGTAAGAGTTGGGAAAACGGTGCTCGACATGGACGGTTAACGGTAAATATCAATGGGGATCGTAATACTGCGAAGCCATCGCCGGTATATACCGGAGCGCATTAACCCAGGTATACCATTTCGTCTCTAACGGGCAGGTGATTACGGGGCCCCCGTTTGTCGGCATTGAACCGTTCCCCCCGACAAACACAGAGACGAATCCCGAACGTTCGAGGAAGTTTCTCATCGGAACTTTCTCTTGACCGCGACAGGAATGTCCGGTCGCGAGGCGTTGTCACCTGTTCCGATCGATCCTCTACCTTCGGCGTAGAAACAGCCGCTTGGAAACAAGACCAAAGTACACGTACCATAATAACGGCGGCGTTTTCGGGCCGGCTGCGCGGTAGATCAGAGGGGGAAACGGCTCTTCCTGCGCGCGGAGACGGGACGACGACGTCGACTGGCAACGACGGCCGGTTTTGCTTCGGAGCAACACGCCTATAGATGCTGGGGCGCGTCTAAATGGTTCACTTCGTGTATCCAAGAGACAGCGTCAGACCACCGTATCCATGGCCACCAGGCCGCGATTCGTAAACACGTAGTAGGAATTATTGGTTTGTTTTCCTTGTTCACGGTCTGCGAACAACTTCGACATGCGTCTCCCAGACGATCGCGTCAGATCTGTTGAGCATCGTGGACGACGATTTGCTTGACGAAAGAGAGACGTCGCCGTGTTCTCGCCGTACGCGCGGGAAACGATAAAATTTTCTCGGAAACCTGGACACGCGCGTGCTACGAATCCAACCGCGATCTGACGCGCGCACGATCGTCACCTCGAGCTTCGAACGACGCGCTGCCGTGGTATGCGACCCGCGCTCCAGCGTGGGTTCCCTTTATAAGAGCTCGACTCAACTGCATGCCAGGAGCGGATGCAACTTGGGGGCGCTGATCCGCGGGGCTCCCAGAAATGGAGTGAGTTTCGTTACTTTGAAGTTTCGTGGGAAATTCGGATCAAGAATTGCTTGATTGGATTTTGGAGAGGATATGTGAATAAGTAGGTGAGGAAATTTTTAATTGTCTCTAGTGATTGTGTGATTAAGTGTTTATAGTTGTGAGTGTAAGAAAATGTTTATTTGTATATTGTTTGAAATAGTTCGAGGTATATTGAAATAGTCTGTAGTTAGAATATATATAACTGGACGTGTTTTTGGAGCTTCATTTCGTACTGTATAATTTGGAGTACAGTTGTGTGTTCGTAAAAATGATTTATGCTGTAAATATAGCTACCTTTGGAATGTTCTCACTACTTTCTTGTTAAAGTGTTTACCAAGAAAACATGTACGTGTATTATCAATATTGTAATAAATGAAATAGGTAAATAAATAGTTTAATACAAGTTGTGACTTTGAGAGAATGAAAATCAGAATACGATAATCGTTATGACTTATTCAGTGGTCTAAAGATTGAAATTGTAATAAAATCTATAATTTATGAAATATATTATGGAACAGAAAAAAAAGGATCCACGCAGGTAATTACGCCACTGTCGCAAAAACTGGCCGTTCTAACCCGAAGTAGGGGCACCACTCGTACACTTCATCGTATAATCTTTATGGGCTCTGCTTGGATCCTGACGCCTGTTGCGCACGCAAGGTCGCGCATTCATGTGCCCATGGTTGTATACGATCATGTGCCTGTACGTACACACAATCTGCCAGCGAGTAAATACGCCGTAGTGAATGAGAGTGTTGGTCGCAGTAACGTCGCTACCGGAAAGTCGCCCTGTTCCTGTAGAACCACGAATTTATCCAAAACACGACGACAGATTTCACCTGAAAATTATGTAAAGCAGATGCTAAAGAAACATCAACAAAATAAAGAGTATATTATGTAACATCTAAGGCACACCGATATTTATTTATAATTTTCGTCGCTAATGGAATCACTGTAACAGAGAATAAAAGACTTTGCGGTCGAGATTGACGTCTTCTGATGCGCAGCAGATCTAATTGTAATGATTAACAATATCGAATAAGCAACAGAATGGAATGCAGCGCAGTGCATTGTCTTGCATAAAAAACGAATCAACGGAGCAGACATTTGCATAGACATGTCAGATTATTCGCAATGGGTAGATGCATCTTTCAGTTTGATCGGCGCAGTTTTCCTATTGATTTTCTCGAAATGGTATAAATCTGTGTTAGGCGTTACGTGACTTTGAGGAGAAAGAATCGGAGCGTTACACGTGGGCGCCAATCTATTACGACTTTTCGATTCCTTCTGTTTATATGATAGGATACAGTTGATTGTGATTGTAACAGATAATAATTGTTTACATTTTTATTTTTGTTTTCAATATTTTGTGATTGTTCGATTGAATGCTGATTTATTTAGATTATCTACAGCTCCACTCTTCTATTTTCCAATACGCACTTAGAATGTTGTTCCACGCATAACAAACTACAGTGATTGCACGTGATGATATGCAAGGATAGGTTTGATAGACAGTTTGACCTTCGTTGTTGAGCAACTTACTTTTGTTGTTATGCTTTAGAACTATCGAGGAAGTTCAACTATTCCTTGTTGCTTCTAAAATGTAGTACAATAACGCGCATATATCCATACGTTTTCTTTTTATATTCTGATAAGGCCTGCACAAAAGACAGGTTTCGTTTTGTATTTCCTGTTTAAAGTATTAAATATAACTACCCACAATACTACAAAAAAACCAAAAATAAATACATTAGTGCTTTTGTTGAAATTTTAAATTAATAGCAATTATGGATAGACTATTGTATGTAAATTATTATTTGAATTATTGTTTAATTAATATTATAAAAATCAATAAAATTGTGGTACCGCAGGTCTCGTCATTGTCCTCGAAGGATCTTCCACCGGTGGAGAATGTTTGCCTGGATGATCGGTAGATGGCGAAACGTGCATTTAAAACCCCCTTCCAACCCCAATAACGAGCCACCCTTCAGCGAACAGCTGTTCTGCACCGACATGGCGCACGCGACTCCGTCGTATCAAAAACGCTTTCGACCTTCTCGAGTTTACCGGTTCCGAGGAATGTTTACGCGGCCCGTGTCAACGCGTTTCGTCGCGAATTTCCGATGGTAGAACGGTCCTCGCGTATAATGTGTGCGGGAGAAATGTGCTCGTGTGTTGTGTCCAAGTGAGAACTTCCGAAGCTTTTTTTTTCATCCCCGCAGGCCTCACCGGTATTGCTGTCACATCGTAACAGGTAAGTGATATACTATTTTCTATTGTTTTTATTTATCTACGACCTTAATTGTCTATACACCAGTCGATTGTTTATGAATTTTGTCACACATCTCCGTGAATGAAATGTCCAACAAAATGGTATATGAAAAATGACATCCCGCATTGTACACTTTGATCAAAATGTAAGCAGAATTAGGTTTCCAACTGGCTTGTAATGAATTGTGTGATGTGTGCAAGTTTTACTATTGAAATTTAAAAGAAACATGAATTCCTGCAGTTGTTGACAGCGTCGTACGTAGTCATGTTTGACTTTATTGTCCCATGTTTTGTTTACGGACGTCCATAAATTTTGTGTGGAGAGAAATATTGTCGGTTCGTGGATAGCCCCTGCATCGTGACAGTCGTAAAGATCGATAGGTGTGTACCATGGACAACAAACTAGGTCTTTCGGTATATGTTTTGGTTCAAGAAAATAATTTTTTCGAAGGCATATGTACGAGAAAAGTAGCACTACCCTTAACGCTTTGGCCAATCTTGTATCACATATTCTTCAATTCTGACGTCAGGTGGCAGCACGTGGTTATAAGTTCGAATTAGTAGACCGTCGTTACCGCTAATTTTTCTTAATAACAATATTCATTACTGCACACGTTTTTCTATACCTGTTTTTTCGATTTTTCTAAAAATTACTAGTGGGTAATTTTTGTAATCGTAGGTTTCTCTCTTTATATTTCCTAACAGCGTAGTATGAGAAAGGATTGGATAAGAGGAAAACGTTTCTAAAAAACAAGTGCAGAATCGCGATCCGTGGTAATAATTTAAATCGTATTATGTCTGCTTTCTGTAGAATTTTTCATACACCGTCATCGAGAGCGAAGAAAAAAGTTTCTTTATATAACCCCTATTTCTTACTTCCTCAGGTACACACCACCTTATCCATACACTTTTCAGCCAGCATCGACCTTACTTATTTTCCTATCTATTTATTGTCTTGTCTAATAATCCGAAAAACTTTAATCACAATCGCATCTCTCCAGCAATCGGCGCCTGTCTTCCTCGTTTCACCCTTTGTAATTTAATGAACGTAATGCCCCTGTTTTCCTCCCTCCTCGCGTTCTCCGTAACCCTCCGAGTGCTTCGACGATGAATTTCTCGCGTTCGCCTTATTATGGTCTCCTTTGTGTAGCGCAATTTAAAAGTTCAACCCCTAACCCTCCTTCCTAGCCCACTTCTTCAGAGCGATGCTCCGCGTATTATGCCTCGATTCTCCAGCCTTGGGGAATCCCTGAAACTATCGGGGAAGTTTAAACGGTCGTTTTTCATCGGTCGGTGGGCGTGGCTGGCGCATGATTTAATTAGCCGTTAACCTTTCGCGGAGTTTCAACAACAGTAACGATACCCGCTGAAATTAAAATTGGCGGATACAAACTAAAAACTAGAAACGTAACTCACCTCACTTTTTACTCTGCATTAACCATTAACAAGTTGTGTAGGCTCGTCAGAATTAGAAATATATACGCTTTTTATTTCTCAAACGTGTCGGTATCGGTTCAAATTATAACTCATGCGAATGTGTCATAAGAAAATAAGTCTCGACGCATTTCAAATCCAGTAGTTTCAGCTAATACTAACAGAGGGGTTAGAAGATTTCAGATCCAGTCGTTCGTAGAATAAAACTCGTTCAAATAACGATATTACGGGTAACAATAGGGGGTCTAGTTGGAGCCGCATAACTCGAACATCCAGAGAAGTTGGAAAATTACACTGGAAAGTGTTTCAGCCGGGTGGTTCGCTTCAGGTCATTTTCCGCATTTATCGCGTGGCGCAGCCCGTCGGTTGTTACGGACCGTTCAGCTCCTCCTTTGATCGCAGGGTGGCCCTTCAAGTGCATTAAGCGCCGGTGAAAAATGATTTCGTTACACGAGACATGTTATTCAGCTGCGCGGACGGTAACGTTATTAGTTACACGCGGGAGTAGAAAGTTCGATAGGAAGGGGGTTGTATCGAGTAAGCGGGGTGAGAATACGAGGCTCCGATGAAACTTCGAAATACTCGCGGGGGCGTGTATTTAATTCGCGTGAAATTAAAAACGCCCGCCGTTTCGATCCCCTCGACAGAATGCTCTCGTTTAATTAACCGGCCTGTGGCAATTGGCCGGTCCAGCGAAATTTTTCCACCGCGAGAGGAACCGTTCGCCGATCGTGATATCCTATACGACGACGACGACGGAGATGCTCCATGAAAAATACGGACTCTGCTACTAGTTTGCCATTCTCTGTATTTATTAGTCGCGCGTACTCACAGGATATTTAGTTCCTCTTTGAATCCAGCAGCTCTTTAAGTGCATCATTACCTATTCCCTTTTGTGTCGACCGGGATTCACGTGGCAGCATCCGCGCGCAACTCTTCCCCACTCTCTCCACTGTGCACCCATCGTCTGAACAAAATGAATTGCAAACTACCTCGTGTTCCGCCTGTGACTTTCGCAGATTGTTTTCTTCTTGTCCCTTTTATTCTTGCTCCGTGCCTCGTCTCTGAAGAATTGGACGAAGAATCTAAATGCAACGCAGTATCTTTCGTAAAACTGGTTATAATTTGTTCAGTGTACGCACACTCTTTTTTGCTGAGAAATTTTCTAGTTATTGGAGTTATAGATTCTTTCGCCATGGTCAGCGTTTATCTTTAACACTTTAACTGTTACGCAAATATGGGTAACACGTACCTACATTGCACAGAGGCTGGATTATTTAAATAACGTTACAAAATTTTTCAGTAAAATTAATATCGCAGTACAACTTCAAACAAGACCAACATCGTCTGTTGACTAAACGCAAATATTTTCGAGGATTTATGATTCAAAAACGAAATAACTTGTGTCTGGCTACGTACAACCTTTTTTACTGTGGCAGTCAACGTGTTAAGGAAACTGAAAACTTGTGGTATGTCAGTGACGATTATGGGACCTATGTTAACAGGAAAAAATTATAACCGAAATTCTCAGTTTACATCGTATCACCGATCTAGTAGATGATAATAATTTTAAATTACATAAACTAGGCAACAGACTTTTTTTTCATTAATATTCTCATTAATATCATCGACTATTTCTGTTCTTTTATGCACCGCAGAGATGAGAGTTTGATTATAACTCGTGGTATTTGCATCCCCTTTCCCGTTCGCTTTTAAATGTCGCCGCGCGACTGTCAATATCGCCGGTGCCTAAGTTTCCGTCGTTCCGCCGACACTTTGGCCCAGTTTCCGCGTCGAATGGGAACGAGACCGCGCGCCGTACGCCTCTGAATGTCGCTAATGAATATATGAATGGATAAATATATCGCCCGGAACGCCGGAATTCCGGGTGTTTACTTAGCCGGCACGAAAGTTTAAATGGGAGCTGGCGGATGATGGTTCGAGCGTGAGCAGAATACTGACTAAACAGGGTCCCGGTGTTTTTAGGAAAAACAGGCTTTCGCGGAGGGAAGGTAGATTTTCTGGGAAAATCGGAACTCTACGTTTTCGGATCAGCCAGCGTGAATGTATACAAAGAATGTACTTGTCGTTCGTTTCACGTTTGCACAGATCTGGAATTGTTTTTTAGAATCTGTAATGGTAAACTTTGAAGCGTTAATAAATTTCGAGAAATATCGTCGGATAGTTTGTCGATTTAATAGAACGTTCGCTTCTTTTAGATTTTTATTGGAATGTCAGGGCTGCCAGATTCGGCCGGCGTTCATAACGTTGATAGATGACAATTATCGCAAATAAACAATCGGTAGTAATGAAGGCGGGGAGCACCCGGTTGAAACGTGGCTCATCAATCGTCGCCAGCAGTGCTCAGACAGAAATTTCATTTATCGAGAAAGTTTAAATCAAACCGCCATTACTCACCTGTGCCGCAACTGTGACCGGCCGTTTCGATTCCACCAAAAGCCAATTGGAACTCGTTTCGTCACCGGCGTCGTTGAATCGCACTCTTTCATGTCCCTTCTCCCTCCTCGTCCACCGGCTAAACGTTATTCGAAATTTTCGAACAGTGAAAATTCATTCTGTTCTGCTCGCCTGTCCGACCTTCCCGCGTCGTCACTTGTCCAGTGTTCGTTTTAAAATCGTTTAAAGCAAGGAATGCGATAAGGGCGTGGTGTATTTATCGTGATCGAAAACGTTGGGTCCAGTTTGTCGTTCGGAAGCCTCGTAAGTTCGGAACAAAATTGATTAGCGGGAATTATTCGTCTCAAAGAGAACGCTGATTGAGTCGACGGTACCATCTAGTTTCTGCCAGCGGGTCTGATTAAATTTCACAGTTGGAAATCCCCCCTCCCGCCACGGTGATTTCTCTCGATTTAAATAAATAATCGCAGACATTGCTCTCCGGATTATCGACTTGCCGGAACTACAAAGTTCAAACGTCAGAATGGTCTTTCGCCTAGGTGGGATTGGAATGTTTAATTAAGTTTGAATGCTCTAGCGTTAGTGCTCGATGATCTTGTAATTAGAGATTCCAGGCAATTTCTTTTTATATTTGTTTGAATAACGTTATATTTTAAGATACACAGAAATTTCATCACTGTCTTGTAAAATTATTTCATTTTGATCCACGTAAAGTTAAAAAATGGTCTTCTGGGTCAAACTGTCCTTGAATTTCGTTCTGGAACAAACAAGACAAGTTCTTGTAATTTTAATTACAGTTTGCCAATCTTCAGTGATCGGTTAATGCTCGTCAACCTTAGGGGAGATTCTCGTCGGGCAGATGCGACTGGGTGCTCTTCCCAGCTTTGAAAGTAACATTTACAAAATCCTCCGCCACAGGTGAGCCTGTCCCGTTTCCTGCTCTATCGTCGATGATTTATTCAATCGAGCGCTTGTCGATATTTATCGTTCGGCCGGCTCTCCCAGGACACCAGACACTCGATGAGATAAATCATATTATCGTGGACAAGTAGTGGCCAGTACGTGACAATCTGCACCAATGCCAAAACCGGCCGGCCGGTATGAACATGGAAATCATATTAGACTAAAACCACATTGCTTAATGGACGCCATCTGCCTTAATCCCATTATCCACTGCAATTCATCACCGGGAGGCCCTTTTCCCATCGATGCGATACTGTTTGTTGTAACAGCTCTTCCTCCTTGTTACCTATTAGTCCGGCCCTTGCGGTGGAACCACGCGTGGTGGTGTTTCTCGTCGAAAAACTGGAGGTATTAATTTTCCGCATCGCGTTTAAATCATTCGTGATTGCTCAGTGGAAAACGGGATTTTCCGTGAATGTCGATCCTTCATAATCCGGGGTGTGATTGATAAATTTGTGTTCTTTCTATTGAACCAACATGTTTGTTTCTCGTAAATTCATCACTCGTATTGACTCCTGTATCTTTTTGACAATAAAAGTAGCACATGTAAATTGGATATCAATAAATAGGAAAGTAATAAATAGGATATCATAGAAATACGTACATAAAAATGTGAAATATGTAGCATTAAATTATTGTTTCGTGATTCAAGCATCAATTTATTTTCTTGTTAGAGAATATGAATCTAAGTGGAGTATTGTTCGGTAGTTTCAACCTGGTAATCTTCTACCGGATACTATAACACGTCGATATTAACCGTAGAAGAAGTCGAATGCATTTGCACGATGTCATCAGAGACCCCCCGCGGCATCTATGAACTTCGTCGAGGAATCGTATCGGGGCTTAAAGCTGGATCAGTGTCGTGCACTGGGTTCTCTCTAGCTCGGGGCAATCTGTCCGGCCCGTAGCGATTTTCTACTTTCGTTCCCTCTGCTCTCCGCCTCGAAATTGCTTCCGTGCGGAATCGGAGGCGAACCCTAGATTGCAAATATATACGCGAAACGTCGTCTGGCATCGTCGAACATTTCACTTACTGTACTAGAAAACGTTTCGTGGTTCGAAAATATAATTTCTCAAGTATTAGAAATTGTTCCATCTCCAAACATTTCGTGTTCTTATTGTTCATTGAACCTACCTATATTGAAACATTTTCCAACCATCTTCCATTAACATTTTACTTAACAGAATAGTATTTTAAATGGAACGGGTCAACAGATCAATCCAAAGTCCCAACGCGCAAAATTGCCTACATAAGAGAACGTTTACTCCCACGAAACGCGCTTGCAATTGTTCAACAGCTGAAATCGTTCAATCGAGAGTCCTCGATTACACCCGGGGGCGAGCATTCGTTCGCAGACAATCTCTTTCGGTCTTCGAAACCACGGGAGCGACGTTCGAACCGATCGAAACGTGTCTCCGTAGGAGGCGTCGAGGTTGAACTTCTAACGCGATCGACGCTTCGCGAATTCCCAACGCGTCTCTCTCTCTCTCTCCTCCCTGTGGGCGTGTGGGAGACTCAGCAGGAGTCTCTCGTAGTCCATGGTGAAAGTCGACGTGTGCAAATCCTATCTGGACCGAGTGGCCGTTCGAGCGAGCGTGAACGATCGAGAGGCACGCTCGATTATTTAAGCGCACTCCTGAGATTTCCCAGGGACCGACGTTGGAAATCGGAACGCCGAAGGAGGGAAACGCGTACACGGCCGGGCCGTTCGCCTCGCTATATCGATTTCATTCCGTCGAGCGTGAGTGATTTAAGTCACGGAGCCGGAGATAGACAAGCTGAGGAGTTCTCTCTCTCGATCGCTACACGACACGGTGATTCGCGTTTGCATTACTGTATACTTTCTCGCCTTGCTTCGATTCCTACAATTTCCTTGAAAACATCGAAACGGATTCAGAATATACACATTAGCTACGGTTCATGGTAATTTCGAAATGTAGATTTTTGGAGAACTGTCTAAGAGCATCGAGGTGCACTGATGATACTGTGATATGAAACGATCTATAGAGGCAGAGAAAAATATGGAAGATTATTCTGATTAGTGGATTAAGGTACCGATTGAGATAGATAAAGTTTAATTTGTATATTTAACACTTTGACTGCCACGTTATCCAAATGTTGGTGACGCGATATATATTGCAAAGAGGATGGATTGTTTAAATTGTGTTACAAAGTTTTGCGTGAAACTAATATCGCAGTATAATTTAAAGCAATACCAACAGCCTCTATTAACCAGACGCATATATTTTCGACGATTTATGACTTAAACATGAAATAAAGCGTGTCTGGCTACGTACGGCCTTTTTCACTGTGGCCGTCAACATGTTAATTGACGGTAATTTAGTCATTGATGAATGGAAATAACGCGCTAGACATGTGGAAGGGGCACACTCGAGTGTGTTGATGATATTAACACATTGAATGTGGAGGACGTGAACGTATGGATCATGGATATGTCCTATCGTATGGCAGGTGACGTGTATGTTCGTGTCATGCTTTTGTTTTTATGAAAACTCATTTTATTTCAGTTTAAAATGTTCTAAAATATCATCAGCATAAAGAGGTACATTTTATCGAAAAATCTATTTCCGCCACTTGGGACACCCTTCGATTTTTGGTGCCACATTAAATGTTCGAAGGAATCCATACAGGGTGTTAATAAAAATATGACATATTATCACAGGGTGGATTCTACATTTCTGAGTTATTAATTAAAAATATGGGCAATATACATGTGAAATATACTTGAATAGGTGATCCCCGCTGATACACGAGCTCGATCAACGTCATAATTAAATTCAGCGAATAAAATAAAATAAAATGAATGAAACCAACTCGTAAAACAACTGAAGGGCGCTTCTCTTAAGTAGAATAACCTGTCACCTCATACCTGTTAATAATTCAGAAACGAAACCTCGAACGCCATTTCGTTGTTTTTGGTGTTGATCTTAGTTTGACATGTACAATCCACCCTGTAGAAGTCTCCCACATTTCTATTAACATCCTGTCGATACGGTTTAACACGGAACCAACGTTAGTTCCTTTTCATACGTGTGTCTGTCGAGAATTCCCCATTGTCACGTTCACGGAGCGTGCGAACTGATATTTGCATTTCCAGTTTCACATCAGTTTCGCGCGTCACGAGAGTGTTAAAGTTTTGAAAAACCGAAGCCGGCAGATTTGTCGTTTATCGAGTTTCCGCGTTTCTTGTCTCGCGGCCCGCGAGCGCGCGAAACTTTCGATTCAATTCACCGCCGCCGTCGGAATATCGATTTCCTATCGGGCCGGTCCAGGAAGGAGAGACTTTAGAAAATACCGTCGTCTGTATGTACACAAGAAATCCCACCGATTTAAGATTTAGCAAACAAAGACCAACCCCACCTCGTCTCCCGTTCTATAAACCGGCATCCGCCGAATGTATTTCTCCGGGAAAATTCAAAAACTTGCTTGCACGGGGTCGGGCTAACGTGCCCTCACGAAGAACAATATCGATTCCGCTCCGTGGAGCACGAGAGGCTCCAGGTTGGGGATGGAGGGACCGCACCGGGAGCAACTGCGAACTCCTTTATACGTTCACGTGCTGCGGGATCCGATCGGATCCGGGGAATATTAAAAACCATTTCGCGTTCGTCGAAAACTCTCTGACCCGAACCACCACGCGTCTTTGGACCCGACACGCGACCGGTTTTATCACTTTCGCGTTGGAAGGCAAGGAGAGGATCATCTTGGTCCATCGAATGGCCGAATTAGAATTCAAATCTGGCTTCTATTCCGGGGAATTCAATTGCTCTATTCAGTCTGGCCGGTTACCTCGTACGCCGGAATCGGAACTTTGAAATTCATAGTAAAGGATTTCGTTATCCCGACTACGTCTCGATTACTTGATCGTATTAAAACTTCGAGTCGATTGTCCTCGCTGGGAATTTTAATTTTTGTCATTATAAGAAGTTTACCGAGATTATCCTCAATTTCTCTAGAAAAATTTCGACGCCGACTGGCTGATCGACTCCCGAATTAGACTCGTAACGTCACGGATAGCGTCACGAAACGATGAAAGATTCGAGGGTACGGTGCACTTGCGAGCCTACGTCATCTTTATGACGGACATTATTGCCTGAAAAGAGGCCGCCCCATTCCCTCCTTATGAACGTGCATTAATGGATACAGACGGGGCCCGATAACGACTTCCTGCCGAAGGCATCCTCACGAGCCGTCGGTCCCGCGGCCGGAAGTCGCCCCGCGGACGATGCTTCCCGACATCCATCGAGATTCCTCTCCGACAACGTCGCCTTTAAAACAGTATATTAGACCGTCGGCGATAAATCAGGCTGGCACACGGTGGTGTCGGTCGGCGGTCGGCGCTAGTGCTTAGTAAGTAAGACAGTATGATACCGTTGGTGACGGGGGTATGTGTCTCTGTGTGTTGCCACGTTAGAGACGGTGTGGCGTGTATGTGCGCATAGAGGGGGTTTAGAGGTGGGTAGAGAATGCCAGCAGGCTGAAGTCACGAGATTCCCTCGGGGTTGCCTGCTGCTACAATATTGCTGCTCCCTGGCGCCAGGCCAACCTCCGTTCTGTTAGACGGAGAGAAAGAACCTCTGCCTGCTAAGCGGGGTGCGTTCAAAGGGGAGAGGGGAAAGGGAGAAATTGAGGTGAAAGCGGAACAGAGATATACAGAGAGGACGAATAGAAGGTGTGAAGGTGGAGAGCGAACGGGAGAGGAATCTCTATTTGCACGGATAACCCCTACGGTCGTATCTAGACACCATTTTAATCTGCGCCTCATCCTCTGCCGCCATCCCCCCTCACCTTCTCACGATGCACCGCTAAGCATCGACGACGCATCAGCTTGGCTAGGCATCAATCCTTCAATCTTCGTCCGAGGGATTTCTCATCCCCTCGTCATCTCGGAGAGCATCCACGTGGATCACGATAACAAGGAAAGATTAGGGGGTGGTTGTCTTCCTCTCAGGATTCGGTCTCGGTCGATGGTTCGCTTTTCGGAAGATTCCGTGTGGGCGGTAGGGGAACGGATGAAGTTCCTAGCGGTTCTAGGCGAGGATTTATTTTCGGGCACGGTGAATCGTTCCCGATCGTAATTTAAATTATTTCGCTCGGGGTGGTTGGCCTCGGGAAACGGTTGAAACCGTTCTCGAGATGGATCGGCTCTCTTTTTTGATAATGTTCCCGGGTTCGAAAGTAATTTCTTGGTGACGGGGGTTCCTTGGATCGGTGAGGGGCGACGGGCGGAGTATTCCCCCGGCGCCAGCCGATCTATAACTCGGCGAACCGGCGTTTGTCAGCCGCTTTGAGGATTCGAGATTTTCAATCCGTGAACGTGGTGCGCGGAGATTCCGCGGAACGAGCCGAGGGACGTCGATATAAACGTGGCGGGGGGGATGGAGGATCTTTCGAAGAGAGGATTCCCATGCCGCGGAAAATCCGCAATATGGTGCCGCTCGTAAAATAGACTTCCAACTTATCTACTTGGTTTAGCCGCTCCTTCGATATTTTCGTGTAATAAAAGACTGAAACGGGGGGAGAAACTTTCGAAACAGACGATAACGCCAACCCCCCCCCTCAGGGGGATTTCTGCTGTTTATTCCCCCTTGGACTGTGCCACGGCTTCAAAACATCACGGAATAAAGACTGGCTGGGAATGCATCGGTCCGTAAAGTTCACGCTTTCGCGCCCGTTAACAGACAGATTCACCTCGGGGAACAGATCGTACAAAATACACGCGTGGTGGCGGCTTGTACGCGATGTTTCTTTGTCGGCGGGGATCCACTTTGGGGATTCGGCAATTAATCGTGGACCCGGTTGGGCGGGGACAAAATGATCCACGCTGTTGCGTCTGATTGATTGCTGCGGTTTTGGCCGTCTGGAATCGGTGCACTTTACCGTTAACAATCTACCAGCGCGATGTTATTTATGGAATCTGGGTCGAAACCACCGAAACGATAAATTACTTCGTCTGTTTCACGTGTCGGAAATTTTAAAGATAGACTCCTTGTAATAATACCGATAGCTACGCCCAATTCTGTATTATATGTACAGGGTAATTCTAGTAACTGGAGCGAATAATAATCTGTTCCAAGTGCAGTTAGAGACAAATGGTAGAAGAAAATTTTACGCATTCTGTGTTCAATGATAAAAAATATCGTGGTGTTACATTCAACCCTTTAACGCCCGGACCCTTAACTCGTTATTTCGAAATTATTTTAATCCTCTTTTAGGTAGTACTACCATAGCAGTCTGAAACCTATTGAAAATTTCTTTTCCTTTATCTTTAACACTTTAACGCCCAAACACCTCTTCCTGGGAAAAAAATTATTTCTCGCGACTAGTTAAGTGATAAATGGTCCCAAAACTGGAGCAACAGTGAATTACGTATTGCTGCAGCCACTATTTCAAGAAGTTCTAAATATACACATATCTTTTTTTGTTTCACACAACGTCGCCGTAACAGCAAATGAGCGACACGTATTCCCCACTCATCCCAATTACCCCCGGAGCCATGACCCTTCGCCGGGCGGTACGCGCGCTTCTTTTGCATACCAAATTCTCCCCTGGGGGACGTACCGAGAGAATTGTGTTTGCATCGCGGTTTCGTTCGTGGACACGGTCGCGGGGGCCATCCTCACGAGATGACCGTGGGCCATTATACGAGCGGGACGCGCGAGCCTCGCTCTAACGAACCCGGTGAATTCCGTCGCCGCGGTTGTTTTCCATTTGTCACGAGCAGGAGGATGAGGTTGGGGGGTAATAACGACGCGAGAACGCGTAACGAGAAGCGGGAAAAGGGTGCCAGGGAGACGCTCATAAACATCGGACGTCGGGAATAGAGAACCAGGCAAGTCGTCGTCGTCGTTGTTCGGGTTATGGTGGTCTCCACGACTGGTCAGCAGCGGTCGTCATTCCCGTGGGTGGTTTTCCGGGTTAACCGATGCAGCACGAGGCATTGGCGAAGGGGTGTGGGTGCCCAATTGTAGCCAGCTTGAAAATCGCTCGAATGTGTGCCGCTGGCCCAGACTGAACTGGCCGAACTGCGGTTGCTCATTGGACGGTTATAGCTGGTGTATTATATAGAGCCGAACGCACACATCCGTTCCATGGGGCGAGATGGGTGGGAGGGAACGAGAGAACGAACGGTGTGCGTGGATGTACGTGCATAGAGGAACACCGTTTGGATTCTACCGCTCTGGGATAGCTGGGTCGGGTATCGGTGTTAACGTCTCAGTGGACACGCCGTGCCGCTGTCCGTTCTAACCGATAACGTTGCCAACTCGTTAGAAATGAATGGCCGGCCGGGGGGCAGGTGCCGCAAGGGTCAGAGACAATAGAGGAAGACTCCCTGTCGCCCCCCTACGCCCCTTCGTCTCGCCTGCCCCATACTCTCCACACCCCACTCACTCGGAACACGCGACTTTGTCCGGCTACCTTCGTCCTCAATTACTTCGATACCCAGTAATTAATCTCGAGAGCGCGGAAGGTGGCTGCTAGACCTCGTTACACCGAGTAGATCCGACAGCGGGCTGGGGGAAAAAGAGAAAGGAACGGGATAAAAGCCGAGCCCCCCCAAAAGGAGTTAGCTCCGGGACGGAGTTAGGGGATGCTGGAAGAAAGTCGACTGACTCGATAATCTTTTCTCGACTCGACTCGACTTCGACTCGACAGTCATTTCTGATAATAGTTTCTCAGGATTACCAAGAAAAATTGAATATTGACCCTGGGTAGGGGCGATCGATGATATCACGCTTGGGTGAATTAGAAGATCTCGAATATTCGAGTTTAAAAAAATCGATGGTTGTGAGAAAGTCTTTCCTGGTATCGTTTAATCCCCGATCGAATTTCGTTCGAAGGATATATTCCCAGGAGTTCTAATTCCTCCAGGGGAGGGGGAGGTCTAAGAGGCTTTTCTTCGAACAGCCTCGGGCGATTGTATAGCGGCGTTTAGATTATCGATCGTCACCGTTATCCTGACGTTTTAATAATGGCCGATCGATGCTCGTCGCAGCACAATAGGCGCCAAGACGAACGAACCGACGCGGCGCTTATCGTTTCGCACCGCCGATAATGCTCCGCCTCACGAGACAACCCCGGAACTTCTGTCCGTCGCGAGACAGAGAGAAAGGTAGGGAGTGTGTGTAATCGTGTCACACGATCGCACGGAACTTTTGCCCCGGGCCGTAGATCACCGTAAACCACTGCACGTGACGCCTCGAAACTTTACAAAACTTCAGCTTTCCTTAAACTGCACGGCATTAAACTGCCAGTGGTCCACCCCCTACCCTCTTCTGGGCACTGAAACAACGACGAGACGTAGGTCGACGATCGATCCGCCGGCCGAGAAACAACGGCGTGGGCTCCACTTCGATTCGAACCCGTAGAGATCGTTATCGAGGTTGGGATTTTCCCGTGGAAATACCTCGTGCAACTCGAGGCAAACGTCCCTCCACCTATTCCCCTTCCCCACCGTTCGTTCGCGGAAGATAAACTCGGTATACACTTGCGGGTTAAGCTGGGCTCTGCCCTGTGACCCATTGTCAATAGAGGCCACCGCGAGCACGCCGAGAGAGATTCTGTGCGCGAGGGACGGTTTTCACGATTATGGGCACTTCGGCCGTCGCGGAAACGATATTTCTGCGCGCGGCGAGAAGGAACCCGGTGAAATGTAACCGTGGTTACCGCGAGCAGTTCCCTGCAATTTCAGCGATGAATGTGTGACGAGAGTACGAACCATTAAACTGTTCGCGATTTCATAGAGATTTTCGGGAAAGTTATTGCTGAACATATTTAACCCTCCGGTAGGCAGACGTATTTATTCACATTCCGTAGGCAAACCGAGTGGTTCATGTTCAAAACGAATTTTTTTTTACTATTTTGTACTTTCGAAAAATCTGAAAATATTCTGGAGTATTTACCGAAGTCTCTACTACATCGTACGCTCGTTGGATAAATCAATTCTTTGAAATGTTTTCAGTAAAATTAAAAATTCAGAATTACGTCCCGGGAAAAATAGAATTTCGCTTGGATCGTTAACGATCCACATTTCCCATGGGGGTTAAAATTATCGCGACAAAAAATTATTATCTGGACGAATTGTTTAACAACTCCTGACTGGTTATGGGAGCTGATAAATCTCGATGATACTCTGGAATTTAACCTGCTGGACATACGTCGAGGTGGATGACGAACGCTGACAATCTGGCGGGCAGTTTTTTCGGACATGCAAACGATCGACGTCCGGGACTCGAGTTGGCGATGGAATGCGTCGTAAATTTTTAGGGCGGATAGGGGTGGTGGACAAAATGATCCTCGGCTTCGCTCCGAGATCCTCGAGGACGTGACGGAAGGACATTGTAAGCATTGTCGCCGCAGGTTTATGATGGATGGACGAAAGGAATTCCATGGCTTCGAGTCTGTCCCTTGATTCCAGAGGGGGTGGAATGCTATACCCCCCTTAAAAAGAGGGCTGCCGGATAAACTCGAGTAATTTGTCACTTCGCCCGGCGACTCCTTTACGACATGAGTGCACGCCCATCCTCGTGCTGGCAAAAACGTTGGACGATGTCTTGCCCTATCCTATTCGTGTCGCAGGGGATCGCGAGATATGACGCTCGGCTTCGCGATCCTAACGATGAAATAGTAACTTCGCTTTCCGTGAAATGATCGTTCCTAATTTCTGGTAACACAACCGGGTAGGAGGTGATTCTATAAGAAAGAATAAGTAAAAAAAAATGTTTATTCGTTTTTTTAATTCGTGTTAGAGAAAATTGGGTTTGAGAATTCATCTGACATTCGTACTGTCAATAAGTAGAAACAGCCTGCAATGAACAAACGCATTAGCCAAGTCCTATTGTATTATTTGTATAGCCAACAACTTTTCATGTTCGATTATCTCGAAAACGAAGTTACAAATGAGACAATTTTATTCTTTTTTTTCAACGTATTTTTTTTTATAGAATCAGACACCTCATATGTATTTCGAATTGATTCAAGTAGTTGCCAACGTACCGTTTGCATATCGCGCCAGTTATATTTCTACAGTTAATTATAATTCGAATTTTTTAAAGCACAGATCTGAATGAAAAATATACTTCATAACGATTTAAGCAACAAACGGCGTTATTTCTTTTCTATCGTAAGACTTACAGAAATCTTCTATCTTCCACGAAACCGGAATTCGATCTCTGTCACTCGTGCAAGGTCGAGCAATCCAGCACACCCTCCGCGACGAATCCTCTTTTTCGCTCTTTTTCCCCCGGTGGTTCCATCAAGACCGGCGGCGGAATCAAGCCAGTCGATCGTCACTTTCGCGAAATGTCGTTCCACGATTCTATCGTCGATAACGACAGAGGAGTCGTTGCAATTTAGGGCTTTTCTTTCAGCCCGACCGAGGAACCGTGTGCACGGGCTGCTTGAAAACTGCACGCTCACACGTTGTGACCGTACGTGTATATACTCGTATAAATTCGCCGGTTGGGCGGAGTGGAAGTGAAACGCGCAGCTCTAGGATCGCAGAGAGACGCTTACCGTCATTTCTCTTCCTACTTGCCTACCTGGCCTTTCTTTCGTCCATCGACCTCTCCCGGCTCCTATTGTCGGCCATTCTATTTCGCCCGCGGCAGCTGTATATAAAAATCCGTGTGTATATGCACATGGAAAAATTGCGAAGTACAACTGGGTGAATAGCGAGGAGGAGCAGAAAGATGGAACGAGAACGGCGACGCGTAGATATCGCGGTGGCGGCTTTGTTCGCGGAAAAAAAACAGTTAAGAGATTCAAGAACGATCATAGTCCGTCGTACAATCTCCTCGGTACACAACGGAACGTTAAACCAAATTTTCTCCAAAGTATCTCCCCCACTCCCCAATACAGTAAATCATCGATCAGTGTTCGAAGCCTCCTCGGCATTGACAAGGAGTGATCCTCAGGTGTAACGCTGTCTTTTTAATGAGATTTACCACAGTAATAGAGCTTGGAATTCTGAAGAAAGAAATATTTGTTTCAGCCGTATATGGCCATTAATTTATAAAATATTTAATGTTCAGTGCCAAGGAGCCTTACGGGGACCAATTGCAACGTTCCCGTTGATACAAATTCCGCGCACACCTACTTACGCGAACGGCTCCCAATTTGGAATAAACACCTATCGTTGCGCGTATTTCGCGCGAGTTTATCTAAACTGGGCTGCGAGCGTGTCCGGAATGTTTAGCTCGCTTGTTAGCCTAGGTATCTGCGAGGAGAGTGTCTACTGTTCTCATAAAGAACACTTCATTCGAGTATATGGAACTATCGAAGGTATATATTTATGAATTCGATAATCTCGAAACAATTCGTATTTTAGTTGGTTTACAACCGTGGCTGCCGTATCCTTTCGCAATAAACCGATCGGTGAGTCTGAATAAGGAGATTCAGACGACCATAGTCGGACACGCTCAGTATTCAGTGTCTTTCGATTATAATATATTTCCATTAATTCAAGTCACCTTCAGCCTTTATAGTCGCGATAAATTATGAACCAGACACCTTCTACTGTCCCGAGAATTCAATAAAACCGAGTCCCTTCCGGTAATAATCCCCTTTCACTTCTAACAGTACATTCGAACGGTACTAAACATTTTCAACAATTGGCAACAAATTGACCCAGTCTCACACGTTCTCAGGTAAAAAAGTACAGAAACAAGCCGTTCCTCGTACATTAACGTTCTCTCTAAAATGTCGACACCAAGCTCTATCCTCCCGTTCTCCCTCAATTCCCCCCTGAACTCCTTGCACGATATAGCCCAACATTCAGTCACCGTGACTCATCCTACACATTCCTGGTACACGCTAAGTTCTAAACACTTCAATGTTTGTCCATTGCCCCCTAAAACCTAAGCTCTAAACATTTCAATGTTTGCCCATTGCCCCCTGAAACCTAAGCTCTAAACACTTCAGAGCCATTCAAGAAGCTCCCAGGCGCTAATATGCCCGAGAGCAAGAATTTCCAATGTTTCCGACTACTCGATGCTTAAAAGGTCCAAGCTTCTTATGGCCACTGAAGCTGCCAGCGGTTCCAGTTTTCCTCGGGGGAACTGGGTGGGGGATGGGTAACAATCTTCAAGCAGCGGTCGCCGTACGAGATAACCTACCAATTACAGAGCACACGAAATCCGTAAGTACAGTCGTCGTGTGTCCGTCCCTATCCTACCTGCGGGTGCTAATTTATGGTAACGCTCCAGCTAGAGGCGAAGCTCCACCAGTTCCGTGGAGCCGAAGTTGTACGTAAAACGCAAAGGGGAGAGAATTTGCCAAGCTCGCGGGCCCGCGATCAAACGTTACAATTATGTAGGCAGCCCAACCGGTCGTATCTCTTTACGGGAATCTAGGTACGCGCACGGTTGCCGAATCGGGTCCTCTCCACCTCTATCTCTCTGTGTACCTATTCGCGAGCACGAAAATTGCACGTGCGAGAGAACTGGTCCCGCGTTATCCAACGTCGTTCGATATCGATCGATCCCCCGGCCGCCGCGGCTTATCTCGGTGTCCCAGCGTTACCGATTCCCTGTTACAGACGGCTGGGAAATTTTCCGTGGAACCCGGGGCAGCTTTCCTACCGTCCCGCAGGAGAATTATGCTCGATGGAAATGGAGCAGTTTCCCGAAAAATGAGGAACAGCCCCACTCCACTCTCTGTCTCCACGGTAACGGTTCTTACACGTGTTTTCGCTCGTGTGCTCGGGCGATAAGGAAATTGCTGGTTTATCGGGGCCACGGATGCCGCGGCGCGAGCAGATTTTGTTGATACTCGTTACATGCGGATAGGTAGGTAGTCTACTGGAGTTTTACGTTAGGTTAATTGTTCCATAAAACTGGGCTGTGCAAGCAGTACACGTAGCTCGCAGAATTCTTGCACAAAATTTACCGAGGAGTTAACAGAATCGTTTTTTTTTTTTATTAAGGATACTATGCGCTACAATAGTTATTTTCATTTACAAACAGTTAAGACGAATTTAGATTTTACTGGCTCTACTTTGTTCATTGATCACTTTGGATGAAATACAGATGAAAACGCAGATGTAAAAGTTTTTTGATGACTTGTGTTGTCAGGAATTTTTAAGGGAGTTAGGAAGTGGGTGAAGAGTGCTGGTAGATGGGGAAATGAAAACAGGAAGGGTAGTGGAAAGATATGACCTGAATGTTGATGTGTACCGCGGTGTCTGGTGTTTTATGTTCCTGGTTTTCCTAAAGGGTTTATGATCTGCTGGAACTTCACGCGTAGATTTCTATCATAGATCACGTACGAATAATTAAATAGTTGGGGACATCGAAGAATTTCCAAATCGTTGGATGATCAGTTGACAGGACTGTACAAGCTGCTTGTTCTCATACTTCCGAACTCCCCCGTAAATCCAAGCGCCCCGACGAATTCACGGGGCCAACGAGCTGTAAAGGAACATGTTAATCACCGCCACCTTCTGTCCCCCCGGTAACTGAAACATCGGTTTCGCTTCCAGCTAGAGTCCTCCATCCCCCTCCTCTGGTCTGGTTTTTCCTCCCGGTCCTCCTTTTTCCCCGGTGTCTCAACTTGCCGCGTCTCGCGCCAATTTATCTTCCACGGGAGCAAAAATACGGAGCCTGTTGGACGCAGCGAGGGGAACGGGGCGCGCGTATATACGAGATCCTAAGAGCGTGGAGGGTTGGTTATCCGAGGGTGAAGTCGGAGATCGCTGCAGGTAACAGAAGCGTGTAGTCTTGGTAACAGGCGAGCCTCGCAGGATGGGCTAGTCGTTTGTCATCGCTGAATAATCGCGGAGGACTGGGCGAATGGAGATGGAGGGACGGTTGAAGGAGGTTGAATGTCGTCGGTGGTGTCGGGAGGGTGGGGCCGAAGTCAACGCGCGGCAGGGGCGTTTAAAAGTACAATGGAGACCATTTACCCCCGGAGTCTCTTGTAGCGGGTCCGTTCGTTTCCTCCCTGCCCACCTCCGGCGCGTACTTTCGTCGAGAAAGTGGCTCGAGCGAGAGGAGGTCGGGAATCCCACCTCATTGATGCAGCCCCGAGGAGCTGGTGTCTGTGCGCTGGGGGCCACGACTATTTCGTGGGAAACGAAACGCAGAGAGAGTGAGGCGTCGTTTTTTTTTTTTTTTTAACGGGGGATGGGAGCATTTGATAAGCCCGCGACCGGCATAATAGAATCTCGCGAGAGTAATGACACTGGCAACGGCAGCCGCGAGTAACGACCCGCAATAAGCCTCCACGGATATATCTTCGAGAGTATCGCTATGATTTACCACGCGATAACGCGATTGTACCGTCTTTCGGAGCGATTTGTCACTGTCGCGGGCGTACTCGTTGCGTCGCGTATTCGCCACACCGGTTGAATACGATCACGCGTGAGATGACGCCGAGTATTACTTTTAACGCGTCGCTCTGCTTCGTATTCCCGCGTTTTATCACTGTAACATGTTGTTCCCCAACGCCACGCCGGGGAATATTGAATCCGGCGGAGTGTCTTCACCGGGCGAATCTTGCCTGTTCACCTTTTCTGGACCTCCTGAGAAATCAGTGGTATGAACTTCATGGTAATTCTGGCTGCGAATTTCTACAATTTCTATCGGGTGCTCGAAGAGCTTTTACGATATGTCATTCCGGGAGACATTTTATACTATTCCACGATCGATGTGAAATGATCGTTCAATACTTGTTTGTTTTAGAACTGCTGGTGTAAGGCGTTCCTATACATGGCAGGATAATATAAATAATTCAGATATTACACAATAATGAAAGTAACAGTATTAATTACAGAGTAGTAATAGGAATTATAATAATTCTACGCTTGGTAAAATCGTAGTACAGTAAAATCTTGCCAAGGGCTCGATTGTACGGACACGATTTCTATCTCACATAAATTATGCACGTCTTTTAATCGCTTGATTGGTTCCAAGCAGGTCCCGCCTAATAATGGGGATAAGCATTTAACGTGGAACTCTTTGCAATCATTTGGAGGTCTTCGCAAGCGTTTAAACCAGAGTACAGCGAGTATTTATCCAAAATTACTATGTGAGTTCTCGAACAATCTGAACTATATTTTCATGTACTATTTCCACGTGCGTGTCTTTCCCCGATCGGTATCGTCGCGGTGGCACAGAATTCTGCCCGCCTCACGTTTTCCCCGTAAATTGAGATTGATCGTTCACGCTCGGTCGTTTCATATCGCGGGAATGTTTCGCACCCCGTTGACCGTGCCGCGCTCGCGTTGTTGATCTCTGTGTTTCACAATAACGCGAACGTCTTTCAGCGACTCTCCCCCTCCCACCGATTTGATCGACGAGGTACACCACGCTTTCGAAGGAGGTTCACGCGTCGCGTATCGACCCCATTTCTTTTTTAATCGTCGATTTGTCGGGTTGGCTGTCGAGCGACGTAGACCGATCGCGTCGATCCGGTTGGGGCATCGATAATCATTATGCCGCGCGGCAAGAAGACGACGCCTCATCCGTTCTAATTACTCAAGACCGCGGCCGATGGTCAACATCAGTGCACGAATGCAAACGCGGCCCCACGGCCGGATCGATGCGTCTTGGACAGCTTGCATGCGTATATGTGTGTGTGTGTGTGTGTGTGTGTACGCGGATCGGCCGACAGTGACTGGAGTTTATGCCTAATGCCTAAGCGATTCAATCTGTAATGCTAAGTGCTATCTCTGGGCGGCCGTTCTCGGTCGGACAGAAACGTAATCAGGATAGCTTCCGACTGAGCCACAGCTGCGCCGTGTTTCAGTTCGAGCATGTTTAATTAACCACTTAACGCGTGGTTCTTTATAGTAATCTTGAAACTTTACATTGATTTTTTTGTGCTGTTCGATTTAATTTCTCTCGGCGAAGTAACGATGCTCGTAAAAATGAAGAGTAGCTTTATTTTTTTAAAGAACGAGCCTGATAGACATACATTAAGGAGTTACTACCGGAATTTTACACCCTGGGAAGCCAAGGAAACTGTGATAAATGAAGCGGGAGACCATTCTTCGCTCATGAGAAATAATTTATTGGAAAAGTTTTTCAGAATACGTTCCATCTTCTTGCGAGGCGTTGGTACAGATTCTTAAGAGTTCTTAACGGTTGTAGGACACTATGATATGAACTAGAGATATCGTTTGGTTTATCTGAAAATTTAAAAAAAACAAACAGTGATTGGTACCTGAAGGCGATCCAAGTTTTCAGTCCCCCTTTGAAGCATCCATGTTTTTAATACACCCCAGTTCTCAGGCTTGTAAACTTCCCTTTAATCGTCGGGCTCTGTGGCGGACCCCTTTCTTTTCATCCCCCGGCAAAAACTGAGAAAGAAAGTGGTTCAGAAACGGTCCACGCAAGTAGGGAGATCGTATAAAGCCGATGGAGAATGAAACAGGGGAAAGGGTGTATTATTTATAATGCTCGAAAGACTGTGCACGGGGTTAATTCTGATCCAAGGAAACAAAAATTGTGTATCATGCTCGGTAGTTCCGTTTTAGAGAAGCTTCGCGAGCATTGCTCGGAACAAATGACGTTCATTGTAATACAATAAATCCCGATCGGCGGACATTGTACACGGTGTTACATTATAGGTGGATTGTGCTATCAGTGCGGTATGTATTGATCAGACGCATCGAGCGTTAATTAATGTTCCTAGACCGTTAATGGGTTATTGATTGTCGGTCGAAAAGGAAGGACATATCCTGCTGCGTTATTCATTTGTTGCCGTACGAGTATGTTGATAATTAACGTATAATCTAATTTCCCGTGGGCTATTCGTGTTACATTAAATCGTCGATACCAGCGACGCATGATGCGCCTCAAACGTTCGAGTTTCGAGTCACGTCTTTCTTTGACGAGAAACTGAGAATTTTCTTTTATATAATTTATTTTCTAACTACTGCTTCAAATGTTAAACGACGAGCAAGAAATTCATTATAGTTAAATCATCATTCAAATTTATCGTAATAGGTCAGAATGTGGTCTAAATTTCCTGTCAGTGAAATTTCAGCCAGTCATCCCATCCCTCGACCCATCGAAATCACCCTCGGGTCATGAATTTGTCACAGGATGACCCGATACGCGGTCCGATAACACCGAACAAGCACCCTGCTCCCAACCTATCACTCTCCACGATCCTCTAACTTACGGGCAAAACTGCTGATACAACGCAATAATAACGAAAGACATCAGGGTCCGGCGGCGTGGCGTATATCATAAAAGGGATACAACCTGCACGCAGGATATACCTAGGGGCGTGTCGGTGAGATAAAGCACCCGTGGATAGATTCATCGTCCATTGACACGAGAACGGTCTTACTTAAGGCAGCGTGAATGCGACACAGGGGCGCAGCAGATTGCATCTGCCCAGGGGGTCCTAGGGAAACACCAACCACTAATGCCACCGTCTCCTATACGAGAATTTACGGGGAGCAAAGAGTTTTTATCTTACGGCTGCCTCCAAAGATTATATGATCATTATTATCCGAAACCGAGCATGAAACTATGTTCTGACCTAAATTTATCTTCCAACCTAAACCTATGTTCCATTCCAAGCCTATTGTCTGACCTGAAAATAGTCACGGGACAGAAATCGAAACGAAACTAGGTCTGAACTGGAGAAGTATTTCGGAGTCCATCTTCCAAGTTAGACTCGAGACCCAAATCTATCCCAATCCCTTCTAGAATTCCAGCCTTTCAAGCCAGCCCCAGACACCCGAGTTTCGTGCGTGCCTTTCATGTGTGCGCGGCTGCTTTATGACGAGCCTCCAGTCATGCAACCGAGATTATCTCGGAGCTTTCGAGCAATAGCTCTGGGAGACGTTCGACGAGTACCGTGAGCCGTCTAGAGGGGGGACAGTGGCGATAACATTCATAGCCATGGCGAGATAACGTAATGTCGGTAATGGCTCGTCGGATCGGGGCTAACAACCCGTAAGAAACGACTGCTTCGATCCGAAACAGCCGCTCGTAACCGGTCGAAAGCTATTTCGTCTTGTCGCCCACCGATTGATTCGAGATGCACGTCATATCTGCCTTTATCCCACAATCTCGTGTAAATAATGGGACACCATCGTCACGGCTAACGACTGTACATTGGCACAACGTTATCGGCGGCGATCCTCGCCGATGCGGCTTCATTTTTCAGCGGGGTGGCCCCGCTTCGCCGCTCGGGATGGACGAGCAGCGGTCACGCGATTGTAATTTTCGAGCGGAAGAGCACGGACTGATGTGAGCGCGACTTGGTTTCTTTATTTGCTCGTTTGAAGAGTGACCGAGAATGTCCCCACGACTTGACGGATTCTGATATCTTAATTGAATTCTCAAGCTTCGAATTATCTTTAAAATACTTACAGTGACCCACAAATTTGTTCACGGAAGGCTGTCACATTTATTTCACCAGATTACGTAACAAACCAGGAATCTTAATGCAAAATTAAGACAAATTTATCATGAAGTCTCAGCTCGATTGTTCGAGAGTTAGATATATTTTATTTTATACTACACCTGACTAGCCTTGATTCACAAAGCCCATTAAAATTCCACAATATTGTAGGAACCAACATTTATAAATCACCCGTTATAATAGACATAATTCTACACTGTAGCGTTAACGGGACAATATTAGTAAAGTTTCCATCGAACGTGGTTTTAACAGACCGTAAACGGTCGACGTCTGACCGAACTCGACCTCGACTACTTACAATGTCGTTCCGATCGCAATCGTCCTGTTACCGCTGCCGGCAAACAGTGCCAAAGAATGATTTATCGTTCGGGTGGTGGCAGTCTCGTTAATCACGTCGTTTTACGCGGACGATTAATTTCCATGTCCTCCCACCCCTTCGAGACGGGGGACTGTCTTCGTTCTCGAGAAGAAAATTGCTCAGCCTTTAATGCGTGGCACGGAAGCATTACGGTTAACGGGTCAGATAAAGACATTCAACGTGCGGGGGGGGGGGGTGGACGAGAGACTTCGTATATCACGTGACCGAAGTCGCCTAACATGGCTGCATGTCATGGCGACATATACGCGAAAGTACAATATAACCGGTCCTCCAATCGTTTTTTTTCCTTCGTTCTTCCGTCGAACCGTGGGTTGAGTCATTGAAAGCCACACGCGAGCGGATTTCCGTGTTTTTAATAACTTTCCGATGACCGATCGCTGAATACACATAGCCACGGGGAAACACCTCGGAGCTGTTGGTGGGAAAAAAAGGATCGGCGTGCCGTGAACGACGACAAAAGACGACAAAAGACAACAAAAGAAGTGGCGATGAGAATCGTCGGGGAGAAAGAGAATGAAAGAAAAAAAAAGTAGAGCGAGTCGAAGATTAAACCGCGATACGGAAAAGCACGCGGCGCGATGTCATTCTCGGCCAGCCCAGTTGAAGAGAGAATCCCCGCTCGTATTATCGTGTTAAAGGGTCGTTTCCGCATCGATTTTCCGACGGTCGCTCTTGCCAGCACATTTCCTCGCCCGGTTCTCTGCTTTTCGTCGCAGTCGAACGCTCGCGAAAAACTATCGGTGGGGGGCAGGAGGAGGTCGCCGAATCCCGTTGCCGGTGCACGTCGACCAAGTATCCGGCGTCCACGAGAAAATTCCTATTTACCGGCAAACAGCCGATAGCAAAGACCAATATTAGCGCGCGGCAAATATCGTCGACGCTCCCAACCATTGCCTATGGAGCAAAGTCTTGATCTGTGTGCCCGGCTGCTGCTGCTTTCTATCCATTTGACTACGTGGCTACGCGAACGGGAAATATCTCATTTAATGGCGGCGTGTTACGATACGCCGTGCGACTCAAAATCGACTGGCCGACATATCGTGAATTTTCGATTGAAAGAAAAACATCGCAGCGGTCAGATGATTTTTATGATTTTTACCCCACCATGCAATTGAATTCGGGGGATAAAATTTTTGTGCTGCACTCTCGGTTTTCTTATAAATATTATAACATCGACATTAAGTCATAGGAAGGCGGAATTTTTGATAATTGAATAGGAGGAGTACCTGGTCTAGATACACACCTACTTTTTTGGCTTTCTTATGAAATCTTATTTCATTTCTACTTATCGAATGGGGTTGAGTCATTGAGTGGCTCTTTTGTTAGTTTTTGCAAGTATAGTCTACGAGGTTTCTCTCATGAAACTCAGATATTATAATACATACATACGTAGATTGAAGGTATAATCAAATGTGAAATATCGATTCTAAAATAACTGTCCTAACCGACACGAATAGTGTACAAATTTCTACAATGGTCATCACGGCAATAGGTAATTCTCGGACGCAATTCTTCTACCCTCGAAGCACCGAACGATCCCTTCCCGTGATATCCGTCGAGCGTTATTCACGCGGCAGTTAGTCCGTAGAAACGGGGCCACACGGGTCGATACCTCGATATTTAGAGTTATTGCCCGATCGCGGAAACTTCCGCTCCGTAGTTGTAATCGATGTAACACCGCGCCCGCTTTATTGCCGCGGTCCATTAACCGCCGAGACGTGTGTACACACCTCGACGTCGTCGTGAGAACGGAGAAATGCTTAACGCCGCGTCGTAATTACAAGTTGTAACGGACGTTCGTGGGCCTGGCCAACCCCTCTCCCGGAGATCACGAGATAACACTCCTGGGGAAGGATTTAGAGTGTCAGGATGGATTTGAATGGGTTACGAGACACGCGATACAGGAGTTCCGATGATGGAATGGGGGTCTGTAACATACCAGGTACGTCTGGAGAGAATGGTTTGTTTGGTAATTATTGAAAAGTGATGGAATTACTAAATTTTTTACTGCAGAGTACAAATTTTCACTCGATCATTCCATTTTTCTATACAGGGGGTTGGTAACTGGTGCTACAACCGGACTGGGGGTTTGATTCTATGTAAAAAAAGAACTCGAAAATGTAGAATAGCATTCATATGAGGCTTTGTTCTCGAAACAATCGACATTCAAAATTAATCTGAAACTGTATTCATTTTGATAGTAAGTTGAAATGGAATGTAATGAACAGACGCCCTAGCCAAGTCCTATTCAATTGCATGCCAATAGATTTTCAAATTCGATTATCTCGAAAACGAAGCCTCAAATGAAAAATTTTATTGTATATTTTACCACCAGTTACCGACCACCCTGTATAATCGTCATTGACCTCCTTGCATATCGTTGTGCTTGCTCTTTGATCCTCTGCTGAATGGATGTAGGAAAGAGGAGAATATTTATTGTGAATTAAGAATACAAATTCCCCACTGGTACATCGATATTTGCTTAATATTCAAATCTGATCGTCCGCTAAAGCGTCAGCGATCAAACTTCTCCGATTAACACCAAGAACACTGTAGATACAGAGTTCAAGGGCACGACACTAAGTTCAATGTTACGGTAGTTGGAGGAGTCGAACAAGTTCTGATTCACGGTGAGTTCGATCGGCAACCGAGTTCCAGCGGGGGTTCCTCGAATCGCCCTAATCTTGACTAAGTAAACGCAACGTCGAAACTCGCGTTCCGCCTCGAAGAAGGTTCACCGCGTGTCGCCACGACGAAGATTTCTCAAACATTTCTTGAATCTTGCATAAGTTCGGGCGTCCTGCATGTCCTTGCGATGTTTTCACGATTCGTGACGGGAACTGGTCTCCTGAATCTTACGATCTTCTTTGTGTACGATCTCGACGTGAGTTCCTACAGAAATTCGGGAATTCTCGACGGTTGACGAATAAATCGGCAGCACATCGAACCGCTCGCGATACAAACGATCACGTTTTTCACTTCCTGTTTGTCCACGAACGGAATGGGTATTATTCGATTCGGCGAAGTGTGCATCGAACACGCAAAATACTCCCCTGCGCAATCACGAAACGATCGTGGTTAAATACGGTTGTAGAATATAAGCCGGCGCATGGGTTCGTTTAAGGGAAACCAATAACGCAAGAAAAAAAACAACCCTCTCGTTCGGCGCGGAATCAAACGAGATTCTGGGCTCGGCGCAGGGTCGGCCAGGAGGAAATTGAGAAAAAATATCTCGTCGTTTCAACGTTCGAGTCCGTTCCGCTTCCGCTATTTCCGCCGAACGGACCCTGAGGGTTGAAGAAGAGGGGGGAACGGACACGGTGGCAAGAGAGTGGCTCGCAGCAGCCCCCGGGGGTAATAGGGTTTGGCCACTCGGTATTACGAATGTAATTTATTTTACTTCGCCTGCGATCCTTATCACAACGTCGGGCTTATTTAAACGGCCGAAGGTCCAATAAAAAGGAAAGAAGGAAATCGGTGGAGGTCTAGTCCCGCCCCCCGCGCAGTGTTCAGGCCACGTTCGCTCGATTGAAACTCGGAGGGCAGGGCTTCTTGGACGTGCTCAAGTCGAGCTTTCCCCACACTGACCGGCCACTTTCCTTCGGACGTTGTTTGTTCAACGCACACGACCGATTGTCAACCGATCGGAACGCTAGTAAATCGTGACTATCTACGCTGATCAGCGTATAATTGTAGTCCAGGCAGTCTGGATCGTAATAACCGTCTCGAATGGTCATAAGTGTCGTCCTATTTCGGCTGGAGAATCATCGCTCCGTGACCATCGTTCGATTATTGACGGACTGTAATGGTCTGTGGCCTACCTCTTGGTGATATACCGTATGGTCCGTCCTGTGGCTGACTAGTGATGGTTCGATACCACTTGCTTGTTATATCACACCTCGGAATATTTGGACCTACCGGAATCGTGGATGAGAATGAGAAGCGTGAAGGAAAGAACAAGAATCGATAAGACGAGTGGTAAGACAGCAATCTGTGTCCATTCGATAGCACTGGGAAATGCTCGACGGAAGGTAGGATCGTTTTTATGCGAAGGAAAAAAAGGAAATTCCTCGCGTTTGAGTGACATTTCCCAGCATCGCCGGAAGGAGGACGCGTAGTTAAATTTTAATGAGGCAATTTTGCGGAAATGTGCTAGTGGTGGTTGCATTCATCGTGGGGGTGGGGAGGATAAATACGGGGGAAAAAGTAGCGGCACGGGGTGGCGAGCGGGGAAACGACAGTTTTCCAATTGCAAAATTTCGATGCTTAGCGCGCCGAAACTTCGCGGAGGTCCGCCGTCGCCGGGAACTTCGACGAAAGTTGTCTCATGAATTCGACTGGTTCAATTCCGAGCCGGATAACCGGCGAGGGGGGAGGGGGTAGTAGTGGGTGGGAGGGGTTGCTCTTAATAATGCACGCCCTCGAGAACCGTTTTCGTGAGTATCGAACAACTGCATGCGACTTCGTCTAACATCTATACACACTTACAGACGATTTGTATCTGTTTTATTATGCTCGGCAATCCGGACCGATTCCCTGGGAAGCTCCGCAGCCTCGTCGCGATCGCGAGTACTTGTTGCTGGATCACTGAACCGTGCAAAAGGTCGGAGGCGTCAGTTGAGATTAACGCGTGACGCTTAATGAGAGGGGGAAACAATGCGTGGCAATCTTGACGCGAAATGGAACTTGTCCCATTCGTTATAAATTGAAATTCTGTCATCGTAGAGTGTGAATTCCTATTGATAACGACAGGTTCGTGTAAAATGAGTGTAATGTTGTTTGTTTATTTGAAACATTTTACTTTTCAAAAATGTTACGTGTTTTCTTTCGGTCGTAATTTTTACGAATAATTGTTAATAACGTAAATTACATGGTAGTTTAGTAACCTATGGTTAACACGAGTTGCAGATTTTCTGGTACGCAGAGTCGCATGCGTTTGAAATGTGAGAAACCTTCTGCGACAAAAAATTAGCGGGAAAAATCCGCGACTGTGCCCGGGTTTAAACATTTAATTGCGGCAAATACAAACGAGATTAACAATTACGGGGGGCGTGAGGTGTGAAAGTAATTGGACGCATATGGCATCGTTAGCGTGTGCCAGTGTCTCGTTAAAATTCTTTTTTAACAGCGCTGGAAAAAAAAACAAACGAAAGAAAGAGAAGCCGAACCGATAAAAAATAAACCGCAGCCCCGGCGATTTTCGCACGGTGATAAAAAATGTGCGGCAGCGATGTCCCCGGTCCTGTTCCAGCAAACGCAATTAAATAAATCCCATTATACCGAAAAGTAACCCCTTGACGCAAGGACGCTCGGGTAATCCGACTAATTGCGTGCCGATCGGGGGTTAAAAAAAAAAGACTGGTAACCGATGGACGTTGTGCATCACGATTAATCGTTCTTAATCTAACCATGGTACTTCGTGATATTTAGGGCTTCCCTTGGAACATTAAAATTAGGTTAAAAAGGGCACTGTAGCGCGGTACTATCGTTAATTACCCAAGAAAAAAAAGAGTTTCTTGATATATTATTCTACCTCTATCTCTCTTTCTCTGTAATCTCTTTTATCTTAATTCTATCTCTTTAATGGGAGAGCATCGCAATCGCAAAAATACACAACAATTACGATTATTACTTCTTCACAAGAGTACTTTCGCGATTGAAATGTACAGAGGCGAAATAAAATCATACCGGTCATCCTGCCATCGGTACAATACAAAGGTCTTGTATTGTACCGACTTCTCTAAATCGACAAGAGCGCAGAGGAAAAAGGTGTCGTTCAGAAAATAAATATGAAACACGCGGCGAAACGGTTGGAACGAAAGGCGCGAGTCGCAACAAAGCACGCGCTGCGTCGACTACTAGTTTTTTAATATTCTTTTTCCCTTATCACGAGGATATACGTGTGTACACAAGACCATCAGCCAGATACAAACGTGGCCGATAACGAAGCGTAGGTCAGATCGATATCGAAAGGGGTGATGGGTAGAATTTACCATTCTTTCATCGACTCGTTGAACGTGATAGAGGGAGGAGGGGGGCGGTGAAAGGAAGAAACGAACGGAAGGAGGGTGTGTTCCCCCTCTAATCTGAAGGGAGGGAATTCTACCTGCCGGAAACTTGGAAATCCTTTTATTTGCTCCCTTCGGGTGCCGGCCCTGAACGTGCCCCAGTACGTAGGGTTGGTTTCGAGGGCGCCCCGGAGGGATCGGGGCCAAAGGCTCGCGCTACCGTTCACCCTCGCCACTTGGTTAGGCTCGAGGACGCGAAATAAAATCGAACGAGAGGCAATGAGGAGTTGGAAAAATGTTAAGAGACTTCCCTGACATCGTATCAGGGTATGGCAGTGGTGATATCGCGAGCTTCGTTTAACGAGACGGTCGAGCGACGAAGTTCTTTTTGCCAGCTATTAACTTCGTCGCTCGCGGCCCAACGGGAAAAAGAGGATTCATGTAAAACTCATTCGTGGTTACCGAGCGCCACGGTCTTCTACTTGGTTCCACGGGGTTACGGAGGAAACGAACTTTTATGAAATTCACCCCTTCGCTACCAGGGGGAGGGTTACCGTACGAGATTCTAATGCGTCATGCTCCGCTTCATTTTCACCCCACCCTCCCTCTCCCTTCTCGCCGCGAGGTTTGGCTCCTTCTGACGAGGTATTCCATGCCGAGCGCGTTTCACCGGGCTTGATACTTGAAACACACACGCGCGTTACCAGCGACACGTGCGACGAGAGATGGTTGATCGTGTTTTTTTTTCTCTCTTTTTCTGTTCCAGACTGAATGGCTTGAGTTATATTCACAGCGGAGGAAGCGAACGGGGACCGGCATCGCGATGGGGTGAAAAGGGTGAGTAGTACCGGGTCAGAGCACTCGGAAAAAACTTTCTCTGAACAAGCATTTAGCGCTGTTTGAGTCAAAATTCAGTCTGAATTCAGCGATTCGACAATAGAACGGAAGGTTTCTTAAACCGTATTAGTAGTTACATGACAGATACGCCACACTTCATGGTATAATCTTGAGTTACTTGAGACACTTAGCCGGGAAAAAATTTCACGGGCAACAAGTGCCCAGGCGATCCCTTCTTTTAAACCTGCGGTTCTTACCGCATCTGCATAATGGAATATCTCGCTGTGAAAACAGAGAGCACCTGGTCCGAGACCGAAAGGGCTGGTAATTGTCCGCGATTCATCTTACTTGCATATCAGACTTCAGCCGGAAACGTGTAGTAACTCCGTGTTAGTTGTGGAAAAATGAATTAGATCGAGACGTCAGTGTCGGCCTCTTAGACGAATGCAAGTGCATTTTGATGCAGTTCTGACGATTCTTTAGTATTTTATTCAAAGTTAGAGTTATTGCTAGACTGTGGACATTTATGCAAATTCACAGTTTGAAACACTAATATTTGATAATTGAAATATGACACAGAATTTTGAACTTCGTATCAGAGAACACGGCAACAACAGATCTGCTTTAGAAATAAGTTAAAAAATAACATATAGTAACCGAATTGCTCATAACCAAAAATATGTTGAAATTGTAGATACATCAGTTAGCCTTAGCAGGGCAGTAACTTCTTGAATACTATATCTAACGAAACCTCCCTCAGCACTACAGTTTTTGTTTTCTCTATCGAACTCAATTATAATGAAATAAGAAGGTCAGAAAGTATTCCGCCTCGCCAGCAGTAAAGAAATATGGTTCTGCCAAAGGCAAAGTGTTTCCTCGATTTCCATCCATGTAACAGTGGAACGGTGCAGCCAATTGTGCCCTTATCGCGGGGCGAATAAATGAACGCGGGCGGGCCTCCCTTCTGGATCCATAATTGGCCTTTGCTTCCGGTATGGTGCATCGGTAGCGGGCGACGGTTACCAGGATCCTCGACACGACGCGCATCCATTATTAGTCGGGCGCGAAGCAGGATACCTGACGGAAACTCATCCCCCTCCACCCCCATTCTCCCTTTGGTTCGCCCATCCCCTGTGGCTGCGTCGCGCGAGAATATTTACCCGAGCAGTGTTCGCCGCTTTCCGCGCTAATAAACCGTTCCCCCAGCCACCGTCGCTAATTACTCGACGAACGAACCCTACGAACCCCCGGAAACGACCTTCACCCAGCCCCTTGCCGAGCGCCGCCATCCGAAGCATCGCCGTTTCTCCCTTCGAATCCTGCGTCCCTTTGAGCTCGTGAACCGTCTTACCTACTCCTTACCGACGGATACGAAGATATTCCCGACAATTTCTCTCCGTTCTCCAAACCGACAACGCCCCTCCACCCCCTTTATACCCCCAGTAATGGCTGGCTCGCTGTCTTTTACAGGAAGGGAGAACAAAGCCGATGATTACCGCGCTAATCAGTCGGATGGTTTCACCACCGACGTTCTCTAGTCGTGCGCGCCTCCTCCAAAGTTAGGGTAGTTGCCTAGACGATGGGAAAATTGTGGGATTCTAGAGGGGGTTTCGGTTTCAGGGCGAATACTGCGTTTGTGCGTATTCCGTCGTTCATAGGTGGTACGCTAATTGAATCGAATGGGAGATTGAAGGTTTCGCATGGATATTGTGCGTTAATGGTGCGTGGATATGGATGTATGTTTCGTAAATAGGAAATACGTCAGGGTGTTTTGGAAAATTCGAAATTTGTTGAACACTCTAAGGTCATATTGAGTTACGGTAATCCAGTTCGTCCGCAAGACATCTGGTATTTCCGAACAGTAAACAAAAATAAAGGGTGGGAAATTAGGGCTGTGGTGTTTTATCAAAAGATTTTTAAATTATTTATATATTTGAGACACAGGCACAATAACGCTCTAGGTTACGCCAACCCATGTGTATAGTGCGGTCTTTGAAGGTTAAGACGTTTTAGGTGAATAACAAATTATCGATACCCAAGACCGGTCTATCGTCGAATGATCAGCATTGCTTCAAACCACAATCTCTTCGGAAAGTTATCGTTGGGTCGGTGCGGCGAGTCAGAAGTTTCGTCCTGGCGCGCAAGAAGAACGGAACAAGAGTTGGTCGGGAATGGGGAAATAGAAATTAGAGAGTACGAGCGGAAGACGTTCAACTCGAATAATTAAGGGTAGCGAGAGGCAGCGGGTACCTTTAATTCGGTACGATGCGCTCGTTAATATTAAATTCAGTCGCCGGTGAAAGAGAAAAGGGATCACCACTCCCCTGCTAATTTCCTTTCGCGCCAAAGTTACGTATTATGAAGAAGTCCGAGTTTCGGGATACCTGGTGCGCGTGCCCCCGGAAGAAACTGAAACCACCCCCACGGACAAACCACCCCCGAGAGTTATTAAAAAATTTCGCTCGATCGTTCGGGAAACTTTGCATCGTGTCGGCTGCGGAAGGAATCATGTCCTGGAAGTAGAATACTACTGTTAGACTTGCTTTTCTTATGCAAGGTGATTCTATATTATGCGAAAACGTAAATTTTCTTTGATGTACTCTGCCAGCAATAAATATTGAACATTCATCGCCGTTACACTGTTAGATAAGAAATTTCGTCTTCTATCTTTAAGAAGTGGTAACGTATCCTCACCACCTTTCTATCTTCATCTAGACAGCCTATAGGACCTCTAGGTTCACACCTCTATGTCCATACCAGACAATAATCGACGTCCAATACCATGAAATAGAAATCTTTCGATCGACATGTATACGCAAGTATTCACGATTAAATCTCCGCAAGCATCGTCAGAAAAGAATATTAATTTCGGTCCACGGGCTGACAGAGGACGGTAGTTCGTCCAAGCCAAAGGGGCCAGGACTCTCGAAAGTTTGTACGGATGGACAGTTTCTTTGCCGAACGAGTTGGTTCGCAGGACGTCCGAGAATGTCCGTCTACTTAGAAGCGGCAGAGACGTGATTCTCGGATTCCCAGAGGGTTTAATTAAGAGGGCGTGTTGTCGGTGGCTGGTCGTTGATCAATAGCTTAAGGGGGTGCCCCGTCGATCCCCTGGCCCTCTTTGTCCTTCTTGCCTGTCGTTCGCCAGTTCCCGCTCACACGTCGTCGCGTTTCGCCCCACCGGATTCGTCCATCTTTCTCCAACCGAGGGTTCGCTTCGATTCTTGCCGTCCTCTCGGAGACTAATGCCCGACCGGGGCTCTTTGATGTCCCTGGCTCGAAGACGCTGTCATCGCGTCGTCATGGATACACCTGACCCTGCCGCAATACTGAGGAGACCCTCTCCTTCTCTCTCTCTCCCCCTCTGTTATCCTCCTTTCCACGAGAAATTAAGTGATACTCCGCTACGCGACACTCGGCAAAGAGCAATCGACGGTGATGTCTATTACCTTGATAACGACGTCTGTGTACCTTGTGCTTCGAGGCGACGAGTCTGCGAGGGGCACGGGTCCGCGAAGTGGTCAAACGTCGATTTTAATGAAGTTCTGCGGACTCGTCGAGTGGAGTTAACCGGTTGGTATTGTGTGCCCTTGACGATAATTCACGACTGAGAGCACCAGAAAGGCGAGATACGAAACCTCTTCATTCCGTTGCTAATACCGGTGTCCAAAATCCCTGGATAGTCTGTTATACGTAAAAATATCAAGGTGAAAATTTCTACGGTAAATCATCGATGAGTGTTCGAAGGCTCATCGGCACTGAACATTAAATATTTCATCAACTGATAACCATATCCGATTGAAACAAATACTATCGGCTTCAAAATTCCAAGCTCTAAATACCTCATAAAGACCTATCCTTGTCACTGCCGAGGAGCTTTCGAACACTCCTCGATGATTGACTGTATTCTCCGTTATTTGCTAACTGCGTGAAAAAAGATTGAGCACCTGCCAGCAAGGCCTACTCATTCAAGAGTGAATAACATAGGGGAACAGAGAAGCCCAGAGTTTATAGCCGAAGTTAATCTATCTAATTCCGCGTACCATCGGGTTACGCGGTCGTAATAAGTCAGAAATTATCCGCGGCGTTTCGCTCTTCACGTGGATTAACGTTAACTCCTCTGGCAACTAACAAACACCCACCGTTCTTCTCTATCCCTCTAACGATGGATAACGAACACGGAATCGTCGCGCGACACTGGCGAGGTCCGCAGTCATACGCCGCGGAGTCTCTGCTAATCCCCGAATTCGGGATGGCTGGGATGAACGGTTGATACCGCGAATTCCGGAAGTCCCCCAGGATTTAGCAGCGTTTCGGTAGTTTCGGGTACGCGCCAGCTCTGTTCGTGTGCGCGCGCGCTTTTGGCCGGGTTTTCGATGCTCGTCTAACCGCCGCCGCGGCCGCGGTTAAGTGGTTTAGAACATTGCGATCGGCAGCTCGTGGCGGACAATCTGGAAACGTTGGAGACGTACGGTTTGCTGAGCCACCGTATGAGTTTGCCGATTAATTTGACAACAAGCACACGGGGCCTCTCCCGATGGTGGAACTTTGCAAATGGCTCGTATCGTGATTTGCACGTCCGTCCGCGTGTGTACGGTTTATCGATCCGCGCCTTGTCGGAAAAACACTCGCGCCCTGTGCTCGGCTACATCACCGTTTCACGGAATCGGTCCATCACGAGTTTTCGTGGCGAGGGACTCATTGACTCTCGGGCCTTTAATCCTCTGGAAAGTTTCGTTGCTTGGTACTAGCCTGGGGAATTTTGGCGAACGAGATCAGGAGGGTATCGACTAGCTCGAAATTGTTTTATTGCCGGGGTATAGTACAGTGAAGCGTCGATGAGTGCTCGAAGGGTCCTTGGTACTGAACAATAAATATTTCATAAAGTAATGGCCCTATGATGCTGAATGGAATAAGATTGGCTTCAGAATTCCATGCTCTGTCATCGTGCTAAACCTCATTAGGTAGTTAATTGGTTAGCCGTGAAAATAGGGAAATTATTGTTGCTTTTGTTCGCTTCCAATGGAATAATCGTGTCTCGTTAGAATTCAGTTGGGCAGCAGACGCGATAGCTTTGAGTCGCCTTGTGGCGTAACACCGATTGTCAGGTCGATGGACAATGCGCAAGGAAAACACGGTTACAATGCGGCGGTGATAAGCAGTCATCCCCCTGGGCACTTCCATAAAACGGATGTAAGGGGATATTCGTTTTCCGGCGTGTCCATTAAAACGGACTCCCGAGTGGTCGGCACTTGTGAAGGACGTCAAGGCCAGAGGCTGTCAGCCCGAATAGAAGCTGCCATTAAAGCTGATAGAAAGAGGACCAGGGGAACATTGGAGCTTTGTTTCTTAACTATTGCGTACCACTTTGCGATATTCCCGACAATATTAAACTATTAAAATATGAACTGCCCTTATCACAGCAAAATATGTGGTGTCAATAGTGAAACGAAACTGTTAACTCTTATGTAGACGCACTGGCAAAATCTTTTTTAAATAAAAAAAAAGCCCTGCGCTTGTAGAATTAAACGAAAAACCAAGAGGTATGAAAAAGTCAGAACGAATCATTTTGATAATTAACGTTTATTACTTTTACAAGAAACCAAAACCATGCACCTACTTCGGAGATAATCCTTTGACGACGGCGATAACATCAAAAAATTGCTTCCCGACAGAAAACAGTCATACTTCTTCATCACCATTAACAACACACTATCATCGTATCACAAGAACCCTGGACCACAGAAAAATACACCCAAGAATCAATCCCCTTTCATTGATCACACGTGTTACCCCCTGCTCCGTGAATCCCTCAGGGTACCCTCCACCCCAAAGGCCGAAAGAAAACAGCACGCGGAAAGATGAAAGACCCGGTCGAAAGAGTGCTCCGAGGCTGAAGTGTCGAAGTACAAACAGAAGAACGGGGAAAAGGAGGCCCTGAATGGTGTACAGAGCCATCGAAATTACCCTGCGTGCGCGGGGAGCCATAAATCGAAGGCTCCGCGTTCCACGGAGCACCAACGGTCGGGTAAGCTGGTTCTATGCACGCAAAATGCACCGGTGCGGCGGGGTTGCACGGTCGTGCGCTCCTGAAAAGGGGGTACGGATGGAGACGAACAGAAGATAGGGATATTAATCCGCGGGCAACTCGCCGCGCGGCGAACCACCCCCACCATAGTTCTCCATCCCACTCCCAGGGTTGGATGTACACCGGGTGTCCCGTTCGAAGAGGGCCACCGTGTGATTTACGTGCGAAGTCGCCGCGAAGTTCCGGGGCACGAGTTCACGTGGGGCTTTTTGGGCACGTCCGTGGCCCACCCATCCACATCCCCTGACTAATTGCTAAGCTCCGAGGAGGAGGCAGCGGCGGCGTCGCTAATTCGACGCTTATCAGGGCTGGCACGTTTACGGGAAGCCGCGCCCGCACTTTCGCCGTAACGCCTCCGCGAATCTTGTTATTAATAAGTGCCTACTCGAGACCGAATATTACACCGCGGCGGGAACACCTGTGCGACTCCACTGGAGCGTTCTGCCTCTGATAATAGCTGACGCACGCGTTGGACTCCCCACCCCCTTTCCTGGCCGATTTCCTTGTCGTGGGGACGAGCTACGAGACTTTATTGCGTTCCGGCGCATCTTTCTTTGGGGGAGGGGCGATGCTGATCGGTGCAGTTCGATCGAGGTGCGGGCTAAAGTGGAGTATCCGACGCGGATTTCTGCACGTGTGTGTCTGTTGCGGAAAGTTTCTGGGTGGCACGTGACTTTAATCGTTGAGGTGTAAGATTTAGTCATGAGTAGGGTAAGAGGGTGTGTAATTTGTGGCCGCTTAAGCAATAATTGTCGTGAACTGAAAATGTGAGATAAAAAGTTTATTGTAAGTTATTGTTGGCAAACTTAAAGTAAACTGAATAGCAAAATAATTATTTTTTTTGGTAGGTTTCGTACTTGTTTCGAGAGCGCTGGAATACTTACGTTATGTTATTAACGTTTGTGTTTTGTTTTTTTCATCACTCTGTGCGACTTTGTCGAAACAGAAGATCGGAGAAGTACTTCTGAATTTTAACTTAACTTCTGTATCACTACTAGATCGATAAAGGTGGTACGAATGTACATTACAACAAAATAATTGCAATACGAATAACTGTAGACGGGTACTATTCGTGAATGCTGATATTAATCGTCTATTGCAATCGTGCTGTTTCTTGGTTCTCCTCACCCCCGAAAATCGTCATCGATCAAACGAGCAGAACGTATGCCCCTCGTGCCTGGCACTGAAACCAGTCGTTAATAAGTAATCGTTCGTGTAGTTCGTTTATAGATTCCCGGTGATGACAGTATTCGACTGGTAATGAAAGGGTGGCTATCGGTGGTTGCCGTAGGAAATCGTCGATCGCCATAAAATCCTCCCTAATGGTCGTCGGCGACTAGTTTCGAGGAATTACGGTCGGTACCAGCCCTACGACTTCTTTCGTATTAAGCCTCCAGGACGAAATGATGACATTTATCGGTAGCCACGCGATGTCAGGACCCACTTTCGCGGGAAAAAGATGCACGATGTTCATGATAATCACATCCTGTAGCCGGTTCATCGTTGAAAATGTCGGTTCAGATACGATCGTTTGGTCTCCTCTTAATTTCGTAATTTTATTTTATCCTTTGCCGTGGATCGTTCTAATGAATCGGAACGACGCTCGAACAGAAAACAGCGGCGTGCTACCACGAAATTTCGCGGGAACCGCGAAAAACCAATAAATCGCGACGGGTTCGGCTGGGACAGCACACCCGCCTGTCTCTGCTCACCGAAAATATTTTATTCTCGAACGATAACCAGCCACCGGGCCTGGCTATTTTTCGGCGGCCTCGTAAACAACTTTCACGGTGGGAATTGGCGTGCTCATCGAAATTGCGTGCCGGTGACGCGGGACACGTAGCCCAGAAACAAACGTTCATTTATTATCGGCCATCGTTCCGCCATTCCGCGCCCCGACTCGGCCTTTCGACACCCGACGATTTAACATCGGTCCGGGGCTCAAGATGAACAGAATTCAATATCCGCTTGATAAATATCGTTTTTTCCAGTTGTCAATTATATCTTCGATCTATTCACGGAATTAATTCGATTTTCTGATAATTTATTGTTTAAATTCACCTTGTAGAACAATGAGAATGACAGGTGTTTTTTTCTACGTTTCATGGAATCTTTATGACAAAAATTCCTGAAGTATATGCAGAGTGTTTTCGAACTGGTGGTACAACCCGAAAAGATGTCATGCTACGTGCAAAAATATTGTCAAAAATGAAGGATATGCGGAAACTGAACACGTGTGCATTCACTCTGATAGTAAGTAGAAACGGTATGTAATGAACAGACGCGTCGGCGAAGTCCTATTCAATTGCACGCCTCTCCAGCAGATGGCAAAATTTGTGTCAAAAACAAAGCGTCGTATGAAAAAATATTAGTCTACATTTTCAACTTATTTTTGTTTATAGAGTCACGTCCTTTCGACTAGAATACAAATACAATTAAAATTTGGTTAAATACGATTGGAACTTCAGTCTTATCAAATGTTAATCGTACACATCCAGTGATCAAACACGATGTATAATATTAGTTCAAGTTACAGTCATAAATACAGAAGGCAATATCTTTCAAGAGACCAGTGTGGTGTTGTCTTTTTATTAAGGAAATATCAATTTGTGGAAAGTCAAGGCGCTTTCTGCCTGCATTCACGATCAAGACCCTGAATGAATACAAGCGAGAGAGCGGCAAAGTGTTCAGGCGTTTTTGTCGTGAATTTCATTCAGTTGTCGTCACACAGACGCTCCTAATGGGCCGTGATATCTCGTTTAAAGGCGTCGACGCTTTCACGTATTTTCTCCAGCATAACGCGTTCCCCGGGACCCTCGTTAAACCGAAACAATGGGCATTCGGATTACATCCAATTCATTTATCACGTGCCCTCGCGAGTACAGGAGAAATGGAGGATTAAAAAAAAAAAGAGTGTATAATGGAAAGCTGCGACCCCTCTGCCAACCCCTGTCGCCGATTCCGGCAAACAGCCGCGTTGCCAAGATATTAATTCCTTGGTTAACCCTTTACCGGCTGTTCCAGCCTATTCAGCGACATTTCCATTTGTTACTCGAGTAATCATTACTGTTAAAGAATCTATGAATTGTAAGAATTCAGAAACGCAACGAGACAAATTTAAATAGAATTTTCAAAATGATTCAGAAATGAAAGCAGTAGAATGAGACCGTATGCTGTAAGAATAAACAGCTTAGAAATGATAGAATAATACGCCACGATGATCGTGTAAAATAAAAATCGCAATAAATTTATACATAAATCTCTTTCAGCTTCGGAAACAGAATATTTCTTCCACCTTCTACGGATATTTGCACTTTTTCCGCGTGACAGGGCAAAGAAGACGTGTTGCATATTTCTATTTCGTGCACACGAGCATTTCGATTCACGTTGCACTCGAAGAATCTACGTCTACATGTCTCTTTGAAGGGACGACGACGGAGAAAAACCCGATCTCATTTTCCGAGCCCGAGATTTTGCTCCCCCAGAACGACGACAGCGATGTCGGTGGGATGTCGGCTGCGCGAATCGGACATCTGTTTGTCAATCGACAGAGCACAAAGGGGAGGTTTTTTTGCCTTGGAGCCGGTTATCTAATAGCCTCGTTAACGTCATTAAAGTTCTCTGATTGCTACCAATTCTGCGATCGAGTAACGTCATTACGGGGCCACCCTGAAATTCGATTGGGACACTCCTCTCCCCCACCCTCCTCCTGCTCCGTGGAGCACCAACGACGGCTATAAAGATTGCGCCTTAATTTTATTTTCTGCTTCGGCGTTTATCGAACAACGTCTTTATTAACGACGCTACGTTCACGGAAGGATCGCGCGACGCTTTACAAGGCTCGGCCCCGTAATCGTGCAATATTATTAAATTGTTAGCGAATGGTGCAAGTAATTGAACTTGAAGACGCTTTGAAGTCACCGAACAATTATATACTCCTACGAACCTGTACATGCACGAACTAAATCTACTTTCATCTCTGATTTCTCCTTTGAGTAATATAGATGGTAGATTCTCGAGTATGAATTTATAAAACACCTATTGTATTCTTCCACCATTAAAACTATTATATAGTGTGCCAAAATTTATGATATAAACGAGGACTATGTGGTAACCAGTAGCGAAACAAGTCAAAATATTATCTCCGTTATTCGAAAAAATGGGACTTAAAGATTTATTTCCCATGTCTAGCCATTGCTCACCATTTCTACTTAAAATAGACAGTTCTACAGACGGTGATACCACAAGTATGTTTCCTTTTATTGGTCCAGTCGCCTGATAATAAATTGATATCCAATCGTTACGGAAATGAGTAATACCATAACAAGTAAACACAATTCGAAATAATCAATAATAGCTTGACACATCATGACAAATCGGTTACTCAGAAACTTACGAAACGAAGTCCTGGGACCCGGATCAAACGCAGGCGACGAGGAGAGAAAGTGCGCCCGACGCACAACAAAGGATTCTAGAACCTCACGGATTTTTTTTCAAGCACCCAGAGAACACCCGTTGATTACAGATGTCGTCATCGAGACGGCCCCCGCGACATTGTCCTCGAGGTCCCCCAAGTTCTTTCCCCGCCGGCTCCCTGAAACGCTTCGTTGCTATTCATTCCCGTTCGGTCGCAGGAGCACGGGCACGCGTAGGGACAAGGGTGCTAGACCCTGATAGGGTCCTGTCTCACGCACAAAGCTGCTAAAAAACCTGTGAATACGAGCCGGCTCGTCGACACGACGAGACCTCTCTCCATTCTTCCGGCTGGCCTCCTCCCTCTCCTCGTGACGCGAATTTAGCCGGAGCGGCACGCAGTGGGACGAAACGGGTAAATCAATAGACATCCAATTTTCTTCTAAACGACTAATCATGTCTTTATTAATTTCTTTTTAAATTGTGTGCTTTCGACTGAGGAATTCAACCATATAAATATTTTTAAAAAGAATCACTTGTTTCAATGATATATTAAATATTTTAGTTTTTTCTTTAGCTTTCATTGTTAAATAATTGAACCTGAGTTTTTCCATGGTGTCAAATATGTGGCAGCTCTAAAACGATGTTATTGTATAGACGATGCGCCTCTAATGTTGTGTGTATCTAGAGGGTAACATTTCTGAAATTAAAAGACTGATATGTAAAATAAAAATTCGTCTGAATCCATATAATTTGTACAACAAAATTGTAAAAATTGTGCAAAACATAAATTAAGCGCGTTACGGACTCTCTCCGTTTATTTAAACAGGAGTCAATTTCTTAAAATAGATACTTTGGGGATTATCGTGGTATGGTATAAACGAAAATAATTTCTTTGTATTCAAATATTAGTTGTTTTAATAAAAAAATCAGGTTTTAAACAACTTAGACAAATTTTTTCTTTACGATTCCTTGTTGCCTAACGTCTAATGATTACATTGAGATAGTTAGCAAAATCAAAATCCAAAATTTAAATTTACGTCCATGTCGCAGTTTTTATACTGTTCGTCCCACCGTGCTGCGCAGCGCGCTGTTGCCGCCAGTAGGCGTTCCCCGCCGAGAACGAACCACCCGCGTCTGTGTCCGGTTAATTTATAACGGTTGCGATCGATAATTTGGATATTTATTGTAAAAGCCCCACGCGACCGCGAATAGCCCGGGGGCTTTTTTGAAAGTGTCATTGCTCCGCTTAATCCCCACGCTTTCGGCGAACGTCGATTGGTGGGGAAGGGGAGGGGGGGGCTGCGACCGCCAACACGCTATTTTTTCTCCTCTTTTTTTTTTTTTATTTTGTTCACCGCGTTCCCCGCAGCTGTAATATGAATGTACCGTTCATACCGTAGGACTTTTATTCCGTGCTCCAAAACGAAACGGCCCTGTATTTCTTTCTCGCCGACAATAAAATTTAATCCTCTCCGACCGAATCTTTCCAAGCCGATTAACAAAACCATTCCGTTCCCCTCACGAGCAACGATCGGTATTTTATAGGTACGACGCGTGTGTTGCCCCGATCCTTTGATCGAGAAACGAAAACATCATTAACGAAATATTTGGTACGCGGATCGGCCGGACCAATCGGTGATCGCCACGGGCAATCATCGAACGCGCGATGTGCAACGAACCTCGTGCAATTTGACTTGTTGATTTAATCCGGCCACACGAAATTTTATGATTTTCATCGCGCAAAGCGTAGTTAGGGTGTATCGCGTGCGGGGTATCGATGTATCGGTAACGAACCCGGTTCGCTGAAAATTTATTACGATCGACGCACACACAAGCCCCTTGTGTCCGTTTCAACATTTAACGGAACGTGTATTCACGGGGACATTACTAGTGGATCTGAAGTTTCAAACACTTCCGGGTAAGTGAAATAATAAAACGACGACACGTTTTCATTGGATCAGGTGGAATTTTCAACCAGTTTGTTGCTATCGGATGGGATTTCTGGGATTGCTGGATTTATGTATGCAGTTTGTTTTGCTGCTATAGATTGTGTCCGATTAAGGCAATAAAAATTTCTTGTTAACTTGGAGAGGATGGAAAGCCTATCTTCAGGCTCCAGAGGGATTGTTTATTTTTCGCAGTTCCCAAATATTTAACTTGTGAATTATGACGGCCCGGAATAAAATCCTTAAATATCCAGCCAGCGTGGCGTATACACCAGCGATTTGAAAGACGCGACCGTGGCAGCATTGTTGCCAACGGAGGGGGGAAAGGGGATCGACTTTTTCCATTTTTCCACCGCCGAGACCCGTTCGCGTGCACCTACGAGACGCGGCCATCAATTTTCTCCGTTGTCTACGTAACCGTATTTTTATTTCTCTTAAAAAACCGCACGTCAACCGGAGGATATATAAACGGTCATTGTTTCTCGGTTATCAATTTCGCGGCCATGTTGCGGCTGTGCCGGCCGACCGGGCATTATTCCGAATAATAGTATCCGGCGGAATTACTAACGGCGGGAAGATAGATTCCCCTCCTGTGGATAGATTCGAACCGACGAATCGGGCGAACAACCGGAATAAAAAAAAATGTCACCTGTGATCTTCCCGCGACGACGATCAGACCACGTCGGAGACACGATTCTGTCGTATGGACGAGGCAACAGCTGGTAATTTATTGTTCGGAGACGACCATAAAATGTCTCGCGAAACAGCCTCTGTAATCGGTTTCCGATAAAGCATGTTCGTTGGGTGGACGAACCGTAGGACGGTTTGCAAACGCGAGCCGAGATAAGGACACTTTGCGCTGTTCGAAGGACAAGATTGGCTTGGATCCGGTCGACGCGGACGCTGTAGTCCTTTTCCATTTTGGAAAAGTATCAGAATCACTGGCCAAGACTCGTACATCAGATTCGGAGAGAAACTCCTTACGTCGAAAGATTGGAAATTGTAATCGGATTGTAGTGCAATCGTGTGAACTCTAGATTTTCTTCGACTCAGCTATAGATGCATATAGCACGCTTTGTAACACATAATTCCATTACTAAGTATCTGTTTCATATTTTATTCTGTTTTAAAGCCAACTAGTTACCCATGTGTTCAGTCGAAATTGTAATTTCGAGTAGTTGGAACTCTTTTCAGCTACTTGACAAAAACATAATATATTGGGTTGTTCGGAAAGCGTAGCGTTTTATAAGGGCATATTTCTATTCATTACTTTTTTTACTATTGTTATTTCTTCTATTTTTGAATTCGTTTCACTGTACCAGTTGTACACAAATTCTATTGTTTTGGCTAAAAAAAACTCGAACCTGCTTTTAAGTCTTCCTTCGTCCAGTAAACTGGCAACGAAGATACTCTGCTTTCTGAAAAAAAGTATACGGAAATATTGACTACAGATTAAGGAAATGAACAAGTACATTAAATGTCCACATTCGACTAAAGAAACAACCGACTAAACATTGTGAATTTCTTACAATATATTACGAAATTCGAAGTATAAAGGAAAACCGATTGAAATGTACAATGTAACAGTAGTAATACGATCATAAAGACCACCGCTCAAGAAAACGGTACCTATTCCTGCGATGTACGCGTCTGTCAATGATACTTCTCCCTCCGTCCCGTAGATGCCCGGTGCGCCATTCCTTCAGCTTTCTTTTCCATCCGCTCTGCTCGCTCTCAAATCCTCACGAAAGCTCTGAAACTACCGTGGCGCTTTGTGTTCCGCTGTTTGACTTGCGCTCTAACTACCCGCTCCCAGAATCAACCTTATATTTTACTTCGAAAACGAGCGCACCGCCCCCCTTCCCCGACGTTCTATGACGGAGAACTATCGGAAAGTACTCGCGACCTTCCACCGGCGACCCGCGATCCCGTCCTTCCTGTTCCGACCGTTAAAACACCAAAGAAACGTCCCCCTTGTCTACCCCGCCGATTTCCTCCCTCTCCTCGATTTCTCAGCCCTTCGCGCGGTCCCTTTACGTGCAAGTATGTCTAGGCTTAAATATCCGATCTGAAAACTTTCCAGCCCTGGGTGATTTGCTCTGCCTTTCTTCCGCGGGGGCCGTTGATATTCCAGCCGATCCAAGTACCAATCCTCCTTCGTTAACCGACGTTCCACGGAAGGTTTGCGTAGGCTCCCTTGACGAATCGGTTCCCTCTTCTTCTAACTTCTCGTTATTCCAAATCTATTATTCTGTTTCGTGACGGTGTTAATTTCGACTTCGGTGTGTACTGAAAGGTAAAGTCTATTTCAATAGTCGGTTCACGATTTAAGTATAAGAAAATGATCCCTCGTGGACATTCGAATGTCCTCTAGAAGCTTGTTTCTCCGTTTTAGATGTATTTTGTGTAGATCAAGAGTCGAGGTCATGCAAACAATCGACAGTCGAGTGGTAAATATACTCGTCGGTCTCTTCTGACCGTGACTACCTGCGGTGGTCCTTGAAGCTCTACGGACAGTCAGTTGCTCACGAACTTTCGCGCGGAGAATTTGTTTCTTATATACTTTTGTAGTTTCTTGAATTTTTGTGCCACGCTATATTACTTACTGTCGGTGTAGTGTATTGTGTCTATTGTCGATCAGTGCTTGTAATATTGCAATCCATCTGAACACTACGAAGGAGTTGAAGTGTGACACATCCTATACAGTGAGTCTGTAATATTTCTTAATATTATTTATAATTCACTGCGCACGGGTGGCACGAGTACTCGATAGATCGACCGAGGAGCCATCGTTCTGAAACGACGATTTCCGCAGCTCGTCGAAAGTTCGCGGAGTAACGCGGACTTCTTTCCGCGTTCGTTCGATGGAACACTTGCCGCGATCCGAAGGGAACTTCCTGCTGCGCGAATTCCAGCATCGCGAACTATCGAGAGAGGAAAGGGGTTAAGGAAGTCGGAGGGCGAAACGATTAAATGGCATTCCAACAGCCATGAAACTTTCCATTCCCTGGCAACTTCTTTCGAAATTCATGGCTCACTCAGCATTCCGGTCGGATTATGTCCAGACTGTTTGGAGGGAGGGATCGAGATTTGTTCGAAAACGAGGCCATTCTGCTCTATTCGGTCAAAAAAAGGTGATTTTAACCGATTCAGTTTCTGATTTCGTTTTTACATTACCTTGCATTGGTACATCGTCACTGTATTCACGAGACAATTGGTAATTTCAGTAATATGGGAATAGTAGCTCGTACTTGTTCATAAATGGAGATTGTAAAATTAAAAGAAAACAGACAGGACTTGGAGACCGTTGAATAATAAACTTTGTTTTCATAGAATATCAATCATATTAAGTATGCAGGGTAATTGAGCGATGCTTTTCATGTTTATATTCGCTTCATTTCCGTCGGTTCTTCCACCTCTGAAAGTACGCTTTTTTTTCATCTCTTCTGTTTCCGATCAGGTAAAAAGCATCGAAAGGACTCCAAACGTGATCATTTATTCCGAACACTATCGGCGCGCCCGGCTTAACGAAATAAAATATTCCACGGCATGAAGGGGGAGGGATTCAATTTATATTCTGTAATGCGATAATTTTACGGTAAATAATACGCGTTTTATCGAATCGACTGAATAATGGCCTTTATGGCCTGTCCTCCTCTCGCGGAGATTTGGCAAAGAAGATTAACGAAACTAATGGCTGACGAATAAATTAAAGCGCCGCTCGACGGAAGAGAAAGCACGGGTCTTTACGTGATTTTAAATGCTGTTCCATTGTGTGATCGCCGTGTTTTTGTCGGACTAAAACCAACCATCTCCATGACACAATTCCGCGATTTGCAATTTTACCAGTCTCGCTGTAATTACGCGTTAAACCATTCCGAACTGACATCATATTTTCGGCTTTGATCACGTAACAGGACAGATAGACTTGAAACTCATTCTTAAAATGAAACTCAATTATCGAAGTGTCAATTATCTCTTCATATGATAATAATTCATTCAAGAATAATTCGTTTCAAAGACATCGAAATACCATAAATATCGCAGGTTACCAGAGATTCGATCAATTTGTACATTTATTCGGTCTCACCTCTTTTTGAAAATTCTTCGAATTCAGACATACCTATTCGAATAGTAACGAGAAGCCAAGCGACCCATGGATACGAAGGCTATTAAAATCTCGTTTACGCGTACATCTTTCCGGGCTCCGATATATCCGTCGAATTATATACGGCTTCTTATCTCTTCCGTCCCGGCGGTCCCGATGCGAGAGGTTTCGAGAGTGAGCCGCTAGAGCAAAAACCCCTATCCCCGGGAAGCACATCAGGAATCTATCAGCATCGGCGAGGGCAGACGACTTTTTTGTCCAGCGGTCCCGTGTACTCGATCTCCGTGGATTTTTCCTGGAAAGATCGCCGTGACTCGACCTCCTCTTCCCTCCCTCCCTCTGTGTATCTGCTTTCCAGAAGGGGAAACCCAGGACCGCGATATCGTTAACTACCCTGCCGCGCTTTAACGCGGGCGTCGCGTTTTTAGACGCTCGTCGAACGGATTGATCGATGAGTCATATCTTCGGAGAACGACACTACATTTTTCATCCAGCTCCAATGGAATATATTAGGCTGACTCCGTAAGTAGCTTCTTTTTCTTTGTGTTGCTCTTTGGTTTTATGGTGGTGACTGGTTAGAATTAATGTTTGGAACTGGTTGTCGATTAAACATCAAATGTTACTGCTGCTTCTTTCTTCACCAGTTTACAGAAAATAATTTCTTTGGCCTATCGGCCAACTGCGTGAAAAAAGATTGTGCACCCGCTAGCAAGGTGTACTTATTCAAGACTGAATAACCTAGTGGACCAGTCTAGGACTCTAAATAACCTTGTATTATAAGTATAAACATTTATGTTATACGAATCAAGAGAAAAAGAAATCCGAACTATTTTTTTTTCTCCTACATTACCGTGTTCCTCTCATATTACCCTTTTCATAGAAATATTTTCGAACTGCTCATGACATCGTTTCGGTTCACCGCAAAAGGAACTCCATTGATAACGAAACTCTGCGGTACGAGAGTCGTGGGACGATGTAATGCTTGCGTTACTTTGTTTATTGCAAAACTCGCCGCAGGGACTTGAGTGGTACTTTTGGAGCTGGTTGTATAGTGGGGAGGGCAGGGGGGAGGAGAGTTATCGAGTTGCCCGACGTAACCCGTAGGGACAGGCAACGGCGGAAGAGTTAAGCCAATTTGTCTCCTAAACAAGTACGTGCTTCATGCACAGAAATGATCCACTCGTGCCTTAAGTCTCTTTTATAGGGGGGAAGAGGGCCGCTTCGAAGATGGTCCCGTAGTTCATGCTCTAAGCTGTTTCGAGGCCTCGCGGGCGCGTGCTTGCTCATTGCATCGCGATCGATAAACCACTTCAATTACTTCTCGAAGGTAAGCGGCTCCCGCGCGAGTCGATGCGCCGACAGGGAAACGAGAACGTGCTCGACCTTACCCGATCCACTTACTTTTCGAATAGTCGTTTGTTCCCGCCCTCTACCCCTTTCCATCCGCCCAACGCGACGAATCTCGGGGCTTTGCAACCAAGGCCTGGAGAGATGATCAATCCCCCTCCAACAATTCCTATCTGCGACCACGGGGGATGGTTGATATCCAGCGAAAAAAAAAACGCGATGGTTTATCGTGGCAACGTGACGATCATTAATCGAATAGGATACGGCGTGTACAGCATCCCTACGCGTGGTTTTTGCCCTGGCTGGGAAAAAAAGAATGAGGGGTGGGTTCATCAGGATCACGTCAGAGGGATCACGATGGAAGCAATAAGTATAAAGTATGGTGTGCAATCTGTCGTAGAGGGATAATTCAGACCTTTTAAGGGTTGTGCATTCTTTTTCTATAAGAGTGGAAGGATTGAGAAAAATAATAATGTGGATCAGGGGGTAGTAAAACCTCGACTGAGTTCGCTGTGATTTCAGTTTAAATCTTAAGTAGATGTATTATCAGTTCAATTGCCATTAGAAGACTATATTGGAATGACTATACCCTCTCTGTTTTTGATTATCCAGAATTTATAACTCTGTTCATACTATTAAGATTTGTTATATTGATCTGAATATTTACACGAAGGTATCCCAGATTTCTTGTCTATGGAAATAGACGATGTATCTAGTACAGCAATATGAGAACAGTATAAGATAGAGACGGTAAATTATTTTTAAATGTTGATAAATAACGACAAATGTTCCAAGTGGTTAATCTTCTCTGGAACATCCTAATATCCTGTACGAAATATATCCATCGACAGAGAAAAAAATTGCCTGTACGTACATTGATCACTTTTTCTAATGGGATCAGAAATTTCCCAGGCTGCTTATTTTATACCATTGACTCGACCCCAGTAAAAAGGGTTAAAATGCTCCCAGTTATCTGCCACCAGACGAATCATCATGTCCCCCCCCCGGCAACCGAACTTGGCTCTCACCTGGCCTCAATTCCCGGCGGTTTCGCATCGTCGATTCTTAATTCGCGACGGGATGCCATTGTCGCCATTTTCCCGGCGATTAACCCGCGGGCGGTCTTGCCTTCATACAAATTTCCTCGTCTCCGCGGCAGTCCCGGCTATTTTTCTCGCCTAATGCACGCTCGCATTAGCGTCAACGAGTGGAGAGAGAGTGAGAGAGAGAGAGAGTCGCTCTTTACGAGGGGGAAAATTATAATTTCCCCAGGAAAAGTCGTCTGTTGAATTTACCGCCCCGTGATACGTTTCACGCGCTCTACGGAAAATTCTGTGTCGCTTTCCACCACCACGTTCCCTCCTTTTTCTTTTTTTATCTACCCTAGCATGGTCCCGTGTGGCCTGTGCCACGACTCGTTTCCCTCGTCGCGACGACGCGTGTCCTTGCGTTCGCGATAAAGCGCGAGAACGCTCTGTGGGGCGGCGCGCGTGAAATTCTTTTCCCGGCCGCGTTTCCGCCGGAAGTTATCGGCAGCCTGGTAGAACGATGGGAGGAAAAAATCGTTTCACAAGGGTGGGTGTGATACGGCGGCGTCGTTACGATCGCAAGATAATCTTTCTTCGTGCTTTCCCTTTAATGATTCGCCTTGTAGATGGATGAAGATTAATTGACGAGGAGGAATACCGTTCTGTGTAGTCTATGGTAATACGGTGTTGAATATAATTGACTTTATGGAAGACGTCGGGATAAACGAGGAAGGAAAATGTGTGTAATATCTGAGAGGTGAATATCTGGTTTGTTGGGAGATAGGTCTGAACAGTAAAATGAGGTTGAAGAAGGATCAAGTTGTGAGTGACTGTAGTTTTATAATTGGATTGTACTACTAGTAAATGAGGAAGGGTGGAAGATATCTTAGAAATTATAAACAATTCATGTTCGAAAACAGCCCTAGGTGATGAAAATCTGAATAAATTGAGGTCGTAGATTTTATGGTACCAGCGTGTAGGAATCCATACGACGTATTCATAACTGATCATGTAACAATAATTATTTCGTTCGAACTAAATTAGGAGAGTGTTTAAATATTTTTTTTACCTGTCGTTTCCAGCCGGAATTGTACGATAATAATTTAGTAGGTAATCAATTAAAAAGTATCGTCACGAATCGGCCGCCGTGGGTTGCGAAGTGTTATTGTTTGGCAAACGCGATCGACTGGGGACGAATCGTCCGAACTGATTAACATACTCCGTCGCGTTTGTTGTGTGTAATTACGATCTACTGTATTTTCCCGCGTAAATATGCTCGCGATGCCTCTGTATAATTACCGGTATACGGCGGCGGCGGTGGCGGCGGGAAATCGATAATGTTAATTACAGGTAAATTACGCCCGATGGATTTCTGTTTCTACTTGAAATCACGCGTGTCCCGCATCTTCCATCGTCCCGGCCCCCTGTTAATTTTCCAGCCCCGCAAAACGTCACGTTCCCCTGCCGGTGATTTAATTAAACCACGACAAGGCTTCGATATAACTTCCCTCGTAACAATTGGCAATGAAAGCTGCGACCATAGATGTAGTTCGTGTTACTGTTTATCTTCGTCTATGTTTAAAGCACTACTGTAATAGTCACACAGGTGTCGTAAATTCATTAAAGGTACCATCGCCTTTTGATCATTCTTTCCAACGACTCCTCTCAATTATCTCCCCTCCCAATATTCTATATATTTTACTTGGAAATAGTTCCATCACACCATTTTTCTCAATCCTGTAAACATTGTTTTTAATATTAACTATTCAAATAAACATATCGCGGTGCAGGTAAACCACTATTACGACATACCTGATATTTTCCCCGACAGGCCCTGAAATTTCGCCTGTGGCTTACAATGTTGTGTATTTTGCGGTAGGGCTTCGTGATTGGGTCGCGCGGTATTGTTGTCTAATGCGGATCATCGGGTTTCACGGAACCGCCGTTTCCCCCTCGTTTCGCAATTTACCGTCCGCCGAGGATAAATCGTAGGCCCAGCCGGCCGGTCAGGCCGTCAAACCGCGTGCACAACGAGCCTCGACGTTGCCTATATAGTGTCATCAACTGCTTCGCGAATATCACGATGGACGTCCATACCGTGGGGCTGGGTATCGTGATTGGCCAATTAAATTAGGCCCGGTCGCCTCGTTTGTATGTCAACGTCCGTCGCGACGCCAGAACGGTTTACGCGTTCCCCGACGCGCCGTGCCGCCGGAGGGATTTAGATCATCGATGATGCTCTGAATGCTTCTTCCGCATCCGAACCTATTAAGCCTCTTATTATTCACCGGCATGAATCGGTTGGCTGCTGGGTCCTGATTGAATACGCCCGTCTAATAGGGAACCGATCGTTGGCGTCGATCAATTACTCAATGGATTTTACCCTCGCCCTCTTTTTTTTTCTTGTATTATCAGATGGGGAGGCAAGCACGTCTATCGGATTAAAAATTTCAGGAGGAAACGTGAATCGATAGACTGGATGGGTTGGGCGTCGAATTTGGCTCCCTGATTTCATAAATTAGTGTGCTCCTCGTCGATGAAAATTCCGCGATTCAGTGACATGGACCGTGTTAATGCCTTATTAACCGGTGGATTATGTCTATCCTGTTCCCAACATTTCGCTGGATGATTGAATGGGGATATTTTGCCAGCCGGACGGTTGATTTTCAACGAATATAGAATTAAAAATACCGCTTCAAATCGGCGTTTCAAATACAGCTTTGGTAAAGTTGATGATATTAAAATTAAAAAAAACTATATACAGGGCCCGACCGAATAATAGGTAAAAGAGGGCATGACCGTGATTCCTTATGAAAAGATAAGAAAAAAATATAGATACCATAAAATTCTGTCATATTTGGCTCAATGTTTGAGTAAATCGACTTTGAGTATTGACTACAATTTCCCTAGAGACGATTCTTCCGGGTCAACGAACCGAATTAATTAACTTATTTAACGTCACTTCGACGAACGAACAATTAATCTCGTAACCAGGACACCGAAGACAAACGTCTGCTGAATCTCGGGACAGGGAGGGGTTTATTTGGATTCCGAGGTTGCGAGTACAAGCGGGAGTTGCATTAAACGCGTAACAACTGCGAGACGCCCTGCGCGATATACACAACGGGGGATGGAAACGGGTCTCGGGAACCGGAACCGTAGTCAAAACTCGTGCGAAATCTCGCGGCTGGCGAACTTGCTTGGTCTGTTCGTGCACGCGTGGGCGCCACGCTCCGACATTAATTCGAGTCCCAGCAATCTGAACCGTTTCGACTGCTACGGTGAAACCACTCGGCGCGCGTTCGCGACATCCGGTTACGGTTTACTGGCAGTACAATTGAAGAACACTCGATCCCCTCGCCCGGTTTTCGAAGAATGAAAATGCATAGTAGACTTCTGTTTTAATAAACTCTTTGAAGTAGCGGGAAACGTCGCGTCCAGCGAGACGATGGCGAAACTCGATCCCGCCGGTATTGGACATCGTCGAGGCTGAAGAATTAATTCGAATGGAGAGGGACCGAGGCAGATTGTGTTTTAACGAGTTCCTTGGAAACCTCGGAAGCGAGCAATATATTGGGTGTCTTGGTGATACGCGATGGTATCTTATTGGGACCTTCCGAGAGAGCAAATAAAGGGAAATGTAAAATGAAAAATATAATTACCAATGGTCGATGATATTACGCTAAAAATAAATCAGAGTTGATTTATTGCGTAGAATTCAGTAGTACTTTCCATAAACGAATTCCCTGAACAAGCACCATTCGAGGCAATAATTAAGCGTCGATTGAACAGCCCCTACAATGTTTGACCGTAAGTGGATGTTAATTAACACTTTGCTGGTTGGAGAGTTTTCGTGTTTGCACATATACAATTTCAGGTGTGTTAAAATATTTATAAACTACTACTTAACTTTTATTTGTCAAACTTTTCATAATGGAATAGCGATTTTTTCCTATTTTTTACTATTCTAGTTTTATTTGGGAAAGATGTGCTACCTTCTACGTCAACCGTTCTTAGCTTTTAGTAGTCAGCATTCGACTTGACGACCGTCCATTCGGGTCTCAATTATAAGTTCACGTCGGTACACAGTATTTGTTGCGAAACGTTAAACTCTAACGGGGAAGATCGATGGAATATCGTGGTGAATCGTCGACGCCAGTAGTAAGAGTCAATGTTACGTCAGTCGAGCCCAGGTTACGAGTTTATTATTGCTATTTGTTTTGCGTGTTAATCACCGCCCCGTGTTTATTCGTGGCCCAATATGGACGACGATTCTATCGCGGCGTGGCCGAGAACCGACAAAACATGGCTAAATGCAGTACGATGCGGTCCGTGAACCGCCAATAGCGATACATCGACTTTGCCTGCGCCTCGACGTGGATATTTGTGACTTTAATTAACGGCTGGTATAACCTCGGTTACAAATTTATTTGAAAATTAATAGAGCTATTTTAAATCCCATACTACTTTTTAAACTCGATGAACCTGCAAATTAATGCTCGCTTTTTGGACTGACCGATAAAAACTTGGCATTTGTAGCTTTTTATCCTTAAACAAAGTTGAATCTCTCTTTTGAGTAAAAATGCACAATTTTCACATTGAGCGTTATTACATCCAGAAACGTTTTTATTAACTCAAAATTCTTTGCGAATGATAGCACGAGTGTATAGAAAAAAGAATTTATTATAGATTAAATATGGCTCATAATGCATCTGTTTCCTCAATCATGCCACGCATCGATTCGACCAAGTTCGTTCATTTAGTTTAATATCTCAGCGACTCCTCGACCGAATTATTTCGGTCGATTTGCCGGAATCGATTTCCCATACGTTTCGCAGACCAAGGACACTCCCACTTAATTAATCGGAGTGCTTGAAAATTGCCCTTTAAACGACGAGTAGAAGGCGAATCGCAGAATCAAACAATTATTCCGCAAGAGACACGACTCGGACAATTTTAACTGTTAATTAACGAGGGTATACCGTTTCGTTCATTTTTCTTCGTCGTTCACCCCGTTCCTCTTTCACGAGCTCTTTCTCTCTACCTCCTGGCTGCCACTCTCGCATTTACAGGCCGAAGTATCTAATTACGTTACTTCTGTTCCACTTCGTTGTAACGAGCCCGTGTCCCGGAGTGATCAAGGCTCGAGCGTTTTTCTAGTTTCTTCGTTAGTTTCGATACTCTTCTCGACTTTTATTTCCGTTGCGTGCGGACTCGTATTATCCATTAAACGAAACAGGCTTTACAGAACTTTGCAGGTTTGTAGAATACTGGGTACTGTTCCGTTTGAATCACCTTTTCATTTCAAGTGAGAAGGTGGAGGGAAATGACATAGATACCGTTCTTGAAACTTTAATTGCGGATGAAAGAACGAACGATTATTATGCAAAGAATTATTTAAAATGGAGGTCCTGTCGCGTGTATTCAAAACAAAATGACGAATTTAAAGGAAGCCATGATATCTTAGATTTTTGTCTTTGTGTGTTATATTTAAGTTACAAATTATATTGATAACATTGTTCAAATTTATTTATACAAACACTTTTCACAGAACCTGCCCTCGTCTAAAACATAATAACTCTTCCATTATTCTTTAATGCCAGTAAAATTTCGATCAGCAAATATTCCGAGCGTTCCGTCAGGATGCTTACCGTTGATAACTATCACGACAAAACGATTCAGTCAGGACGCGCGCGGTATTCAGCGTTTCTTCTTAATTAAAAATGCTTTGTTCGCGAGACTGGGAAGAAACGCGCCAGCAAAGAATTTCCGGCCATTCGCGGCTCGTTACGCGTGGAACTCGAAGGGAATTTTTAAAGGGACGTCGTAGTCGGCCCTGATCGTGGACTCCGGTTAATTTCGCGGAGAATTGAAATTCAAACCTCTTCGTTTCACCGTTTTCTAGTTCTGGTTGCCGCGACCGCCGAATTCGCTTCGCGAAACATGTTCTCATTGTCGCCGAGTTAATTGCTCCGTAATTACGAAGCGGTGGTGGCCGGCGTGGAGCAGAAAAAACAGGGGAAGAACGGTTTCGTGGAGACGTTTTTTATTTCTCACCCCGAGGATTTTTATCCTTGCTCTCTGTTTCGCGGTTTTCCCCGTTCTCCCCCACAATCCACCTACCTTACGATTTCGCAGTGTCTCCTGAATTTCAGCGGCAGGGAATCGATTGTATCGCTTTTCGTTTATCACGAAGAGACTTTGAACGGTAATACAAACGGAATTGTTGGTTGAATATCGACCGTTCTGTAATTTCGTTTCGTTAGATGTGTATCGGTACTTTCAAATTCTATTGTCTGTGCCTTGGATTTCGTATTGCTCTTGTACGTTTCAATAAATCATGGAATTTTCTAGCGAACCAGAAACAGCACCCCCGGAGTACATTAATTAAATCTAAATTACCATCTGCAATTCATACCGAATAAACTCATTCTCGTTTCATTACAGTAGCCAGTGAATTCCCGTTGTAATGAATTTGTAAATCAAAGCCACTCGGGGGAACGAGCGGCAGTTTTCGCAAGAGCGAAACAGAATGGCTCGAGAATAATGGAATTAAGATATTCACTATATGACGTTCCGTAAACAGTCGAGGTGAAATTCGTACGGTTCTGGTGAACGAGTCTACTCCGTTACAATTACTGAAAATACAACTTTAAACAAAAGAGGGTTAACTTTGACGCTTCGACACGTTGTATGTTTACATTCGATGTAAGATGTAATTGGTGTAAGTGAATGTTCGTCTAATTAATCGATTTCCTGTCTAAACTACATATATAATAATTTAATTCTATAATCAATTCCATTTGAAACAAAATTCAGCCCGGAGAGCACTAAAAGGAGGAAGATTTATGAAGTTCGTTTTACGGCCGATTCCGTGGAAGAATTTCCGATTAAATAGATTTTTATCCGGTCGTGCCGTGTTCCAATTTATTTTTATCGCGGAAACAAGGCCGTTCGGATCAGCGATATTCATAAACAATCCCGAAACGTATTTTTTTCTTTCTCCCTTGTACCTTCCTCGTGCTGTGCCTTCCTTCTTTGCCGATCGAATGAAGTATTTTAAATGCAATCGAATCGAGTGCCGGCTGCGTCAAATATTCGTCAAACAGTGCGCGCGCGTTTCGAACGGCCGGATTACGCGGGTATGGAATAATAATGTCATCGAAGTTCGTGACCGTATAAACCGTTCCTCCTGGCCAATTTCCATGACGAAATTTCGAACGGGACCCGCGTTTCCCGCCGCTGATTGCCCGAAAGTACGCGATAATCGTTACTCTCTGTCACGCGTTATTTCGCCCGCCCTTGCGTCGATTGTCCCCCAACTCTCGATAGTTCTCGTTATCGCGGAAAAATGGTTTCCGTCTCGCGGCACGGTGAATCGAATTCCCGTGGCTGACTAATAATTCCCTTGCCCTGTCAAATTTCCGTGTCCTGGGTATCGCAACAAAAAAAAAAAAACTAAAATCTCCCGTCCAATTAGAGCATCAGTAGGCGCGAATGATGATGATTGTGAATACAATGACTGCCCATAAAAGTAATTATTCATAAAACGTGGAGATTCAACGGACACTTAACTGTTCTTTATTTTTCAGGTGTTTCATTCGATTAAACTCGGGTCTGTGTATGAACTCCATTAATCTTCATGAAAGACTTCATTTTATCGAGTCATTCACGTTGCGAGTATACGCGCGTTAAATCGACAGACTGGCGTATAATAACACGAAACATCGGGGATGCTCGTCGTTTCACAAGAGATAGAGAGAGGATTGTGATTATTATCCCGCGTGTTTCTCGACGAAGTGACGGGAGAGAAATTTCATAAATACCGGTTTCGTTGGATAACCTCGTATCACGACGAAACAGGAAAAACGCAAAACGACCGACGTTACGGCCCGAAAATAATTCGACTGCGAACAATTCGGGGAAGGGAATAACCGTTGGGTAATTGGCGAACACAGGAACTAAATCCGTCGAAATGAACCATTATAGTCTCGATTGCGTGCCTGGCGATGAATAAATAATTAGTTGGCGATGGTGTGCAGTTTCGTTTACTTTCGGGACGGTACTCGCTTCGAGTCAGTAGGCGGAACTCGAAAGCGTACACGTGACACGCGCGATCGTTTCGAAGAGCGAGATTCCGAGGTGGGTACGTGACAACGGTTCTTTTTCCCCGTGACAAGGGGTCCTACAGGAAGCAACAAACGTTTTCGCTGTGCAGCGAACAAATGGCTGCTAACGACAAATAACAGTGAATTCTAATGGCGGGAAGGAAGAGGGTCTAGTAGACGTGCTACCTATACATAACTAAAACTAAAACTAACTAAATGTATACTTAAACGAGTTCCTCCCCCTTGGCCTCTATCGTGAGTTTTAATTTTCTTTTTGGGACCGTGGAAACTTGCTGTCGGAGACTTTTTCGGGAAATGTATATCAGGCTGGAAGCAGATGCTCGGTACTGCGCTCCAACCACTCTCTGTATGTTCCTTCGAATAAATAAGCTTCTTAAAAGCAGGTTCTGGGAACTGTTACGCCGGTTCTTTTCGACTTCTATGGGCTACAAAACGGAGATGTTGTTTCTAGACCCTGGATCTGTGGATCATTTTTTTTACCGTTCACCGGATTGATGTCTGCTCATACAGTTATTGTATAAAAAAATCTTAGTACAGTATCCTGTATCCGAACTAATAGGGAGATTGATTTTTCGGATAAAGGAATTTTCAAAGAATAGAACAGTTTTCCGATATTAAACTTTATTCATTTCAATGGAAATCAAGAAAAATTGCACTTTGTTCAAATATTTATAGATCCCATACCTTTTTGGGTATCCGTAGAATGTTGATTATATTTTGAATCCTTCTGATCAGAATTGGTTTCGATCGAACAGAGAGAAGTTTACATTATCTGTAAGCACTCTATTGTATTTAAAACAGAAGAATGTATCTATTGCGAGGGGATACTCTGTTCGCATAACAGAACGTTCGTATTCGGATACTAGAGTCTCTACTCCAATACCGTTATATTTATAAACGATAAATCGAACCTCTTTCGTACAAGTAGAACAGCCTAACATATGTCAGCCATCCCTACACAGTAATTAAACCGTAATTGCATAAAATTCTTAAGACTACGGCGACAGTAATTGGTTCTAACAACCCATAATTTCCTAGATGGAATTCAAGAGAATCTTCTCTTTCATATTCAAAGTGCAAAATACCAGTGGGAGTCAGCTAGCACTACTAGAACGTTCTAAAGAAACACGCAATCACCAGTGTGCACAGTCTTCGCGATGCCGTGCAACAACGATCCACGCGAACAACGTGAAGAGGCGCGACATCGAAAATTACGGAGGGCCCCGACGTAATTATCCCGGTTCGTTACTCGCGCGAATCGTAATCCGTGACGACGAGGCGTCGAGGAGAGGAAAAATTAAAAGAAAAAAAAAATGAAAAAAGAGTTGCCCATGCGGTAGTTAGTCGGTCGATTTAATGAAATTCTGGCCGTGAGTACGTACGGCGGCGAGCCCCGGTGGTAGACGACGTAACCGACGTAAACGAAGTGGCCATTAATAACGCGAAATGGTCCCTGCGGTGTCTCATTACTTTTCCTTTTCGTATCTTTAATTAGCGCCCGTAGAAAGAAAAAGAATTTGAAGCTCGCGGCAGCAGCAAGGAATACTCTTTCAAACGAGAGGGGGACAATCCACGGTTTTTCTCCGTCCCTTGCGAAGAAAAAGGCTGTTTCGTTTGGTCGACGAACCACCATCGCTCGTCAGACGCGATAATCATTCGGACGACGACTACGGCGGAATAACGTTGCGGGAAATCGTCAAAACGCGACGCAACGGAGCGGTTATTCACTTTTACGAAGTTATAATCCGCGGTCGGGAATTGAAACGATGCCAGCTGGTCTCGAATCACATCAGACACTTCCCCCTGGGGCAACAGGTAAAATACTAATGTATCGTCGAAACAACGAGACCAAGCGCGCTAACTTACGTCGGGATCGATCGATGATGGTGTCCGTCTCTGACTGAATTTGTGGTATGGACGCTCTAGATACTGTATCGCAGATTTCTCTGGTAGCGAATACAAAGGTGGAGGAACTTTTCGTAATAAAATTAAAAGCGTGATACGATGACGATGTGTGGAGCATCGAATGTTCGAATTGCAGTGGACCCTTGACCAAGAGAACTTTTAACTGAGTTATAAAAAGCACATTTCGGATTTTTCTATTTGCATTGCGTATGATATTACATTGTTACGAATCTGAATAATTACGAAATACAAACTCAACAATCTCACAAGAAGTTTCGAAAGCGACCGATCGTCATTAACGAGTCATAAGGATCGAATTTTTGAGTTCGAAACGATTAAACATCGATCACACGATTTCTTCGTCGGATAGATAACAGTCAACGCGCGTTTCGCGACTAATAAATCGTCGATTATCCTGGAAACGGTCGAAACCGCGCAGAAGGAACGGGCGACGCATCGAAACGCGAAGTCATTAAATCCAGGGAAGCGAAAATTAATTTCGCGTTATTCTCCGTGAGCCAGACAGAAAGTGGGGTGGTTCCAGCAGTTGTAGGAGCGGAGAGGGTGGGCATGGAGGATGGCGAATTACGTGACAGAATCGAAACTAGTTTCCGAAGCTGCTACCGGTCTCGATGCACATGCCGTTATCGCGGAATTCGAGATTTCCCATTTAACTTTCGTTTAATTATTATCATGGACTCGCCTATGCCGCTCCAACCACCTCGGTCGCTCTGTTATCACGGCGCCGTTACCACTCTCTCTCTCTCATTGGCCAAAACGGCTTTTTCATACCGTGCGAAAACCGGCGAAATTACGAGACACTTCCGGTGTATCGGTCGCCAGTATCTACACCCCCATGCGTAAATTTATGCGTATGGTTTTCATTCATTTATAACGGGTTCGCGCACAGTTTTTAACAATTCATTTCACGGATTACCGTGCGGTTGCGTATTTTCCCGCGTGAAATAATCGAATAAAGAATAACCGCGGTCCGCCATCCCGGAATTTTTGAGTCACTACTGTATCTTGTTTCAATTTTAAGTACTTAAGTAGATTACAGTCGATGGGAATGGTTGCTACAGCCGCATTTCGACGCTGTTACGTTCCATTATTGTAACAGAAATTTCGTCGAATTGTGGACCAAAAAATTATTCGGAATTTAAAACATTTACAATTGTTCGGTAGTAAGTGTAATCATTCGCTTTTAAAATAGTTTTGAAAGTAATATACATTCCTGTCGAAATAGAGAGGGAATAGACCATGTCTGGCTACGAACGGTCTAATACTACTGCGATCTAACTACAGTTCCAGACCAAGCTTCACCCCGTCAAAGTAGTCAATTGCCATACATTTTCACAACCTTATGGCATGTATTTTTAATAGAAATATTTTCCACGTAAAGTCAATAGGTACAGGAAAAATCCCAGAAATTTCTACGCGATTTCCAAGTCTGATTATCTATTCGTACCAGACTCTAACTACTTAAAACCCTTTAACGCGCAGTGTGACGTTACGTCGTATCTAAAAAATCATACAACAGAAATTACATACAAATTTTTACACTTAGTTGTTATTTCAGAAATATAAGAACGTACGTATGAGTCACTGTAATTTTGAAATACAGATTTAGGGGTCTAACCGTTAAAGGGTTAACAAAACTATACAACTCTCAAAAGAATGATCGAATACTCATTCCCAACACCATTCCATCACTTCACCCGCTGTCTAGCCACCGGATCCCTTATCCCGTAACTAACAGCCCGACAAATTCTAGCAACCCGCCACAGCCCTCGTCGTTCCTCTCACCGACATCCCTCACACGCGTACCGAAGCGTGCACATAGTCGCAGTTACACCGTTCCCAGTTCCCGTGATAGAGCGTTGTCACGAGTTTCGTGCATTTCCACACGCCCTGGCAACATTGTCCGACGGGGGACGGTATCAAAGCGTCGAGGTCCGGCGACCGCGTCAGCTCCGACCGCAGCGGGTGCCGGCGACGCTGACGCCGCCGCCGCGACGCCTACCCGCCACCGTAACACGTGGCGTGAACGCTACTACGCTGACGTCTGATTGCTGACGTTGGGGGTTTGGCCCAGGACATTCGAAACCGAGCGAGTTTCACGGGCACGGGGCCCAGTCACAAGCTCGACACGATGCATCCAGGAGAGAAAATGGTCGACGGGGCCGTTGTGCAGCCGTGTGTCAGCGGCCACAGGGGTTGCACAACGAGCTAACAGAATGACAGAAGTCTTGGCCTATCCCGCGCTTCCTGGCAGCATTTGAATCGCAAATTCTACGTAGTCATTGTTGCCACGGAACAGGATACGCATCCAACCGAGGTCGAGCTTGCGGATACCAGGCCCGTTCGCTGGTGACTTTGACACGAATTAAAAGGGATCTTCCGGCTACCTCGAGCCATAGTCCGCGACCTGTTCCGAGGTACAACCTTCCGGCGGGGTTGTATTTCATCGAGCTATTGTGGATCCGTGAGCCGAGGTTTTGTGAACGATGTTGCTTGCCGGCGCTTAGATCTTCGGGAGAGGGATTGTTGGGGGAACGGATCGATTATCATGACATAGTTGAGGATCGTATTATCCCTGACTTGTACTAGATACACTAATAAGTAGTTCACTGGTTTTTGTGAAATTCTATATTTTTGTTCCGGAGTACTTTTATATCCTTATAGTGTCTCGATAATAATCATTGTTTGTCTCTATTATCTTCGAACGTCCCTAAACACAAGATAGGTAGATAATTAGAATTTAAAGTGCATTGTCCATGACTTATTGGCACATACCTCGAATTGTTAATAATATTGCAGTATCGATATCGATATCAGAGTATCAAAATACTAATCCGTTACTGTCGAGGTATCATATTTAAATGGTAGAACCCTACTACTTGGAATCTCAAAGACTCCACCGTAGAAGATTAAACAAGATACTTGAACCACATCGAATTGTTTGCAACTCGGTGTATATTCAATTACCCGAAAGTATGAGCCAAGATCTCAACAGACCCTTCCCACCAGTGTTCACCGCGGTAAGAGTCATTTCCGTTACGCGCATTCCCCTAGGCCACTTTTCCCTGGGAAATCTGGCATTGAACTTCGCGCGCACCGAGACAAGCCCGGGCCGTGTCCTCCCGTGGCGCAATTACTCTCCCCGCGAAGTTATGTCAAAGGAATTCACATGTAATTTACGTGCTTCCTTTGTTGCAACGGATTTTCCCCCGGGACCCCCGAAATCACTTGGAATTCCGGGAGCCTCGGGCGTTCATTCCGGATACGGTGTCTGGGACGATACCATTCGAGCGACCCGAAAAATGGAACGTAAGCGAAGGGACGGTGGAATGATATTCGGGGATTAACCGAGAGGGGGGAACAGGGGAAGGGTACACGCGTCGAAACGGGTCGCGGGGCTGGCAATTAAACCGCGATCGATCGGGCGAACGGACGTCCCGTGGAATTTCAATTTTGACCAACGCGAGGCGCCAGTGGCCCCCATTTTTTCGCCAGGATTTTTTCCACGGAAATTGCTGGGCGCCGATTAAAGCCGGTTGAATTATGAAAAATTAATGTACCGCCGATGGGAGGAGAACGGGTGGTCGCGAGGGGGGTCTCCTAATTTTCATGATAATGCAGCGCGCGTAAACGTGTAACGTACGATCGGACGGTCGTCTGTGGACAAAAATCGACGCGAAAATAACGCCGGCCCTCTGGCTCCCTTTTTCCCCTTCAGATATGCGTTCGACTATTCGACGACCACCCCCTTCCGAGTAATACATTTTTACGCCGACAGCGAGGCATTTTTATTGGAAAGGTCGTGCTGCGTGTTTCATTGTACGGGGTATGAGTCACGGTAGCGAGACAATGCCGGGAGGTCTGGGTGCGATTTTGTTTGGCGGATGGGTAACTTTTTGTTTATTCTGGAGGGCGAGGGCGCAGATTGTGGTATTAAGTTGTTGGAGAGTTGTTCGGGAATGGTGTAGTGAGCTGGAATAGTTATGGACCTTGAATTCGCGGCGTATAAATTGAGCGTGCTGTAGAGATACTCGATATAGTTCCATCTGGATAGAGTTAATTTTTAGAATCAACTCTAGCCGATTGGTAAGGTTTTGGGTTCGTTCGAACTGTACCTATTACCTGTCTATTGACACACTCTAACACGTTGGCGCCAGATTTTTTGCCTGTATGGCTTAACCCTTTTGATGTTTATGTCGAATATACTCGTCGTGAAAAAATGGCATCAGAATTCCAGGCTTTATTACTGTGATAAACCTCATTAAACAGTCAGCGTTACACGTGGGGATTTGTCCTTGTCAGTCGAGGAACGTTTGTACACTCATCGAGGATTTAGTGTATTGGATTTTCAGCTTACAGACTCCTCTCGATTATCGTCTGGCTTGTTCTACACGATTATTGTCAGGTGTTACCCCTACCACTGGGTGGAGGGAGTCCGTGAAACCTGTCAATCGCATATCCTACACGATTATTGTCCCGGCGCAAACCCAAGTTCGAGACGATAATCGACAAGAGTCTGTATAATATTTTCTTTTAATGGTACGTCTACGTATTAGAATAATTTCTCGCAATAAAATCAATATTGAATTTGGTTTATTTCTCAGTATAAATGTACAAAGAAAATCTGCCACCAGTCACCGGTGTAGTTCACGAGCAACGAACGGTTTAAATAACCAGTCCAGGTCCACCAGCGTCGAGTTTACCAGCTAGATAGTTCCATTCCGGACGGTGTATTCGATCGTTTCTAGGTTGCACAGACCAGTCCCAGAGAAAACCCCACGGCCGAACAGGCATTGGAAATCCAACGTTCGCCGGCGTTAATACGCGTTCGGATCGTGCTCGCAGCACAAGCGGATTCCAGCTTCGTCCGTCCCATGGCCACGGTTCGTTATGACGAACCGGGTTCGTTTTACGCGTTCGAGGGAAACACACGATTTTTACGACACATGGAAGCTCCACACGACTGTTACGATCTACCTCGCTTCCTGTTTCGTCCCTGTCGCACTATCAGGGAATCGTTAAAGGTCGCCTCGGAACGGTGCGCAACGGACCGTTATCTGCGCGGTTTTGTCCTGTTTCCAAATTTTTCAAGGGAACGGGACAGGTATCGATGTACCCGCGTATATCCCGATTGCTCGAGCGGATCCGAGGGAAATTGCGAGCGAGCCTTTGACGCGGCCCTGCGAGCTATAATTTCTCCGGGTCCCATAAAACACGGCTCAAGTCGCGCGGAAAGCCCGTGTGAAAAGGGACGGTCGACGGAGAAATATAAATTCGCGGTGCAATCCAGGCAAAGGGAAGGGGACAGCGGAATTTTTCATGCGGAGAGTGAGATGAAAACGTGTCGCCCAGCGACCACGTGTTCCTCGCGTGGAGGCGACGTATACTCGATTCGTAGAGGGTGGCCTCTCGTCGAGACGTTCAAGACCCCCCGTATTTTCTAATATTTCCGAAATATGTAAGACATTCGCACGTCGTCGCGACGGTCCACATTTTACGTGTGCCGCGTGCGCCGAATGACGACGCGCCCGTAAAGAACTCCTACGCCGCGACCTCGTCCCGGGGAAATTTGAAATTATAGGGGAAACGTGTCCCGTACCCACGGATTCCTGGCCGTCGTGAATTTCGTCGGAATGTCCGGGCGCACTTGTCGAAACAAGGAACTCGGAGAATTAACCCGTTCCATCATCGTCATTCCGTCTGAAAACAGCACGGCCTGTAATGGATTCGCGGATCTTTCGGTGGATATACAGGGTGATCCGTTAATTTCCATAGATTTGTTAACGTATTGTGTAATGGGAATATATCGCCGTTTGACATTGATAGTGGCAGATCTCAAGAAATTTCAAATTTCATTTTATTGAATACAAGGTTTATGTTGTGTTTCTATTTTCATTTCTAGAACAGTATGTTTGTAATTCTATCAGTTTTGCGTCAAAGGGCAGTTATGTCGCTGTCAAGTAGGCCTTAGCTATGCAAATGTATAAATTTTAAAAAGCCACGACCAGTGCCAAGCAGCAAATTACTTATTCGGATGACAGAGTTTGTTAAAGAATGCAAAATTTTCCACTACGATCCTATTCTAACTTAGAACAGAGCTGTAGTCCAGCCCAGTTACTACAATCACCTAGTATATTCAAAATTATCGGGGATTAAACAGGTGTATCATAACAAGTCAACGGAAAATCGGAAATGAAAGTATTCTAGACGGAAGTTTCTCATAATCCAAGTATTCCACGTCATAATCCACACTCGACTATTTTCCAAGTCTCGGTGAAGTAAAGCAATAAGAACATACGATTCGTCCACGAGCGAGGTATTTCACACCGAGTGTGTCTTGTCGCCCAAAGCCATCGTTTAACAACCGGTTCACTTTTCGAGTAGCCGCAGGAAATGGTGTTTCCAGCTATGAGAAAATTGGATCGCGCCCGGTGGCCCGTAGTCTTCCTTCGCTCCGACTTCGGAGTCGAATTTATTCCAACATTTTTCCAACGTTATTTTATTTAACCCCCGCGTCCGACCCCGTCTCGATTGAATTATTCAAATTCTGTCCCCCGTTGCCCTTGACTTCCACGAAGCACAGAACCCTTAGAAGAACACCGCCCCGTGCCCGCCAGACCTCTTTCTCTCCGGAGATTTTCCTTCTGACGACTTCAACGAGCATTTCCATCGGAGTTCTGGCCCCTGTGGCTCGGCAAAAGTGGTAATGCCGTGGGGCTTGCACACCTAGACACAGGAGGGAGCTTGGGCTTCTTCTCTTTTTCCCTCCATCTCTCGAACGAGCGAACGAAATACGAAGCGTCACGGCAGCCCCCGAAAGTAGGTGTAGCCTCGTGTAAGATTGGAAAAAGGGGTGTACACCAGAGACTGGGAAGCTCTCGGTGCCTCCAGCTCGTCTCTCTTTCCGTGAAACCGTTGATATTTACTGTCTACCGCGGAGAATCCGTTTAAATGGTAAATAGGAACCGGGGAACTTACGAAGTAGTGGGTTATCGAAGCTTTGTATTAGGATAAATATACCTACTTGGACTGGGGAGATCTTTCGCCCGAGTTATTCGGTGACTTGTTCTCCTTTCGTATTCACAACTTCATTATTCTAGTATTCATAGTATTTCACAGAATATTCGTAAAGCTCCAACACGAACGATTAAAAAATGTGGTTTGTTTTTCTTACCACTATGCTTCAAAGAGTTAACCATTAACCCGCAGGAGCGACGCAGACTTTCTATGTACTACATTACATTTCAGGTACAAGGTGTGACAACAAACTTTTGAGAAAAATATCGTCCCCATCAAAGTGGCAGGAACGTAAACAGTCACGTCCACCTTGACAGAAACGAAATTATTCTCAAAACATTACATTGTTTCACCTCGTGTACGGTCAACTCTGCGGTTACTTTGCTCTCTCCCTTAATCCCCTCTCATCAACGAATATAAAAAACGCTTCCATATCGCCCCCAGTTTCCGGTAATTCACCCAGCTCTCCCATACCCCCGTGAGTCTAAACGATCGAGCACACACCGTACCCGGAAATTCGCCCTAGCCTCAAATGTTTTCGCTTGGCCAGAAAGAGGGGGATGGGAGAAGAAAAGTTTCCGTGAAGCCATTTTCCCGGTTAAAAATTTGCGACGATCGCCACGGTCCGGTGTACGCCTGTACCCTCTTTTCCAGGAGGGTCGAGGGGTGTACGCGACGAACTTTCCGCGAGTATAAATGCGCGAGGATGTTGTAATAAAGCAGGCTGAATTAATCCGCCACCGGCGGAACAGTTTCGCGCCGTGGCCGAGTACTTATTACTAGCTCGGCGGAAATAGGGGAACAGAGATGGAGAATGAGACAGAGGAAGAGAGATAGGTTGGTCGCCGGACGATGGTAGGAAGTAATGTAGCCAGTGCCCCGTGGAAACAAAGTTTTTCCCAGACAGTAAATTGAACATGGAGTCCTGCAGTGACACAAAATTACACGGAGTCGCTTTTATCGGCGGCCACTCACCGTGAATCGAGCGCGCCCCCGTCGGTATTCTCGTTCGTCTTTCAAAGGGATTACTTTAGCCGGACGACCCGTGGCTTTTGGGGAGGGTGGAGGATAGAACGTAATCGCGAATTCGTGGCCCTGGCTAAATATCCGCCTAATGGCCGCCGGCCGGGTTTTCAGCTACTTTTGCCTTTTGAATACGAGCCAGCCTGCGAAGTAGGCCGAGCATATGAACCCCCTCGTCCCTTGTCCCCTCCCTCCTGTGTCTGCACTCTTATGTAGTCCGTCGTCGCGCCAAGGACCGTCCGAAAATACGAACGTCACGTGTCCTAGACGCTTTAATACATCAGCGTTCGCCCTAGCCGCGGTGAACTTTCCCCGTGATTAAAACGGCGCGATAAAGCGCGACGATACACGAGCCGTATATGTTCGGGGCGAATTAAACGCTCGTACGGATCAACGGCTTGTACGAGGATAGACGACGAGGATTTTTTTTGGAGCAGATTTTTTAACCCTTTGCGGGCCGAAGTATTCTAGGCATTATACTCAGCTAGTTATACAGGGTAATATAAAAGAGGGTTCATAACTTCTAGGGTAGATAGTATTCTAATGTCTAATGAAAAAAGTAATATTTTCATAGTTATAAACCATTTTTCGTTTCGGTTAGAAACGATAGAGAAAATTGTAAAAAGCTAATAAAAATTGTAGAGAACCTTCTGTGCCCAGGAAAAGTAGAAATAATAAGAAAATCAATTGTTTCGATACGATACGAAAAAATAAATACTACCACCAAGGGTTAAATGATCACACTTCCAGACATTCCAGTTTCAAGTGTATACGTTCGATCATCTCCAGTGTCTGTCGATCAATATACCCAGTCTAAACACCAATAGTACACTCTCCAGTGTCCACCCAAAGTAAACGTTCGAACCCTTCGTTCTGCTCGAGCCGGCTATCCCGTCACCGAATTCACAAAGAAAGCCCGCCAGAGTCTCCTCTATCAATCAGAGTCCTCCAATGTCGTGCAGCACGTGCGCGCCACGGATTCTAACAAACGAACAGCACCGTGTCCCTCGCGACCAGACGAAAAAGACAGACAGAGGGGAAACGCGCACCCATGTGTCGGCACGAATTCGCGTGTGTGGCTGGAGGTCCCCATTACTCGAACGGAACGCGCGCGCGCCAGTGAGCGTTAATTACCGACTGGATCGCGAAAGGGAATGATTCATGGTGGTCGAAAAGGGGGCTTTGAACAGGGACAGAGCGGTGTGCGCGATGCAAACGTTCCAAGCGTGTCTACTTTCTAACGAATTCCTTTCGATTCAGAACGATGGCCCCCCAGCCGCTCATTCGGCAGTTTCGAAAGTCGTCCACCCTTAGAAAGTAATCCCGCAATTTAAAGGCGCTACGTATACTTTCCTCGCGCTCCAGTTATCCATCCCGGTCGCGTCCACCGAATCCGGATTTTAATTGCGGAAGTTAGCCAACGGGGGCCGGTTAAATTCGGGCGCAGGTTTTCAAAAGTCCAGGCTCCGTTTTTCTCCGCTGCCTTTTTCGCAGCCAGGGAATGGAGAAACGTGAAAGGATAGATGGTTCGAAGGGGGACTCACGTTGGTGGGAGTTTCGCGCTTTGAGGAATTAGGAGCGGAGAATAATTAGGGACGACGGTTTCCTTGTCGAAATTGCACGTGAATTGGTCCAGGTGTTTCTTTTGGTGAATTAGTGGGACCACGAGAATTCTGAGGGACGAGTTTTTCTGAGGTAGGATTCTTAGAAAGTTTCTCTCCATGATCGTTGCGAAATTTCTGTTTATTAATACGGTTGATTTGGAATAATGTAACGTTTTTCACGATAGCAGCTCTTAGTGTTTGCCAAGTGAAACGAAGAAATTATGCAAATATCAGGTGACCAAGAAAGTTTCTACCATTTTAATCGATAGGGATCAACGATATTTTATTCAAAAAAATTACCTTCGGCTTCTGTTGCCTTTTCCCAAGGATTTAACAAAAGCCACGAATTTTCTTAGTCAGTTAACATTTCATTTTTCTTCACACGTTTATCAAATTTCGATGTTTGTTGCCTTTGTAATTACACATTCATCGACTCAAACGCTTCAGTTTTCCAGGTGTTACTAGCTCGACTGACGAGTATATTCGAATATCCGGGGGAAATTTTCGCAGTCCAACGAACCCGCGAAAAACGCGCGCGCCGCGCCTTGCGCGTTCGACGATAAAGCTTCGTTTTCGCAGAAATTAAATTCTCAACGGTGGTTTTTGAATATCGAAACGAATCCGCTAGCCGGGCTGTATCGTTCGCATTTAAAAATCAACGAAACAGATCGTTTTATTGGCGCCACGCGCGTACGCGCCGCAACGAAAGAACAGAATTTATTTGGTCAAGCAAATATTTGCTATACTAAATATTTAAAGCGTGTGCGTCGGGCACCGGTCGGAACGAGTCGAGAATTCGGTCCCGTCGATCGACGGATATTGCATCGAACTGTTTATTCGCGTTTCATACAAAAACGAAACCGACAATGAACAAACAATCCTAATTATTGGTACTCAAATGTATCCGTTGTTTCCTCGAATCAGAATCGTAATAACTCGCACATTGTTTGATGCCAAAAATTACAGTCATCACTGTTACCGTAAAGGGAGGTTAATTAAATTAATTGAAAGGGGGTGGCTAAAAGAACAGTATATGTTACATTTCATAAAATTCACATGAAAACTGTAAAAACAATTCATTACTCAATATAGCACTTAAGAAATAATAATAATTAAATTTTTCTGTGCTGTTTTTTACCTCTAGTGCCATTAAGTATTAAAAAAAGCTTTGCAAAAACGTCTTTTACATTACACTGGCTTTTGAATCACGAATAACACCTTTCGAAAAACTTGTAACATACGCCCTTCTTCTGGATACCCGATTCATTTCTGTTCGATATATTATGAACGTGTTCAATTCACTAACTGAATGTCTTTCGTAATTACACACGCTCTGGTCATCGCATTCCACAGAGTTACGATCAGATCGCTGCTAATCAGAGTACTTATACTCTTCTCCCTCCCTCGCAAAAAATTGTAAAAGATAGAAAACATCAAGACAAAAGATCAAGATACAAAGAAAAGTTACAAGACCACAGTCGCGTTATTCTACAATGAAACTTCCCTTTTCCTTAATTTTGCAAAATTCACGAACTAAGGTTTCCCAGACGACGCCGGATATTAGTCCCAAAGACGGTCATTACGAATCCTCCCGATACAACCGAGAGATGTTCTCCAAAAGAATCCCAGAACAGGGCACGAGGGGCGAGCGGTCCTCTCGAGCGCGGACCGCTCAGCGCCGTGGGGAGGTCCCAATTAAATTGCAAATTAAAACGCATATTTTATTCGAGCGTCGCCTGGTACCAAGGGGACGCCGCCGCAAGGAAAGAAGCGAGATGGACGGTGGCGGTGCGGTAGGAATTAAGTTGGCTATTTCCGCGGTGTAACATTTTCTTTCTTCTTCCTTTTTTTTTTTACTCTCGACTCCGATTCATTTCAACCCCCCTTTTTCCACCACCCCTCGTCTCAATCGACTCGGGAATCTCCGAGCGTAACCTCGTCAATGATTTTGCAAACTTCAGCCAGCCGGGGGCAAATCGAATTTTCCAACCCTCCGCGATATACCAGACGCTGATTTCCCAACCCTGCTTCGCATCCGACTCTCCCCCGTTCGAAAGCAACCCCTTCTCTCCGACGACCGACACTCACCTTCCATGGAACACTGACAACCGCGTTCATTCTTCGCTAACTCGGAGGCATTTCTTCCTTACACTTTGGTTTACTCCAGGCCCCTCCCCCATTCACATTTTCATCGATCAGTCGACAGAGACGGAAGTCTTCCCCTTTCCCTTGAACCCTTTTTCCATCCCTTCGTTTCCACTCATTATCCTGCGCGAGTACCATTTTCCGGGGGAATCTTGTTCACGAATGAAATAGCTCGGAAGACGAGGATCTCGACGTTTTTTGCGGTTCTTCCGCCCCCTTTTCCCTCGATCCGAAGACAATTTGTAGCGAGACCCTAGTTATATTCAGATTAAGGGAGGCAGGGAACGTTATTTTAGATACAGCTTGCCACTTACTCGGAGGGATTTCGGTAAGACCTCTATCGATATTTGATTATTCTTTTCATTCTGTGTAGTATTCTTGGTGTTACACCGTGTTAAGAATTGATAACAGTGTCACCAAAATCGTGGTATGCTCGGCCGAGTGGTGATTCTACATGCAAAAATAAATCCAAAAAAAGATAACATTGTTCATTTAACTTTTCGCGAAGAATGAATTTTAAAGTTCATCAAAATCAGGTGTCTTTATGCTGTCAATCAGTAGAAACAGACTGCAGTGACCAGACACGTTAGCCAAATCTTATTCTACTGCTCGTGTATCTAACAAATTGTCAAATTCGATTATCTCGAAAACGAAGCATTACCCGAAAACAATTTATTCTCTTTCCTTTAGATTTATCTGCTGCATTCGCTTATGCCTCAATAGAAATCTTGATTCCCACGGTAGAAAACTTCCTCTAATATCGAAACCAGAATTCTCACCCGAAGGCAAAAGTCAGCAGTTTATGAAACTTACTTTTCTTATCCGTATTGCGTCTGCCACTCTTCTTACAAGTCTAAAAATCGTTCAAAGTGCACCGAACAGAACAGAAACCTTCAAACCAATATAACACAGGCTCTTCTAGATCGACTAGAAATTGTCTCCAGCGAATCCAATTGAAACCAGACTGTTCTACAACGACAACAAAGATTGTACCGAGTCACTCCGAACAGAGGACGTTCGGATTCCGATAACAGAATTTCGGGGTGATAGTTAGAAAAAGTGTGAGACACTTTCGAACGGGCGTACAGGGCCGTTGAAATATATCAAAGCCTCCAATAATCGTTCGTTCAGACCTCCGTTTCGCCAGCTGGAATTCCTCGTAAACGAAACGCCTCCCCCAAACCATCCCCTCTTGGGTAACTCACCCCCGTTCGGTCTCTTCGTTCGGTCAACGATGCGGGGCAATGGGGCTGGCAGCCATTCCGCTCGGCGACGCGCGGAAAATCAGCTCGCGCGCCCGTTACGCCACTGTCATCCCCAAGCGCTAATGCGACTGGAAAATGTTAAAGGCCGAATGTTACCGGTGAGATAAAACCGCGCAGAGGGAGGGGAGAGGGCTCGTTATTTATTCACGGACGGCGCCACGGATGCGACCGCGAGACCCCACGCTCGAACGATATCGTTCTCTCCGCTCCGCCGATTTCCCCATTTTAAATGTTTCACGCCACCGCGGAGGAGCCGCCAGGAAATTGGCTGGAAGTCTAATAACGTTTCACGAGTTTCTCGACGATATCGCGTGTCTTTCCGTGGCTGGATGATGGTAGACACTCTTGAAAGAGATTCCGCCTGGAATCCTCCATTCGGGACAGACACTTTGGTTGTGGTTTGGTTTGTGACGATAAATGCTAATTATAGTCTTTGTTAGTATGCAGATTTCAGTCTAAGAGAGATTTCTGGAGATGTTTGCTCGCGGGAAGCAGCGTATAGTTGGGAATCAACATTTAACAGCTCGTACGCTTATTTAGTTAAAGGAATCCAAAATTTTGAAACTTATAATATTTATTCAAGTGGAAGTAGCTACATGAACATATTTGATCAATTTTTAATATCTTCATGAAAGTCTGCATTCTTAGGAATTCTTCTTATTTTTGACTGATGATACGAAAGGATCTGAGGAAAACAATAATACATGAAACAAATCTTCCATGGTTAATGGAGATTTGTTTTTATGGTTTATTGTTAATGGTTGATCTGAGTTTTTTGGAAGATAAAAAAAATTTATTTTCTACCATTTCAGTCGCTAAATGTTTATCTTACCTATCCATTTGTGGACGGCGAACTCGTAGAAAAATTCTGTACAGGATCTCTAGACTCGAGCATACGATTGGTCACTCGGTCGGTCCAAGGCGACCGATCACCCGCTAAAATAGACATTCCAGGACCGCGACAGTAATTACAGGTCTGGGCAATTAGAATAAATCGCGAGTCTTCTAATTGCCCTATTTATTTGGAGCCATGAAACGCGAGGTTTGGTGACCCGCAGCTGTGGCCGTGACCAAGGAATCATCTTTGTCGTCTTTCCCGTTTTAACGCCATATCTCCCGAGGGCGGGAAAAACGCTGTGTTTGCTCGGACGTTTGATTATTTCTTTCCTATTGTTTGCCCCTCCCGTTTGCTTGTTTGTTGATTGGACAAATCCGGGAGCAGCGATTTAACTCTTTACGGTCCTATGTCGATACTGACTTGACATTCAATTTTAGTGCAATCACTACGTACTCTAGTAGTCTTTGGTATATTTCGTAATATTCCATCTGCATCGTGTAAGTACTATTTTAAATTGTATAGATGTATATATTATCCAATCAACGTATTAAATGTAATTATATTATCTCTTATTTATCCAAGGCCAAAAGGTGCTACCAAAAATACTTCCGATTGCTAAGGGTTAAAAGCTGTTTCACGGATGGTGCACAGGGGCGGCGATCGCGGAACGTAGTAACGCGACGGGTTGAGTATCGTTACGAATGTAATACCTTTGAGTGCAATTGTTCGCAATACCCGTGGACGGTGATGGCGCGTTTGAAACTGGTGTCCCGCGGATGTAAAGATGTCCTCGTCCCGTTGCGTCCCTCTGGGTTACGGCTCCGCTCGATGGACTATCCGGGGAATTATGCGCGTTGACCGGTGTGCGGTTGCTTTATAGCTTGAAATAAAATTAACGCCGCCCCTCTAATGCAATTACGGTAATTTAGAGCGGATAATTTTCAACAGTATCAAATTGCTATACAGTTACTGTCGTTTGGTCCTTTCCTCGTTTCAACGTTTGTTATGCTATATGCTTACGTAACCTGTAATTCTGGGACGTAGATTCGAGCTCGACTGATTAAGGGGACTAAACAGGATTTGGTAAAAATGTAACTTTTTTTTTTGGACTTTAATTATATTCATTTCCTTATAATTAATTCTCGATAATAGTCACATTTGAATCAAATCTACGTGCTTAGTCCCCTAAAGTAAAATTCCCGTATATTTTAAGAAATCTGGAACGTCTAGCTTAAAATGTTACGGATAACCAGCAACCAATTTTAGCTTTGAATGAACCACGTCGTCAGCCACCAAAGGCATGAAGACAAAAATGAATAGTAGGTACCTAGTCTTTATCGATGACACAAAATGTATAATGTCCCAGAATGGCATTTACAGAGCAGCGAACTGGATTCTATGGATTTCTTATTGTCTCAGTTTGCTCTCGCCTGACAAAATCTGCTCGTTTCCCAGTGCCACAGTTTTTTTCTCGGTCGACGGTTAACAAAACAGGCTCCTCGAACGATGAAGCTCCGGCGGGATGTCACGCTCGAAAATTTTTCAGCGAACCAGCATCAAAAGGGGTGGGTACGATTACGGATCATCGAGTAAGGGGCCGATTATGGGCCGTATTTTACGCCAGACTTGTCTGGTGCCCGTCGCGCTTATCTGCGGGGGATATAAATATTTCTATGCCAACGTGCAATACGCGTGAAAAAATTCGCCATCATACGGGCCCAGAGATACGCATTCGTCGGTTGATCCCTCTCGCCCTCCCCCCCCCCTGTTCTTCTTATTTTTTTTTTTTGTTTTGTGTTACCTCCGTTACGATTTCCTCTTTTCGATTCGAGTTCCCTGAATGGACCAGGCGCACCGGAATCCACCCTCGTATCTCCAGCTTTTATTTCAATTTTCCTTGCGCTCCATTGTTTATCCGGAGGGCGAGCCCCAGTATATCGCGTCGATCGATCGAGTAACCCACTTCGCGAACGAGACACGAGCGATTCGCGTCTGTTTCAGATTGGTTTATACCTATATCATCGTCTTGGTTTCGATGGTTTTACCGATCTCTTTCTATCTCGTTTTCTGCCTTCCCGAAATCGGGATTACCTCGTTCCGACTTTAAATAGCGCAGGACGCATAAATTTTCCCCGCGAACCGGGGCAAATTGGATTGCTTAGTTTCTACCCTCGCGGAATATTTAACCCTTTGAGGATTTACGGAGTCGGAAAAGTGCAAGGCACGAGGTTTGCTTACCAACTTGCACCTTTTCGGGGGAAAGTTTCGATCCGCAACGGGGCTGCTTCGGAGGACTGTTTTGTCACCGGTAATTGTAGTGTTCCCTTATTATTTATTGCCTTGACATAAACTGGTTACTGTCTTCTCACTTTGGGTAACGGTGCTGGAATAAGATAGACTCGGTGAGTCAATATTACTCACGTTAATATTCCCGGGTTAAGTAGAATCAGTCAACAATGACATGTTATACAAATCATATTTAATAACATGTATATAGTATATCTGCAAAAGTCACAATGAACTTCTTTTACAAATAATATGCATAATTTATATTAATTACTTTAAATATTAATAAGCAGTGTATCTTCTGCACACCATATTAACACTTTCACGTCAAATAACGTAGTAGTACGTCTTCAAAATAAGAACTAGAATAGTAAAAAATAGGGAAAAATCACGTTTCCTATATGTAAAGTTTCCAAAATAAAAATGAAGCAGTAGTTTCTAAATATTTTTACAACACCCGAAGTTGTATATTTGCAAACACAAAAATCTTCCCGCCAGCAAAGTATTAAAATAAACGCACTCTTAATTTTATTTCCAAGAGACGTACAGTTATAGGATCCTTTTAAACGTCCTCGAATGTATCGTAAATTGGCTTTAAGCGTCTCTGTATTACGTCAAAATGTCAAAATCGGTGCCCGTGGCGCACCGCATCGGTTCACAGCGGTGGTTTAGTAATATAACCGCGCGCGCGTCTTTTACTTTCCGTGGTCACGGGGAACGGCTGGGCGGTTGTAACCCTGTAAAATGGTTTAGGATGGGACAGGCCAGTTAATGGCTGGCCTGCATGCGCAACATTTCTAGCATCTCCCTCCCCTGGCCCTAACAGGTGGCCGTACAATTAAACCGCGTTACGGTTATGTCAGTTGCGTTATTTCTGGCCGGTGGCCGGGACGTTACGTCTCCACGCCGCCAGTCGTTCCCGTATTTCACCGGGGGAGCATTCCGGACTTTACACGGCTCGTATAAACCGAAAAACGACTTCGCCCCTCTCTGGACGAGTTCGCGCCGGAACTTTTCACCGCGTCGAACTGTCCGTTCAATTCCAATAATTACTCTGGAACTTTTAGAGTCCTCTTTCATTGGTGTTTCATGGATTTTCTTTCTCTAGTGTAGTCCTGTTTACCGAACGTTCTCTCGGTAAAAATACCTGTATCGGTACGGTTAATCTGTCCACCATGTTATTCCACGAATTGATTAAGGATGTGATTTGTATTATTACATATGTATTATGATACAGTTGTATGTAAGAATCTTTGGGTAGATAAGATACGAATACAAGAAATAATCCTGAGGTACAGTTGAGTTTAATTAGTCTCCATGGAACATAACCACCATCGACCAGTTTACCTTTGGATTCGATGAATCTTGTCAAAGTTCCATCTTTTCCTGTAATAAATTCAATGATCATGGAACTACAATTGATTTAATGAAAAATCTTCAGGTGAATGGTGGAACAAATCTCTAATTAACACTTTGACTGCCACGTCACCCAAACATGAGTGACACGTATTATGTATCTACTGGATTATTTAAATTTTGCGTAAAATTAACATGAAAACAACAGCTTGTATCAACTAAACACATACGCTTTCGACAATTTGTGACTGAAAAAAAAACTAAAGCGTGTCTGGCTACGTATGGCCTTTTTCACTGTGGCAGTTACGGTGTTAACAAGTCTTTCCACCCCTCGCTTTGCCACTCTTCAATTTCAACCGTACATAAATTTTACCTCTATTAAACAACTCTCGAAGGATCCTTCCCCCTCTCCCTACTAAACCGACAAAACTGCTAGAGCAAGTGACCAACGGTTGATTTCGCCGACGTCGCGAGCAGTTGGCGGTGCCGGTTGTCACGTGCGTTACGAGAAAAACGATGGACTTAAAAAGTCGACGGTACGTACCCCGACGACGCGATTTTCCGGCCGTACTGTCGCCGAACTCCGGCCAAACTGTCACTCTTTCGCCACTGCGGAGAATTATCGTGCGCATTCGGCGGTCAACCGCTGCCACCGCGATACTCCACTAAAAGTCCGTCGTCCGGCTTTCCAGGGACAGGCCGAAGGGAGGAACGGAGCCAGGGGAGAGAGAGAGAGAGAGAGAGAGGATGATGCATAAAAAGGAACTTGCCAGACAGTTCGAAAGGCGTAAAACGGCGTCACTTGGCGCAACTGCGGCACACCGGATCGCGTGTATATGTGTGCGCGCGTGTCGGTGACATAGTGGAAAAGTTTTCGAAGTGTCTGGCCGTATCCGAGTTCTGAAATCCTGCAGGGTTAACGACGTTTTCTTTACGAGTCCCGCGGGTCAAATCCTCGCGCGGAAAATGATTGCGACGGCTCATTGCTTCCAGCGACGGAGCGCGCCATTGATATAATTCAATGATAGCGTCTCCCATTCGTAAAGGTTGCCCCGACGATCATATTCATTTTTCGGTCGCGTTTCCATGAGATTTTCGGACTCCATTATTGAGTGCACAGATGGAGCAGAGTGTAATGATTTTTAGAAAATTGCTGAAATCATGATATATCTAAAGAGACACTCTTTTGGTCAAACACATGTGATGACACTTTATTTTTATAAATAAGTCTATATAGTGGAATATACGTTTACGGGATAGGAATAATAAAATTGAAAACAAAAATTAAAGTATCTTCATTTGTAAGAGAAATATGTTAATTTTTATAGATTTTTGGACTGTACCCGTAAAACTTATAAGGTACTATAAGGGTTAAAAAATCAAAGTAACGCGGTCTTGAACCGAAAAATACGAGTCTTAGTAGTAACCACCAGTGGCACCAGTGCGAAATCGTCTTTCGACCCGGCAAACGACCCGTAGACACACACAACTACGAGCTAAGGGAACTCTCGGCCCGGCAAGAGACAGCTTTCACGCGGACGTTGGACAATATCTCGTTACTCGATAGGGTTGTTTTTTGCGACGGGGAACCCCGAAAAGCCATTTCGCGGCCGGAACACCCGGACAGAGAATCTTCCGCACCGCAAATCCGGCGAAACTTTTCCTACCCCGTCCCCCAGACCGAAAGAAAACCGTGGATACGTCCAAGAGGTGTCCAGCTCGGTGAAACTTTTCCCTTCCATCCACCCCGGATGGAAACTGATTCCTCGAGGCCGTAACGCCCACCGCGACCACGCGCGCGCACACACACACACACGCGTATATCGTCAGAACTTCCGATGGCTCGTTTCGGCCGGACCAGTTGGATTTTTGTTTTCGACGCGGCGACGGCCACCAACGAAAACACGAGTAAACTGGCCTGGCGACGGTGGATCGCCGGGAGCCCCGGCAAACTTTCCTTGACGTGTGGATTAAGTTCCCTGGACGTGGACGGACTTCTTATGGCTGGGGAATTTGGGGTGAATAATCTGGGATCGTTGCGGTGTCTGGCTGGTTTAATGGTCCGGAGATGTTATTGAAAGATAATGAGGAGAAATAGGGATGTTGTTCTGGACGGTAGATGTCGAATGAAGGTATTATTTTGGAAGGATTTGCTGGTGATTGATGTATTTATGAACTGTATTGTTCTGTGTGATTTTGCTAAAAATATAGTCTTCGTTGGTTTTTTTTAATAATTGGGAATAATTACTAATGTTGGATACGCGAGCCTGTATAATTCCGGCTAAAGTGTAATTTTTCAACATATCTTTTTAGAAATGTATAATACGAATGAATTGTTGATATACACGTATTGAGGATACATTGCTTTTTTTAGATTTGGTGATGTTATAAATTTTGCTTGCATAAAAAATATTCTGTTCCCCTGTTCCAACAGATAAGGCCTGACAAAAGTTATGACAAAGACATGGTGAAATTACAGTACGGCCAGGAACTTTTGGTAACCACTGTATAGTTTACAGGCTCGCTCATTGGAACTTTGGCAGTAGATACGATAGATGTTACACACCTGTGTATTATATTGATTTACGAGAACGGCTTGAAACAATGTAATCGTAGATGTCTGTTTACTAAGGCACGCAAGACTTCCACTTTCAAACTGTTTAAGTTTAATAATTAATAAACATAAGTTTATTCATTAATTTCCACTTTCGAACTCTTAAGTTTTTTTTTTTTTGCTTAACAAGGATAGATAAAATTGCAGGTCGTAAAAACTATTGAAATAGTACAAGTTTCAACTCACAAAGTAATTGTTAAATTTATCCAAGAAGTTTGTACACCTGGTACAATTACTAATACCATCGGATCCAAGTACAAAAAAAATCACCGATAAATCGACCATCGAATTGAAGACACTACTGTCAAATGATTAAAGAGAGTAGAATATCAGAGAATCCATCTAGACAGAAATCTGCATCCAGTAGCGGCGATACCGAATGCAGGTGCATCATCCGGAAGAAGAGCCGCGAATCCGATTTCCCTTCCGCGACAAGGTCAACCGCGTGGAGCGGAAGACAGCGATGCAGGTGAACCGATGGATATTTGACAGTTATCCGGCGTCGAAATGACACATAGGCAATCCTCCTATCCGGCATTACCGTCCCGCCCAGCCTCGAAACGACGAAGAAAAGACGTGGAACAAGAAGGGGAAGAAAGTTTCCGTCAATTCGAAAGAAGAGAGGCCATCGACTCCCGGAATCCGCTGTGGTTTTCCGCTCGAATCTGCTCGAGGGGTGGGTTCGATTCGAGGGATTTAAGCCAGCCGGCAATTCTTGAATACTCGAACAGTCGAATAAAAGGGGGGACCACCGTCCGTTGGTATTTCCGTGACTCGCTGTTCGACCAAGGATGTTCTGAAGTAGCCAACGCAGACGTTTCGGTATCGGCTGGGGATGAGGCCACTGCCACGAGTGCGAAGGAAAACGACCAGAGAGGATGCTCGAAATGTGTTTGGTCGGGATGAAAAGTTCCTCGAGAATGAATCGAAGTTGAGATTCTTTGTGTAGTGTGGTGAGAGCATCGATCGCAGCCATTTTGAGAGGATAGTTTCGCCCGAATGTGATTCCGGGTTGATTTTGAATTAGACGATGTTAACGACAAGTAACACGCCGATTAAAATTAACTGTGTTCGTGAGTTTAGTGACACGGGCCGGTGAGGATACAGTCGTTCTAATGAAGGATCCGATCGATATTATGGAACGATAATAGACCTCTGACGCAATATTATGCGCTTCCACGACGTCCGACAAGCTGGATCGATTTTGTTTCCATTTATAGCGTTCTCTCTATAGATAGTGACGTGTAACCGGTGATTCCGTACCCAGCATAAGAAAGTAACTGCGATTACAGTTGAAAAAAGAGTGGGCTGTACGACGTAATTTAAAGTACAGTGTAATAGGTGTAATCAATAAAATGGTAGACTAGTGTTCAATGAGCATGTAAAGAGCCATTAGATTTTCTTAAAGCAGTGGAAAATATTCCTAAACTGCAACTTCTTTCAAATCTAGTTAGGAAACAATATCGAGTCTCTAATTTTGTTTAACCTCGAATTAGAATTTTTCCAATTTCCAAAGCAATATCGAAGCAAGCTTATTTGCCCGACAGCGAGTCGTTCGCAAATGGGGGAGTCCACCATCGCCATAAGGGTTATTAAACGTGGACCACCACGTTTGGAATAAAGGGAACGGAATCACGACAGGACGGAATATTTATGAAAAATATTCAAAAGCGTGAAGCAGCAAAAATGCATAATTCCCCGGGGGTAAGAGGAACACTGCTGACGCGTCTTCCTTTCTCCGTCCACAGCCAACGCTGCAATGTACCGACGCGCGGACACACTGGACGTCCCGCCGAAATGTACATGCATTTCAATACATTAACGCTCCGTGATATGGGACATGGTTATCCAAAGGCCGGATCGCGCGTCTCGCATCCAACCCCCTCCCGTTTTTCATCAGCATTTTTCATTCTCGAATTTCTTTCCCCTCCTCTACTGACGTGCATCTCGCGGCGACGATGCATCCACCGATTTTTCCATCGTGACCGGGCTATGGGAGTATGGGAATACATTTACTTGATCGGAGACGTCTGGGTTCGAATTACTCGAACGAATGGTTTTGATTTAGATCGCAGAGGGTAATGTTTGATTCATCTGAAATGTAGGTTTTTGGACCTTGAATAGGAGGTTACTATGAGGGTGAAGATTTTGATGAATGAGACTGATATCAGGTAGATTGGTATGTATGTAGATTATGGTTACCTTGGAAGATTTTGTATTTTTTTAAATAAGTTGAACTGATGGGACAGGAGACACTGTGGAATAGATAGTTTATGATCCAGACTTTGTTGGAGGAAGGGTTTCCTACTTGAGTAAGCCTGGAACGTAATTGAATGTAGTAATTATGTGCATTTCGTGCAGGAGGTTAGCATATAAAATACAAAATGCTTATTGAGACAGTATTAGAGTTCCTTGTAAATATATCGCGTAATTATTTCTATACGACTGCCCCAGTTTTTCTCAACCGAACAGGTCGGTGTTATCAGTTTTTTTCCTCAGGAACAATTATTCCTCTGGTTCGTCAACTACAACCTGCAATTATGTTAATTTTACGATCAACTAGAACCCACAATTATGACCCACAAAATCTACAACGTGCAATTATATCAATTACGATCAACTCCAATCTGCAATTAGTGTAAACACCTAAACGTCACCTGCCACGAAGGTTTAAGGTCTCAAACTCCCTACTGTGAGCACAGCGACCCCGTCAGCGATCGTTTGCCACCTGACCTCTCTACAACGGCCGTATCTCGCTGGAATAAACGCATAATGAGCACTTGTTGCTTACGCAATTGACGCGAGATAATTTACCGGAAGCTCGATGTCCAGCATTGTTTCTCAGACAGGGCGCACGTTCGTTAACGAACGTTACCGGTTATTACGCGGGAGATAATAACAATTTATAACCGTGGACGACGGCTAGTTACCGTCTCGATGTCCGGCTGAAACGAAAGAAGTAAAAATGACAGGGGGAGGAGGCTGTGCAAGAGCAAAAGCACGAAGAAGTGGCCCATGAAATGAGATCGTGGGCGGCCAGGGGATGATACCTGGATTAATTGTTGCTCGCTGCGCATGTTCCCTATTAGTCTCGAAACGAAGAGGACGGACAGAAAAATAATGAGGGGAAAAGAACGTGAGATCGAGAGTCAGATATAAAACGGATGAATTGTATAATTACGACAGCGTGTATCGGGCAGGGTCGGTATTCAATGAATATCGAGGCATTAATTGGCAGAATGCATCGACAGCGGATTATTTCTGGCTGGATTAAAAATTACGCCCGGATTACGAAATACGATAGGACCCTTGTCCTATCCGCTAATGAATCGACGGCCCACATTTCAGAGTTACAGAGCGTTCAGTCGCGCGCGCGCGCGTGCCGGGAAAGCCTGTTATCCAATACCACGGTAAACCGGATTACCGCGCTTACATTGGCGCGTCGAGATACGCGAGCCTTTTGTCAGACGCGCACCAGCTGGACAAAGCGGATACAATTTTCATATTGTAGCGCGTTCGACTGCCTTGTTCCTATCTGCTGCCTCTTTGAAACACGATTTTTCGTGTACAGATAGTGGAGACTAATTTTAATATTCTGTAGAAGAAATTTGATGCAAGTCGAACATGGGTTTTATGTACTTGTATTAGATAGATTAAATATGCATTTTCGTGGAAATTATTTGGTGTGTCTTTTCAATATTCAGTAGAAAGAATTGATGCAGGTCGGATATTAGTTTTGTATGGTTATATTAGATGGATTAAATATGCAGTAGAAGAGGTACGTGAGAGCCAGGCACTGTCCGTGCATGTAGGTTGTATGACAAGAGATAGACGTTTAGTAGAAACAGACGGCAAGGGTCAGACCGTACACTATGTCCGGTACATTGTAAACGGGGTGTTAGACGTTCAGTTGAAATCGTTTACTCGTGTCAGACGTGGTTTTACATGTGCTTTTATATTAACCCTGTATATGCTATATACAGGGTGGCCAAACTATGGCTCACGAACCGCACACCGCTCTTTTAACCCTCACCGCGGTTCCCATATACTTATATAATATTTTTTTACAACCCTGATACGTACCACGTACACGACTGTAAAATGATATTTTTGAAAGTTTGCTGACTCTATTATACAGTGTGATATACACACAATATAAGCGTAACTCACAATTTAATACTGTTCCAATAGAGGATGCGGCTCTCAAGTATTTCTGATAGACGATATACTGCTCCCGTCCAAACAAAGTTTGGCTACTATTACTATATACTATTATCTAATTCAATAGAAATGTGTCATACAAAATTGAACACCTATGTGCATACATAAAAACAGAAAAGATCAAACGACAGAGGTTGAATACAGAAAGAATTTATAGCAGTAAATCCTGGTCTGACCACATACACTCTTATACTACTGAATCACAGATAATCCACATCAGGCTCTTCTTCAAACCACAAAACTAATTCTTTAAAGATATTTACGATAAACATTTCAACATATCCACAAGTAAATGATTAAAAACTTACTTGCTCACGATTTCATCGTCTTTAGTCCTCTTTTTCGCGATTCCCCCGTTGTCGTTCGTCTGTCTCACGATCATTCATACCGTGCCAAGAGACGCTGTTCATAAAAAAATTCGATACACCCGCGCGGCCAATCCGGTACGGCGAAAAATTCCATGCATTCTCAAACATCCCTTCAAAGCACGGTCGTGACGCTGCGCGTCTACCTTTCGCCTGGCGTTCCTCCGTCTGATACCGAAAGAAGGGCGTCTCGCCCGTAAAGCGTTCGTCCCGGCGCGGCTGAACGTCATAAACCCCACCGTTGACATCGCTAAAATCAGCAGTCGGACCCCGTCTCCTTTCTGCGAAATATCTGTCGTCGTTCACTTTTATACTTCGGACGCGACCGGCAACCCGATTTCGTATTTCTTTTATTGTCACCGTTCGGATCGAGGCGCATCGGTTCCTGTTGGGAGTCCGTCGTTAAAACGCTCGGATGTTTTACTGATAGATCGCGGGGCCCACGCTGGCAACGTTAACGTCCAGAGGGCGGAGTGACACGAACTCCTCCACCATTGACTGTGATCTGTATAAAAATGACGTGTATTTAGATTTAAAATATGAAATTAACCCTTCCTTACACTCAACTTTGAAATTGACCCTTCCTGTTTACTAAACGCTATGTAGTATAACATTAAATAATAATATCAATTTTTACAATAGGCAGTCTTGTATCATAAGATGTTTTTCACCCTACGTGACCTCCGTTATTTATACTACTTGCGTCACCTCCTGGTCTTTTATGTCCAGACCTGGTCTTATAGGTTTCCAAAAATCTGAACAAATTCAAGGATCCTCCCAGGGTCTCTATAACACGATCCAATATTTTCTAAAGTTAAATGTTAAAAGGTTCCTTTTAAAATATCACTTCCTTCATTTCGAGCGCAAAATTTCCTTGTGTCCTAAAAGACCCAAGGTTTCACGGAGAGTTAAGGATCTAACGTAGAAGTAAATTCGAAAAAATCGCTTGAAACTGTCGAAATCTCCAAACCACGTTCAAACACGACGAAACGTTCGTGTATCCAGTAATTCCGGAAAGCCCGTCGATTCGCAAGATCCTACGATTCCATGCTTTCACCGCTCGGAACTCTCTGCGACGCGATGTCCCTCGATGCCCAGAATGAAAAAAAAAAAAAAGAAAACAGCATACAGCCGGGAACGGTCCATCGACCCGTGTGCATCGCGTACGCCGCGGCGAGCAACAGCGGAGACCGAGCAAAAAAAGAGCTGGTTCCCTCGCGTAGCTTGGCGCGGGCCGGGGCCGACATTTTTGCCTTTTGGCCGTGTTCCCGGCGCGCTTTCACGATTATTGTTCCTCTCCCGACTGCTGCGCGGTTCCACCGACGACGACGGCCCTGTTATTATCGTCCTTACCTTCGTCCGGTCGTTTCCTTCCGCGAGTACCCACGTGCCAGGACGTTTGTGTGCGCTCCTCCACTCCCACTGCTGATCCGCCTCCAGGATGAAGCTTCACTTTTAATCTGACTGAAAAAAATCACCGTGTTCTCCTTCCCCCTTTTTTTACCTGTCCATCAACGACCTTTCATCCCTATGCTTCGTGCTTCTTCCTTTATCTTGTTCCTCCTCCATGCTAGTTTGGATTCGTTTCCAGACCCCCAAGCTTTTTGATTCTTTATCCACGGTTTTTCCAGCCCCTATTCCGCCCACCTTCCCCATACCACCGTGTTTGTTCGTTCCCTCGCCCATCTCTCTCCTTTGAGCGCCGCGAACGCCTTCATGAATATGCATAGCGGTGACCTCGTCTCGGTGAACGCTCGTACAGACCGCCTAGCTTCTGACGCGAGCAAGAACCGACGACCTGACACACTCGAGATAGCTCGTGACGTCGTCCCACCGCGTATACACCTACCCCCCGGGTGCAGACTATGCACACGGCCGACGATGGTCGATGCACACCATGCCCGGATTAGATTTGACCTTCGTGCATACGGACGGGGGGCTTCCGGCGGCGATGAACGTTCCAGAACTTTGATGGCGGCGAAGATTCGGTAACCTGTTTCGGAGGGATCTTGGAATACGGAAATGGTGATTCTGTTGGTTCTGAAGATGCGGATGGTAACGGGAAACTGGAAGTTTAATAAACGGTTAATTATCCGTCCGTATTAAGGTCCGTTATTAGAATATTGGAAGATGGTTTTTGGATATAGAAAGGACGAATTTGTTGATAATTTCTTAAGAAAATTGTTCAAAAATTGATGAATTTGTCTAGATTAATATCTGCCAAAGTTCATATCACCATCGTAATGCACGTTTCCTTTAAAACAGTCACATACCTCATAATCCTCTATGTCCATCGATCAGTAAAACACGCCTCAGTTAATCCAAAGCAAGCAGCGTCAGGCACAAAAACAAATTCCCGCCGCGTCTACAATAAATAAATACCTCCCGAACGTAGAAGATCAAAGGGCGAATGCGAACTTTATCTCCCATCGCTCTTCCCTTCGATGTGTTTGCATTCGGAAAACGCAGTCGGATTGATCCGGGGCGCAATAAAAATTGTAAATAAAGGGATCAGTGTACACGGCAACCGAACCGCCGTCGATTCGGCCGAACCGACACGTACACGCGTGTGCCGGAAGTGGGCTGGAGTATCGTATTTCCAGGGCAAACAGCCGCGCGTTCTCGACACGAAGACACAGCCGCTTAAATTCCGTTCGGTCTGAATAATCCCGGCTGGTCTCGTAATAACGCGCGACATGGATCGAGGATCAACGAACAAAATCGCCATGGCGTTTGCGCCGGCTGGGATCGTTGGGAAAAAAATGATCTCGGGAGATACTGGAACGATCAGCGAATGTTCATTCGATGGCGGAAACTTGCGAGCGTGTATCGAAAGGATGGAGGCGACCACAGCTGAGCCTATATCGGTTTTCGGTGACCCGATTGCGAAGGTATTGTTCCGGTCCCATTTTTGTCCTAGCATTTTTTCTTTCCACCCATTTCTCTCGGTCCGCTCTTTAAAAGAAATGTTTACCGTACTGTTGGATATTCTGGATTCTGTTTTACATCAATTTTTTTTACCTTTTTTTAGGGAAAAAGATTCTAATGATATACAGGGTGAACGTATTAATTATGAGGTTGAAGGGAGATGCGCTTATTGCGGACTGGAAGACGTGTCTGATTTGTGGCTGACTGAATCTACTACTAGGTTGTGAAATTCGTTTGTAATTCACAGCATCTGAACGTATGGCTGCTTATATTTTATTATCTCGTACTAACGATAATTTCGAGTAAAGATTCCTTGAATTGACGTAAAAGTTATGAATGTTGAGATGAAATTTAATTATTCCTGGATGTAACATTCTTTCGAATCAAGGTAGCGATTCTTCGTTCGATACTTTTTCATGAATTGCTGTATTTTCGCCTATTCAGCCCATATATTAATACATCCTTAGAGTTTACTTAATTCTTGCAATGTTAGGCTATAGCCAACAACAGAGAGTTTTTCTCTCGCGTCTTAGATTCATTACAATGAAGAACAAGTCTTTCCGAAAATCGAATATCCATTTTGATAGGTCTCGTCTTCTCACGAGTACCGGAGGAGTCTCGAGTCGGAATGGATAAAAAGCCGTACGTTTTCTGCGTGCTGGGGTTCCATCGATAGCGAAGTAACGGCTTGTGGAGTATTGTGACGGCTCGCCATTATTCTTCCCCGTATAACGGCCGGTGTTTTGCCCGATCCATTTTATACGGCACATTTTTCAAATATGCGGGCAAGTGGAAACCCGAGGAGTTACGAATAGATAAGTCAACCGAGCGACTTGAAAAATCGTTCGTGGAACGATTGCGAGTGGAATCGGTGATTTTTTTTCTTTGAACGCTCGTTACACGGCATCGGCGAATGGTGAATCGCGGACCTGTCCTCCGTGAACTCTCGGATATCCGCGATTTAATGACCTTGAGCATTAGGTGAAAAGTCTATCGGGATAATGCGCTTTCTAATACAGGTTTTCCCCGTAAACAACATTACGATATCGGTCATTCGATGATATGTTACCGTTTTTGTTAAATACACTTTCGAAGAAATATTATAGATTGACTCTCGTTGAGTCAGGTTCTTCTTGAAGGAAGTATTCCTGTGAATGTTAATTGCAAAATTGGATACAGTCATGAGATATGAAACTAAAAGTAATGAAATTATTAATATTGCTGGTCCTGTGCTCCATGAACTATTCATTACCACAAATTTCCATTCACTTGAATAGTCACGACGCTATAAAACCCCAACGTCGGTGTACTGATACTATAAAGACTACTAGACCCCATTAAAAAACAAGCCCCACGAATGTCCTTCAGTGACCTAGAAAAGGAATATTTTATAAAGCAATGGTGGCAAGGCACTTTAGAGAAGACAAACCAAAGATCTCTTTGAAGGGGCACGTCAAATCATTTCCCATTGTTCAAGCAAACTCCGTCAAAGCAATCCCTTCTTTCTATTTGTATGTTACATTTGAACTTTCTGTTTCACGGTCCGTGCCAACACACCGAACAGCTACACTGTTTATAAAGTAAAAACATCCTCGGTCCTCTCTAAAAGGAGAGGTCGCAAACAGAGAAGCATCTCGTTGACGTTTCCAGTCCCAGGTTCTCGGTTATTTTTCGAAGGGCTGGGGGTGGAAAGTTTGCCGGGGTTGTTTGAACAGCGGAGTAAGTGTGCCCGTTCGGGCCGAAGATGCTCGGGGAAAAATTGCAAATACGACTGGCAGAAACGTCGGACGATAAATAGAGGCCGAACAGAGCCGCGGTACACGGCTGCCCTCCCTGGGGGATGCCCCATCCCCTTCCGCCCTCGCCTACCCTTCCATCCGCGTACTGGTGGCGACACTTCGTTTTATTTCTATTTTCTAGCCGGTACTCGTTTAATTTTATTTCCCCTCAATCGCGTCGTTGCAACGTTTTAACGTTTTTAAATTGCACCCACCCCCCAACGTTCATTGTCCCCTCGCCACCCTCCGCCACCCCCTTCGGTACCTCCCTGGCGCAATAGATCCGCTAGATCACCCGAATTTCAAGGGAATTCACCGGATAAATTGAAACTTCTTCTGGATTAATTTATTCTTCTTTATATATTAATAAATATACCGATAATATAGAGGATGAGTTGGTAAATGTAACAACGATCATCACAGATGATTCTTCATGAAAAAATAAATAGAAAATGTGCAACGAATTTTTCTGTACGAAACTTCATTCTTGAGAATTACGAGAAGTAGTAGGTGCCTAGTAGATTAAGCCTGTAGTGATCAGACACGTTGGGTAAGTCATCTCTAGCGTATCCACGTCACAAGTTTTAGGTTTGGATCTTTTTCAGAATAAAGACCTTAATTCATTATTTAGTTCTCTTTCCACCGGGAACTTTGTGTAATTTAATTACGTTAAAACTTGAAGAGTTTAGGTCGAATTCTTAGACCCTTCATATTCGAATGCACTCGGAGAACGTTCTAGCTTCTCCATCACAAGTTTTCCCATATTTACAAACTTTGTACAATCCATTCGAGTTGCTTCCTTTTTGGGGCAGACGATGGTACAGCAAACAGAAATTCTACAGGCTAAAATTCCCTTGTTTTTTCAGGGACACAGTTCGACAAACACTCAATAACGGTCGTGATAAATAATTACTCTGTAGTTGCGTGGTCGGCTAATTACGCGATGGCAATCAGCGAGGAATGCATTCAACCCCCATAGATCTTTTAACCACCCTATCCGCACGAACGGAGAAAAAGTTGAGCGTGTACACGCACTCTCTGTTCCGTGTAAATTTTTCGTTTGGAACTTTCATCATCCGGCACCGATGCGAAATACGATACCGGGTCGAGCGAACTGTTCCCCGAAACGGTGTTTTTTTCAAACCGACTATGTTTCAAAATGTTTTTTTGTTCTCTCACGTCTCGGTCGATAGAACATTTCGAGGTCTCGAATAATCGCAGCGTATAATGGATCGAGTTTCGAGACCAAATTAAAAAACACACACCTTGTAACCAAATATTCAGCTTCTGTTTCCGTTCGAACGGGGTCCAATGAATCAAAACCCTGTCAATTGTACCGTAAAAAGTGCTCTGTCAATTTCGCCGGCGTTATCGTCGACAATGTTCCAAACACGTTCATCGAATCTATTATTCGATCGCATATTACAAACCCTAATCGTCGACGTTTCGATATCTCGAAAGTTGACTGGTGACTTCGAATGCTTATATTCCACCTGATTTGAAATTTCCGCAGATAGTTATCTGGTCTAGGTAATTTCAATGGACTTTAATCCTCATTATAACCTAATTACTAAGTTATCAAAAAGTTGTGAGTATTCTTAAAAATGTATCGTAAAAACAAAGTATACCCTTCGTTAAAATTGTGTATCGTAGACATCGTAGATATCACTCTATTTTAACGAAGAGTATCCTTTTTCGGATAAATTTGTAAGAATCCTCAGAAAATTCCACCGATAGGATGAATTCAACTCAACGTGTGATTCATCCGACAAAATTTAACGATAGAAAAGCTCGAAGTTCGGAAGTATCCGCCGGTTATAAAACCAGAAGGATGAAAATTAGATGCACAGTATCCCAACAGAAGCACCGAACCAGAGACACGAGTATCTCACCGAAAGGTTCGTGGAAGATCAATAGGGGTGCACTTTTAATTCAACAAAATCCCGTACGATCGGCGAACTGCTTCGATTCGGGATCTATCGCGGGGGCCAATGGGAGAGGGAACGAAGGAAACAGAGGAACTAAACTCGCGTACCCGTTAGAGCGAACGCCTGTGCTGCATTTTACGGCCGCTCTTTATGTCGGCGGGGATATTTTATTGCGCCCTTCGACCTCCTCGTCTCCGTCGCTTTCGTTTCCCTTTTCCCTCCCGTTCACCCGGCGTCACTCTTGATTGGACGCACGTTCGCCAGCCGACCACGTCTTCCCTCTAATCGTATTATGGTAATCCCCTGCTATCGCGTCGTGAATCTTCCGGCTAAACGCCGACGATTCTCTGTACGGCAATGTTTTTTTTAATTCCATCCCACTTAGATGTTTCTCTGTCTCCCCTAGCCACGGAAAATACAAATGATGTCATCACTCATGCCGTTTGTTATTCCCTTGGCACCTGGAACATCAATGCACACCGCTAGGATTTTTCGAAATCTGTCGGTGATAATTAATGTCACGCTGGAGAGGGAATTTCTTGGGGATTGCCCTGGGGCAAAAGCTTGGAAAGGACAGCTTTCGAGCTCGTTGGACGCGCGAGCTTTGATAGAGTGGGTTAGTTCGAGGTTTCTTGAACGTTCGAGCTGATGGTTTCGAGGAGACTTGTAAATGATCTAAAGTACATGGTGTGACATCGGTGACGGTGTATCAGACTGTACCGTACTACTTTTTGTCTTTTCTTCAAGTAGATACAGCAAGTTATAGACAGACATCGGGCGGTCATACTTTAACCCTCAGCGATCCCTCATTTTCCTAACTTAGTTTGTCCCTCGGTGTGAAATAGACAATAGTGGTAAAAAAATGATATAATGATAAGAGAAATAAATTTGCAAACTCTTTAAACTAAAAGTCACGTGGCCTCAGCTGAATTTATTCAGGCGAAAAATGTATGAAATTTACACAATGGACGGATGAGGCTTGATTTTTATTTAGACTGCAAGTTTGATTAATAGAACTTCTGAATTATTGAATTCTTTGTCTTGTCTTCTTGATCGTCAACATCCACTTGTTGAGGAGTCTACTAGAAATATTTATAATAAATTTCAGAATTCTCGTTTATTTTCCAGTAGATTGAGACATAAACCAATGTGTCTGACTATTGTTAATTTCTTCTACTTCTACAGTATTATTTTTGCTCATGATAAATTATTACGAGATCATACCTAGAAGATTATGGGTAATATAGGTATTCTCCTCGACGCATCAGTGGTTTTATCAGAGTGTCTGCTCATGCAGAAAGAAGCTTCCAGTTCAGCACGATGATCGACGAATCGTCGTTATCGATTCGACCGTAGCGCCGACGCTCGCTGAAACGTCCGATTTTTTGCTTGTGACAACCGCACGCCGTTCGATCGATAAATGATAATAACACGAGCTCTCCCTGTCGGTGCCGCAATGAAATGCAATTTCTCGCTGACGTTATCGTCGTAAATTTATCCTGACACCTGTTTAACCCAGATTTCAAATCTCCCGGCTGCGTTGCGAGATCTCCGGCTACGCACGGCTCCCAGATTTTCCGATCTTCCGTGGAAACGCGCTCAATAATCCAGACTCGCGCAGGTAACGAAATCGTAGATCCTTGGCTGTTCGTTCGGAATAACGAGGATCGAGACAGAATTTGAATGTCTGACGGGTTCATTTAAATTTTAGAGGTTTCAGGGGGATAAGCAACTGAATAGACGTTCGTTTCGAATAATTTGTAACATGTCAAGTTACGATACTGGTTTACCAAGAAGCTATTTCGATTGAGGGCACTAATATCAAGTGGAATTTCAGTGAAAAGACTACAGAAATTGGTCATGAATTAATCTTGACAGATATTAAAGAGTTAACGATATAAACTATCATTGCAACATTCCACTTGAAATAAATTCTACATTACCACTCATAATTAACAGGTTACGTGGTCTGTACGAAGAAAATTGCAACGATTCGTAAAACTTACATACTTTTACATAGTATAAATATTGTCAATCGAGATTTCATATCCCTTAAACATTATTTCAGACTGTCAGCAATTTCGTAATACCTCATAACATTTCATACGCAAAAAAAAAAAAATGCTTATTGTTCCACGTAACATACTAGATCATCAGCCACGATATATCCACTCGAGGTCATCAAAACCTCCCGACACATTCAGATCTCCAAATTCACGTGTAATCCCCCTTTAGTCGCACGAAAGTCTTCAGGACTACGTCGAGTCTAATCTAACCATTTCTGCCAGTTACTATCAACCCCACGGGATCAAATCGCTCCAGACTCACGAATAGGTACGCGTTGAATCCGACCCGACGTTATTCCACAGGTCCGGCCGAGCGAGAAATCGCGAGATTCTTGTCGGCGCACAGTCCGGAAGCTCGTTACGCGCATGGCTTGCGATCTTCGCGTAAAAACGGAGGGCTGGTTCGGTCGAGGGGGCGCGTACCGTTGCGCTTTAAGGGTAGCAGCCTGAGCGACGTGGGGCGGCGGGGGTTTCGTGGAAAGAAGTGGCGGGTAAGTGAAGCTTGTCGCTGGTTCCACGGTCGGGGGAGGGTCGAAGACGAAGAAAGCCACACGGGGTGTTCACCCCCTATCCCTCCGTGATGCGTTTAGGAGCACCGAGGGAAGAGACTGTAAGCTTACGAAGACGAGAAGGGTTTCCAACGGAGTAGAGGCACGCATGCCGCGCGACTGACATGTTTCGTCCACCCACCCCCTTCACTGCACCCAGTTTCTTTCCTTTTTGTCCTCGTCACGCCGGGAGATAAACGTTTCGTTAATTGCTCCACTATTTACGGCAGCGCCTCTCTTCGTCGAGTCTTCATTACGTCGCGCACCGGTCTCGTTAATTAATTCCCGGGTGAACGAACCCAACCACCACCCCCCTGCGTTTTCCTCGTTAATGTACTCTCTCACTCTCTCTCTCTCTCTCTCTCTCTTCCCGCAGCCTCTCGCTAGACTACGTAGCCGCTAATTCTGTTTCGAGAATTTCACCTTGGGTAATTATTGGAGAACGATCGGCTGCCGCTGCCAACGCACGGGGAACCAGGGGGCGAGGCGATAATGAGCCTCAGCGCGCGAGAGGATCGTCGAGGGATCGTTTGCGAATATTGTTCAACTTTTCGACGATCCTCGGTCGATCGAGCGACGATTTGGAACCGGGCCAGAAACGGTTTCTGGATGGGTCGTATCGAAGTTCACCCCCCCCACCCCCCTTTTCGTCGATGATTGAACGACTTAGTTGACAGATTTAGGTCCTGGATTAGTCCTTTCTCTCCGGGTGGTTTGAAGAAAATTTTAAATATATTGTTGCGGCGCCACGAAAAGTCATTCTGCATTCCTGTGAAAATTTGTCTTGTACTGAAAGGGTGAAACGGTCTTTATGATCTAACGAGGTTAGATTAAAGTGGTCGTTGAGAGAAGATTATTTGAACAGTTTTAAATTCTTGCAGATTTCATTCGCCAGATTCACACTAGCGGTCAAAGGCACTCTCAGATCACGATGAGTCTGAACTTACCTATATTTATACCCATCAAAGACTCTAATTTCTATGTGCCAAATATTTATAAATATAATTATCATTTAAAATTCAACAATAATAGTTATAAAATCTCTTAAGCATTTACCCTACATATAACCTTGAAAAAAAAAACAAAGATTGTTTTAACGATGTTTAAAGTCACATTGTCAAACGAGACAAGATTCTCTCTCCAAGCCATCGCGGTTAGCTCCGAAGCCTCGAGCATTCCGCGACTGCGGGGCAATCCTCGTCGCGTATTTCGCTGTTCGCTGCTTTCACGTTTTATTACGTTCCCCCACCTCCTGCTAGCCGCTGCGACGTCAGTGTCTGGTGAACTTTTCTTCTTCTTCTTTTTTTTCTTCTTCGCCTCTTTCGCGAGACGTACCCGCCAGGAAGGAAATTAACTCGGATAAAATTGTACGCGAAATCCCGGCGAACGTATCCCGAGGTCCGCGTCAACTCCTGAGCAAAATAACCAGCGGCAGTGGAGGGGAAAAATGTGTCTTGGCGTGCTTACACGCCGCTTCGAGGGTAATTTGACTTGAATCATCAAGGAGAGTTTCTTAGCACCGACGCGAGGAGCACGTCTACTCTCCGTCCTCGTGAAACCGGCTCCCCAGCCTCATTACGCGTCTTCTTCTACCATTTCCATGACTGGGTTTCGTCGAGGGTCGAAAATTCCTATTAGTGGGGCGACCTCCTCTGCTCCCTGAACATCGTGGAAATTAAAAAAGAGAGGAGCCAACCGAGTTCTCGCGCCCTTCTATCCGACGAATTTATTCGCTGTTCCTCCTAGCTGGAAAATAATGATAAACCTCGAACAATTTGGTACCAACATACGGAGATATTCGCGTTAACGTGTCTTGTCTCGAGAACCAGGTAGTGCCTGGGTCCAATTTGGAACCGAGTTTTCAGAAGCTCCATCTAACTCATCGGGTTACTAATTTTATCTCTGTCAGGAGTTATTCGTATTAAATCAAATACTATGGAAGATCTTCCTTGATGATTGCTATGGAAGATACGTTTGAATAAAAAGGTATCATTGGGGTACAAACGGACCCAGGCACCGCTGTTTGTACGTGGATTAAAAACGTAGGGGGAAGGAGGCATACACCGTAGTCAAATAATAAATTAGACCGGTAACTACCGTCGTGAAGAGAAAAAAAACGAGGAAATTAACACGCGAAAACGTACGAGAGCGTTCCTCCTTCGCCGGGAGCGTCTTTAACGCGCATTACTTCTCGTAAGTTACAGCGCGATAAATTCCGTCGCAGGGTGCGCCGCCTGGGTAGAGAAAAAATTTTTGCCAAGCGTTTCGGGGAGAATTACCAGGGGTTCTAAATCATGCTCCGAAGCGAACCGCGAAGGAACTTTACGAGCGGAACCACGGACGTGCGGCGCAATCGTCCAGGGGGTACACGCGTCACGGGCAACGTGTTTCGAAACAATTTCAGTGGTACTCGAACTGATGGCCGTCATTCTTTATTCTTGTCTTCTCTCTGTACTAGAAAACTGGTTACTTGGACCTTCCTACCAACAATGTACATTAAATAGTACATATATATATATATTCATAAATAAAATGTTAAAAAAATAGATATTATATATTTTCGATGCAATATTTAAACTGGGCTTTGTCATTTAATTTCATGTATGACACTTGGAAAAATGAACGTTACTACGCCCTCTTGTTTTCCTGTACAGGGTGGACCAGCTAAATGGGATTATCTAAAATAATTCTTTCTTAGGAATCTTCAGGGAATTTTAATTATCTCTGGACACAAATATCTTGAGATTAAATGTAATAATTTTTGTTCACACTCTATGAGGATATCGAAAATAAATGTACGGTTCCAATGAAAAAAACACCGATGACTTGGTTGAAAAAGCAATTCTTTCCACCGTTAGATATGCCCCTGGAAATATAGTAACTTTGTCATGACAAATTTGTTCATACACCTCAACAAATAAGATAGATACTTAGGTGATCTGATTTAGCTGATCCTCCCTATATTTCCTCCTTGCAAATCCATAGGTCAACTTCCTACAATAAGAAACCCAGAAAACTACCCCAAACTTTCCAGTCGTGTCTAGAACTACCAACGAACTCGCGAACGAACGAGAGCAAAGTACCATTCGATCGACCCTCGTGTCACGATCGAAACATTCCACAGCCGAATATTATATTTTCTTACACGATCAAAAATGTATAGACTGAATCAGGAGTAATCGTGGCAGAGAACCCCTAGAACACAGAGAGCCTCGTTTATTAATTCTCCGACGTGACCAGGGGAGGGAGCGAAATTAATTTCACGAGCGAAGAGGTCCAAGGCATCGATCAAACTCCGCCGTTCAAAAACATGGCGGATCCTTTTCCGAACGCGCTCGCCGGCGATAGATTTCTCTAATTAATTTAACTTTTACAGTCTTCCAAGGGGAGTGGGGGGGTGGTACAGGGACTGTGCAGGATAAAAGGAGGCGGAGCGCGCGAACGGAACTTCGCCTCTCGATTTACGATGCTGTGTTCGCGGCCGTGGAGGGTGGATCGCGGCCAACTCGAGGGCATTTCTTCTTCCCCACCCCCGTTGGATCTCTTTTGACCCTCCTCGAACCAGGGGGGAGGTCGAACGACGGTGGGGTAGATCGAACAGAAGTTCCGGCAACTTTTCGGCGCATTGTTGTGGCGGCGGCGACGTCGAACTTGGCAGCAACCCCCGAAACAAGCTATGGTAGCAGGGGGCGCGAACCGTGGCTGCGGGACAACGAGGGCGAAGAAAACGACGCGTGCTTGGAGGGTGCTCGAAGCGGCCGGCGCCGATATACAATATGCGTGAAGGCGCCGGTGCATCCCCGTCGAACCAAAGGAGGGGAAAATTGCCGGTAACTTTCGCGAACTCTCGGGAAACAAAAGACTGTGAAGACGCTGCGGCGGGCCGAAGGTGCGGCCACTCGTGGTATCCGGCGGCGATAAAGTACGGGGTGATTTATTTCCGACTCGTGTTTGTTACTTTCAGGGCTTTCTTCTTTGATGCAGGGTGGGTATTGTTTACCGTTGCAAATTTTATATTCGATAAGTTCGGGGTGACAGATTGTATGTTAGGGCACCTAGGGGATTGTGACATTCGAGTAGACACGTAACGATACACGTAAAGACAGATGGTAGTTACATATTGCAGTAAGATTCAATTTAGTTAAACATAGTTTTAATATCACCGGTGTTGTATTTGGTACGACTACTTTAACACTAGAACCACCAAACCCGTCAAAATAATGGATTGCAAATTGCGATTAATGATATTGCAATAGTGCTTTCGTCCGAATTTATGTTGATTATTAATTTACTATACATTTTATATTATACTACATTAAGCTAGATTGTATTATATATAGGATTGCTATATTATGTATACAATTTAATGCAGTATACATTCAACGCTAATGAGTTTTAGTGTTAAGTGTTAATTTACTATCTATTTTTGACCGAGCTCAGTGATAAGGAAAAGTTTGGGCAGAACACTAACGCATGGGTAAAACTGCATGGTTAATAAGTTCGTATGATTTTTTTGGGGGGAAAGTATAGTAAAAAGAAATTTGTTTTTGACCATTTCAGCTGTCAAATTTCGATTCCTGACCAATGTGGCCATGTCCCGTATAAATTATCTCAATACCAATTATCCTTGGATCTGAGCTGTCGATTTCAATTCAGACACTTCTCGAAACGCTTTCTAATATCGTGAAAGCAAACGCCTATGGCTAAAAGACCTTTTGATATTCACCGCGTCGAGGAGAATGCACATTTTGCGTTAAAAACCATGTCGACACGCTCGAAAACATTTATTAACACCGCCATACGATAACATCGACGGAATTATCGATGCACTCTGTCGTCGTAGAAGCCTCCCCTCCATTCCGGAATTTTTGAACGTCTTTGACGGTCCATTATCGTGTCACGACAGCCACGAGCGAGCGTTTACTCGATCGCTCGCCGGAAATTCCAACGACCCAGAATCCAGTTGGGTCGGCGTGACCCACATGAACAGGAGGAGAAAAGGGTTACCTCGAGAGGAATGTGTGAGTGATCACCGCGCTAGTACTACTATATATGTATACATATATATTGAAGGCGAGTCTACCCTGATTTCCACACAGGTCTGCCGGGATTGCCCTATCCACTTTTACGACGCCCCCGGTGGAATGTCGATTTTCATTTAGACATTCCTTATTTCCACGCGACGGGAAATTTAATTCCGTTTACGTGTCGCGAATATCGATATATACGTATACCGTGGACGCGTCCACCGATAGGAATACCGGATACGCGTGTCCCCGTTTTCTGTTATTCCCATGTGAATCACGCCGTAAAAGAAAAAAAAGAAAAAATACACGAACATTTCGATAAAAATGAAATGACTCCTGTTCCCCGCGTATCTTGCGTGCCGCACGAATAAAATTTGTATCCGACGCGGTGCCACTGTTTCAGCAGGTTACCTTTTTTTTTTTTTACGGCTGTCTTAAACCGTCTTATTGACTTCTTCGCGTCACACGAACGCGGCATTCAGAAGTGAAACTTCGAAGCCGTGGCATGGAATCAAGTTTACGTTCTGTTGTTTCGTGTCGCTCGCGGGTTGTTGGAGGAAAGGAATCGGGGCGTTTCATTTGAAACGGAAGAACAGGTGCATTATACTTATAAAGAAAGTACATGCTCGGTCTATGCAGGCACGCATGAGGAACATTTGTGGCTGAAGCAACTGCTTAACTTTTCCTGTGTTGCACCACTCATTTTAAAAGTGCGTCAAATTCTATCGCCGGTTAGTATCTAACTTTGGCAATAAGAATCCGTGGTATCACTGGAACGAGGAAGATCTCAACGTTTTCAGTTGAGAAATTCAAGCATTCCCTCCAGGAATAAATAAAAATAAAATAATAGGTCGGTTTGATACCGACAATAAATCATCGAAATAACGATTTCATGGTCTTTAAAGACTTAATGCCCTTCAACTACGCAATAGATCCGATAATTCGTCTTATTACCCCAGAAATATTAATATCACAAACCTCCTAGTTAATCTAAGGAAGAGTATCTCCAGCCCCCAACTGAGTTAAACTTGTGATCGCCCAGAATCATCAGGCATACTCGCGATACGAAGATCGTCGAGGGACCAAGAGGCGTGTAATTTTTAATAAATTTCGCGGGTTAGAGGGGTTGGAGGAAGGGGGCTGTCTCATCTAAGAAATACCGGACGGTATTACGCGTCAGCATGTCTGCGAGCTATCGGCGGCCATTATCGTTAACACGGTGCCGCGCGCTCGTTTTCCCGTCGACGGCAGATTCGATTACTCGTGGGAAATACCGACGACCCAGAAATCGTATCGGCTGGGTCGCGTGGCCTCGATGCGCCCTCGAAGAGGGTACGATGGGAAACAGGATACCCTGGAATTCGGTGAATGATCACCAGAAAGAATGTATAGACGGGGTGAGAGCGCGAGTTCGCTCTCTGGTTACCGTGATTTCCCACGTGTCGCCGTAAAGGGTCCGTCGGTTTTCCGCTCGCTTCTTCGCGCCGAGTCGTCACGGATACGCAGAAATGGGAAAAGGGACCGGCGATGGGAGATCGAAGAGGTAGATCGACTGGGTGGAAATCATCGGGATTTTCTTGCCTCGATACTCAGCCCTTGCATTGCGCAAGATGGCCTCCGAACATCTATTTTGCGACCAGGCTTGTTATAAACATTTTTTATAATTGCGCAACTTGTACATGATTGTTCACCTGACACTAATTTATTAGTCCCACCATTTTTATTAGTCCCACCATATGTTCTTAGAAACAACTGATAGTTTTTATCGACACTAAATCACTGTATAAGTTACAATATTTGCATATTGTAAATGCACGAATATTTACAATTTACGATTATACTTCTACTGGGTCATTTTCTGCGACAAAATCCGAAAGCCCGTCTGGCTATGATCCGCTTGCATATAACCGCGAGTCGGCCAAGGGACGAAGAGGTGAATCAGGGAAGGGTGGAAGGGCGGAGGTGGTGAGTTACGCTTTCACGGAGAGAGGGTATGGGAAGCTACAACATAATTCAAAATCTCATTAGACCTCCGCCATGAAGTAGAATTTTTTGCCCATTACAGCCGGGCGCCACGGTGCACGTAAGAAGGACCGTTGGTTCCGTCTGAAAAAGGGTTGCTTCCGCCCTCTCCGCCGATGCATCCTTCCTGTCCCGGACGAGGTAAATCAGGCCGCTGTATCGGGACACTTTCTTCCGGCCGCTCGTGTTCTACAACCCTCGCGATCCTCGTGCTCGCTCGTGTGTATGGGCGAAATTATATGAGGGCCCCGGAAGTGAAATATGGTGGCTTTCGGATGATTACCGGTGGAACAAAAAGGGAATCGGGCATAATGAGTGTCTGACGCTGTGGAGGGCCGCGTGCATTAGGGTGGATTACATTAAAACTACTGGTTGCACGAGTGCGCCTGAAAGGCGTAAAAATTGGTTAAACTCGAATTTGTTCAATAGAAGCTCGCCGACCCGTTAGTAAAATCATCGTCGTTATGTAATATACACTGCGTGGTATAACTATAAAATCACCCTAAAATCTTCAAATCCTTATGTATCGCGACTAAAATAAAAACGAATTACTTTTTTCTAGGGATTATAATCTATGCTTTTCTGGATAAATATTATTTCGCAATATGATCTCAGACACGAGGTTCGTTTTTATTCTAACCACAATACATAAGAATTGAAATTTCAAGGTGGTTTTATAGTTTCACCACGCAACGGTATTACCGCTGATTTTCGGAGCACCTTGGAATTAATCCAAACTAACGGGTACTGTTTAAACCCACCGACGAAATCCAATCGTAGGCATCAAGGCACACCCACCCAGGAAGCGCCTAATACCACGTCGAAGTATACCATGACACAGGCATCCAATATAGAGGGGACGTATCGCAGAGACACCGAAACGCCATTTGTGAGCCAGGCGTCGGTCGGGCCGCCCGGCTCTCTCGTTTAAAATTTACACGTGTGGGTGAACGATCTTCGAGCCCCCGCCCCGGTGGAAATTCATTGCATCGATATTCGCGGTTTTGCATTCGGAACCAGCCGGCGATTTGGCCAAGGAACAGCGGCGGGAAGCGGTTTAAAGTCCACTCCTAGCCACGGTGGTAAAAGAGAAGAGTAACAGGAGAGGGTGAGATCGGAGGCGCAACGATTTTCGAAAATTATTTGCGGCGAAGACGGCCAACATCGGAGCGGGGGCCAAAAATTGCGCTACGTGTAAAACGAGGAGGATGTTAGACGTGCAAGCGTAGGAGCATCTGTTATCGTATGCATGACCCTCGAACCGCAAGACATAACGTCGTCGCTTCGCCACCAACCCCCTCTCCCTATTCGTGTCCCTTTTGGTTGCGCGTGGTTTCGGGCCGGGCGCTACGGGGGTAAGCAACTTTATTCGACCTTAAATTCTCAGCCCACTTGGCTCTGGCTTGTATATAGCGGCGCGGCGTGCCAACTGCGGAGAAATTTCCCGTCCGCCAGCCGCGACAATGTGCACAGAAATGCGGATACGCCCGATGCTACCACCCCCTTCTAATCGTCCCGGCTGCTAGCTCGGTCCACGCCCGAGATTTCCTTGATATTTCGCCGTCGTGCCACGTTATCGCCAACCCCCACCTCTTGATACAGACATCGAATCGTCCGGGGTGCTCGCGCTAATTTTCTCCTCCCAATGAGACGCAGGTGCATACACTCTGTTGTTTGGAGGATCTTGCTTGTTGTGGCTAGACTGGATTGGGACTCCAGGTCTGATTGGTGGATACTGGGGTTTGGGTTACTTTAGTTTATTCGTATTTGAATATTGTTAGATTGCATCTTTTGTCCCTTAACACGTTCAAGGTGGAGGAAATGTTACAGTTGCAACCTTAGTGATGTAAATTTTTTTTTAATTTAGTTTTACTTTAAAGTTTGCAAGTTTAATATTTAATATGTAAAGGAAGTAAAAGGCCACTCGACATACGTATCGACTGAGTCACTCAAAAGCACCTTCTGTTCGATACATTAATATAATTATCAACTTTGTTACATCGAATACCCTTTAAATTTCTACTGGCTATAAAGTTAACGTTTCCTGCAAATCCGAGGGATGGTTAAGTTAAATTTTGTAATTTCTCAATCTTCAACATTTCCCTTCTATAAACTAGCTTATATACAAAAACTTCTTCAAAGAATTGACTGTCACGTGTGATAAGTAGAACGAGTCGTTCATGGTCAGACACGTGAAATAAGACTCCTCGTAAAAACTCCAAATAAATCGGGTTCTTCGTTCCAACAGACGCGGAGTGGTACACGGCTGTTCTCTTCCAGACGATTTCTGGAAATTTTCACGATACTTTCACCGGTCCTCGTCGACACCCTCCGGTTCTCGAGTTTCGCCGAGCCTCTCGTGCTGATTCGAGCCGGTTGGTTCGATCCGCGCGCGTATTGTGCTCGCTCGCGTAGCCTCGCCGCGACGCGGATTTTTTTTTTTTATAACTCTTGTTAGCGCGAGTGGTGCTCGGTGCCCGAAAGCAAGTGCTTTCGAGCCTCTCGACCGGTAGCGTCCGCGTCATCGACCCCGCAAAGGAGGAAGTAACAGGTCGGAAGCCGTGGCACTCTCCCCCCGGCTGCTTTTTGCGAATCCGCTTGCCACCGCGGTCTACGTCGGCGCTCGTTTAAGAAATCATCCCCCTCTAGTCGCGTTGAATTATTACTCTCAGACCGTCTGTGCTGCTCGAAAGTACGCGACGATGTATCCTCAAAGGGATTCAGGCAGATTTGTCTACCCCGTCCAGAGAGGTTGAAACTCCGATGTCGAGGAATATTTTTCGACGCAACATATCTACGGTAACCGTTGATACGTCATGTCATGTTGATTTTTACATATGATTTTTTAACAGAATCCATTTCAGTCCGCGTAATTGTTTTTGCGGTTACACTCTGGGATTGAAAGTTGTAATGTTTCGTTGGGATTGAAAATTATTGTAAATTGAGATGAATGACCCTCTACCAACGAACGATCCATTAATTAAATACTAACTAACCCACTGACGATCGTAAGTAAATAATAATTTCACTTCATTCGGTTACAATATCTCGTTATAACACTGAGGAATAATGTATTTATAGCTGTTTTATTAGATCATGACGATGTACCCAGTCGTCAAATGGGTTTAGAAGAATTTTACTGGCCAGAAGGTTAACAAAATTGAAAGCTTCGACAATTCGAAAAGTATTAACCTCGGATCAGAAGAGGATTTTTGACACGATGTGATTCTAGGTGACGATTTTGACTGACAGTGCAGTTTTCAATGTTCGTAATTTAAAATCCATCCGGAATTTTTAGGTCAGACACGCGTCAACGTTGTCGCGCCACTGAATTTACATTCGTATTACCGCAACTTCCCCCGTTCACGACTCGTCACTTGTCACCGAAGCACGTCACCGTCTATCGAAATCTATTATCTCGCTTAAACACTGGAAGCTCGAATTTTAAAGCCGCGACACACGCGTAATTTTCCCAGCGGTACGGTACAAATAAAACCGACCGAAAATATTCCGTGTCACGCGCTCACCCTAATTTCCCCAGGACCAACCGACCGTCGTTCCTCGAGCATCTCCCAGCTTTATAAAAATTCAATTGGCAATTTGAAATTACAAACAAACGGGGCTACCGTAAATCCCTTCCGCCTCTCGTAGCCACCGCAATTTCTGCGGACGTTTAACTACCAGCCCCCGCCCTCTGCATTCGACAGAATACAGGGGGCGCAACGGGGTTCCCAGGCTTCCGGAAGTAACGGGGTGCAAACAAATTTTACACGTTGCTTTTTCTGACGCTCGATGTGGTCTTTAAGTTAAAAGTTAGAGATGTTAGAGACAATTGTATAGTTTTAGACGATTAAAGCAAAGTATTGATATTGTTACTTAAGGCTTACTCGTCTCACAGTAAAGTGAAGAAGGCGGTTAGCTATTGATCGGAGGAATCAATCGTCTGACTAGCTGTCGAAGCAGAAGGACCTCGCCTATGAGATGAAATTGTAATGAGTTCCATTTAATCGTATTGCATTATTCTATATTAATATTAACACTGGTAGTTACACTCTACGTGAAACCGTAATAGAAACTATCAGTTGCAGTTGCAAATTAAATAAAATAGTCACAATTCATCTGTGCATTCGACGCGCACACAGTGCATGCAATTTGCTTCCTACGGCGCGTCTGATCCGTGGTTGATCTATTCTACTTGCGTGGCCGAAATGCATCTATTCTATACATCTACGATGAGTCTGATCACGACGATCGTAATCTACTTACTTAACTACCGTGGTTTCGCTCTCCTCGTGCGATCGCGATAGCGTTTGTACTACTTGCCAGGTCGTAACGCACGAATTCTGCTTGCCTGGTCATGTCACACCTATTCCACTTATCTGACCAATAACCATCCATTCTCTCCCGACGCTAAAGCAGTTCCGTCCGAGGCGAAATCTCGCGAACACACGCAAACTAACGGTCCCGCGAGCGGGAACCAGAACCGCAGTCGTAGTTTAAGCAAGCTTGCCTCACAATTTCTCGGGCATGATTTTATTATTCATCGATTCCAGGAGCGGCAGCGTACGTCGGACGAGGGCCGATATCCTTCCCCCTCTCAGGGCGATTTAACGCGCGGCCCAGAAGCAGAGGGATGAAGGTGCTCCTCGACGGGCACGTACACCCGCACCAACCACGCACACATCCACCGGGTGAGTTTAATATCTTCATGTAGTGGAGCGGTGGTAACGCGGCTGCGACGAGAAACGGGAAGCTCGGTGCAAGATTATTGCCTCAATATTGCCCTCCCCGATGTCAGGCGTCGCTGGAACGTCGGCCTGGCCTTTCCCTGTTCGATCTCTAGAGCCTATACTTCGCTCTGTCCTGCGAACGCTTCGACGCCTCGGAATCCTCTCTTGAACGAGGGGGTGGTCTATGTGACTCCATTCCGCGGCAACTGCATCTATATGGTTCCTCTGTATAGTTCGTTCCGCAAATATTTGGCAGAGAATAGTCGCGAATTGCGCCGGATATTGTGAAAGATTTCAAAGGTTTTCGATAATTCTTTTTTTGAATACACCAGTTTATTGCTACAACCGGGGGTAGCTTGTAGAAGTTCGTTGACTCTATTGTTCGGCGATTTTGTTTGACGATTAGACTGTATACGTGCAGGCAAAACAACGAGGATGAGTCGAACAATTAGTTACTGCACCTAAAAAATCGTTTCCATTGCTAATGCAAACTGACAGCCAGCCGTTACTTTTCGGATTTACGGATCATAGTTTCAACAAATTTGTGTCCGATTTCGCCTCTGTCGCAGTTAGTCCGACATACGCCAATTTTCAAATTTTTTGCACCGCTAAATCACTGACTGACGACTCGGAATATTTTGTCAGTAGTTCTTGATGAATTCCGCTTTGACATAATTATTTGCCCATAAAATCGGATAACAGCAAGCAGTCTCAAGCTTGGACGTACTTTTTATATGAAACCTTTTATGTTGAACCTTATTACGCGTTAACAACAATGTTTTACCCCTGCAACCACCTAGCAACAACTATGGATCTCTTTTAGAACGGAAGTTATCAGGAAAATGTAACCTACTTGTTGACCCACCCTCCTACGTTACTTTCCGTATCATTTTTAATACAGTAATCCCCTGATTCGTTCTTTCTCATCCAGATAATAGATTCCAAAAGTTAATTTTCCATAATTTCCTCTTCGCTAACCAAAGATATTCCTGAGATATTAACCTTTAAGTCTGAAAAGTCCAACGAAATGGGCCACCTGTTTCAAAACGAAATCGCTTATCCGCCCCAGTCGGCCAAGTCTCCAAAAAGAGGATATTGATTTTTAAGTAGATTGAAAAACTATTTTCCCCGATGGACACGGCCGAGGCAACCGTTCCGCCTTCGCTCGGATAGATTCTCGTTTGCCCCGATCTATAGACCGAGAGGCATCTCTACCAACCTCCGTCGTTCGGACGAAAGCGTCTTATACACAGAACAGTGTCGTCGTCATCAAACTTTCGATCAGAAATTTCTCCTCGATGATGATATTTTCTATCCAGGGTGGCGAATAAATTTCCAAACTACAAAATCCAGCGGCCTTCGCCCACGATCATTCTTCGGGAAAAATCGCCTATCGATCCTCGCGAAAAATCTCCGTATCCATTCGTGGATCTAGAGAACACATCGATCGAATTCCACGGAAACCAAAATCGAAAAATAAACCCAACAAAGTCCGTCGTGTCCTATACCGAACACCGGGGCCGCTCTCCTCCATTACCGGCACAAAGAAAATTCTGCAAAAAGAACGCGCCCGATTGGTGCTCTCCGCTCTCTTTTCGAGTCGTTCCAATCGGCTTCGAGTGCGCTGTCGGGGTACGAGGGGTGGATGGGGAACGGGTTAGTGAAACGGGGAGATGGAAGAGGAGATCAATCGTCGTTGCGGAAATGCGTTGATTTAGCAATCAGAGCAATGAGGGAGGGGGATGATGGACGGGTCAGGGGGTGAGAGTTGGGGGGACTAGAAGGCCAGTGTAAACGGCGGACGGAAAGATGAACAAGCGACAGGAAAGAGAGAGGAACGAAGGGTGTGTACACAGTGACGTACAGGTGGTGGGGGGGGCGGGGGGAGAAGAGGGCTGATGGGAGACGGAAAAAGGGACCGTGTGCCTCCAGTAATTACGGTCCGTACAGCGGAATCATTTGTTTGCGCATTGTTGCCGCAAAGCATTGTTGCGCAGCGAAACGTTCCACCGCCATCGGGCCATCATCCACCCTGCAACGTTCGCCACGTTTCCATCCCCTCCCTTCCCCCCTTTTCTTTCCCCGTTTTCTATGTCCTCCGACCGTTCGTTCGGCCCTCGCGTACGAGTTCAAACGCATTGTGCGTTTGCGGGGCCGACTTCCACTTTTCGCACACGCAACCGTACTCGCGAGTACATACATATGCACGTACGTATACGCGATAGGATCTCGTCGGGGTGGACTTGAAAACTTTGGAAACTCGCGGGTCGAACCGCCTACCTCTTGGTTTCCTACGCGACGACAAATTAAACGGACCGAGGGATGGCTAGCCACTGGCCCGGGCAACTGTTGAAGAGCACGCGATACGAAAAACGAAAACTTTAACTAGGCGAACTACTCGGACGCTGCTCTCTTTCTATACAGAGAGAATTTTTGTGATTGGATACTTTCAATCTACTTTGACGAAGGAGTATTATTAACCCTGGGAGCATGCGCGTGAAAGTATCTCGATGAGTGATCACATGTAAAATATTCAGAATTATTGATATACTCCGCAAGACGTGATACTTATGAAGCAATATTTATGCACGTTAACAACCCTAACCTCTGTGATCAATTAACGATTGCATAAATTGAATTAACGAACACCACGGATTAGCTGTATTTGGATTTCAAGTCGTATAAATCCGTTTTGTTATTCTTGAATATAAGATGTTCTAAGATTCTCTTCTGTGTATATTCTGTGCCAGTAACATTAATTCCAAAAAATAGTATTGTTGCTAGTTGAATCATCAGTTTCCTTTGTGAGTTTGATTTCGTAAAATCCCATCTACATTTGTAAACTGAGTCTGAGAATCCGTGTTAAACAATCATGATGATTCGATGAGACATAATAATTCCAATGCTGCTTTGGAATTTGCAATAAGGACTAGATTTTTACATTTTATTCCCTTGTTAATAACTGTTCCCGTGATGCATTCATCCGGTTCGAAATTCAGCTGAAAAGCCAAAGACGATGGTACGTGTGGCCCGCTCGCAAATTCCACCCTTCGGTCGCTTCCCCTTCGTCCCGACTTACGTTTCGCCGACGTACGCCTCAATCACTATGAATTTTCGGGTAATACATCCTTGGGGACTCACCTTTGACCCGCTTCCGCTCAGTAGACCAGGCTAATTTTCCAGAAGTTCCCAGACCAAGGCAACAACTCCGTATTCCCACGCGCAACATGGCCGCCGGTATCTTCAATGGGGTTTAGGCGGTCGATCTCCTTTCAGGGAATACGAGCGTGAAATATTCAACGTGGCAACGGGTCTTCGACAATGCTGATAAGATGAACAATACATATCTATAATAGTAACTTGTGAACAGTTTCCATCGTTGTTAGAAAACTTGCTTCTTTTTTTAAACTGAATGCTGACAAAGTAGGTCATTGGATCGGTTCCATCGGTGTGTTCAGAAATAATCCTGCATGCTTGCCTCGGCCACCGAAACCTGCCGTCCCTGTTTCTTTGACGCGATCCAGGGATCGAGTATCCCCTGGGTATCGTCAACAGTTCGCCGGCCCCTGTCGTCGAATTTCCTCCGAACTTCATATCCCGCATGTTCGGCTGAGTTCTCCTCTCCATAAAACCAGCCCGCCACCAGTGTCCGACTCGCTTTTGCCTGTGGTGTATAGCGTGCCCGCGTTCGTTTGTCCACTATCGTATATATATTGAATATCCATTACGAAATATTCCGCGATATCGAATATTCGACGCGAGGATCGATACGCTTCGGCGACTAGACGCGGCACAACGGGTTCAGTTCCGCCTGCCTTTCCTCTTTCCCCCACCTCCCGATAGCTTCCGGGGAAAATTGCTTCGCCGGCTTGGGTAGCATCTTCGATAATTAATACGGCCGTTGCAAGTCGAACCTGACGTGGAAATAATGGAGTGGGCCGTGGCAACGGGAACCGTATCGTCGGCAATATTTTCAACATCCCTCTCAATGCCGGCTACACGAACCTCCCCACCAACTCCCGTCGATCCGATCGTCTAGATCGTTGTTTCGTTAATAACGTTTGCTCTGTATCGTTGACTGGTTTCTCTGCTCGGTGAGTAATGGCGATTGGACCTTAATGGGGAATCCAAGACTATTCTGTCCTCTGTTCTCCATTTGTCGGACTCTGAAATGAGCATTGAGGTTTCTTGTCTTCCTCGAGTTGTGTAAAACACACGTAATGGACTATATTCCATAAGAAATAGTCAAACGTGTACGTAAGGTCTCATGAACCACGAATTTGTAATTCCTCCAGAAGAACGTAAAATTTCTTAACAACACTCTCACCTTTCTCTTCTGTGTCTTTAAAGGTTAATTAAACAATAACTCGGTAATGATTAGTTTTTGGCACTTATACAACTTTGTAGTTTTTACTCAGCATTCAAAATTCTTTCGAATCGCAAGGTCAAATATTACACACTATGATAGAAAAGCTCAACGTCACCTTCATGTCTCGATTAAAAGCGAAACATCAAAAAACTAATTATCACATTGTATTCTCCGCTCGATATGAGCCTTTGAAACATTTTTTTATACAAGTGGTCTATGAGTAAACTTAAGTAGCGACTCACTCTGTACAATGTGAAAGTCAATGGTTCCAATACTCCATTTTCAAGACGGCGGACAGATCGAGATCTCATCTAAATATCTTGAACTGTATCGACCTGCACCAGACCTCGACCCACAGACGTAGAAATCGAATTGTCGCCGTATTTTCGTCGGGCACGATGGCAGATTTTTCGAAGATCTTGATACGAACACTTCAAAACGAGGAATTTCCACCTCTCGGGGATGCCGCGTGATCTCTCGTGCGATCTAAGTGCGCCATTACAGCGCCGGAAGGACGTTTAATCTCCGCGGCTCAACCGTTTCAACGTTTCCTGCTGCGGAGGACCTCTCTGCGCAGAGGATCCGATCCTTCGTCGCGATTTTCTTCCGGTTCCTCGCGACGACGCCTGATCCCCTAGATCGCGCCCTTTGCTCTCGCCCCCTCCCATCGATCCCGGACACCTGTTTGCAGTTACATTCGCAAAATTAACGCCTGACGATCTTCCGCTGCAAATGACTTTGAACAGGTACTCGGTCCGTAATAACTGTAGCAATTTAAGGATTCCACGGTTAGGGAGTCGTACGGTGGATCGTTTAATCGTGGACAGTCAAAGTGGAAGTTGGAACTACGAGAGTTCTGCTCGTGGTGTTCCTGGGACAGGTTAACGAGTGAGGTTTTCGTGCACGTGCAGTTTGGCTGAAGGTTCTATTCTATTTGCGGTGAAACAAAAACTTTCATAGAAGATTCGAAGAAATTTGTTTGAAAGTATGATAAGTAGACTGATCTTCGCTTGATCTCGTATATTACTGTTCCACACTTGCTGCAAACTGCAATTTCAACATATTTGTTTGAAAATATATAAAACGGATACAATCTTCATATACCTGTTTTTCATAGATACGGGCCGAACAAAAGTTACAATTAGACTGCGGATTTTATGCATTTATAGCCTATAGGGTTCTGTGAAATACAATGAAAAACAAAACTTTCATCGGATCCAACGAGTTCTCTATTTTATTCTGAACCCGATAAGATACTTAAGAGGGAAAATTAATTTCTACGATTGCTCCTGTCTTTATAAAATACTTTAGAAACTTTTATTTTGCATAAAAATCCGCAGTCTAGTTATAACAAAGATATGGTGAAATTACAGTTTGGCTGAGACCTTCTGACAGCCGCACGGTATATCGAATTTCGCCCAAAGAAAAGGAATCTATTAGATACGGTATATATCATTTAATCAATTTCACTGGTCCCCTTATTAACGTCGAGTGGGGAAAAAGAGACGATCGCCGCGGAACAACGGTGTCTTTAAAAAGAGCCACGAGGATCCCGGTAACATTTGTAAGCCGTGTCGCGGCGACCGCTTTAAAAACCGTGCCATTTGTAACGTCCCGACGAAGATGGTGTCCCCGGTAACGAGAAGAGACACGTCGCAAAAAAGGCATTCGAGATATCTCGCGATTAATCCGAAAGGTCCCCGCGCAAAAAGGAGCACGCCGAAGCAGTTCCCTCCGTGTCCCACGGCTTTTCTATTCTTCTTCTCTTAATCCCGGCCTTTAAATCGTCACTCTCGGTGTTCTCGTCTCCTCGGGACTGAAACAACGATTAACGAGAATCAGATTCCCCGTCGGAATACAACAATGGAACAGCTCTAACGTGGACCGAGCCTAATAACAGCCACCGTCGTTAAATCTAATCTCTGAAACGAACTCGGTCAACTTACAAATCGTGGTAGACAAAACAGAAATTCTTGAGATCGGTATCGAATGGAGGTAGACGGTGTTTCAAGGAATAAGTGACATCTATCTATCTAAATCTTGCGAGTCCTGGGAGTCGTTTCTACTTCTATAATTCACGCTTTAGAGACTGGATCGGTCTAAAGAGAAAAATCGGGGCAAGGAGATCAGGTTAAATTCGATCGTGTCTGATTTAAGGGTCGAAATCGTGGTAGAAGAATCCCTCGTTTCCATGTTATATCGATTCCGTCCTACGTTCGTCCTCTCGACTGTGTCGCGAGACATCGTCGTCGTCGCGTTCGCTGGTCGAGACGAGCCGATGGCTCATTAGATTCCCGCGCGAGTTGCAAGAAGTCCTCGGCGAAGAACGTGACGCCCGTTCAGCTATCTTTCATCCTCATTTCGAATCAACCGAGCTTCCAGGGATTTCTGTTTTTGCCCCGTGGCGCTCCTCCCCTCTCGCTTTTTATCAGACAGATCGAATGTATCGCTCGACGCGTGAATGCCGATGAGCTTCCACCACCCCTCCGTCCTTCCGCCTCGCCCCTTTTCGCATTCTTTCCCCGCTTTATCACGCTTTTTCGCCAGTCCGCGAACCGATGGATGCTCGTCGCTACGAAAAACAGGACGAAGAAACTGTTTGTCTGCGTCTCGTGTTTGACTCCGCCCATAATTCGTGTTGCACGAACAACCTTCCCCTTTTGCGCGATATTGGCTGCGATGATTGATGGTGGTGTGCATTCAATTATTTTACGCGAGGTCTGAGATCATCCGTATTGTCGAGTGAAAAATGAAATTTGTAAGAAATGTTAAAATTTTTGTACATCTTCGATAAATATTCCATAGAGACTGGGAATGCAGAATAGATTTGAACTACCGATTATAAGTATTGGGATACCTAGTCGTATTATTTAAAAATCTCTAAATAATGAAACTAGCACGGTAATTGAGAAAGGAGGAGACGATCCCTTAAATCACAGTAACTTATCAGTTTACTCGTGAAATAAATTATCTCCGAACAAGCAGCCTCCCCCATAACCACCAAGGCGCCCGTCTTCCACGTATCTTCGGTTCCCTCGTAAACCTTCAAGTTTCCCCTATCACGGGCCGCTTAATTAGAAGCAAGATTCACGAGTACGTAGCGGTTCCCTCGGTCCGGTAAACTGGCAATCTCTCTCTCCGTACTGTTGGATCGATATCATCCCCGGTGTGGCCCCTCGGTCATTAAAAAAACACGGTGATACGGTCGTTCATGCGTTTTCTTATCCAGGCGTTAGCACCTGTAGCGCATCGAGCCGCTGGTAAAAAAAAAAAAGAACAGTTCGTGAAAGTTTAACAGCCGCTTTTCCGTAAATGGGTGGGCGGGGTGGATGAAGGAAGAGAAAGAAATAATTAAATGCGGGGGGAGCAATTCGCCGGGTCAACGGATGGGGGGAGAGGGATGGAAAATCGAATCTCGATTCGACTAACCGTCCCCTGAAAGTTTTACGAGGAAAAGAACGTACCCCGTGCAATCGAGAGAGAAGAGAGAGAAAGAAAAGAGCAATCGAGCCGTGAGAATTTTCGACTACTCCGGGGCCCAATTATCGAGCACGGTTTCCGCAGCTTCCTGAACCACCACCCTCTCCGAGCTTCATTTCCCGTCCTCACCTGCTTTCAAACCGGCCCTCCCATCCAGCCGGGCCTCTAGCATCGCCTCTCCGCTCCTGGTTGCCGCGGAAACTTTCCTTCTCACGCTGAGAATCGGGGAACAATGTTACCGGATGCAGATGAGTCTCGATTCCCACCTACCTCAGACCTCCAGACCGGGAACCACCTCTTCTTCCTGATCCCGGAGACTACCGATCGAGCGCCACCCCACAGTTCAACTCGTGCTCGATCTATCCGAACGTTTCCTGACCCTCTTCCTTTGGCTTCCGTTCGTCTGGCTTTCGTTTAAATCTTTCGCGGGCAGACATTGTTTTGGTACTATGGGGTGTCCGGTGAATCGTGACGTGAACGGGAAACGGATGACTTTAGAGGCAAGACTATAACTGTAAACTTAGAATGTTGTCGGAAGAGAATGGAGTCACCGTTTTTTTTTTATGGGAAGAAGACTATTTTGGTCGGTTAAGTCTATAGAAATTATTGACTTTTAAATAACGATTAAGGAGTCTGGGCCATAAAGGGTTAATAACAGTAACTCCAGACACTTGCCCTAGTCTGTATTTCCTATAATCAACAAAAAAATACACAGAATTATTCACGAGATAGGAAGTAAATCCTTCCAACTCGCGACTACACAATCACAGCGTACAATTAACAGAACCCATCGGTTACTAACGAACAGCCAAAGCGAGTTTACAGCATTTCGCGACACCGAAACATATTTCCCTGAACATAATTTCTGTTTGCGCGACTTGACGTAAGACACTTCAATTACACGCACACCACGTCGCGTTTCGTTAACACAGTCGCCACCGCGGAGAATCCGCCTCGGAATGACGTACGCTTGAAAATCTCTCGCGGAAACGGAACAAAGCTCGCGGAATGATTAACGAGTTTTACGGCGACCACCAATTCCGCTAACAGTTTTCTCGATGCGCAATTTCGCTGCCGTCCGCGCCGTAGTCGGAGGGGGAGGGAGTCCAACTTTGTTCATATCCGCCGGTAATAGTACCTCATTTACTAATGCGTTCATAATTTAATCCGGGGAGCCGGGATATTTCGCGATCCAGTATCCCCGGAGTCGGGGTTGTTCATAGTCGATTAATTCAATCAAAGTAACTCGCCATAAAGCACCAAGCACTGCCATTCGTCCCACGGAAAATTTGAGAAACTCGCACCCACGCTCGGGCTCAGCCGAAGCTTCCGCTGAAATATTGATACTCTCCGCGCGCGCGCTTTATTACCGGCGATGGTACAATCGGAGCTAATGAAACCCGAAGAATAATGGAGACCATCGACTATTATTTCTCCGTTGTACGCGTCTCGTTTAGGTTATATTTATATTCCCGCCCTCGAGGATGAGGGAAGTCGAAGAATCTAAATGATTTTTTGTTTGGAATTTGAAAAGCTCTAGAGATCACGCGTCCGTGTAAAAAGTAAGAGACAACTATTTAGAGGATGATTTCACTGGTATTGCTTCTCGATTGCGATCAAAAATTTATTATAGGGTCAATTAATGGTTTCTGTGACTCGTGTATAACCTTCAAAAGCGTTTATGATGTGCAGGACATTTTCCGACGATTTTCATATTATGCTTACAGTAAGCATCATAAACACGTTAAACGCCGGGAGTTCTTCGTATCTTCCAGTCGCAGCGTCGAAGTAAAATCATCGTTGTACAGAATATCTAAAAATAAAATGTTATAAAATTATCAAATTAAGCTGTGGTATCATTGGACTGCAGATTTTATGCATTTATCACATACAGGATTGCCTACAATTCGGTGCAATAAAATTTTTAATAATGTTTCAGCGAGGTTTTAATTTTCTGTCGAAACATAGAAATCTTAATAACGCAAACAAATTTCTACTTGCCTCCAATTTTTACAAATTGATCCACGAAAATCTATATCTGCATAAACATCCGCAGTCTAACCACGACACTTCCGTAAATTCGGTATCACGTTCCGCGTTAAACAGAGTTAATCATCTTTCGCCAGGTGTCAGCGTAGCGTCAACGCATCGTCGAATATTACAATTGCAAAGCAGTCGGTCGTTTTAGTCGGTGTCGCGGCAATATCAGTGTCTATTCGGGAACCGCCGCCGGGGGCCGTGAAGTTCGGTAACTATTTCACGGTAATTTGCAGATTGAATTTCAGGGCGAGCTGTTGCTTGCGCCGGTGTAATTTCGAGTAAACCGCCGCGCGCCTCCACCCTCCCCCCTGTCCTATATTAATCCCCGTGAATTATTAAAAGCGCCGCGGAGCTCCTGTTATGAGTCACTTTGTATTCTAATCGCGTCGGAAGATCCTTTTTATAACGATTGCAGGGGTGTGTTGGCGTTTGCCATGTAGATAGCATACCTGCCCGTGGAAAAATCTCCCCAGGGGGAGAATATAAGGGAATACCAACGAAGATTTCCTATAGGGCGGCCTTTTGACGGAATAGATTCGGCCTCGTGAAGACTCGCCGTGAAACGACGAGCCTCTTTTCCCTTTACAAATCCTGCACGACGATCGCGATGATGTAAGATCCACGACGGTGGTTCTCTTGCAATCTCCGAGTCCAGGATCCGCCTTTGTCGCGCGCGGGCGGTACCACTCGTGCAAGTCGGGACCATTCGCGGCCCCTTTATTTCCCTGTGTCATCTTTTGATCCTCTCTTACCTCTCGCCTACGCGAACCAGAGTCTCTTTATACCACGTGACAGCTGATGTCTCGCGATAATCATGAAACAAGACGATAAAACGTTCTTGAATGTCTTGGGTAGAGGGGACGGAGACTTTCACCGGAGAGAACGGACATATTTCTCTGTTTTGTAAATTGCGGAGGAAGTTCTTGCTTCGACTTGGTTCAGATTCTGGTTGAATTAGGCGGTAATCTTGATTTAATACAAGTACTTAAGACAGCATAATATTGTATGCGTAGAGTGGATCGGAATGTATTAGAAATTAAGTTGAAGATATTGGAATGAATAGATCGTGCTTTTATTAATTTAATTATTTTATGTTAGGAATAGAGTTTGTTAATGTTCACGATCTCCGATTGAGGGCACGGTCTCGCGGATCGATCGAGAATTTCCGGGGGGGGGGGGCTACGTGAAAGGACGGGGCTGCGAGAAGAACCCCCCATCGAAGTGGACATGTGGTCGTTATGACGGCGAACGACGTTAACGAGCCACTTTTAAGGACTTCTGTCGGGAAAAGTTCGGCAGCAGGACTTTATTGGATTGCGAATTCCCTCGGAATAGCTGGGGCAAATGGCTATTCCGACCTGGAACCGGCTCGAATGTATATTTCACGCGCGGCCTTACGATCCTGCGTTTGAGCGCCGCGCCGTTTAAAAATATGACCTCTGTGTCGATCAGTCGGAAGTTAATATTGAGGGGCAATAGAAGACAATTTATGATATTTGCAGGACGACAAGATGTCAGGTGTTTGCGCGTTTTTATCGTAAGAACGATACATGTCTCGCTATTAGCTCACTGTACAGGGTCAGTGGCGAGCAACTACGGAAACAGGGACTCGAATCGTCATCTGATAAAATTGACTTTCTTTAGTTTCACTAGATTTGAACTCGACGTTTCCACTGCATTTCATTATCTACAATATCGCTCATAAGTATTAGGACACCAGGTCTGTATTAATTAAAATATTTTAGGCCACATTTATTACTTCATAGGCGCATAATCAGTGTCCATCGACCTTTAATGTCCCCTGAATAATATTTTTCTAATGTTTGCTATAAATTCGACAAGTGTCCCAACACTTGGTAGTGTATGTAGATACTTAACAGAAACAGTATACCTTCTGCGTAATAAAAACGATTGACGATCGTACCCAACAATACTAGACGATAGTACATAATATTTTATTATTTCGATTTATTTATGTAACAGAAACTGTACAGACAATATTTACCCAGCCACCTACGCAATACTCTCCAACGTCCCTCCAGCACCAAGATGCTGCAATACCAAAGCTTAAACCTCGATTTTCCTCACCCTCGGTCTACTGATTAAACCATCTGGAACTAAAATCCATTCGAACTGTCTTGAAATTTTTCAAGGAATTCCCGCAACTAAAACGTTAACTAAACGGTTGCTGAAACTTGAATATCTCCATCAATGTGGCGTTAAGACATGTCCCACCCAATCCACAAGAAATATTTTATCCCTCCTTGCGTCCCCCAGCTCGTGAAACGCCACGGTCCGATTTTCTCGAGGCCTTTAGCCACGGCGATATAACGCCCCCCGCGTATATTGGGTTACGTTAGGAGTTCCGAGCGAGAGGGGGCTCTCCGGGAATCGATCGTATCGCGGGCCTCTAGGAACCGGCATGCAACGAGTTTACCGGTAGTAGTTTCCAGTGGGCGTTCGTGCGAAACTACGCCGTCGACAGTGGCTCGGGTGATCCAACTTCTCGGATGCAGGCCCGTGGGCGGTGGTCGTGGTATAAGTAATAGCTAAATTAACATCTTAGTGTATCCCAGGAGCGTCATCTGCTATCTACGGGCAGTTAGTACGCCCGGAGTCGTAAGACGTAAGCGTTGGGGCACACGCGAGCCCCTACTGGAGGTCGTTGGCGAACACACGCGCGCGCACGAGCACAAGAGCAGCGTTATGAGAATGCCTCCCCTGCCGATGCAACCCCACTTTAACCACTGTTTGCTGGGTCACGCCTCTCCTGCGACCGTTTCGCAGTTTATTCGTCACTATATGATCCATAGTTCCTGGTGATGATGATCGACGCCTTCCCACTTCACTGTCCCCCGACAGATCTCCGAAAAAGTTTAGGAAGGGATCGGTAAATTTATTACAGTAGGATTAGAGACTGTAATTTCAAGATTTCACGAACTAATCCAGAAAGCTGCATATATCCCCGTATGCGTAGATTGCATACGTTTTCTGTTTCGGTGAAAGTCCACCAAACCACGGAACTCCCGGAATCTATGGCGCTAGGAGAAACGTTTTAGTTGCGGGAATTCCTTGAAAAATTTCAAGACAGTTCGAATGGATTTTAGTTCCAGATGGTTTAATCAGTAGACCGAGGGCGAGGAAAATCGAGGTTTAAGCTTTGGTATTGCAGCAGATCCCGACGAACCACGAAGATTCTTTTAGTCGCGAGCGGTGTGGAACGATGACGGTTCGAGGAACCCTCGGTGAAGAATTGAAAAGACCGAATAGACGGTTAATAACGGTCGATGAAAAATTGAATCAGGAACTGGTGGAGGGGAGGGCGGTCCAATTGAATCCGTCAAGTCGAGCGGAGTCTCACAATTTAGATAACCGTCCCGCGACATATCCGCCACTTTCGAGCGTGTGCGCGCGGGGGTGTATTTGTTCGGGCTCGGCCAAACGTGCGCGGATATTTCGACAATGTTTCGCGGGGATTTCGTGAGATTACCCCCCGGGCGGAACACTGGACGCGGTTCTGCGCACGCGGCTGAACGTGACAGCTGCTTTCAAATACGAAATATGAAAAGCTGGTCCCAGACGAGAGAGAGAGAGAGAGAGAGTGGCTCTGTGGTATTTCACTCGGGCACGGGAAAGTTCGCCGGAATTAACTCGATGCACCCGGAGAGGGGTGGGGGTAGGAGAGTCGCCAATTTTCCGCGTGAATGCTCTCTGTTTCTGGAAGACAAATCATTGGGACCACCGGGTCTTTCGGCTAACCGGGAATATGAAATTGAAAGTTTCTGGTGAACGTTTGCTTTTTTTAACGAGCCACTGCAATCCGAAATTTTCTTTCGGGTGCTCGCAAAGTTGTTCATATGAAATGGAGGTATTTTCAATTCACAAGAATCACGAGTAATGGATAAAGAAATAAGAAAATAGCCCGTGTTTTATTGATAATGGGAATTTTTCAAATGATTGTTTGGAAGTAAAGTGGAGTAAAAAGTAAATGACTAAAATTGAAAACTTCATCCACAACTAACAAGACTATCCTCTACTTCATTTCATCTTAACTCTGGAAAGTGTAATTCTTATAACGCGATAGAAGATACAAACAAGTTCTGTACATTTTGCAAACACATCGGAGACAATACCTGAACACGTTCAAACGGCCATTCATTTCTCATAAACCTACCGCTTTTGACGAGAGACCGAGCGTTATCGCGTCAGCTACTTCTTCCTTTTAACAGTGTCGCACTTAATTACTCGATTCTTGGAATTTCTTTCTTTTTCCCACGCTTCCAAGGAATTCAGCCCGGTTCAGCGGAGCTGTAAAACGTTCTTAACGCCGGATGAAAAGGTCGACGGTCGCGTCGATCTCTCGCGAAACGGTTTGCAAACTCGAGGGCGTCGAGGTCCCTTCAAAGCGAACGTGACGACACGTCTCGCGAGAACGGCTCGTTCATCAGAGGGGCAAAAGAAAGGAGGAAATGCGAATAATGTTCTCGTAATTTTCTAGCGCGTTAATTATTTAAAGACACGGGGCGTGGTGGTGGGGTCTCGTCGGATTTTCGGTCGGGGGTTTAGACCGGACAGAAATAAAGCAGTATTTTCGTTGGGAACGCGAACCAGCGTCGAAACGGGAGGGGAAACAGCGAATGCTGGTTGGAATTTGGCATGACCGTGTTGCAGAATTCCATGGGGAAAGTTGAAGACTGACAGGACGACGGGGAAAGTTTCGCGAAGGCGACACTTCGAATTAACGGAGCTGTAATTGGAGCAAAAAGATACGCGTCAGTGAACGAAATATCCTGGTGTTAATTGTTATTTTCGAAAGGGTGTCGAAGGAAAACAGAGGGAACGAAAGCTGCAGCATGAGTCTGTAGTTTAATGATAATAATTCTCGCAGAAACCTTCGCTTTTCTTAACACTTTGACTGCCGTGTAGCCCAAATATGGATGAATACCGTTACAATATTTTTGGGTACAATTAAACCAGATTTACACTGGCAGTCAAAAGTACGATGAAGAAATTATTGAATCTGGATTTAATATCGCAGTACAATTTAAAAGAAGACCAACAGCCTCTAGTAACTCAATGCATATATTTTCTATCATTTTCGAATTTAAATACGAAATAAAGCGTGTCTGACTACGTACGGTATTTTTCACTGTGGCAGTCAATGTGTTAATATTGAATGATCAAACATTATACAATCTGTTATCTCGTATGTTTCAAGGGTTGCAACGTGTTTTCGTGATATGAAGTAAAAAACTGTCGATATATTGTTCCGGTATATTAACCAAAAAAAGAACATACCAAATAGTAAAAACAAAAATTTTCATCATACTAAAAGCTCATATCTGTCTTCAGTAATAAATTGATCTTTCCAGTGATAAGAATGACTGAAAACAGAAGTCGAATTTGTAAACTATAGTCATAATTATTATACCAAAGCGGTAGAGAAAGGCAGAATACAGTATATTTTTTGGTGATTGTAATATGGGTTGCAAAAATTGGCCGGAATTTATGGAACAAACCGTACTTTTTCGATGGAGGTTCTGTACGCGGAAGCATCTCCTTCTGGATTTCATCCTGTGGCCGAATGTGAAAGGGATTCGCGAATCGTGCCAACCCCGTGGCGATCTGGCACAGACCACGGTGATTCGTCGAAGGGACTCAGGACATTCTGCTGCGGAATTCTTTCGGTTAACCGCAACGATAACCTAAGCCTCCCTCGGTCCCTGAATCGATCCATTTCGCGAAAAGGTTTCCCTTTGATTCGGAATGGCTTCCGCGTGCTACAACTTCCTCGACCGCAAGACGATAATTCCATTTGTCCTCGTGTTAATCACTCGAAACTGCCGCTAAAAGGGTAACGAAGCGAACCGTGCACCTACGTTTCTATGAAATATTTATAAGCGATCCGTGGCAATATAATCTGTTCGGGGATTTTTAAATCACTTCTCGATATAATTGCCCTGCTTCAGGTTCTATGAAATTTTCGCGAAAATATCGGTCGAGTCCCAGGCTATCGCGAATTCGACATGAATATGATTTCAGCGGCGATTAATAAATACGAGGATGCCTATAAAACTCATAAAGAGATAAAAAATATCATATACCGGACGCGTCATACCATTGTCGATTTAACTTGAATATGAATTTTAGCCCAGACTCATAAATCGAAGAATAATATGGAGTTTGGAATGTTTTATTTCCATGCACCGTTCGCCTGTTTATAATGAAAAATGAGTGGACGACTTATTTACTATAATAAAACCTTGCCATTCAAATGTTCGTTTAATTTTCAAATATAAAATATCTGTAGCTTCTCTTTTCATTTGAAAAATCAAAATTTATAGTCGTGTGATACAACTTTTCGAAAGAAACCCTTTTTTACTATTACCAGCGTATGTCGTAGAAAATACAGATACGATCGATGGTCTTCATCCGTCCTATAAGAAACAATATTTTTCCTCTGCTGTAATAAAAAAAAATAGCACGGAACAAAATAACCGAAGCTACCCAATAGTTTTCTGGGTCGGCCAAACGAGAGCTTTTCCTCCGAATTTCCATCGATATAAAAATGTTCGATCGAAGATCGACGTTCCCGCGTCGAGTGAACGACATCCGTGTTTGCGGAAAATTTTATGCGCAACCGTATAATTAATAGCGGCCGTCCGGTCGCACGGGGTCAGGCGCAATATCGTAAAATATTCCGCAAGTTTTGTGATGCCGAGCTGACTGTACCTATGATGGATTTATACTGAAATTGGAGCCGCGCCGTGTCGTTTGAGGGTTTCCGTGGTGTCGTGTTGCGGGTTGCCAGCCTTTGATGCACGCGATACGTACCGCAAACAGGGAGAAGTCTTATCAAGTTGGAGGAGGGATAGTTACTCCGTTCGCCTCCGTTCGCTATTGGGAGCTTCGTTTTGTTAATGCGAAACCATCGATATTTCCCAGTTGAAGCGAAACACGGTTCCGTTCTCATTAAATGCTTCCGTCCACCCTCCTGGGTGACATCACGACCCTCGATTCAGTAACATTTCTATGAATCATCCTTTCAGAAGTAATTGTAGAAAAATAATCGGACACTGGTGGTTTAGTGAGATCTTCGATTCGTGGTTTAAAAGAGACTAATGTCTGTATTTAATAACATTTATATCATTCATCCTTTCTGAAATAATTGCAGGGAAATAATCGGATACTGTTGGTTTACGGAAATCTTAAGAAAGACTAAGGTCTGTATTTAACACGAAGCAACTAGAATATAACACAATCGATTTCTCAACGACTTAATCACAACTAACCTAAAAACCATGCACTCTTCGTTCTCTTAAGCACTCACACTAAAACATATTTGTACATCGTTCTCGTAAGTCTTTTCTTCAGCGACAAGCATTCCTAATCTCCAAGGTTTCCATCCTCTCACGCACCACATTATAAAAAGAAACATAAATGATTATTAATCTATACGAGTGATACGCCAGTTTAGATTAAAATGTGCGAAAGGCTCAAGGAATCTCAATACGCAAAAATAAATCGTTACGTGTCCTGCCTCGCGTCGCCTTCACAGGAGCCCGTGGCTGCCCGACACTTGCCCGAGCGGGCTCGGTTGCCTATCACTGCTGTAAACGTAAATCTTCATACCTACAGCGAGTTCATTGATCCAGCACTTATTCCAAGATACTCTATACATAGACTAATACGGCAATCCAATTTTCCGATCGATATCATATTTCCAGCCTCGGTAAGGCTGGTCTGTGGCCCGGCGAATAATCGCGGAACACAATACGCCGTTGCTAGCGAGCTCGCGGCAGATCGCATCTAATTACCAGCTTGTCCGTGTGCCCAGTTCCCCCGGGAAAATCGTTTCGGCGTGTACGTGTGGCCTGTTAAAAAGCGTCGCTCGGAATTTCCTAGCCTCTCGCGCGCTGCCAGCGTTCCTCCCGCTCCACTCACGGGAACGCAGGCAACCCCCGCGTTGACTGCACCTCCCCCCTCCCTTCGGTGCAGTTCCCATCGGTCTCCCCCTGTATTTTCCGGGGAAATGCAAATTCCGGGTCACTGGCATCGACTCGACTCGATCCGAGCGATATATCGCAGCGACGACGTGGAAGGGAAGTGGATGTACGTGCGCGGAAAGATAGAAGGTATACCAAGAATATATATGTGTATAGTACATATATTTCGAACGGAATTTTTCCATATACTGCACGGACGAGTCTTAAGTGCCCGATGAGGTGTCGCAGACCGTCGGAAGTTCGTTGAATTCGACGAATGAACCTTCTTTTATTTTCCACCGTTTGGCTGTTAATGACGAGTGGGGGGCGTTAAATGGAGTGGTGGGGACGGTGGCCTTGAACGAACGATAATTTGCGCTGCAACTTTTCTTCAATTCGGGATGGAATCGTAAAGTGTTTAAAAGAAACGCGTATGTTTTACAGATTTTTAGAAACAGTGATTTGTATATCTAATTTTGTATTTCGAGGTAATAAATTAGTGACCCATTATTGGATTACTATTTAGTTTCCAAAGTGGAAGAAGGGTCCTAGGGGGGTAACTCTTGGAATAGATTTAATTGGATTGAATGTCTTCGTGAATAAGTACAGTATTACAATTCCCTATGGTAGATTAATTAAAAAGATCAATGGTTACGATTTTGTGATTACTTTTATTTTCTTTCTGTATCATGTTCCTGCCCTTCGTAATTACTGTTCTTCCTATTACGTATACGGAGGGCGATAACGCAGCAAATATAAACAGGTTTATAATGCATGGTTATAGCTGGAAAAATTCACAAATACAATATTCATTCCATCTTCTCAACGAACTTTGTTCAACTTCTTGCATTTGATTTACTACATTCATGAGGTTACCACGGATTCTCCGTGTTACCGTTAAATTCATCTCAACAAAGAACTCGTTGGAATACGCTTCTGAAACTTAAAAATCGTCCCGATCTCTATTCATACAATCTCGAACTGCAATTACTTCTTTCAGTACCATCAACGAGGTACTTTTTTACACTGTTTTTCAACCCCGTTCAGGATTCCCCAGCGTTGCCAACGGATGTAATCCTGAAAAATAACGCAATTATGGACCACGTAGCGACGAGCAACGGTCGCGTAATTCGCTGATTTCCGAAGCGTAATTTCTATTTAATTCCCATTCCCCGTGAAATGAAAATGTTCGACCCAAACAAAGGGGTGGGGTGGAGGGAAGGGTATTGGTTCTGTTTATTCGACGTTTAATTAAACCGTCGGGTGTATCGCTGCCGCGGAAAAAAGCAAAACCGAGACATGGCGAGGAAGCTCTAAGTTTAATTCCCCGATCGGAATCGAAGCGGCGCGGATAGTTTCAATTACGCTTCGCCAGGGGATGGGAGGGGGTTGGAACGTAACACAGTGGTCGATCGTCGTACGAGTTTGACGGACATTCGATAACGAAACGAACGTGTTCGGATAATAGATATATGGTGTTTCTCGTTGCACGTTTCTACGGCGATGCATTGAAATATTTCGCGGCGGATCGGTGTATGGAGTGAAGCAACGCCGCGGATCCGCTCGGGGGCTGAGTCACCTGACGCCGGAAACTGAAATATTTTATAAACTGATAACGTCGTCGGGAAAGGGTGTCGCGGAAAAATTGCTCGGCAGACGAGCGTCGTTCCTCCGTCGATTCTTGTTCTTCGGGATCTTGACGTTTTCGAATAATGTACGAGCCGCGTGTATGTTTCCTACTAAAAGCATAGTAATACACAGTAATTTCCTCGACAAGATATAAATTAGAGTGGTATAACAATCGAGCAATTCTCTTTGTTTTTTTCTTTAGAAAAATAACCGATACATAGAACAATTCTTACATGATATATACAATCATTAAAATTACCGTAACCATAGTTCTATTTTAGGCTTATAATCATACCATTATATTAATTATACTACTTACTATAACCCATTGAAAAATATTCTAAACTGATTACAAAATGTACTCATTGGAAATAAAGCAATCATCCTTTAAATTAAAATGTTTAAACTAAATTTACTTCATTTCAAATCATCGAGGATTGCTAGCTTTCAGTCTAACTTTGCCAAATTGATTTCAAAGCAGATCGAACCAGCCGTCAGACAGCCCGACGTATTATTCCCTCCGATCCGTAGAAAGTACCAGCCCCGATTTCACGAGGGTACCTGGCAATTTACAATTAATCTCCATCGATCATCCCTACCACTGTCAGACCAGCCGAGCCGTTATTTTTCCAACGGCGACGTCCCGTCGTAATTAAGCGGCGTAAAACAAACGCGTAACGGTCCCGGCGGCCTTATCGCGGCCTTACAAATTTTACAGCCGTCCAGGTTAAACTGTCATAAAAGCAAACGAGACGGCCGACCGGTAAATCTTGATATAAAAGTTCATCGTCGCGGCGGAATTGGCGCCCCTCGAACGATCACCCGTGATATATCCGTCCCACCCCATGCGAATAAAGGCGCGATCTTGCGATTCGCGCGGCAATGATTGATACGGTATGGGGCGTGTATGTGTGCAGTTGATCGTCACCGACTAGAGACATAAAGGTTGCACATCGTCTCTTCCGGCACCCCTAGCCTCGTATTTTATTAAACGACCCCAGGAACGACTTACGCCGAACCTCCCCTTTGCGGATCGATAAGTCGTCGAACGTCAACGTTCCGACAGCGACGGTGCCATTGCCCTTTTGTGCCACGATACGCGTGATGCGTCGTCACGACGTATGCCGGTTCTCAAGAAGCATTACACGTCGAACGGGAAATTGCATCCGGCCCCATCCCATCCGTCCTGGCTAAGTTATAAAACGCCTAGCTGATCAATATTTTTAGGTGGGGCAGGGGGCCACGTAACGGGTTCTTACGAGCTCCATTTTTATTGCTGAGCTGCGGATGCTTGCGCGGAAGCCCCGTTTCTGTAGACTGTTTTTCTGGGACGTTAAAGCTAGGAATTTAGCAGTTAGTTAAATTTCCAGTTATGAATTCAGGATGTACAGTTTTTACCAATGTAGCTATTGGGGTGTATGCCGTGTTATTGGGTAATTAGTTTCCTAATGTTTCGCAATGTACTGCAGGTAACTGCATCAAGGGAGGTCAAAAGACGCTTGCTCATGTACATAGTTTATCATTCGAAAGGCATTTTAATTGGTCAGCTGAATAATTAAAAAAAATATATATATCTAAGAAGTTAGTAACATTCACAGTGTGGTTGGGATTCTGGTTTCTCTGTAGAGATGGTTTACGGACACGCTGTTCCGTGTTGGCGTAAGCATGTAGAGCAGCAATTTCCCCGCGTGATCGCTCGCTAGAGACACGCTAAACGTCCCTGAGGATCGACAAGGAGTCGATTATGCAGGTCGAGTCTGACAACAGGGTCAAGTTGTATCTTCCAGTATCGTTATCGGCGTCGTTGGGTGGGTATGACGTGGATGATATTAGCATGACGGTGTACAGTTTTGTCGACGGTGGCTCTAAAATGGTGGATCAGGAAGGTGTACAGATTACAATTTTCTTCTACATATTAAAAGAAGTATCTTTAGTCTTCTTAGAACCTCCACACGAAACTACCCTTAAATAACTGTATATCTGACGCCTGTAAAAAATAATTAAAAAAGACCGCCCACTGTCATATTCCCCAGATTTAATCTAATACTCGCCTGGACCACGTTTGTAGCCAGAGAATGTCGAGCGAAACGAACACACAAAGAAGGAAAACAACGGTAGAAAAAAATAACGTGTCGTGCGGATGCGCCCAGGAAATTGGCGAAACTTCGCGGAAGGTAAATTAGCGTCGATAATAAAAAAGCTCTGTCCTCGTCGAATTTCGTCGATCTTTTTCTCTGGTACCAAAATCATCTCTGTTCTACCCTTCTACAATCTAAAGCGAGTACGAAGTGAAGAAAGTTATGAGATGTTCCTAGGTAAGAACAAACTTCGCCCCTACCACTGTCCCCTGGAAAAACAACCCGTACCGACGAGCCAAAAACAATTTGGTTAATGCTCCAGACGCGGCTGATAAGACGACTGATATACAGAGTCTACCGATCCATCCTCGGCCCGCCGTCGAAAAAGAGGATCATCTCCCGCTGCGTAATCTCGCGGGATTTGCATTTAGAGGAGAACGTTTAGGCCGTAGGCCCGGGTCTTGGTACACTATACCAGACGATTTCTGTCTCTTATTCCCGAACCGGTGTCTCGGAGAACGCGAAACTCCCTCGACGACAGACGGATCGCGGGTTGATGGTGCTCCAAAGGGAGCTTCGTTCCTTCCTTATCGAGGCGTGATGGTTGGCTCGCTGGAGACTGTGTCGCGTAATGTATTCAGGTTCGTTGGGGTCTCTTTTCTGGACCGGTTGGAGGGTGGATTTTCTATTTACGAACTTCTCGAACGTTCAGTACATAGTGTTTTACTAAGACAGACTGGGTAAAATAGATCGTTGGGGAAGAAGGGGTGGTTTCGAGTGGTGACACAAATGAATGGGTGAATAGATCATACGGGGTGAATACTTCTTGAGAGCATTGACAAATATAATATTGCAGAAGTATTAGGAGATACTTACATTCTTATTTTTATTGTACCATAAGTTGGGGTAACTTTGTCCCAAAGTCAGAAAATACTCATTTTCGATTTTGCAGCTTTACAAATTGTTAAGTTAAGTTGATTTTTACGTGAAAAGGTACTTCACGTAAAAATACCTGCAGATCAGTTGTAAAATCGAAAATGATCATTTTTTTACATTAGAACAGTTACCCCAACTTACAGTACAAAGAATCATATTTATAACCCTTATAACTTATTGGTATTTAGTTAAATTGTAAATCTCTACTACAGAAAGTATACGATGGAGTATAAGGGTTTGATTTTAGGGGTTAAAAATGTGTCGAAAGGAAGGGGAATACTTTTAGAATATGTCACGAAAGAACGACAAATATCAGCTCTCCAGGAGCGTTTCCTTAAAACGGATGCAGTCTCCTCTTCTTAGGTTCATTTTGCTGCCGGATGTTAGGGCTCGAATGACGAGCGACCAGGGTGACGTGGCTGAAAGGATAATCGGATTACTTTTCTTCATGGTTGGTTGTATCTCGAGCGGCCATTCGTGAAGCCGGTCTCGCGGGGCGGAACTAATTAGGTGATTCTGGCTTTATTACTAATCATGCGCCGTACAATACGAACGTCTCGAAAACCACCGAAAACCTGGTCCCGAAGGCAATGGAAAATGTGCCACGGGACCTAAAGCCAAACGACTCGCCTTTAAGTCGTGACATTATTAAATTAACTTGAATAACGACCTACACCGATTCGAACGCGCAGCGCCCGGGATCGGCTATTGTGTTCGTTTAATTAATAATTGGGAAACGAGCGTGTTATCATGGATTTTCTGCAGAAGAAAGATATTCGTTCTTGTATAATGAAACCTTTCAGTTTCCAAAAAAAAAGAAGCATTATACGGTTCGTATAGTATGCAATGTTTTAATGTCGTTATTGTCATGATTACGTTTATTCTTACAAATGTGTAAACTACGACAATACTATATTATATGAACGAAAATCTATAAGAGTTCCTTTCGTGCCCTTCTAGTGTTTTAGAATTATTATAGTGAAATATTCTGTTCGAGGAAATGTGAAACTGATCATATCGACCGGCAATGTGTGCATTAAATTAAATTTTCCTCGCAGTAGGATCAATAGGAAACATTAACTAGATATCTGAGAGAAAGAACAGAATAATTATTTTACTAAATATCCTCCTCGTTATTTCAATCTGAATGAATTTTCGCGATACTCGCGGAATTCCCGTAAAACCCAGCGATTATTTTGCCCGACGTTATTCTCCACGTAACAGGGGGCCCGTGTCGCTGTCGCGGTGGCATCTCTGCATTTTTAAACGCGCTTCTCTGCCTCGCGGATAATATCCATCCGCGTGAAATAAATAAAAGAGTAAGGAAAGGGCGACAAGAAACCCCGAAGACACAGAAGCAATCGCAATAAAATTTGTTGCCGCAAGCCAGCGGGAGTTGGACTTGATAAAAAAAAAAATATCGAGAAAGCCAGGCGCTGATTTGCAAGTTAAAAGCAACGCGGCGGTATCTGAAATTGCTTCGAATTTCCGAGCGTGTTTCGACGGGAGTTGGAAATTTTTGGACCGATTCGAAATTGAACTTCGTGAAACTTCGCCCGAATTCCCTCTTCGACGAAAAAGTCCCTTTGAAAAGGGACAGCAAAAAATGTCGTGACGAAATACACTTGAATGGGAACCCTGCGCGTGGTCATAACTCGTAAACCACTACAGAGTAGTTTAAACTTCAATTTATTAAAACATTTAACATTTTTTATTTGTTTATTTAAACATTTAATAAAACCCATTAACCCTTGAAAAGCTCAGTAAATTTTAGATTTAAAGTAATTTTCTACAAATAAAACATATTGTTATCTTCCATTACTTTCCTGATGGACCTGAAAGGGTTAAGATTCGTATTTTGTTTGAAATCTAACATTACACTTAACAGAAAAAAATAAAACTTACTATGTTATTCTAGGCTTTCCCACGCCATTTCGTGTACAAGCCATCCCTGTGTAACACGATTATAAAATTGGAAAAATATCCGAATAACACGGTTTCACTCTGATAGGGTTAAAGAATAGCGTAGAATAGTGCACCTTTCTTAATTTTTTGAACCTAACCTTGTTTTTTGTATTTCACACATACATATATAAATTCGTACTTTCGAATAACACGGCAATTTTTCGGAACCTAACCTCCGTGGTATACAGACCTTGCCTATACGAGAATCTAATATATTCGGAGGTATCTTTCGCCTTCGAAGCTAGTGCAACAAATCGAATAGGAAAGTTTCAGAGATTGACAAACTCGACGGAACGGTTCCGAGTATCGAATCGAGAGCACGAAACCCTGCGGCCGGAAACCGCGCGCGGCCAGGTTCTCGCGAATAAACCGCGAGGTGGTACGTCTTCTTGGCCAGTTTTCTTCGTCTCCTCATTCGATATGATTTTGTTTGACTTTCAAATCGAAGCCAGCGGTTCCAGCCACCGTAAAACGCTCCCCGAATGTTATTGCGAATTTTCTTCGCGAGACGTTGACCCTCCAACCGGAAGTAGAGGGTGCTTTGGTGCCGGTCTCGGCGAATCCGACAGTATTCGATACCCAACGCTTTGGAAATACTTTTATTACCGACGAAAAAATGACCGCCTGCCTAGACGGGATACGTAATCCCCGAGAACGGAATATTTTTTCGATGATCGCTCGTAAAGTATCGATTCTCCTGCCGTGTTCCTGGATTTTACTGGAGTGGATTTCGAGCCCGGGAAATATACTGCGAGGCGATGCACGGTTTCAAGAGATTCGTCGGGGGAAACGCGTTACGGGATGTCTGAAGCGGAAACAAAACTTTCTAGTGGTAGTTTCGGGGAATTTTGAGGGAATTTCACGTGCTCGATATGAACGCGTGAAATCGATAATTGTATTAGCTTATGTTGTATATAACTTCCGTTCTTTCTTTTCATTAGACAATTTATACATACATTTTTTTTGTTACTGTTAATGAACAGACGTTATTTGTAATTTGATTTAACATAATAGATTCGATTGTGAGACAAAAATGATCTATCCATCAGTGGAAGTTCCTTGTGACTGAAATTTATAGTTTGAAACTAGAAGATCTGTATGAATTATAGAACAGAGAATGTCCTACACTATCTAATCGTCTGCAGTCGGGAAATTGCTTGGGTAATGAGTTAAGGAACTGTCTCATGTGTTCTGGATATTATTCACAGCAAGGGGGTTGAGACGAGATGAAACAGGAAGAACGTGGCCTCGTTACATTTAACAAACCGATCACGTACTTCGGGGTGAAGTGTAGAAGAGGAATAATGATTCGGAGTGATGCACGAGTCCCTGGGAAAACGTCCGGCGCGCGTGGTTTAAAAAATTAGTTTAGCGAGGACTCGGATATTGTGCTTTCCATTCGTTGTCAACGGACTTGGCATTGATGTATCTCGGTGACGCAACGAGCTTAAAACTGTAACATTTCCAGTCCCCATTGTATCGAGGAATTAAGAGTGCATGTGTAAAATCAGAACAATGCTCGACACAATGTAGTATATTTGCAGTTGTTCCACGCAGAAGAGAATAGCAAGATTACAATTCTTTTGGTTTGATCACCATTTACGAAAATGATTAAAGTAGAGAATTTAAGAAGATTAAAGTATAGTCATCAATCATTGAACGGTGGATTTTTATGGGAAATAAGATTTTCTAAAATAATTCATAAAGACAAAAGCAAAAATAGAAATTTCTTTCACCTCTTAAGTATCTTTTAAGTTCAAAATAAAATAAATAACTCGTTGTAGCTGCTAGGAATTTTCTGTTTTACCATATTTCACAGATGGGTTATAAATGCATACAATCCGCAGAATATCGATCATATTTGAAACCTCTGATTCAATCAATAAACCAATCACGTTCCACCGTATAATGCAACGCTAATATACACGTTGAAAACCTGCTGCAAGATTCTGAAAAAATTATTCGTGACGGTTCTCGACTCGATACAGGCACCACCCTTTATCTCCCGAAAGAAGAAACTGATACCGTGGTCAATTAATCCTAGGACACGAAACCGTGAGTAACGAGAAATAAGACGGTCGTAGGGGGGCGGAATGTAAATGGAAGATTTATGTTGGAGCCAAATGAAGGGTGGAAGCGGAGAAGGAGCGCCATTTACTCCCTTCTGAAAGTTCCGGTCTTCGTGGACCATTCGTGGGTACTCCGTTCTAAAAGGAAGCGACTTCTTGGGGGACTTCCATCTCCCGGTCGATCCGCTAAGAGGAAAGTTCCTCCCACGAAAAAAAATCACCGGCTGGGGAACGGTATAATCCACCCCTGTCATCTTTCCTTCGAAATCTTGCCCCTTCCTCCAATAGTAGCTTCAGAAAAAACATTTATCCCTGTCACCCTCTACAATGATTGCAAATACGAATTATGCTGTCCCTGTAGGAAAAGAAACCATCAGTCGGTGAGTGGGAGCAAAATATATCTCGATGTAAATTTCCTAATAGTAGTTTAAATGGACTTTAGATTTATTTTTACCTACAAAATATTAGTTAAAATAATAAAATATTCTTCTGCTCAAGAGTAGGGCAAAATCCAATTCTTCTTCTTTTACGGTAGGGCAAATGCCACCTGTTTCCTTCTGGGGGGGAAGAAACTGTAATCTCGATAACGAAGGATTTTCACACAACTAATTTTGGATCACACATTCCTAACTCCTTTACACTAAAGAATTCTTACATTAAGGATTTATTTCAAAGGCAAATGGAACGTTAATTTCGAACTAGATTCCCGAGGAAAAATTCGTTAAAGTCTCCGGATGGTCGCCGTTAGGCTCCGTTAATGAGCCAGAATTATCAGGACCGGACACCGGCGGAGGGGGTGAGGGGGGCGAAAAAGTATGATAATTAGCGCCAGGAGACCGGATTGAACTTGGCAATTTCGCGGCAATTTAACGGGAGATATACGGTCGGAAGGGACTGCAGAACCAGACGATTCTACGCGGTGGAGGCCGCGGAAATCCACGCACGCCGGACAGGGCGGCCGCGCGACGGCCGCGTTCACAATGTAAATCATTTTGTCCGGCTCTGACGGCGCGCACCGATGGCACTTGCAACGCGGCCATAAATGTCCCTGCTATTGCCGTAATATACTTCGCTCTAAAGTATCACTCGGTTCGCTGAAAATTTCACGAGAAATTAAATTGAATTACTTCGTGATATATATGTATATCTGTACAGGTATGCGAAGCTTCTCGTCCGTACATATGTATTCAATCTCTTTTTCGGAAAAAAAAAAATAATAAATAAAACGCAATTCGACGCTGTTGAGCGTTCAGAGTGGTGTGTATATTATTCGTCGCTTTTCGTCGAGATTCCACGGTCGAATGTCAGGACTCCAGGATATCCGGAGTGCACAGAGAGAAACGGGGGTAACGGAGTCGACGACTCGTGTAATCGCAATTATGCTACCGTTTCACGTCGAAACTTCGGAAATACGGCGGAAAACGCACGATACCTGAAAATTACGGTGGAATCGCGGGGTTAAGAGCGTTCTCCATTTGCGAAGAGATGTCACTGGGTACCACGGTGAGAGTTGCGCTTTACGGGGATCCAAAGCGGTGGTAAACGAGCCGATTCATTTATTTCCCCGCATCCGCAAATGCATATTGATTTCCCGACCGCGTAACCTGAATTCTCGTGCGTGGCTGTGTGTACGTTCGACTGGTGTTTCGTCGATGATACGTTTCTGGCACCTGTGTGGCGACCGAACGTGTCAGTCCATAACAATTTCCTTGTTGTAATTGTAAACGTGTTATTGTTGTAATTAATAACGATGATAAAGGTATCGTTGTTAAACATTGATACAGTCGTATTAAAAACGAGGTTTGGGAAAGTGTTACGGAATAAATTAAATGATCGTACTTCTTTTAACCCTTTATCGCCCAGTATAACCAAAGTGTGTCAAATTTTGTCGGGGGTTAATATCTACATTGTGTCAGCAAGGATCCGTAATTTCACTGATAATTCCATGAACAAAAGAATAGATACTATAACAGTATCGACAAATGAACCTTCAACATACAAATACAACATACTTCATTTTCACAAAACACATTCTGGCGAACAGTTCGATGCTCCTGTAAAGTTCCGTGAAAGTTCGTACGCTCGATCCGATTGCGGAAAGCGCAATAGAGTATTCGAGTCGGAATATTTTCGAGGTAGCCGTCCGGAACATCGATCTCGATGGAAATGCAACGTTGACGAAGAAACATCGAAGATGAATTGAGCCACTTGGAAATGGAAAGAGGGGCCGAAACCACCGCGAAGGACCGACGTCGACGATTCGACGTGTTTCGGAGCTGACCCGGCTGGCTGAGTCTCTCCCGCGGAATCGATTCACGCTTTTCCCTCGGATATTGAACCCAGGACGAAATTGAAACGCGAAATGTATTTCCACGGACAACGATAACCGGAAGCTGGCTCGATCGTAGGCGCGCACGGCGAAAATAATTCGACAGACGGATCCTCGAGGAGAGCCTCGAACGGCGTCGAATCACCTAACTTCGTCGCTTCTGATCTATTACAGGAAATCGCGCCGCGAAACGGTTCCTCGTGGATACGCCGAAACGGGGAAACAATACAGTTCGCAGTGATCGCGATCGATCACACGACCTGGCAACGCCATTCATTCGATTTCAATTTTCTTCGATTTTTCGCCAGTGCGTTGAACGCTGTATTCACTTCGACGGCTTTGGAAATGATAAACCGTACAGAGTTTATATCGTGAAAATTTGTTGGGAGGCTACTGTGGTGGATCCATTCACGGGAAAATACATCGTGAATGTAGAATGAACGTTTTCGCGTGGAGATATGCGGTTTTCGTGGAATACGACGGAGAATGGAACTTGGCTGACGTGGCTGTTCATGACTTACTGTTTCTACTTGTTGCACTCATTGATTGCAGGAACTGCTGGAAGCGGGTCGTTCGATGCTACGTACTAAACATTGACAGAACTCTTCGGTCTTTGGATAAATACTTTGGAAATATATTGCAAATTCTATTGTAGACTTTTATGCAAAATGAGATTTCGTAAAGTAATTCATAAAAATAAGACAGTATGTAGGAATTTCCTTTATCTCTCAAGTATCCTGTTAGGTTCAGAATAAAATAGAAAACTCGTTGCATCTGATAAAAGTTTTGTCTTTTCCTGTACTTCACAGAGCTCTCGCTATAAATGCATAAAATCCGTCGTCTAGTGATAAGAAACAGGCTAGGTGTACATTTTACAGAAATATGTTATTTTTCAAAGACTAAACGTTACTTGAAGCTTCTGGACAACGACCTACTTCTTCACGCGCATAAAAGATTCTCGGATCAATGTTTAGCGCAGCTTAAAAAGAAAACAGCGAAAAAGGAAGAAAGAGGTTTCCGGTGGATTTCCATGCCAGGGGAACACGACTGAAGGTTTCTTTATTCAAACGGAAGGTGCGACCGCCACGACCACCGGAAACGTCGGGGAATGGGGGATGGTCGTTGGGACGGAGACCACCAGCAGCAGGCCGCTTTGAAAGCGCAACGATGGCAGGAGGCAAGAATACCCGCGACGAATTCAAGTTTTTCCTGGACGCAAGGAACCGGCACGCTGCTGCCTTGTAGGATGAGTTTCGCCGGGTTCCGCGACCGGTCTGATTCCGGGGGGTTGGATTGCAAACGCGATAGGGTTGGTCGCTCCACGCTGACCAAGGGGTTCGCAGCGGGGGAGGGTGGAAAAAGCGCAAAAATGCGGCAGACGCAGCGAGAAAGACTTTTCCAATGAGCGTGTACAGTTCTTTGTTGCTCACGATGTAGTAGAAGTTTTGAAACTGTTAATGGTTTTCATTACATTGATTCTTTCCTAGTGTTCGAAGAATTTCTATGTTTTACGTATGAAAGAATGTGATACTATTTCTGAGACTTTTAAGATCTTATGGAATAGAAGGACAAATTCAACCCTCAAATGTACAATATCTTGATTCTGTTACACAGAAGTATCTATGAAACAAACAGCGTCATTCGAGATGAATGAAATGAAGGGAGAAGTCTGTAACAAAGGCTCGCGAACATACAGGGTGTTCTGTAACTGATGATGTACCACCGATTGGGGGGTTGATTCTACGTGAAAAAATAAGTCGAAAATATAGAATAAAATCTGTTCATTTCAGGCTTTTCTCTTAAAATTTATTCTTTCACGTAGAATCACCTCATAACCCGATTGTACCACTAATTAAATTGCACCCCGTATGTTACCAAAGAATGTACCGTGTCACGACAAGTTCGTAGCGTAATTCGCAAGAGCGCTCAGTAATGCAAGTATCCAGTTCGAAAACCGTTCGCCCAAGTCACCCCACGGTTTCCACATCGAACAAAACTAGGAGTGGCAATATCGCGTCCCGTTCTCTTGTATAAAGTTCCTCGTCAGACGGGAACGCGGAGGATGATCCTGCGAGCAAGGTCCACAAACAAGGGAACCAAATAAGCGGATCCTAACAAGGTAAAAACGTTTCATTGTGGTTCATGGGTTATTTATAACTCGACAACGCAGCTGCGGCGGTGTCTCCGATTTCCCCGGGTACCGGCGACGAATAAAAATCCGCACGGTGGTTACCACGAAGGAAACAGAAAGCGAGAAAGAAAGACAGAGATAGACACGGTTGACCAAATAGACTATCTAAAATAAAACCGTCGGAAATATGCAAAACGTTCCGGTGCGGTTGATCGATATTTGTAACTCGATTCATCTTCGATGTTTCCCCCCACCCCCCCTTTTCCCACCCGACTCTATCTTTCCTCCACCCTTCTTTCATCCCCGATTCACCCTCGTCGCGCAGCCTCGTCCGTGGTTTAAACCGTATTTTGTCGACGATTCCGATGTGCTCGTTCTTCCGTGAAGAATCGGATCGATCGGCCCGACCGCGTATGTACAGGTCTCTCTTTCTCTCTCACTCTCTCGTCGGGCTACGACGCGCACGTACCGATCGACGACGATCTATGGTGATTCCGTTCTCACGGTGTATGCACCCGCGATGCACTTTTATCCAACGCCTCTCCTGGCGAACCACCCCGCGCCGCCGCCCCCCTAGGTTGGATCGATAGATATTATTTCCGGTCTGCACACGACACACGCTGCATCCACAATGCGCTTCCGCGTGTGCGCTCGGCTCGCCTAGTCCGCGATGCGACGCCCATAGTAATGCGAACGCGTTTTGCGTGTAAGGCCGCCTCGAAAACGCCGAGATCTCTTAGCGCCAATCTTCCCTGTTTAAATCAATCGACACCATAATCACGCTTTGGGACTTGGGATTTACGCGGACAGTGGAACATGGTTGCGAACACAGGATCGAGGAGAGAACGATTTCAACGGTGGTGGATGCTTCGAGAAATATTTTCTTGGGGTCTTAATTGGGGTTTGTTAGAATTTCTTTTATTAAGATCCTCAAATCTTTATGGGTTTGTTTAACTTTTACAAGTAAATGAATAGATTACAATCTTTGAGGACAGAATGAATATCAGTACAAGCTTTGATGTTGGGTTTCGCTACGAATATACTCATGTTTAGGGGTAGTTGAAAACGTAGCTTAAGATCTGTTAGAATTGGTGGTCTGATTTTGTAGAATGTAACGACGATAATAATGATACTGGAGATATTGTGAGTACAGTAGAAACGGTGGAAAATAGTGTCTACCAAAATTAATTTGAGATCAATTAATGTCTAAGCAATATTTATTTCAGACTTTCAGTAATTTTGTAATGCCTTGTAACATTTATTGCACGTGTACGATCAGAACGAAGTCGTGGAGGCTATGTCACAAAGACGATAGTGATTTTCAATAATTGTTTCGTTTATTAAGAATGTAATAGAAATATTCCATATTTAAAATTTTAATGCCAACTGTTGTTCCGTTTGTTCCAGACCCGTCAAGCTGTGTCGACCCCTGAGTAAGTCAGTATACACAATATCAAAGGAATATGAACGTAGTTGTAGTTGATGTAGCGACAAATAGATAACGAGAACAAAGTAAACAATGGACATAGCGCGGGGAGGGTTGGGGGGTTGCAGTAAGGGTAGCGTTGTTTAATTTCACCAGCGAAACACGCGACCCTTCGAACGCGAGGAACAAAAAAAAGTATATATGTATTTCCCTGTGGAGCCTCCGTTTCAAAACGCTCCCGCCGTTCGCCGGTGTCCCCAAAAAAACGTTCGTCTGTTGAAATATTTAACCGTTCACCTCGCGCTCAACGTTTTCGCGAAAAAGGAAAACAACGGGGGGTAACAGCGGGGGAGGAGAAAAAAAACGAGACAGGATGAAAACCGGAATATCGTCGTAAAATTGCGTGGAGAATCCACACACCGCCTCTAAAAAAACAACGGCTCCGCGTTTAATTAAACTGCGGTTCTGTTTCCACGTTTAATACATTTCGCAACTATTGCCTGTAAGTAGAAATGGAGAGTAATGATCAGACAACATAGATGCCAAATAAGACGAACTTATCCCTGCTGTTCTCTTTCGGTCTGTATGACCCGAAATGAAGATTATGTTTCAACAGGTGTTATGTTTTTAAATTTTATTTTTAGTATCCAAGGTACGTAAATTTTTCGTCTACTTTTTTCTGTATTTCTCAGTTCTTGAGAACAAATCATTTCAAAGTTTCAAACAGTGTTCTTTCGAAGAGATACAAACGTAAAGAATAAGCGAAAAGTCGATGTTTAGTAATCGAGCAAATATAAGATACAGAAGTTATCTTGACGAAAAATTACTACCTACTAATATCAAGCACGCAGTTGTTGTTTCACACAGTTCATTGTGCATTTCTGACACACGCAATCTACCCATGTCATTGCCAGCCCTGTTTAATTCCGCATCATTCTTGTACTTCCCGATCAAAAATACACTCCACATCCACTCGCACCGGTATAAACCAAATCGCAAATTCGTATCCATCACACCGACGGTCCGGGAACAAACCAATTAAGGAATCAATTTACAGACCAAGCTACAAATACGACGGACTAATATCGCCGTCAAACAAATCGTATTAAACTGTTCCTGGAACACGGGAAAAAAAGAGTATGGGCGTGTGTAGTCAATTCTGTCCATTCACAGGGGTGTACGAAAAGCAGTTGGCTCGGGAAACGACTCGCGGGAAAACGAACCGATCGGTCGTTCGGTGCCCCGGTCGGTCCGATTCGATCCTAAATCGATTATCGTCCCGGCGTTCCATCAATTTCTAATTGACGCGATAATAAATTTTACGTCCGCTCGGTGTGTCCGCCAACGCCTATTCCCGCGCTGGAACGAGCTCACGCCGCCGCCGCTTCCGAATTTCCTGGCCGATTAAATTTAAGCGCTTTGCTACACCCGGTTTCCACCCTACGCGCGATTCTACTGAGAACACAGAACGTGTGGAGGTGGATAGAAGGGGGTGGGATGTCGAAGGCAAATCGCGGCCCGTGATTCGACTGTTACCCAGGGAACCTAATGGCTCCCGATGGCACCGTCGACTAGCAGCGATTCCTTCGAGAATTGATGAGTGTTTTCGGTGCTACTCGGCCCGCCAATTTGTACGACGGTAATGACGCGTTCGTCGGTGCATTTTTCGCGGGGCCGCAGAGTAGTCCTGAATCAAAATTTAGCAGGTCGTGCGATAAATAATTGTAAAATTGATTTTCATTCAAACAGAAGTAGATAAATGAATGAATTTTTATCTATTTTGGATACGATCGACTAACCGTCGTAATCGGGGATTTATGGATCGTTTAAGAATGTGGCTATATGTGTACATAAAGGCACTAATCACTCAAACAGTCCCGAACAGGTTCAATAACCCTTGCATGGGTCATGTTAGATTAGAAAGATTATTAAATTTCTTATTTTATGTCTCGCTCGTTCATTGTTGTTCAGTGTGTTCATTAATTGAAAGAAACAGAGCCGTTGTTTCGAGGTCACTTTTATTCCCGCCCACGGGATGAAATTTTTATAGCTTGCTCGTTGTACAGACCGGAAGTTTGAAACGATCGGTCGCCGCGTGTCGACGCGGGTGTTATAAAAGTGTCGGAAGGCAAAGGTGACCCGTTGCCCGGTTTTCCAATTTTCGATAAAGAAAAATCGAGCGGCATTACACCGCAGCTGACCGACGCCTGGAACTTATTCGCGGCTTTATATTTCCGAGTTTCGTGGGATGAGGGAGAAAATGGGCAAGTAAAAGAAAACGTCAAACTTCTGATCTACTAAGAAACAATGGAATTATTGTTATTTTCTTTTATCTTTTGTCGTGTATCGAAATACCTTTTTATCGTTTATTTGTTATTCGAAATTCTGTATCTAGATAATGAATTTGCCCATCTCTGTGGACAAGTAAGATCGAAGACTAAAAGAGGTGTTTCGTGGATGATATGGGATTACTTACGCAACAGAAAGAGAAAAAGCATTCAGGTACAATGCACTTTTCTACCCCACAAAGAAACGTGTATTGTCGAAAATAAAGCAGCCAAGTTCGCTCTGAGGAGTACTCGCGTTACTCACACTCGAAGGGCTGCTTTCGCAAACCAAATGACGTTCTTAAAATCCGCCCGTTTCGCGGGACTCTTCCGACTTGCTGCTTGTCTCGGATATGGGGGAGAGTGGATGGAAGTTTCTTCCTTCCTTTGACTGGAAGCTAATTGCATTTTAAATTGAATCTATCTTTACTAGTTACTTGGTTAATTCTATTCATAGAGAACTTGTTAACGGGTTAAATCGTGCTCGTGGAAGACCTAGGTGGGCGGAATTAACCTGTTCGCTGTTCGATTAGCGGACAATATAGAGTTGAAAATTAAAGTGGTAAAAGTTATATTAAGCTACAATAGGGTAAATAGTAGATTTCGTATTATTAAATACGGATACAAATAATCTGATAAATCAAAAATATGTTATAGTTTTTTTGGGTCTTGTATAGACGGCATGACATAAATTTTCATATGCATTTAAAAGCGCATCGATAAAGTAAGACCTAACCCAGACACTTATTGTCCTTTGTTTCTTTGATTTGCTGAAGTTCAAGTGTTGAGCACTGTTAGCTATACAATAAGAACTTATAAAACTGAAGTATTTCAGGAGGGTTCACTGATCAATGGTAAGAAAAATGGGTTTCATTACGTATAATAACTTAACCGTGATAGAAGTAAAAAAAAAAGTTACCAAATGGCAACGAATGCAAAATATTACTAAACCCTATAAAAATATTAAAATGTTCCTGTGAACTATTCATATGTCATGTAATATAGACAAAAATGCAAAAAGAAATGATTTTTCGTAATCGTTGAATAATCCGGGAATGAAAAGGTTAACTCGTTTTCGCTGGTTAAGAAGATCCCCAAGACCGAAATCGATTCTCGCTTCTCCGACGAGCATCCGGGAATCAGCGTTCTGTCAAAGGCGGGAATGCAATTATTCTCCGGATCATCGATGAATTTTCCAGACGTCCGATCAAGAAAATCGTTTAATGTCATAACCCGTCCGATTTCTCATCCGTCTGAATAATCCGTGGCGATGTCTCCGCGATCTTCTTAGTCGACAGACGAACAGGTAATATTTGCATTGGCCGTCCGGGGGATTCGACGGCGCCGATATCACAGCGCCACCTCTACCCACCGCCACCCGCGAGCGATTCCTCTTGGTTCCTCTTTCCCCTCGATCGTTCCCACGGTTCGGGAGACTTCGCAAGTTTTCTAATTAGTATGGTGCCTCCGGCTATAAGCGAACTCGAGGCTCCTCGACGGTTTAAAACGGGAGAAGAACGTGAAAGGAACGCGCCTTTGAGTCCTGTCAGGAACTTTTGGCTTCTCCCTCCTGATGCTCTGTCTCACCCCCTCCCTGCCACTCCGTAGACAACCTGTAAAGTCAGTCCATCGACTCCGTGATTTCCCGACAACGTCTGTCCCCTTTATTATTCGTAACCGTACTCGTTCAATTTCGTGTCCACTCCTCGAACCGCGAAGTTACAACGCGAAAAATGTTTCGACTACTTCTACTCCATGATTACTTTGATATTTCGCCGGGTTCTTGGTCTCGCTTATGCGCACGCAATGGTACGTGAACATGATTCTGGCGAATAATGACATAATATTGCTTCAAAGAAACGTTTGTGATTGATATCAACCTTCCTAGGAACTTTGTGTTTCTTTCTGACCCAGTAGCGTTTTCATCCCTTAAAACACACGGTCCCTTGGTATTAATACATATACAGTATTCTCTCCTAATAACACGGGGTACAAGGCTGTAGGGGAATATTTTGCGAAGAGTACCCTCACCAGTGATCCTCGACATTTAAAAAAAAAAGGAACCATTAGGGGCGTCAATTTTGAAGTGTGAACGCACACATTTAGAGTTTTGGGAGAGAGTACTGTAATATAATTCAAGGGCTTCAAAGATCTCTAAAATACCTGTCACAAGGCAATCAAAATTTTCTTAATAAGAAAAACACGCCCCCGAAATCATGGCCGTGCGACGTTAGACAAGCCAGTACAATTCGAGACGTGGAGGGAGGGGGCGGTTCGACGCAGCGCAGGGGTCGCCAGGATTATTCCGCGAGGTCGCCGCTCGTGTATGCAATTAAAGTCAACAGGTCCTCTCGTGTCTGAAAATAATGGGATGTGGAGTCGGCCGGAATTGAGGCGGCGCCGTTGCAAGAACCGCGTCAGGACCGTTCCGAGGAAAGGGTTGGGAAACGGTCGAGGGACGCTCGATGAAATTTCATTTCGAAATTTGAATAACAAGATAAAGGATTCTTTGACGGAGGGGGTCGAGATTGCTCGGCGATTCGTCGTTCAAAGCCCAGGTTGGCCCTCGACGGGCTTCAATCGCGGAAAAGCGTCCGCGTAATTTTTCTGTAACAGAGCGAGTTTTCTCGACGTCGACTTATTACTATCGTCGTTAACCATCTCGACTCAGAGCCATCCCAACCCCTTTGGACGCGAGTGCCTCATGTTTAGGCGCGGGCACGCAAAACCACTCGACCATTCGCCCCTCGCCTCCCCGCCCAACCCTTTTTCGAAACCCCGTCAGGGCCATTATTCCGGTGTTTTACAAGAAGCCAAAGGGGGTGCCACTGAGGGGATTGTTTAGGCCTCCTCGATCGGAGATTTGAATATCAATGGTGAATACAGACTTGTAATGGGAGGCGGGGGCAGCCTCTCCTCTTTATTTTCTCGGCGCGATTCAATCTTGTACGATGCTTTTTAACCTTCGTTCTAAATGTATTGGTACCCTTTTTGCTGACGCTAGAATTTCAATGGCTTGGTACAATATGACATTGGAAGCGCCTTGAGTACTATTAGGTTGGACTGAATCAGGAATCAAATGAATAATTACAGTACTATACAATTAGCCTTACTCTGTATTATTGACTAGAGATTCTTATGCAAAACATTTTATAAGGCAATTCATAAAGACAAGAACAAAAGCAGGAACCTTTTTCTCCCCCTAACTATCTTATTGGGTTCAGAATAAAATAGAAAAATCGTTACATCCAATGAAAGTTTTAATTTTTATTGTATTTCACAGATATAAGTTATAAATGCATAGAATCTGCAGTCTAATTATTATCTTTCATTATTATATACTTTCGTCACCTCAGTTGGACATTATTTACGGATCAATCCAATATAGTTCTCTTGTATCTATCATCTCTAATCATCCTCCCCATGTCGCAAACACAACCCTCATGTACAAGAGCAGACGGTACTGACTTAGAAAGAATTATAGCGAGAAATTAATTTGAGCAGATCATGGACGACACTTTAAATCTAACAACGATACGACCCAGTGTGTGGCGCAAGGCGAAAGCGCCCCTGCCCTTTCGCGAACCATTTTGCACCCGCAATCCGAGCCATTTTACGCTTCCGTTCGTACGCTCGGTGGAGGCCCGTCCGACCGCGTATTACATATGCATAGTTTCATAAATTTTCACGGCGATACCGCTTCTTCCTGTCTGGCGAGCCGCTCCCTGAAAGCCAGCCAAGCCTCCGCCCTCCTGTTTTTAATATTACACCGAAGCAGCCGGGGCAAGAACATATCCGTCGGTGGCGTTGCGAGCTTCCTGTGGTGGTTCGGTTAATGTCGGATAATACCGTTCGCGTAGTTAACATTCCTTGGTTCCTGCCGTCGCACTGGCCCGTTTCAGTGTGTCCTCGATCTCCCCTAACCGGCCGATTAATTGTCCCGTTCGGCTTTATTATTAATACCAGGGGCGAGCGTGGACGGAGTGTACGTGTAATGGCCGACGGATTTGTGTCCTCTTAAGATACCCGAATACGAGGATTTGGGGATTCGCCTCTCTCATTACGGGGGGTCGCCGTTGGTAATTGAATTGTTAAGATTTTAGATAGATTCGGGATTAAACTGTATTCTCAGGGTGGCATAAATATAGTGAGCCTACATACATTACTTCATATATTTTCGAAATAATTAAATGTGAAAGCTTTTATAAAATTCTTCTTTTTAACCAGAACGATCGATGTTGTGTATGACTGGTATAACAAAAATAATCAAGAAATGGAAACGAAATTGTAAAAAAAAAAATAGTAAACAAGATCACGATTCGAATTACAATATATAAATTGTAACTCTGTCTGTAGAACGATCGATGTTGTGTATGACTGGTATAACAAAAATAATCAAGAAATGGAAACGAAATTGTCAAAAAAAAAATAGTAAACAAGATCACGATTCGAATTACAATATATAAATTGTAACTCTGTCTTTAAAAGCGTTACGAACTCTCCGAACAGCCTAATTTCCGTTTAATAAATTATTTTCACTGCCTTCAGAAAACATTCACATTCACAAAGATGGAAGAACGTGTGTGAATTAAATTCTTTCTCAGGCCTATTTTTCATTCACGAAGATCCAAGATCCGAACTGCGTGTCAATCATACGAAAATGCGACAATGAACTAATAAAGACTCGACGATTAAACTCGCGAGAGCGTGCGAACCGTTGGTTTGCTGATCTCAGTCGCTAGAATAGGGTCTGAGGGGATAGACCGCTAAACGGACATCAATGAATTCCGCTGACGAGTAATTCACCCCACCCCATTTACACACGCGACATATCGGGTCACGATGTATTGGTTGAAATTAATTTCCAGAGCCGTGTGCACGCCGCCACTGCGCTGGGGATGGAAGACGGGACCTACCACCGCGTTCGCTGGAATGGGAAATTTTCGTAATGAAGTACGGGGGACTAATGACACGCGGATAAAAGCCGGGGCTGCGAAATGAGGCTGAACCGAAGAGGAGGTGATGGGCGAGAAAAAGAGGATAGTGGGCACACAGCACATTCTATCGAGACCCGGAACCGTCGGGGTCTATCTCTTTATAAACTGAAAAGAAATCGAGCTACCGTCTCTTTTTCTCCATCCCCCTCCCCCCATCCCCGCCCATTTCATCCACCCACCTTGCCCCACGAACCTCTTTTCTCTCCTGTGTTTTTTTTTTTTTTTTCGAAGGGGCGAAAACCAGGCAAACGGAGTTTCGCGTGGAAAAAAAGAATCTGCGAATCCAGAGAGAGGATCCATCCTCTCCCTCCCCTCCCCCGTTCCCTTCGTTTCTCCGTCTCGTAAAAAGAGGATTGAAATTGCAGAAGACTCTCCGTACGGAAATGGAGGTCCGGTATAGAATCCGCGATTTTCATCATCGAGAATCGTTTCACCTCTCGAAGCCAGGGCGCACGAAATAATGTTTCCACGACGGGGCTGAAACGGCGGAGAGAAGGAAAAAGGGGGATGGAACGGCGGGTTATTTAACCACCGTCATCCGGCCGAGCGAATTTTTAATGGACGGTTACCCGTGACTCGGCTTCCGAACGGTTTTCAAATTTTCTTCGCGCTGGAGATCGAGTACGAACCGAAGGCTCTTTCTTTCTCTCTCTCTTTTCCTTTGAAAATTCATCGACGGAAACGTTTCGATCGCGTTTCCTTCCCCCTTTCCGCGGGCACCAGTAATGTTCTTCGATGTCTTTTGTGAGGACTGTTCTTCAATACGCTCCAAGGAATATCTAGTATTCCTTTCGAAGCGGAGATTTTATATTGTTCCCTCCCACCTATCTCGTCGGATGGATCTCTTGGTCGTTTACTTTAAATCTTCAATGAACGACGTGTTCGACCCGAGGGAATCGTTGATTCAGGTTCCGATTATAGTCCACAATTATTGATACTTTATTGGTGTATACGTTGTATTATTTCGATTCAGTGTATCGTGAATTGGGTACAAAAATTTGGTATGGTTGTCAACCTAATTCCAGAGGATCGTCAAAAGCACGATGGTGGTTTATTGACTATAAAACGCAACATAAAATTGTCTGGCTCGCGCGTTCCTGTAGTATCTTTCTTTTTAATGATCGACTCACTGTTGGCTCCGTGATACATAGCTACGACGACTGGCAGTTCAGTTTTGGAACAAGGCTTCCGAGCATTAATGGCGTCTCAGTGATCTAATGACTCGTGTTTATCGAGGCCTGACCTCAGCGATTCGGGAAATTGTCTAGTGCACGAGTCGCCGCGTCGCACCCGTGCTCGAGAGTAATTTAATCGGAGTTACTGACAATGTCAATAGAGACGAGTCACTCCACGGACAGATATTAATGCGCTCCACGCTTCGCGAGGAACACGAGCGCCCCGTTTCGCTTGTAATACGTAAAAATGGTGGATCGTTAACGGGGCCACGAGCACGGTACACAGGAATAAATGGAAATAAATTGCCGACGGGGAATCGTTCCCCGTGATTCGATACGATTTCTGGCTGCTGCCGCGAAGAAACACTTTATCGAATCACCAGGAATAATAAATAGAGGGTAAGTTTGCTCTCTGGCCGAGGCCAATGGCGTCCGATACAAAACTGAGGAAACACGACGGTCTTTGTACTGCTTTATCATCGGTAAATTGTTAATTTTCTATGCTAGATGAAAATATGTGAGAAAAACACGCAATAAATTTTTCTGATTCTTGTGGAAATAGTCTAAAAAACAGGGGGTTTATGAAATTATGAATTTTTTAAACAATTCTCCATCAGGATCATTTTAGGTCATTTGACAATTAAACATTCTTCTGTGTGTTAAGGCCTGTTTACACGTTCAAAATAATTTTCGCGAACTGACTTGTGCATTACACATTCAGTCTACCTTGCAGTTATTGTATATACAAATAAAGAATAAACTATAATTATAATTAGTGATTACAATTAAATAATAAAAAAAGTAATGGTAATTATTTGCCAGATTCCATTTAAACGCAACGATTTGCTTGTGCAAATGTGAACGCACCAGTTAGTTTGCGCAAATTATTTGACCGTGTAAACAGACAGTTTAGTTAACGATAAATCTCCTAATAACGAGTGATTACCAGAAACCGAAAATTCGACGAGGACGTCGCTTTGAATTCACCTCGCTGATGAATCGTTTCTACTGTTTTCATTGCCAGAAAAAACAGAGAAGCTCCGATGGATATTATCCGGCGACGTAACCGTCCGCAATCATGATTTCAGCTGAACGGTTCGCGCGCTTCCCCCCTCCCCCTCCCCATTTCATTTCCCCTCGGTCTCGGGTATTTTGAGAAAAAGCTGCGATTATCGCGTCCAACACGCCGAGGGAAAAATTCTCCAGTGGCGATCCTGTGTTAGGGAAGGAGAAGCATTCTGTTCCCTCTCTCTAGGTAATCCTCCGACGATTTCCGTGTTCCCGGACTTCGATGGACGATAAAAGTAACGACCACCCTCGGCCGTATAACGTCACGGTTACGCTCGTCGTACACCGCGATAGACCTCTCCTAAGGGTCGGATCATCTGCTCCCTTCTACTAATTGATCCATCGGCGCAGGGCCGTGTTCTGCCCCGAAACTTACTGCTGCCTGAGGTTTACTTGGAAAAGAATTCTACGAACAGGGCTGACACTTCTTGAGTAAAACCTCGTGATAAATACCATCGAGATGGTACCTTTTTTTAAAGACAATAGCACGTTACAACTATGACATGGCAATCAAAGTGTTAATTTAAAGAAAAACCGTGAAAATCATTTTTTTCAATAATGATGAATTATTAGTACCGAATGTCCTGGAGTTGGTCTATATTTATTGTATAATCTTCGAGACGAAGGATTCCCTTCTCGATTGGATCCCTTCTCGCTTACAGTGTTTAAGTTCCAATGACGTCGGGTCGCTGGAAAATTAACAAAGAAGCTAGCTGCTACAATTTCACATCGAAATCGTGCCACGCAATTGAACGAAGGGATCTATGAACGTTATGAACGACAAGAATAATCAAAGCTGACAGACAAGTCGAATTGGATTAAGGCAAACGTTAATCACAATTATTATGCTTCCAATTACGATCTCTGATGGAATTTTAACGCGGTGAATTTATAATTAATTAAGGAACGTATTGACACACCGGACACGAAACATGGACGGTTCCCGAATAAAATTTTTGAAACAGCTCAAAGCAATCTTTTCACGTTATAATTACGTTATTAACAAACATTCCGCTACCGTATGTTTCACTAGTGTGATTCGAATGTATAATTTCGGTGAAATTTCATGGTTCACGATGAACGGAAAATTAACCAGTGGAGGGGACCGTTTACTTGCGAAATGTACGATTAGAGCTCGACGAGACTCCGCGATAGTTACTATATCTTTGCGTTCGTGGGTAGTTTCCTAGCGGAACTGTGCTCCCGGCGACCCTTCCGCGTGACAAAGGATCTCTTGCGCGTCCGATTGAAATTTACTAGAACGAGACTTTCGCCGTTCCTGTTTCCCGAGATTTTCGATCGAATGGCCATTGTCGATCGGAAAAATAAACAGCCTGGATGACGTTAATATTTCCTCTGCCACCCTTCTCTATCGCAGCCGTCGCGAGCACATTGTTAACAAGATTTCATTCACCGCCGTTATGTCGAGGAAATTAATTCCGGCCGGGGGTGTTCGCAGTAACGTTCCTCATGAAGGTAATTAATTAACCGGCGTCTAACGGGAACTTTATAATCGCGTCGTTTAATAGACTTACAGGCCCGATGCGCTGCATGTTAATTAGAAAATACATTTTCTTGGACGACGAGGGTTGCATTACGTTCCTCGTTTCCACCGAGTTAATGGAAAAACGGTGCCGTATTCGTAAACATTCTGCATTCGCACGGTGGCTTGGGCTTTTGTAAACAGCACTGTCAGCTCGTTTTGTGCCCGTGATGCTTCTCTGCGAAATATTGACGGTGATAATGAACAGTAATGAAATTCCTTTCTGCGCGAAATTGTTGCCAGGGGGATTAACTCTTGTTTTAGAACTTCTATTGACACGAACACTAGTACACGTGAAACACACGAGTTTTATATTATTTATTCAACAGGCAATATTCGATGCGCCGTAAAGTGTTAAAGTTAAATCCATCCATCGAGGATTCATTTTCCATATATCAACTTTCAGAGTTCAATATCATCGTTTAAAAATACATAACCTGGTTAATCGAGCGGAATCTGTAAGCTGTTGCTTATCACTGTATACATATACGTTCTTGGACGTAACCCCAGGGTGAAGAACCAGGCGAAAATCTGGATCGACTTTCGGTCACGTGGCAAGGCGGGCCACGGGCCACGACTCCCGACCCCCAGAAAGCACGAGGGATGAATATTTATCGGCAGGCGACGGTGGTCGCTGCATCGAGACAAATTAACGCCGACCGGTCGAGTTCGTGCGTGGTCAGCCGACACGGCGACAACAGAGTTCACTTCCACCCCCTTCGGAAGAAAGGACAACGATGAGTCTTGTGAAAGATCGATAAAGCAACCGACTAAACCTTTTCGCTGCGGCAGATTCCAACGTAGAACCGTGTATAACAGACGATAGATATCTAACCATGATCAACGCTGCGAATAGCAAAATTTTTTATCAACGACAATTGCAGAAAATTTTAAGATACACCATGACAGTAGTCATATCACGAAATTCTTACGAATCGTAGAAACAATATGCGTTTTGTAACAGGCGTTGGGAAGAGAGTACCAACCATAGTTGAGCAGAATTTTATTCGAACAAATACACAGTGAAAGGCAAGAGTATCTAAGAGAACTTTAACTCTTTATTTCCTGACGGTACTTTGTAGTACCGCTTATATTACAGTAAAGTGCTGCCATGAAGCAATATGTTTAGAACCTGGCTAGAACCTATATGTATTTACTATTTCTTCGAAGTCCTTTGAGATGTTGTAAAATGGTGCCAGCACTCAGAAACAATATATTTAAACAATAAAAAAATTATTAGAAAACTTGTAGGAAGGAGGTCAACAATGTTCCTGGTGATTAAAAAATATCCATTCGCCGTTTCGACGGTACCCTTCGACGGGAATCAAGAGGAGAAAAGTAGTAATGAACCGTTCGGTCCGCACGGTGCTGTTGCCATTATTAAACCAGGAAACGATAAAGTCTTCTCCGGTGCTTTCAGACAGTGGTCCTCGACGGGCCATCGGGGAAAACAGCCAGCTCTCCGGTTATATTACCGTAGCAGAAGGGGGCGTGTCCGGGACACGTCAGGGTGATTTCGAAAAGAGCGGTGCCGCATAATTCCCTAGTTAGTCGCCAGCCGGCTGCCCGTTATAACCCACTCGGCGCAATAAACATTTGTAATTTTGGCAGGGGGGGGGGTGGGGGACGGCATGCGCTAAAAGCTCACTGGAAAAAATATCAGTAAATCTCACCGCCTTGTTCCGCCGACGTAGAAAATTAACGACGCTTCGCCTCTTGTTGCCACCCCTGGCCCCAGCGTTTCTCCTATTCCTCCTCTTCGCTAACCCCCACAAACACCTCGCGCAACTGAAGGTACGCGTGTGGATTTGGTGTTGTGGGTGTACACGTTTCGCGATTGCTTCTTCTACCTGGTACAAAAGGGCAAAGAGACTAATAACGGTAGAACGTGGCGGCCATCTTTGTTGTGTAATATAAATCAGAAGAAGAAACAGTCACCGGTAGAGATTAACACTAGAGCTACCAGCGTTGAATGTGTACTAAATTAAATTCTGTAGTAATATATGTGATATATTAATACAGAATTAGCATAATATCGTACATAATGTATACTAAATTAAAGGCCTATTCTAATTTCAGTAATCGTAAAATAAGAAATCTGCAATCCCTATTTTCGACGGAGTTCGGTGGTTCTAGTGTTAATAAATCGAAGCAGTTCTTTTTTCTTCTATATTAGAATTATAGGTTTTTGAACTTAGGAATATTTTAGTATCAATTATTATCGATACTATTCTTATGGAACACCCTGTACAGTCGTTCAAGTATTCCCGTGCTTTCGTGTTTCGAGTAAGCTTCACGAGCACACGCGTTACTTGCTGGTTATTGGGCATTACCGTTTTAATAGTTTACTGTGTATTTCCCGGTTTTATTACTTAACAGCCCAGTAAAAACATCGTCGGGGGGGGGGGGTGGACGGGTTGGAAGTAATTTTTTAGTCGGGATTACCCGGCCTGCTTTGATGCGTTTTGCAATCCCGACTTCTCCTGTCTTGGCGGACTGAAAACACTCTTCGCGAAATGCGTCCCTGGTTCATAGGGGTGTAAAGTAATGTCCTTACAGTGAAGATGTCATTGTTGGCGCCGTCGTCATTTTTATGACAGCTTGAGAACACCATAAAGAACTAACGAGGCGCCGGGTAACGGTTTAAAAGCAATATTCACTTAACGTTTCGAAATCCTAGACATCTTGTGATTATGAGGTTCGGACGATAGGTTGCGTTTACGTTGCACTCCTGGACAAAGGTAATCGTGCCCTTGATAGCTAAATCTAAATCACGTTATTGGGACATATAAGCTCGTATAATAAAGAAACATTATCAAGCGATGAGGTCGTAAGTATTAGTTAAAAATAGAATGAAAATACAATACAAGCAGAGATAATTAAATTCGATTATTTATGACTGAATCTTCGACTACTGTCTATTAACTGGCGATGTAAATATCTTATTACACAAATTCTATTACTTATTACACAAATAGTTATTATGCATCCTCACGTAAAAAAATATCGGAATAAGCAAGCATCACTTTAAGTAACCATTGAACGAAAATAAAACATTTTAAAGCATGGGATTCCTCGGACACCGCCTCGCAGATTAAGGGTTAAACACAGATGAAGTTTACCATAAACATGTTACTGAATTACTACCAAGCACCTTGCCTTTATCGCGAGCATAGGAAAACAGTTCGCCTCGGTTACTATTTACCTCGATGAAAGTTCCGTGATCCTGGGGCTGGGACGTTTTATTACGACGTTTATTAGCAATTCCGTGACAGCATTCATAATCGATGCGACGCGAACGACTCGCGTAGTGCGCTAGCCCCGAGGCTAGGCCCGGCCGGTTGCTTGCAATTTTCATTTTGCATCGTTGCTACAATAATTGTTTACACCTCCGGGGATGGTTCGGGGTCACGGCACAACCGCCAAGTCAAACACAGGGCGAACGTCACACGGACCTGGCGTACACAGCCTCCGGGGTCGTATACACACGACGCACCGTCGTCGACGTCGTCGGGCACACAACCTGCAGCCTTCTCAGGAGGACTTTACGCGTCGCGCACCACTTATAACGACGCCCGTCGGCCGTGGAGCGGCGGACGGAGAGCAATTACGAACATCTGCTCTCGAATCCACGTACACACGTAGCGAACGAGTTTCCGAGTGGCTTTCATAAGCTCGACTTTAATCCTTAAACGCGTCCCCGACGCCAGTCAGCGCCCGTTACCGCGGGCGATCGCGTTGACTGAAGGACAGGTTCGATTTTGAGTTTTGGCCTGAAATCGACTGGAGAATCATTGTCATTTATGTAATATATGACGTGGTCTTTGAGTCACGCGATTTTTCATAGTCTTAGCTTATTTTTCATCGTTTCTCCGAGGTAGGGATGATTGTATGGCTTCCAAATCCCCGTCTGGTAACCCTTGGTTCACGAACCAATCGGAAACTTGACGCTCATTGTCTTCAATATTACGATGGTCTTTGGTAATAATTAAGAAAAGCATCCAATTGCTTGTATAAATTGTTATATCACGTAAGAATACGATAGACGGAAAGCAATGGTCATTTCCAAATCTGTTAGAAAACGCTGTTTGCAATAAAAGGGATTTTTATTCTCAGAACCATAAGAGACATTTATTGCGAGATATTATATAACAGGTGTAAGGGTAATATCGAGAATTTCAAGGAAGAAGCTGGGTTTAAAGAAAGGGGTTACCAGACAGAGGCAAAGTGAAAGAAGAAACGAGGGGATGCAAGGAATTAAAAATACTTCCCCGAACTATTTCGATTAAAAATGAAAGTTGAACTATCTTCCCGTAAAAACTCCCTCGTCAGGTCTCTTGGGCGAGTATCGAAAGGAGTGGCTCGAGAGCTTCTCTCTCTCCGTCCCGGCCCCATTATTCGTCGCGAAAGTTTGTCGACGCAGCCCCCATCGTCTCGATTAATTAATTCATAGCGTAGTTACACGAAGTATTTATGCGACGAATTTATCTTACGGAGCATCGCGGATGCGGCCAGAGATGGCGTATTTAAGAACAAGGGGTAACCTATCGAAATTCCCCGGAAGAAACTTCGCGCTTTGTGCCTGCTCCTACTCGGAAAGCTTTGATACCCCCCCCCCCGTCTCGTCGCTCCCGAAAACCGGGGTGAGGGGGTTAACATAACTCGCATAATAGTGAGCTCGGTGATTGAACGACGTCATTTCGTTAGGACAATTGGCTGAATAAGCAGCTCGAACCGTTTAATGGGACCATTTGTATTCAAAATTGTGGGACTGCGGTTGAACGCCCGCGAGAAATATTACACGTCATTCATTGCAAACGGCAATTAATATAACAACTGTACTACCGACGTGTCTCGGTGTACTTACATCGCATTACACCGACCGTTTGCCTCCTGTTCCCGGCTGCTGAAATCCTCTTCCAGGAACGCTGATTTTCTCCGCGGTATTTAACCGAACAAAAGGGGCTGAGAACAATGTCTTTTTGCAATGAAACTAATTTATACAATTTAACAAAGCGTTGAAAAACCATTATATTTACACTCAACAAATAGTCGTATTAAACAATAATTTCAGCGATTAAAAGTCTACAGATGTAAAAATTTTATTCTCTAATTATCAGCTGCAAAACAATTGATAAGTTCGATGGATTTGTACTTCGACTTCTGGGATATTAACCGACACTTCCTTGATCTCTCCTTTCTTTAAATAGAAAAACTGAAAGATTTTTTAAAGACAGATGGCCGAATACTCGCAGCAAGCTCGAAATTCTCCAAAGTTAATCGTAACCGAGAAGAGGACGAGCAGCCAAGGGGTGTCTTATTTTACCTCATTCTATTCCAACACAATTCGCAGTCCTCGACGTTTCGGACATCGCGTACACACCGGATCCCCCCATTTACTTCCGGATCAACGTTCCTCATATCGCGCGTATTATACGCGGAAAACGTCCGGCCAGCCACGGCTCTCGCATCCGCGACCGTTTGCACGTATAAACGCGACCTTTTGTCTCCCATAGTTGGCCCGAGTGTACCGTTGGAAATGGGCTTATTTCGCGTCCGCGTGTGTACACATGCTCCGTACGTGTATGCAACCGTTTCAGTCCACTAAATAAGCAGCGGGCCTCATTCACGCGTGTCCACCGTTCTATTCGCACGCGTTCTTCGGAATGATTCAATTCGAGCCGACCTCGAGGATCTCTTCATCCTTTCGCTTCGGAATTTCACGTTGTCCTGCGGGTTAGATTATTTCGTCTTTTGTCGTGGATAAATGAGACGGACTTGAAAATATAAATATCGGTGTAATATTGACACTATAGTGAATCTTATGTGGTACATAGGTGAAACAAGGTACATACGCGTACGCATTTTCCTATTAGTTTCCTTATAGTTAATTTCTCTCATATGGAATCGTAGTATTGTAGAAAAAAATCTTGTGTACTTCGGAGATGTACAGTTTGCAGGCATGATGCAGGATTAATCCTATACGACAGACAATTCGTCTAAGATACGAGTCTGGATATTTATTTCATCGCCACAACCTAGTGGAGAATTTTTCAAATTCTAACGTTTGAGTACCTTCAATTGACAGTAAGTGGCGCATTATTTCCATAAAAGCAATAAGAAATAATTCCACGGAAAAAGAATATATCCCCGGAAGTTCTCAGCGAGTTTCCCAGCTGCTCCCCTCCCTCCGATCGATCGCGACGAAACGCCGAAGGGATATATTCCAGCTCGCGACACGCGGCTCGGCCGTGTACGGCGGCCTGGTGAATCGACGAAAGTGACACTAACTTCTCGTACGTGCCCGGCGGAACAACCCCTTATAAAGTGAGATTTATTCCCCTACCGTCAGAGCTTGTCCTTTTTACGATGATTCACGCGACAACAGACCGGTATGTGAAGTAAGGCGAAAGGTTATTCCGCCCAGGGAGGCGGGGGGATGTTCCACGAGGATCGGGTTATCACGACGAACGAAACTCCCGTCGTTTTACGAGCGATAGTAGAAACAAATCGGATCACACACTGAAATGATCCGCCTGGACGAAGATGAAATTCGTTCGAAACTTTCGACAGGACCAGGGGGATGGAGAGGAACTGAACAAATTGGTCCGGGTATCTTTTCGGTACTTCCTCGGGCGACGAGAATCCGCGTAGTTTCCCCGATGCTAATAAACGTTCTCCCGCGAAAAGTGGCTAGGAAACGTCGTACCCGAGACGGTCGACACGATTCGCAGAATGGAGACACCGATAACGAAGAAGTAACGAGGTCGCGGATGGAAGGAAGTGGAACACGCCTGGGTATCGGTTGGAAACGGACGTCCATCGGCTGTCAGATTTTTCCGTCCAATTCCAGGGGACCCGTCAGAACCGGGATAATAAAGAGGAAACGAGGAAGAAGGAAAACGCGCGGGATCGTTACGCGTCGCGGGCAAAGATTCCCCGCGCGAGGTACACCCACCCCCTGTTCGCGATCATTCGAAGTTTCTTTAATGTATCGAGGCATGAAACGAATAAGAAGGGAATGGAAATAAATGTCGCGGGGCCATGGGTTGGCCGCGGGCAGACCTGGAAAACACTATTTTATGGTAAACACACGCATTGCTTTCTTTGTCTATCCTGAAGAGGAGGATTTTATTTGAAATACGAAATAAAATATTAGTATCACGTAGTTTTTAGACACATATGAAAATTACTTCAATATTTCTTGAGCAGGTGGTATTGGGTGCACTTTTTTCAGAGCGTCATTTATGCATACCTCCGTGTTTTAAGTCCCAATTAAAAATCTGTGTATCTCAACAGTACTACCGTATGCTACATAAAACATGAATACTTTGTCTTTACATTGAGAGAAATCGGATACAAAAATCTCAATTATCATTCAATTAACAGCAATTTAACTTTTGCTAGCTAGATAGTAGGTACCTCCATCCTAGATTTTAGAGATATTGAATTAAATCATCCATCAAGCCGATACCACCCGTTAATAATAATTTCACCCTTCTTATTTCTCTTGTCTACCTGTTTATTATGGCGCAATAAAATTCTTCGATCACTCTTCGCTGGTTTGCATTACTCGCAGTACGTATATTCGCGGTGCGAAGTCGCCGATCGATCTCCGTACATTCGTTAAATAAATAAATCGTCGAAGTAGTAATACTGGGTAAAAGCAGGGAGCGAATTTCGTGAAGTCAGTGGTTCTAAGTCGGTCGGGGGGCGTGGTAACCGGCAGGGTGAGGAAGTTGATCGTGCAAACAGGGTTCAGGCCAGGATGTTTAATTCTCACGGGTGGAGCGTAATTCTTCGTGTAAGCACGTCGATGCCGGAGCGGCGGTCGACTAAAAGACGAACGGATCCCCAATATACGCGGCAGTCGTTTCTACGTGAACTGGGACGCGGCGTCGTTTTCTCCTGGCCGGTGCAGGGCGTGGAAGCTCGGAAAATGAAAAAGAATATATTCCGTCACGTAGCCGTCGCTACGAGAAGGGTGGAAAACGATCGAAGGGGATGGCGTAGGGTCGCTTGCGAAATTCACGAACCGACTCCGGGACACGCTGTTTATTCACCGGGACGAATGGCGGGAAGGGAGGTGTCTCTGTCTTCTCACCATCAATGGATAAACAGTGTCGGAGCCGCGCTGAAACCTCCTATGTGGGTCACGAAAGTTAATCTTCCGTTTGCCTGGTGCGTTGCGAAACGGGGAAGGGAATTCTGCAGCTCAAACCACGCTTCCGGCGGGCCCATTTAGATTCTTCCGACTGGAAAATTCAGGATTCCTTTTCTAATCGTCACTGGGGTGTATTTCATTATCCTGCATATTTGTTCCTTTTACTGATGGATGGTAATTTTATTTCATGCGGAAACGAGTGAGTGAGAATGATAGAAACTTTGTCAGTTTATGTAAAATTATTAATTGATCGCCTGGAGAAAGCAATCTGTTATTTAATGGGTTCAGTAGATCCAGCGAACACCAACCAAGGGACTATTATTAAACAGTTCAATCATAGTAGAAAATTATATTTATGAAAAATAGCCAAAGCTCTAATAAAATAAGTAATAATTTCTTCTTTAACCCTGACCTACGGTAAATTAATAGGCGTCTGATGTATAAGCATTGAAATTTAAACATCTATTAATAGGATACCAGTATGGAAAGTATTAACCAATAATATATGTGAAGATTAGTATCTAAAGAAAAATACTGGATAAAAATCGTCGTGTGTTTCAAGTGACTCTTGGAATATTTCATGTCTAAGCAGAGATTTCGACCTAAACCTAGAATAAGTATTCATCAGGATGCCTCATACTGATTGCCAATAATCTTTCCATTTGTGCTTTTATCGCCAATTTAATAAAGGTGTCTAATATTTCACCACCTTCTCCGCGTAAAAAAAACGAACAATCACGTAGTAAGTTACGTGGTAGCACATATTGGATGCGTGTATCATTTTCAGCAATTTTCCCCGAGCTGCGTGAGTAATATAAAAAAAGAAACGAGAATCCCCTTTCCTTGGAAATGGGGGACGATATTACTAGAAGGGTCAGGCCTTGACTAAACGGATATGGGAACGGTCGTTGGAAGGGTCCGGCGCGAAGTGGTAAATCGAAGGTACGGTGAATCCTCGGCCTGCGGAAACCTTAGCAAAGATACGCCAAAGGACCTTTCAATCTACACTTGCCAGGGTTCGCGCATTTACATTTCTCCCGAATCGATCGATTTTCAACCGTGCAGCAGCTCGAGGGAAGCACACAGAATATTCTTAACGCTAAACAACTCAACATCGTGCTTGATTAAACCATCTAGAATTGAGCATCGATAGAATGTACTGCCAAAATTAATTTCATCAATCTAGCTTCTATTTGTAAAACATTCCGACAAGTAAATTGAAAATTCTATCTACATCCTACAGTAAATACTCGACAGTTGTGATACCTGATAAATAGGTGTAATAATCAGGATGTTAATAAATAGTGTGACGAAAAAAAACTTATGGGATTACAACGAAGGTAGCGATGTGAAATTATTGCGTTCACAAGGAACGCAAAAATCACACGTGTCACGGGGGAATAACAATCGGTGGCACTATTTTTTTTAAAGAAAATACCTTCGTTAGGCGGTCCGTGATAAAAATACGAAGAAATCCCTTTGCCACGTTCGTCGCGGCGATTTCCTCCGCGGCTGTTTACATATTCCATGGGGCTCGCGGTGACAAAAGCGTGTCGGAGATGGAAATTTAACACACTTTGCTCGACGGCCGTGTAAAAACAGCTGCGAGAAGAGGCTGAACGCGAATAAGCCGGCAGGTGTCAACTATCGGTGTTTGCATTGCACACCGGCCGGACGTGTGTGTACCTTCGTTAACGGAGATCCTGGTGCTTGCTTTGTACTTCGAACGGTAATATCGTTTCGCCCGCGGTTCCCTCGGAGTAAACGTAATCGTATTGCCGCTCACTGCGCGAAACTGCTACGGGATTCTAGGTATAATTATGGTACAATTTCGAGCTGTAATCGCGGTTCGTAAAATATGGAGGAATGTTTGGTGAAAGTAATACGGAGGGGCTATGCTAACACTCTTTGCATGGATAATATTGTGAAATTCAGATTGAAGCTGTTGTCGTAGAATTCGGATATTTATATTGTGGTTTGTGAAATAAAGTGATAGATTTACTACGAGTTTGCTTAATCTGATATGTATTTTTATACTAAGTATGGCAGACTGGTTTATTAAATTCATTAGAAGACAGTATACATAACATGAGACTTTCAAGCGAAAGGTGTTAAGGAACACTTTACTCGCGTCGTTAAAATACGATTTTCTAGAGAAAGGATTTGGTCACAATTTTATTCGAATAGTACACTGTTAAAGGGACCGTATCTAAGAACGTCGATCCTCACCTTCAAACAGTTAATGAGATTTAAATAATTGTTCGCCAAGTGGTATTATTTCATTACAAACATTAGAATTCTCATGTCTAATGGATTACAAATAGCGAAATACATTTTCTATCTTTTATTTTTTATTCGAAACTCTTTACCAAATCATGAATGTGCCTACTTCTTACACGTACGTATAATAAAAAGAAGAACCAAATAGGGTCACTATTCCTGTCATCGACATTTTCCTAAACATCAAACATCACACTCAATCTTTCCTTCCTCAATTTTGGTATTCCACATTTCTACCCGTTCCAAACGAAGATCATCCGAACAAAGAATCCGAGCGTCCTCGTACGTAACAAGAAGAGCTTCCAGTAACGAGGGGATAAAGACAGGCTTTAAGCGGACATCCGTCTTCAGTGGTAACGGTCGACGTACTATTACAGCCCCGACTTTAATCTTCATTCTCGCTCAAAGTGTGCCCCGCGTAACGCGTTCATTACAAACATCCGTGGAGGGTTGGAATGCCCGAGCAGATAACACGGGGATCGGAGACGGGCAGACTTTAAATATGAAAACAGGCCGCGTTTCGTAAACGCAACGGAGGAACTTCCAGTGATAGGTATTCAAAGGTAAACTGTTTTACTTTGTTGCACGGCGGGCCCTCCCTCCACCCCCATCCTCCGTAATACAGTTGAATTTATACCGGTAAGTAGCTTAGCTCTGTTTACGGTTCCAATTCAACTTTACTCCCGGGCGTCCGTGAGTATTTAGCGGTCCCGCCCGTGTATATAATAGCACCTCTCGAATTCAAACTATTTCGCTTCACAATCGAAATTCTGCGCGAATCCAACCTTTCTCTCTCTCTCTATTGCACACACTCTCTGTTCCTCTTTACGCACTCACCACCTAGATTCCCTCTTCTTCCTCCCATGACCGGCGTAAATGGAATCTCGTGTTCCCGCGAGTTCGTTTTGAGGCGATTCCGACTGGCGGAAATTTGACTTTACATAATGGCCGGATCAGGGCAAAACGGAATTCACGCGTGATCGCGTTGCCCCGTTAATAAACATCGTCTTTATTATACCGAAGGATAATTTCGTTTCTCTTTACGGCTACCAGCCATTGACCGGGTTTTATTAACGCACTTATCGACGCGGAGCTTGGAAAACCGGGTCTGACGGGTGATTACGGAGACAGAAACTCGGATATACAGTTGACGTATTTACAGGAGAGGATTCCTCAGTACGGAAATTTAGAAAATTATGAAACTTTGGGGATATGTTGGGTATCTATTTTTTGAGCTTGTGGTTTTATTAACGCACTTATCGACGCGGAGCTTGGAAAACCGGGTCTGACGGGTGATTACGGAGGCAGAAATACAGTTGATGTATTTACAGGAGAGGATTCCCCAGTACGAAAATTTAGAAAATTATGAAACTTTGGGGATATGTTGGGTATCTATTTTTTGAGCTTATGTTGTAAATCGAAATCTGTGAAAAATAGAAAAAAACATTGGAAGACAAAGTGTACTTCTTTTAATTGGATCTATCAAGTGGTTAAAAATTTATCCATTGTTCAAACAAGTAGAAAAAAGGAGTAGACGAAAATATTAATAATTGATCGATTTTTTACCATTCGATGCATCTAATAAAGAAAAGTAACTTTTGTCTTAAATCTTCTTATCTTAAACAGGAAAAGAAAAAGTTTTCCTTGGACCACTCTGAACCTTTAGCCATACAAATGTTACGCCCTGTTAGGCAAAAATCAAAGGAAACGGTAAGGGTCAGCAGCAAACACACCGAGGCAAAACGTCAGTACACGATGCATGGAACTACAGTAAATTGTAATCATATTCCAGCGAAAGGAACTCGTCCCGCCAGCAAATAGTAAGATAAATATTCGAAGTACCTTCTTTTGCTTTGTAAATTCAAGACTGAGTGTAGAATCCTTCCCCCAGTCATATTCAAATCGCCAAAAGGATCGTTCCTTTTGTTCAGAACGAAAGACGGCTAGAGGATCGAAATCCTCGAGAAAAACGGCGCAAGAGAGGGGAGAGAAAAAAGATCGTGGGAGGGTTTGGCGGACGAAGAAGAATAGACTGCCGAGTTCTCCGGGGCTTAATTCCCTTAACGGAGCAAAGCAGATCGATTTCCACGGTGGATCGAATAATCCGACGGCAGCCGATCGGGAATCGTTGCCGCGAGTAGTGTGTACATCCAATAGAAGAGGTTACTCGTTCTCGCATCGAATCCGGCTCCGCGTCAGCCACTTCGGTATCGGGAAAATGCCACTCTTCCGAGGAGCGGCAAGAGGGGACCGCACGCGCTAGCACGAAACAACACGGCCACGCTCTGACTTGCGATTCAGTCCCCGGAGCACGTATATCGCAATCGTGTATTTGTGTCGTGGAAAGGGCGACACACGCGTGTCTGCATCAGATGCATCGTACATTCACCCGATCCGCCGATATTAACCTCGCTTTGGCAACACCTCTCTATATTCTCCGTCCCTCTGGTTGCGAATCGGAAGACTGCTATAATACTGAGTGTTAGTCAAAAATGTTGGACACTTTCACTGGATGGATTTTAAATGACAATTAAAAAGGACGAAATTACGTTCGAGGTTTAATTTTCGAGTTATTGAGAGTTTAAAATATCGACGGGGAAATATAACTACGATCACTTCTCGTTGATAATATCTTGGTAACGAAGCTTCAGATTACATTGTTGCTAAGGAAAATGTTCCAATTCACCCCTCCGAGTGCCCCATTTCCGGGTTGGAGGACATTTTTGGGACACCCTGCATATGTCTATAATACGTCTGACGAAACGGGTTATTCTACTTGAGGGAGCAGTCTCGTCAATTGTTTGAGGAGTTGGTTTCATTCATCTCATTTTCTTTCATACATTAATTTAAATAGGTAATTGTACGAGCCTGTGTATTAGCTGGAAATTGATTGAGTAATATAATGTGTCTAATTTTTAACGATTAATAACTCGGAAAGGAAGCCTCAAATGTAATTTCGTCAGTTTTTATTATCTTATTACTTTTAGAATCCACCCAGTGGAAGTGTTCTAGATTTTTATTAACAGCCTGTGACATATTAATATATATAAATATACATTACATTTATAAGAGGTAAAAACACTCTTGACAGTGGGGGATGGAAAACATATCGAATGTCAGAGAAACTAACCCGTATAAAACAAAATAAACGTGTTAAATGTAATTAACCCCTACCGATCAGTAGATACTTCGCGTGCAATTCCTCCTTCGAAATTACGTGTAATCATGTCGGTAATCGTTCCTCCCCCGTTCACCTTTCAATTCTGATTAAACGGAATTCCTGCAGTTCACCAAAGACCAAAAAATACCTACCCACGAACAGAGGAACTAATTACGAAGCCGTTTTAAAAGCATTGATTCCGTTGCATCAATCACCGCCTCCGCCGATCTTTATCAACCACCATTCCCCACCGAACTGCTTTTCCCTATTGTGCTGCCTTCGCGCGTTTCCTCATCCCGTCTCTCTCTCTCCCCCACTTCCTCCCTCCTGTAACCCTCTCTCTTTCTCTCTCCTTCTCCCGTTTACACGGATTCGCTTGAGCCTTCGAGCCACTGAACGACATAATAGCGAAACTACCTATGTACCCGGTAGCCGTTTTATCGAGTAGAAACAAGGAACAGGAAGCCGAGGGAGGTGGAGGGTGTAGGTACAAAGGGGGTCGGTAAAGGGACGAAGAACTATAACGGTAGGTGTACACGTACGGTACACTCTCGGATACTGGCGTGAATTAACTGGATGCAGCTGCAACTACACGCCCACATGCCTCGTTTTCAGCTACCAGCCCCGCGCGCCGCCGCCGCCGCTGACAGAAGCGCGATGAGGCGAACGGAGAAGTGTATATACCAGGCGAAAGACTGACTGATCAAGGCCACGGATAGAGTGAAAACGGTCTTACCGGTATTATTCCTTTGGAACGCGTGGGTGGCGACGGCGCTCGAGGAAATTTATTCTACGAAGAATAGAAGACCGTGGACCAGTTGATCCATGGATACGCGTGGGCGACCGTTTCTTCGGGGCGTTCGTTCACGTGATTGTTGCGGTCGGGATCGAAGTCTGGGCGGACTTTTACGTGACGCAATCTTCGTTGATGTTTAGAATTATTGTGGAGAGTTAATATATTTAGAGAAGGATATTTATTTTAGACATTTTCAAGAGGAATGTTCAATCATACAAGATTGAGAAGAATGAAGAAAAACATTTATGGTTAAGGGATCACAATTTTGTTTATAATGTTCGTATGTAATTTATAAAAATTGGAAGTAAAGTTGACACGCGAGAATAGGGGGGTGAGGGCGGCCCATTGATCGATCCCTCGCCATTACACGCAACTGGACGCGGACAACAATGGCGCCGGTAATTGGACGAGATTATAAGGCCTGGAGGAGGACCATTTAGCCCCGGGTTGACCAGAAATTCGGCAAGTAAGTTATCGACTCATAGATAATCGCGCGAATGCAGCCCGCATACCAAACGTTCCTCGGACTTGCCCATCTGGGTCGCTGGGCATTCCTTATCGTTCTCACGTCCGTTGCAAATTCTACTGTTGCGAGACGGGAAAACCACCGACCGTTCCGGCAATTTGATCGTCTCTGTGCCCCGCTCCCTTAATCCCGTAGGAAAATCCCCGAAAGTATGTGTCTCTGATTCGAACATTATGCCTGAAATGTTACGGTTGCTTCCGCGGGACGCAATTAATATCGATAATCTGAACAATCTCACTCGGATATTAACGTAATTACTTCAGATTTGGTTAATTTTGACTTCCTTATCATCAGCGGGTTATTTATTATTGAATAATTCAATTTCAAGAAACAAAATCAAATGAAACTTGTCAAAATTGACTAAATTCAATTCAACAAAATTTCTGTCCGTTTCAATTTACAGAAGAATCGTGTCTATCTACTGTTCAAAATGATCACAAGAACAATATCTCTACTAAACCTAGTTCACAGGTACACTCAAATCGACAATCCTCCGATTATTTCAAGCAACGTAATATCCTCGGTACTTAGGTTTCGTTCCGTTCGATGCAGACAGCATTTCTTACAACGAACGCCGGAACCAACCCCCACCCCCGTACGTCTCGCATTATGAAAAACGCCCAGACCAAGGAATATTCGACGAGTCAGCGGAAGGAACGACATCGAGCAGCGGGTGTATCGAGAGAGTCAGATACATCCGCGAGTTCGCCTCGGAGCGTACCGAGGAAATGTGTCTCGCGAAAATTCCACGGCCAGTATCCCGGATAGATCGCCGGATGCATCCGGGATATCGATTCACCTGGAGGGGCCGAGCGAGTGTTCTCGAGTTCGTTGGCCCGCGGGGACTTTCTGAAGAGCCTTTCGAAGTCTCGAGACGTCGTCGTCTTCCTCGACGTCGTCCGAAACGCAAAGAGGAAAGGTCGCTCCGAGGCTCACCTACTGCGCCAGTTCGACGATTTTTCCGTGGAATCGTCCCCCGTCAGAACGGTCCTTCGCCAAGGGTTCCCAGTCCCTGATTTTCACGAGATCGTTCTCGAGGTGGAAATCGGACAACCTTCATCGAGAACCCTGTATTCTAACCGGTGACGACGTCGATTCCAAACGTTCGACAATGGACGGGAGCGAAACGCTCGTTAGAAAAGTGAACTCTAATTACCATTGAAATTGGTATCGACGCTGCCGATTACGGCCCGCCCGAGGACAAAGAGGCCGCGAAGTGGAGGGGCTTTGTCCGCGGCCGACGGCATTCAACACATTCAGAGACCCTCCTCGAATTCGCGATTCGTCTTCCCATTAGGGGTTGCGCCGCCATGATATTCAATAAACGACAGGGCGCGAATGGGGCGTCTTCTGTATCCCGCCATCCACCCCTAGGGGAATAAGCCATATTGCGATTCCGAATATCTAGAAACGTAAAACTTGAATATTCGATGGGAAAGGTAGGTACTGTAGATATATGTGGTGTCTTCTATTGGGTCGCGCGGAGGTAAATCTCCTTTTTCGGTTCGTCGAGTATCCGTCTGGGGGTATTAAGAGCTCGGTGAATGGCTGGACCATGGTATTTCTATGGGTGACACGGATCATTGTTCGGTACAATAAGGAAAAAGGTGTCGGATGATCTTCTAGAGGAAGCGTTAAAAGACCATATTTTCCATCTACGAAAGTACATGTACGTCGGAAGTATTCAACGGGAATTGGGGAAAGATCTTATCTTCCTGTTGGTGTAGTAGCCTTTGTATAGGGCGGAGGCATCGATCCCAGACGAAATCCCGTCGATACTGGAAACCATCGTAATTTAATATATCAGGGGAAATCGACGGTTATTCGCGGCACGATTCGAAATCGGCGGAACGTCCGAGAGAAATTACGGCGACGCGGCACGTCGCGACGGACTCGCACGTTCACCGTTTATACGTCGGTCCGTGTCCGGATTAATTTAATGAACCGCGATGTTTGCACGCGTGCCTACGTGCGCTCAATGCCGATCCCAACCACCCCCACCCCCATGTGGCCAGGAGTCGATAAAAAAGCAATGGTATCGATAATTCCTGGCACAACTGCACGCACCCGCGATTGGAACTGTCTTACATCCTTACGGATCCGCTGCACCTGCAGGATTAGAGGTTTATGATTCATCGATTGCGACTAGCGTGGACTGATAACTGTAGACTGCGGATGTTATGCGTTTGTTAGTCGGTAAGGCTCTGTGAAATAGAATGAAAGACAAACTTTCATCGTATGCGATGATATTTCTATTTTATTTTTAACCTAATAGGATAGTTAACATGTTGAGTGCCACGAGTTTCACTCTTGGGACAGTGCCATGGTAAAATACGTTTGTTTTAGAACTTTGTTATTAACAGTATAAGTACTTAATTTCTTTATTGCTCTATTAGTAATTATATTTACAGAATGTTAAGTGTTCCTGTTTAAGAATTCAATGTTCCTTCGCGTAATTTAATAACGTCCGTCATCGATAACCACCCATGGCAGTCAATGTGTTAAGGGAAGAGAGACATTTCTACTTTTGTTTTTGTCTTTAAGAATCGCTTTATGAAATGTCATTTTGTAGAAAAATCCGCAGTCTATTGAACAGTTGTTCGAATATAACTTCGATTTTCACGGATTAGCTTCAAAGGTTGTAACATGAACCGTATAATTGATTGGTTTATTCGGATGATAGCAGTGAAACAATTGTGCAAGGGAACACCTTTCGATCCAGAGGGTTGCTTTTAATTTGATATAATTTAAAATAGTATCCGATCAACCGAGCGATAATTAATTCGACATTCTGTATTTCTGTACGTAGATAACGAGTACAACTAAACGGAAGCATATAATTTGACAATTTATACGGGTGCCACAATTATCTGGAACAGTGTATGACTTTTGTATGTAGAATTCATAATTATTATTCGTATAGGAAATAGAAGGTATTCAACCATCGACTATCCCAGCAATTTGCACTTTTACAATCGCCGATGGCGTCGGTCGAACGGATATTCATTAGTCACCCACTTAACGTGGCGGGTTAACGAATCATTAGATTATTTTTGTCCTCCCCATTTATTACTCATACGGCAAAATATCGCTCGCTCGAATGTCAATTACGCCCGGTAACAATTGCGCAATTAAACGACAAAAGCAAGATACGATCGTTCGTAAATGAACCGATCGGTGTATCGAGTGTTATTATAAATAATTCGTACTTGAATTTGAATGAAATTTGAATACAAAATCACGAGAAAGAAACGAAGACCACTTACGAATATAATCGTGTTTAGTACTTGGAACTGCTTCAAACCGCTGCTACTTTAATTGACTTTCCTACTCACTGCAAGATCCAAACCGTCGTTGAATTCTTCTTTCGCGTAAACCCAAGAATTTACAGGCTTACTTCACGGCAATAAGGATTCCATTCTAAGACGCCAAAGCCACACAAAAGAAGATATAATAAAGAAAGACATCGAATGTCCCAAAGTCCAAGGCGGAATCCTCTATGTAGTTTCGCTGATGAGTCTACGCAATAGGGGACAGAAAATACGATGCACTTAAAATCGCCCACCGACCATCCCCACCAATTGACCACGCCCTTATTTCATCTTTCATTGCACCTGTACCCATTACTGGACAAACAACACAAATTTTCAGACTCCCACCATCTCCACCTATCGCAACATTCCCAAGTTCATCGAACATCAAGACTTCCATCAACGAACATCCGAAAAGCGCAATTCGAGTAACGTTCGAACCGAAAATCTCTCATGCGGACGGTGTACCTACATAGTATAGCCTCTCGGTGAAGGTGCTCGACCACCAGGCCATGAAACATTCACGAAACAACGACAATCCCCGGTGTTCGATCGGCTCTTTTATTATTTACACACTCAGCAGCGCAGCTCGCTAACTGGTGGCAGGGGGCCATCGTCGAAAAACTAGGGAGAGGAGGGCTTTTTCCGCGAGTCAACACAATTTGCGTCTTACGAGCAATTCCGCCAGGTTCGCTTTCTGGGAGATTGCATGCGACGACGATCGTGATGAGTTTGCTTTCCGTTGTCGACTCCGTCGTCTACGACGGATATCACGGACAGGATGGTAGGAGGCCCGACTGTTCAACGGGAGTAAACACGCGTCCCTTGCACAGGGGCGGAAGGGGAGGGAACTGCGAAAGGGAGGGTCGAAATACAGACGGAACGAGACACGTCCGGGAATGGTGGATGGGGAGGGTTGTAAAGGGAACGAGGAGAAGGAATATAGCCCCGCGCGTCCATACACGCGGATACTCCAATTCGGACCGTGCGGACGACTAGCAGTTAACTTATCTAAATGTCTGAAATGCAGTGTCGCTGGCCGGGCGACGCGAGCGTTAACTTTATCGAAACTCGTTTCCATGGAACTGTGCGACGAGCTACGCCGGTTCGCCTACGCTGGGGAATTGGACGAGAATTAGGCTACGTTAATTTCGAGTTAGATTACATAGTCAGAGGGGGGTTACGCGTGGCGTGGATCTTCTCTAGGTCCTCCTGTTTTCGTACTTGTTGCCCGGGTTGTTTCTGGAAAACGATTAAGGACGGGATACTGGGGGACGGGATGCTAACGGAAGAAGGAGGAAGAGATTGATGAACCGTTGCTGGTTTCACCGGATCCTCGGGTGCAAGTATGAGAGGCCATGGCTCGTTATATTTCAATTACTTCCGATTCCGGATGTATCCAGAGGGAAGCGTTTCTTTTTGCTTGCTAATTCTTCTTTGCCCCTCTCCCACACTCCCCTTTCTTTCGTTGGCCCCCGTAAGAGACTGTTCAGATGATGGCGGGCTCTTGGCTCAACATTAACCCACCATCCCCTCAGGGGTTTCCCCTCGAGATTAAATTATAAGATGCTCCTGTGGGGGTTATGAACGTTGCGTATAAACAATGATTATTAAGTTTGAAATACGGGGACCAGATTGGCTCGGGGAAATTGGGGTGTATTAGTTCTGTGTCGCCGCGGCGCTTCTCCTTCGCTGCCTGAGAGACAGTGAACGCGTGTCGCTTCCGAGGAGACGGCGAAAGATGAAGCCACGCTCGGCGGAACGCTTTGGTGCAACAAGGAAACAAATACCCTCGTGGTCCGTGGACAAGAAAAGTTCATTACCGGTTCCCCTTGTTGCCCCTTTTTAAACATGGAACGATCGCGAATCGACGATCGCTAAATTCTCGTAACAGGATCCACTCAACTGTGACGGTTCTTCCTTTTTACCCATTTACCGTCGTGCACTTTACACGGCGCATGTTGGCTTCCCTATTTCAACTCTCAGCATTCACTCATCTCAGAGCAGGCTAATATATTGACCGGTTCAAGTACGTACACGATAGAGCAATTAGTCGTCGGATTCTTGGTTCACCGAGATACGTTTCTGCTGAAAAAAACCTGTTGATCCCGTGAGAAGTTTTATGGACATTAACTCAGTCGTATGTCTGTAAAAGTATTTCTACCGTTCTGATTATATGTCTACTCTCAGTCGCCAAAGCATGAAACCATTTGGATCGTCCTGAAGAAAACGAATAGACTCTAAATAACGAAAACTAAATAACGAAGGTTTAATCTTGCACAGGTAATATATGAAAGGACATATTTCAGCATAGAAAAATTAGAAATTGTATTTAGAGTCCCCTAGATAGATGGTGTTTCAAGAGTTAACTACATGCTCATTTTGTTTTTAATCGCTCCGGTTTAGAAAGATTCGTACATTTAATTCCAACAAAAAACCCTCTATGTATCCATCGATTATTCTTTGGTAGATATAAATACCAATCGGGAAAGTAGGAGACTACATTTCATCATTGTGCTTATGAGGTTCAGCTCATACAGGGCACGCTAGAAGAGACTTTAACGTCTTTCCCCGGTGAAATTTAGACCGAGACTTCGTTCAACTGTACCTCTGTGCTCGCTCGTCATAGGCAACCGGCCCCACGAGCCATGACAAACTGCGTGCTGGTCCCAGCCAGTGGCCACAAATACATTCGCGAAACGGCCGTTTTTGCAATTTATGAAATGGATTCCGCGGCCAATTAACCGCGAAGCAGTGTCGTTTCCGGTTTTATGGAATTCTTCACGAGCGCGGAACGTTATTACCACCGTTGGCGGTGGTCAATGTCGTGTATCAGGAACACGGGGGAATGAAGAGTAGAGAGAGAGAGAGAGAGAGAGAGAGAGAGAGAGAGAGAGAGAGAGAGGGAAAAAGAAAGTGAGAGAATTGGGTAGCCCATCCTGGTGTCTCGCGAAAGAAAGTTCCGGTCCCTGCGACGAAGTCTGAAATCTATCCGGCCGAAATTAACGGGCCATTACGAAATGGCACTCGGCGGCTCTCGCGAGTCTCGCGGAACGTCGCTAACTCGGTCTGCGAGGGCTCAATTACGTTGATGAATTACGGTTGTACCCACTCCAATCCGCGAGTCAGAGAGACAATGAATTCATCTTCGTCATAGTTTCGTCGTGGCTGCAGCTGGCGACGCATATTAGCCGCGTAATCCGGGATCCAGCAAAGGTGTGTACGTGTGTCGTTGTGAGAAATTTTCTGGAAAATCGCAATCTCACGGAACAGTTCAAATACGGTTCGTCGATGTGTTTAGTTTTCGAGATTCTCATCTCGAAAATGACGTACAAGTTATGAATAAGTGCATCTCGTACTGGTAAAATGACGTTCGAAGAGTTTTTAACAAAATAGAAGATCTATCGATCGACGGCGCTACTGGAACGCGTTCTGTGTCGACTATACAACCTATTGATCAGTCTATGCCTGTCAGTTGAATAATTCATCAGTTCCAAATTGAACAATCTTCCATGGTATATAGGAAGAATACAGTAATGCCTCTCTCTCTCTTCTACCTTCTCATTTCCTCGGTAAATTACTGTATCTACAAACGAGAGCCATTTTGTTGAACATATTACCGCCAGTATAAGCTATCGATCGACTACCAGTGGATAGTACACGTAGCTTCTAGTAAAGTAAACAATACAATCCATAGAAACTAGTAAAATACACTAGATCTGGCTATTTAAAACGTCTTAAAACCCGCGGTAGAACGTGGACCAATTCTCATTCAAATTGAACTCACGAGTTTCGAATGTTCAAAACGATCGAGGATCGAATCTGTATTCTCTACACATTCTAAAATCACTGCTTTCTGTACTACGAAGTTCCGGCGACAATGACAGCGAAAATCGTATGCATCTAAGGATCATTTGGAAATTTTCGTGCCTTACGAAGTTTCGTGGTGGTTTTCTCGATTCCCAGTAAATATTCGATGCATCTGCGGCAAGGATGCGACCGCGGAATCGGATCGGGGCCAGAGAGCATCAAAGCGGATATTGGGTATCGTTCGCGTAACTGGCAAACCCTAAAAAACTCTTTCTCCGTTTCTTTTCCGTTTTTACCCCCCCCCCCCCTTCTCCATTTTCCCGAGGTCCATGGGACCAAGAGTTTTCCCGCGGAGTCGATCGTTTCCATTCCGGAATTTCTCATCAGGCTTTTCCGCCGGTGTGTTGCCTGGCGGCTGCGCCGCGCTGTTGGCTCTCGCCCCTGCTCCGGCGCTGCTCGTAATGAGTTCTGCGCTTTGTGACTTTGGCGCTCGCGCCTTTTGTTCAGCATAATAAAAGGACTGTGGAGAGGTGGGGTTCCCGCCCGGCTTCAATTAGGCACCGGTCGAAAGTCGCGCGGATATTCCGACGCGACGTGAAGAACATCGACAGTCGCCTTCACCTTTTACTGCTGACGACTAGAAACTACGGGGCGCGACATTCCGTCTCAATTACGATCGTCTGGTCGATGTTCCGTAAGCTATTCGCTGATGGAAACAGGGAGATGCCAAATTTTTAGACCGATCGCAGAATCACTGTTCCTAAGTCTACTGATTGTCCTTACAGTGGGAGTGAAAAGTAAGTTCAAAAACACAGGTTCCTAATGGTATGTGAAGTACTAGGTGTAGGTACTCGATAGTTTTGATGATATAAATAATTAATGTTATGAACCTTCGAGACGTAAAAGTTATCGAAGTTGCGTTGGCAAAGTGAAACAAAAATATTTATTATAGACTTATATTCATTGGACAAAAATAGGTAAAGGTACGTCCTAACAGTACGTAACTTAAATTGATTTTTTTTTTAAATTATCGAGTATCGACACCTAATATTTTGCATATATCATTAGCAACCTATACACTATCATCTTGCAAAGCCTCGTTAAAATCGATATCGTAAAGTTAGGATCCTCCACTTGTCAGACCTATTTTATATTTAGAATGACTATTCGTTCGCTTATAAATGCGTTCCTTGCATTACGAAAAAGGGCAATTACTCCCAGAATCACACTCGAGCGAACCTCCAACCTAGTAGTTTCTGTGTTTTGCGGCCCGGCGCGATGCTGGAGGAAGACCATCGATATACTACTTTCGGAACTTGGAGTAACTTCTGACAGAAACCACCGCGACCAGGGTAGTCCGGGAATTTATGAATTTTGTTTCGTAGTTTTGATTTAGAACTTCGCGGTATCGAAGGTGGGAAGTTAAGCTACAAGGGACCACGGGAAGACAGAGGCTATGGTGCGCGATTGTTCCATGGATCCTCGGTGTATCTGGTTTTCGTCGTTCGATCATGGTCGAGAAAACGATCGAGGCAACGTCGAGGAAAAAAAGCTTACGCCACACAGGTGGAGCCCAATATGACACTGTTTCTGGATGAGAAATCTGTTCCATAATAGAAATCGTTAGAGACGTATCGATGCATCTGGTTCACGAAAACGGAGCTTCCTTTGTCTTCCTGTTACAGGGAATGTTACCGGAATGTCATTCCGCGGGAATCCGCCGACTCAATTTTGTATCGAGGGCAGGTTAGACACGGGATACTTGTGTCTACTTGACGGGAGCCATTTTACGGAGAATGTCTTACTCAGGGAACAAGACAAATGATCGTTCCCGATGACGTATGCCTAGCATTCAAGCAAAACTGTAGTATCCAATCTCCAAGAAACTCAATACACCCTGAAATATGTCTTCGTTACTCTCAAGACTTTTCCATCGATGAGGTAAAATTTCAATATATTCTTTAAAGGGCTGTGACAATTACACCCAACGATGTACAATAATCCCATCGAAATCGAGGAAGGGCACGAAGGGGTTAAATGCTATTTAATTATAGCTTCGATCGATTTCCCGTGCGAAACGCCGCGGAGACGAGATTGATCGGCCGTTCGTAGTTACTTCTGGGACCGCCCCCCCCCCCGGATCCGTTGGAAATTTCGCTGTTTACAGCAATTCCGAGCAAACTTGGGTACGGTTCGTTGGCTCGTCCTGCTGCATCCCCTCCTTTCACCGACGTCTCTGAGTGAATATCCCCGTTAACGAACATAACCAATCTCCGCCCGTCGATAAATGCCTGAACGGCTGGAATCGACGGTTTCCCGTGAGATCTATTCGACGATTAGCAGAGAGATGTCTGTCGGCGATTTTCTTGCAAGAATCGGGCCGCGCCATCGGTAACGAGGAGGAGGACCTCGATACCGTGTCCGGTTTACTTTGTCGCCCGTTATAACTCGCCCAGTACCGTGTCGCTAGGTGAGTTAATTAAATCATCCTCTGGTGTAATCTGCTTCCCGATAACCGAACCACCAAGCGGCTACCAGTTTAGGAGAAGCCGCGTGCGCGGAGATGCTCTGAGTAATTAGTTAATGTATCATTGCCGGACGAACTCGCCGCTGATCGGCGCAGAGAATCCCAGGGCAGCCTGCAACGTTACGTGGTTAATTTCCAGCCAAGTTTGTTGATAAATCAGACGGGGTTGGTGTACGCGTAACCATCATGCTTATACGTATAAACATCCACGCGACGGTGCTGAATCGATCAATCGGTTAATGACTGTGATAACAGTCTAGATCTCGTGATCCAGCGAAGGAACATGGGGTTTTATATATAATTAACCAAGGATAGTTGTTTCTTCGAGATCGATCCATTAATTCCCAGCGAATTCGTCGGGTCGTTTGCATTCGTCGGACTCGATAGTGTTTTAGAGGGAAGCCTGATTTATCGATGTAGACATAATATTTCACGTATGCAAACAAAATTCCGCCCCTTCCCTCCCCCCCAATCCCTCCTGCGCTTGGACGCTCGCGTGATTTCTGATGGATTTACCAAAATTTCATTCTTCCATCGATCGATTCCGCGTGACGTTCAACGACGATTCGCGGCAGATCGTGGGAGTGATGAATCGACGTTAAATACGATATGCGTTGCAATTAAGTGGAATGTTGCTTCATCATCGGCGCTCGTCTGCTCCACCGGGGCCTTTTGACTGGATTTTGCCGCACGGGCACCTTCGTGTGCCCTCTGCCTTCTAGATTTTCACGTGATTCTAGAACGATATTTTATGGCAAGCCGGAAAGATACCCGCGGTGCGAACCGTGGATAATGTTGATTTTACCGTAACGCCTGTACCGGCGGTTAACGAATGAAATTGGAATGCAGTAAAGTACAATGAGGCGGTTATATGAAAGTAAAACGATATTACAACCATAATTCATTATGTAATGCTGACCCCATGCGGTTAAACGGAGTTTGTACATCCCGCTGTCCGATACTTCGTTATATTTCTAAACCTCATTTCCTGTCTTTTTGGGGAAACAAAATATATGATACACGAGTTCAATATAGAGATGATTCCACTTTAAGAAAATATAAGTTTACGACGAACTGTAATTATAATCGTATAGGGTATAGGAAAATCGACTTTCCCAAGAAATCGATACTCTTCTATAAATTCATGAATAACAATTGACGTCCATGGGTACGTAGGTAAATCGGTAATAGTTCTCGGAAAACTGACGCAATTACGTATGTACAGTTGACAAATGCGTCGCAATGTGTTTGTACTGTCCGACGTAGCGCTGCCACCCACGACAGACAACAATTCAACCGTCTTTGTTATGCCGTCAAGCACGGCGTCACGGATCAATATCGCGAAAGGTGTGTGTTGTCCATTGCTAGACGTGTCACGGGTCTTGCCCCGTGTCAAAGGGCGCATTTAATTAGCACCTATCGGACCCTTCGGCACGTTCGATCACCGATTCGTCTATTTCATCATCACATTCGCTCGGCACCGACAGTGGTCGAGGAAAACAAGTTAATTGGACGTGGAGATAATTACAGGGTGGCGAATCTATTCCCAAACGTAACACACCAAAGAACGTTAAAACGTTGGAATTTCGTGAGAATAATTTTGGACTCATTAAACCCCGTTGCATCGGTTCAGCGAATCGAATTGAAAAGTTCGTCAATTTTTCTACACGAAATACGTGTGTGTCCTCTCACCACGAGAATCAATGTCAATTAGGCACGATGGTGTACGTATCGCGAAAGTTTTCCGTCGAACCGTTCGAGCAAATTCATTTTATACAGCGGTTGGGATGGTCTTCTGCCAGGAATAACGTGTCGGTCGATTGACAAGAACCGTCACGGAACCGAGGCATCTTGCTCGCCCGGGACGACGCCTCAACTCTTCTTGGTTCTCGCCTCTGATAGATGTTCGACGGCGTCTCAAGACGTGGGACGTCGACTCTAAAGAGAAAAGACAAATAAGACCGAGCGAGAGTGGTCTTTGTGAGCGACAAAGGCGTCAGGAGCCAGTATGTACACTAGTCGACGTGGACGGTACTGCGATCAGACCGGTTTGACGTTCCCCAGGAATACGTGGTTGAATTTCATTCTGGTACGTGACGTTTTCAGTTTCCGCCTATTGTGAAGGGACTCACGCGGTATCGTGTTAACGGGAGGAACGGCGTCGCGGAGCCCAGTGTCTTACGATTCTCTCGCGTTATTGCCCCGGGAATTCATGGTCGTGTCTCCATCACGATGAATCGGATGACATTGATGAGTGGATACCGATAGGACGAACGCTTGTTCGTTTCGCGTTTTAATAAAGCACAGGTATAAAGCACCAGAAAAAGAAAAACCAAAAAAATAGAGGAATCATTTCACGGTCCTGGGCCGACGATGTCGCTACGATTTAAAATTCTTATCTCAATAATGTTTCTATTTGCTCGGTATGGTAACGCCAGGGGGAGTCGGCGAAAGACGCGGGAGGAAAAGTCTTCATTTCCTCCGTCGTGGCGGCCAAGGAGAAATACGATTGTATCCTTCAGCGGCGAGTAAAAAAGAATTTCATTTCCTCTCGTAAAACCCAGTGCGGACAAGAAAACGGTATGATACGTGTTTGTGTATATGTGCCGGGAGGTAAGTTTCTTCGAAGCCTGCAACTGGGACAATTGGATATCCGGTTTCGCGATAGATTTTAAGGGAAAACATCGGTACGCTTGATCTCCGGAAAGAGGACGACGGGCGTTTTTTTGCTGTATTCTTGCTATCCGACGAACTCTTTATGTCTGGCGAAGCGCAAGTGGAAATTAATAAAACTCGAAGATTCTTCTTTGTTTCCCTGCCGCCTTTCGATTGCGCGCTAACTAATCACGATTAAAAGTTTAATGCTCGAGCACTCGTTAATTTCTCTCGAAACGGGATAAAACATCGAATTGTCGGGTCAGCCGTGTGAGCTTACCGATGGAGGCAAAAGGTTGAAGGCCGGCAATACTTGTTTATTCAATGGTCGCCGCGGCCTTTTTCTATAAAATAACAGGAGGAGAAAAAGTGGAAATAAAGAGAGTAACGGGCGAAATGTAATTTAAAAATGGTGCAAGCTGAATAAATACGAATGGTAATGTAAACGCAATCACCATTTAGTCTATACAATGGATAAATTTAAAAACCGTGATGCTTCCGACTACAGCCGTTCTCGATTCTATTCCGTAAACTTTTATTACTTCGGGGGAAGCGTACCTGTGCTTCAATGAAAAAAAAGCCACCCAAAAAGTCGAATGAATTACATTGTACATGTGTACTTTAACTTCAATTTCAATGTACATTAAACGCAATACCAGGTACTTTACCTGCAGTTTTCACGCGCGACAGATCTCGCAACAGAGGGTTAAGCCTTCTATCTTTCATGATCCGCGTTATCGAGAGAGTATTCGCGAGGACGTCTCGTTCGAGACATCGTAAACATCGCTGAAAGATCGAGTGGGGGGAGTTCATATTACGCCCGCAACGGGTTCATTTCAATTCTAATATCGTTTCCTTCCCCTCTGCCCGCGACAGCGATACGCGAAACCGATACCGATGCGCCCGACGTATTCAAGGAAATAATTCGAGGAGTCCGTTTCGCGGTACGGTAACTCATATCGAGCCTCGCGGGTAAATAAATGGGGAGAGGGAATCGCGTAGTCGCGGGTTCCCGCTTAGCATCTTGCAACGCGTTCCCTCGGCTTGTAAAACGTAAAAGACGATGCGCGCGGGGGTGGAGGCGCAGACCGTGGCCGGGAGCAAGAACGAGAGAAAGAGAAAGAAAGAGAAAAATCGAGGTTTCAGCGAACATCTGCCAAGCAGAGGCTGATTTCCAGCCAACGATAAGACCTCGAAACGCAGTCGACCCGGTATAACCGCGCCGGAATTCATTAGTTAACCCCCGCGCGGAGAGTGAGACCGCCATTTTCGAGAGAGAGAGAGAGAGAGAGAGAGAGAGAGAGAGAGAGAGAGAGAGAGAGAGAGGGACTCGTTTCGCGGGCGCAGTTCGCGAGCTACTGTGCTGCAACCGGGAATTGTATCGTTGAAGAATTCAACGGGACGCGAGAGGAGGGTGTGCTCGCCCGAATGGAAGAGGGAAAATGTTTTCTAAGGGCGAGGATAGGGCGGATAGGGTCGAGCGAGGACGAGCCCTTGGTCTTAAGGGAAGCGGATCCGAGGGTCTTGCTCTTGCTCTATCTCTCTATCTCTCTGTCTTCCGCCGATGCTTTTGAAAATGTAATCAATTGTCCGCGAGGTGACCCCCGGGTCCCCGCCGCTACCGGAGATTGTCGCGTAAAAGATGCACGCGGATCGACGCCCCTTCGCTGTTTTATTTTGCTGATAAATATATATATATATATAATATGTATGTATATGTATGTACATACCGCGCTTATCTACCTTCGACATACAAAAATGGTTGAATGGCGTCGCTATATATTGGACGCGCTAGACACGCAACGCCTTCTGCAAACAGTGTGCAGAGGCTAGATCACGATAGCACCGTGTGACGAGCTGGTACTGTTTTTTTCAGTTTTTTAAGTCAGCGTTGAAACGTGTGCTGTACGAGCGAGCAGGGTGGAGCGTAGTTTACGTTACGACCGAAGTGGAGCCGATCCACGTGAGAAAATAAGTCGGAAGCGTGGAACAGAATTATTTTCCCGAGCGACGGTTTATTCGCGAAAACATTCAGCGGGGAGTGTCTCTTATCAGTACGCTCATATCTCGACATATCTCATTATTGTCTGTTCAGACATATAAAAGTCTAACTTGCAAACAACAAAAAAGAATCATTCTGTTGACTCCTTCAAGACATTACTACCCAATTAATGGGAACGCCTTTTAGGCAGGACCTGTGTAGGAAGATCTACTTTTAGATTCAGGCCCAAACGAGGAGCCGGAAGCCCAGTTCGTTACCAGTACGAAAATAGATCGATCCTTCTTAATATAAAAAAATCATACGTTCTTACCGTGTAACACGGTCCGCCCCTGCCTCTATCATACGAATAAACACAGCATTGACTGCTCCGAGGATATTCAACTGGCGGTCGCCGAGCGTCGACGATACGCCAGCGATCGGGTGACTTCCCAGGGCGTTTGAAAAGAGTCGATCCGGTCGTGGGTTTCCATATCTCATCCCCGGCAGCGTTTTCTTAACGAGCTGCTTCGTTCGTCTCTCACGTACGAGTCGTTCGGTATTCGCGAGGGCCGCAATCCGTTCGCCGCGAGTGCAAGCGCGTAGTACATCAATATGAAGATCGCGAGACGATGCGTTTGGGCGCGACCGCGTGCCGCGACTGACAGTCTGCGCATGCGTCGCATTCCCGGTTCGTCCGTCTCGGTCCGTGGCACGGCGTGCGCCGTCTTCTCTTCCTCTCTGTGGCTCTCTCGCGCCGCTTGCCGGGAAAATGGTGGGGATAGGCGTGTTGGTTGAAATTCGCGGGGTGTGCGAGGCACGGGACGTAATACACGGACTAGTGGGGAGAAAAGGGTCGTCGGGAGAAGAGGGGAATCACGGTATATCCCGCGGGAAGGGGGCGAAGGGACGAGAGTCGGTCGGCGCGAGTGGTCGGAGAGGGGGGGAGGCCGGTGTCGGGCAATGCCACTCAACTGAATCCCCGCTCTGTCCTCGCGGCAGTCTGACGCCGGTCGCGCAGTCAGCATGGCTGGATTTTCTCGCAGTTTTTCGCCGGTTCTACCGTGCTAGAACAGTCGAGTCCAGTCGCGGTAGTGCATCGTGTGCTGTCAGTGTATCGGTCGGTCGTTCCGGGGCCCCGTGTGTGCAATCCCGCGAGCCACGGGGAAACGATGCGAGCAAAAGAGACGCCAGATACTCGAACCTAACCTCGAAAGACAAAGATGAGCCGAGGCATTAATTCGGTTGTTTCGCGGTCGCGGTGACGCGGGAGTTGGCTCGTTCACGTCTCGCGTGTCTCGTCGTCGTGGTTTCGCGATCGTTGGTGTTGATCCACGTTTAATATCCATTCCCGGTAGGAACTTGTGATCCACGCGGGTAAAGTGCGTCGCGTGACAGCCGTGTGGCTCGTGCATCTTCGGACCGAGACAAGAACGGCGAAGGCGGAAAGAACAAAAAGGAACGCGCGGTGGAACACTACTGTGTGCGTCCCGTGGTGAGAGAGAAATAGAGACAGAGAAACAACGACGATCGTGTGAACGAGCTGAACGAAGAGGGAACTACCGAGAGGGAGCGATAGGGAAAGGGAGGTCACAAAAGGGACTCGACAACAAATCTTGACCCGAGAACGAGGGAAAGATTTCTTGGAAACTGGGCTGCATAGAAGACTGACTGGTGTTTTTGACCTGGACCAGCCTGAGTTTTCCCGGAATTATTTCTTCTTCACTGGGTGAGTCGAACGATCTATTTTCCGTTTTGTGTACCGTAATGGTACGTATGCTCGATGGAAAATTTTACGCGTTTCACGCGCGCCGAATCCTCGTGCACCGAGATGTCTGCGCGCGACGTCTGGTCGTCGGCGCAATTCTCGTCTGACAAAAAAAAAAAGTAAGAGCCATGTGTATGTACGTCGGCCGAGCCGAGTGTAAACAAGCACGGTCCTTTTAAATGCCCCTACATATCGCGCCCCGTTGTTATCTGTCTGACGCAATTTTCCTTGGTTTTCCCCTATCCTGGTTGAAATTTATTCACGGAATTGTGAACCGGATGAGACCTCAACAGGTCACTAGTATCAGCATTTAACGATTCGACATAATTCATACAGGGTTATCTGTAGTCTGTTTAAAGATTTCGTGGCACCGTTCAAAGAAGACTCGATGCCTCATTCAGCCATTAAACGGTGAATGAAAACAGCCGATAAGTTGTTATCGTAAAGTTTATTAGACCGAAACTTGTTATTCATTTAAACTTAAAATATTGTCATACCCTATAATTAAATCATGGACTTATCTGTTTTTACACTCATCACGCGGTTTTTTTTATCGGAATTCATGTTTTATGTCAGTTTCTGGTCACGTCAAATGTCTGGATCTAATTGTTTAAAAAGTAACGATTTAGAAAATTTAAATCTTTTCAGGTTTTATATTCTAAACACATTGAATTGCATATAAATAAAATGAAACGTGGTAACAAATGAAAAACTTATATGCTCTCCTGAAACAGTAGAATTGTTTCTAGTATAGGATCTGTTTTCCTCTCCTCGGTATTTATAGAAGACGGTAATTATAGAATACGTAATTCTTGTGTCTCCCGTTTCTTTATTCATGCACGAGAAAGAAAAGCAGGAGAACAGCATCCATACCAGGATATTCATATGCAACAGCATTGCATCCTCGATACTCATGCTCGTTCGCGTTAGATGATGTCACGTGGTGATGAAACGAACGGAAAAGATTAATTGCATCGCGTGGAACGCCACTCGGAGACTTATCGTAGTGTAGAAAAGACTACTCGAAGATCGATGCCGCTTTATCGATTTTCGAGTAAAAATTCGAGCTCGCGCAAAAAGTGGTAGCATTATTCTCGACGTGTAGCTCGTACACATGACTATCGGCGTGCCTGCGGCTGGAACTTATCGGTAGCATTACGTCGTGATTTTTCATTTATCTGAAAACCTAGAATAAAACTCGTGAAACTGTCGATGTATAAATTTTCGATGTTGTATTATTTTATCAACGAACGCAAGCACCGTTCCTTTGACGTAAAATCGCTTTATATTCCTTTTCCGTGATCATTTTTACATAAAAGTTATTTTCCGTATAGTCAGAAATTAAATAGACTGGCAGTTTATAGATCCCAATCAAGCTACTCCGATGAAACCAGAGAGAAACTAAAAATAGAAAAGCGTCGCTATTGTGGAGCTAAAGGAATCTCTCCAGAAGGGAGCTAATTGCTCCAAATTGGGTAGTAATCCTCCTAGGGTCTTTTAAATGCTTCACGTACTCCAAAGCGAACCACTCAGGTTCATTAATTATTGCCAAGTAAGTCTCGTCTACGTGAATATATGTATACCACGATGTACCCTCCCTCGCATTTTTCCGTTTATTCAGTCTGAACATCGCTGTACTCCAAAAACGATATCATTAACATTAGACTATTGGAGACCAACTGAAGCGATATTTGAAACAACATTCAATGTCCCCGCAGTTACGGTACCTATCTTCCGTCACAATCTCGAGCAACGCGATACAGCGTTCTCGTTGAAAAACTTGCAAGAATCCATCGATAAAAGAAACGCGAGGAGTTTCAGGGTGGCTTTCCTCGTTCAGTTTCTCAAGAAAGTACACCGCGTTTTTCCTTCCCCCCCCCCCCCCCCCCGAGTCACGCAGTGTAACCTCGTTGCCTCGTTCCTCCATTACGAGCGTACGGGGTGGATAAATTATACATTGTAACAGCCCGGACGATCGATCCGAGCTTATTAAATCCCTGAAACGATCCCCGTCCGAACATCAACCACGGTTCCTCGCGTTATCGACCGCAACGTTGTTGCTCGCGAAGTCGTATATCCAGGGGCTCGCGATGTTTTCCCTTTTTTTTTCTTCTTCATCCCCCTGTTTTTCCCCCGTTCAATTAAACGTAATAACGTGATACTCGACGCATTAACCGTGGAACACGGATATTAATTTCGTTATTAGACCTCGTGTCCGTTGTCGGCCTCGTTGTTCGCCTACGATGTTTTTAAGGCCGGTTTTTACTAGCCCGACCCGCTCATTAAGGCAAATGGTTTTACGGTGGACATTCTGTATATTTTGCATAGAAAAAGGGGGCTTGTGCGCGTCGTGGCCCCGAGATTAAAGAGTTTCGTTGCGTCGCCGACCGTAAACTCGCCCATCCACCCACCTGCCCGCCCGGCTTCTTTTTTTACGAGCGACGCGAGACGTCGTTGTAACGCGAAAATGACAATCTGAATGCGGAATTAGGTGCTGCGATGCTTTAACACCGGGGAGCATCGTGTGCCGTCGTCGTTCGGCCATGAAAGATGCATCAGGAGAGGACCACTGCGAGGAAACTTCGATTTTTCCCGGGGAAAAATCGTTGAAACGCTCGCGAATCTCTCTTGGAACACCGAGGACCGTGGTCTCGGGAGTCTGCGGCTCGAGTGCCTCTCAGGAATAGACAATGTCAGGCATCGTGGACGAAAGTTCAGGCCGGCATTAACTATGGACCTTCCTGGGTCTTCGTAGTATTGGTATTCTACCAATGTGGAAGAGGACAACCCTTGTGTACTTGGTGTTAGTTTAGTAGTAATGAACAGGATAATTCCAAGAGAGTTAGTGGAATGTATGGACAAAGGATTATGTATTTTATGTTGAATATCTACCACTAATTTCCTACAATTTCGTTCCTAAAATGCTTCTCACCTTCAGATATCGCGTTCTTCTAACGTTTCGTATAGATCAGATCTTACTTTCCCATATCAGAACCACGTGTACAAGTTATAATAAGTCCCCTCGGTCAGAGAAATAAAGGCGGGATGATAAATTCGATCGTTCTGAATAGAAAAACTGTGAAGCAGATTTACGAGAATATCCGAAAAGTCTCCGCGGCGGTTTGACTGCGAGAACCAACCCCTGACGAGGTCGGCTTTAAACATCGCTCCGCTTTAATGCAGCCCCAGCACGAACCCTCGCTGGGATCTACACCGCGGGGATGTAGTAAAAATTCCACATCTGCGCGAGGTATACTCCACGTAGAGGATAAAGATAGAGAGGCCGAAGACTGGTCGGAAAGAGAGGGCACTAATAGTGACGCGCTGGAGGAAACTTTAAGACACCGTTTGTAGTCGCTGAGGGACGGTATTAAATCTATTTCCCTCCCCTGTTCCTGGGTAACGACGTAGCCCCGGCTGCATCAAACATTCAATGCTCTCCGAGAAACAGGGGGATGAAGTTACGCTTGCGAAAAACCGAACCGCGGAATTCCTCGGAAAAACTAAATCCTCGGACGGTACAGCGTGAAACTTCAAATAGTCCAGTGAAAAATAACAATCTCTGTCGTTGATTACGAATTTCCGACGAGGAAAAAGTTTGCGGGTAGAAAAACCGCCCGTTTCCTTGACCAAGTTTTTCCTAATCCTGTTTTAACACCCTTTGGTATACACGTTCCACCGAGACATCCGGGTGATTTTGTGCTCGTTCCGCAAACATTTTGCCTTCTGCTTGTTTACCGTTTTCGTTAATGAACCGACAAGCCTGGTAGATTTTTTTCCCGTAGTCCTTCGAAAATTTCCGCTCGAATCGTTGTCCGATAGTTGTTGCGACTATGCGTCAGATACATCCAATTGAAATGGCGAAAACTGTAGCGCCGTTACAAGTGTGGCTGCTGGCCACGAATTCAATGTGATGGGAATAAAATTTTGAACGGAATAGACAATTGTTTTATGAAATATAGGGAAACAGGATGGTCGAAATGGTCGAAAATCGTGTATTGAATGGAATGTTTGTTTTTTTTTTTTACATCTAGGACGGTGTGTATCAGAGATAAATGAACGTATTGTTAAATTAATACGAGAGAACTTACTATTGAATCGAACAATACAAGTGTATTATGTAAATAGAGGTTCAGAAACTGATATTACCGTGTTCATTACGCGGGTACCTACTTCTTCTCGTTCTCCATTAATCAAGGGTATTAACGTGCTACTTTAGAAGCGCGTTTGAATAATTTTCCGTGGAACAAGCTTCTCAACGATACATCCTCGTCAATCAATTAACGTGGAATATTCACCAAGTGTTTACTACATTTCTGTATCCATCGGAGAAATAATTACAGAATTATTAAGTTCCAATTTCCAACGGAATCATCGATTATTGTGTTATCCTTCAAATATTCATGAAGATCCTTGCAGAGAGATGCCTTCCGAACAACAAGCTTGGTCGTTAAACCACATTTGATTGTCGATGTTCCAATCGCCGGTGGAGCTCGTGCTTCGACATCAATATCAAAATGGCCGGTTTACCCCAGAAAGGCTCGATCGTGGACAGAATGCAAATAAGTTGTCTCCAGCACGTACACACACACGGTCGAGCAATGAGCACCAGCTCCTTTCCAGAATCCGGTGAACGTTGTCGCGCATTTATTTTCCTGTGGCCCAGTGACCAAGAACTGCGTCTGACAACGGCGTTCTTAAACGCGATATAACTATGCTCCAGCCTCGTTGCGAATTACATTCGACCCCAATAACCCCAACCAGACTTGCGTTCCTCTTCAATGAAAGGATTGGGCGAGAACGGTCTCGCGATCGAGACACGATTACGCGAAACTTTGTGGTTCAAAGGCGTGAATCGTTTCAGGAGGGGTACCGTAGTTACGCGCGATCGATCCGTCCTCCCCCGAAGTCTCTCTCCATCCGGGGATCTTAATAATTGCATTCCTCGATCGCTAAGTGTCCCCGTGTTCGCCAATTCCCGCTCGCTATCGGGTGGGGCGAACTTGGGCGAATTTCGTTATCGATGCGCCGCACAAAAGACGCGAGCCTTTATGGCGGATTATCCCCCTCCATTCGGTGGACTCGAAGACACCGCGTGCCATTGCCTCCACTGTCTCGAGTTCCTTGGAATCTGAGAAACAGGACGTGGATGGTCTATCTCCGCTGGAAGGATCCTACTCTGGGGAATGGATTCAGTCGGGTTTAGGATGTAACGTCGAGTTTAGAGGCATTTGGGATTGTTAGAATAGTCTGGTGAACAGGATATATAGTTTCTCCGCGGGTTTTTATTGATTTTGCGTCTTACGGTTGTGTACAATTAATAGACGGATTGACGAAGTACGCCAGTATCGTTGTGACTGACGGTGAAATATTCATAACGCATTCGCGTACACCGTGCGCCCGAGCTTCACCGACCTAACATATTCCGTGAACGCTATTTCAGTCTGTCCCGTGAGTCATTTCAGTTCGTTTTCTTGATAAGACCGGCTACGTGTCCAAGTTTCGCGTTAGAGACAGCAGAAATGGATTTATCGCGGGAACGTGACTTCTCCGTCGTTTCGAACGTTACGGGATCGATTTGAGCAGTAATCATGCCTGGGGGCTGATTGTTTGAGGAAACTGTCGAATTAGTTGTTTACAAAACAGTCGAGGAAATCGTTGAGAATAAAGTTCCCGAGAGACACCTGGTGTTCTGAAAAAAAGAACGTTAGAATAATAGATTTGGTTACATCTAACTCTTATTTAGCCATACATTTACGATAGCGGTGTGAACTTTGCACTGTCGCAACGTTGGCGATACTACGGAATATTTTTAAATTAATCGAGGCGTCAACTTCCACTGGAAATGAAAGTTCGAAAAAAATTCCGTTTGCGCTCGAAACAGTCTGCGAACAAAAGCTACACCTGTATATCTCGCGTCCTGAACGCGAGACGCTCTTTCTTGAGTTCACTCGCGAACAGAGATTCCTTCTTCCGCGCTTCAGTTTCTTCACTCCCTTTTTTAACCACCTTTTTTTGGAGGGCACGTACTACTCAGGGTGCCTTCCTTTCACGGTCATCTTTGACTCTCCGGGTACTTTCACGGCGCGGCGTGATGCGAAAAGTTTGAATGGTTTCCTTCTTTACCGAGTCTAGCCGACGACGTTTCATCGGCTAAATGCAAATTCAAGACGTGCCTAGTCTCGGCTCAAGAGTGAGAGAAAGCCTTGCATCCGAGGTTTGTCGGCCACGTTGACCCTCCGGCGCGTGATTTCGTCAGAGGTAATCGAGTCCCGTTGTATCTCGTCCAATGATTCCATGTTCGTCTAACCTCGACAACTTTCGAGGCAAATGTTAACGTCCGTTTTCTAAGCTAATTTCTTCTAATGTGCTGTTGGTACAATATCCCCATTTGTACACAAAATATTCAGTTTGAATTTTACCGTATAACTAAACGATTACTTTTCATATTCTTAATCTGTTAATTAACTGTTTGAACGTCAAATTATTAAATAGGATCGATCTTATCTTCGGTTCACAAACCACCCGGTATACAAAGAAGTTCAATCCCGCCGACCAAGGGATAATCGTGACAAAAAAAGTTCGATCCCGAACAAACATACCGACGAACCGTGGAAAATTTCGTGATAGGGAAGTGAAATGGTTCCCTCCTCTCCGAAACCTTAGTCAGCAGATTCTTCGATTCGACCCTACGTAAGAGGCAACGACCGAAAGGGCTATGGAATACAAGAGGGGGGGACCACACGATGCTACGGTGTGGCGACGGAGTTAACCCAGGGCAGGTAGTTGATGCACGCCAGGTATGCGTGTTGCTCTCGTGTTGTCTCTTTCTCTCCCGCGCGCGCGCAGCTTCTTTCGTCGGTCTCTCGTGGGTATCTTCTCTCTTTAGCCCGTTACCCTCGCTCCTTGGCCTCCTTTCCACGGCGCATTTTTTCCGTTTTACCCGACCGGGGAACTCGTTCACTTCCCGATCGAGGCTATCAGCCCTCGCTACACCCGATGGCCATTTCAAAGGGTCAAATCGAGCTGACGGGATACAAGCTCGATATTTCATCGGACGCCCTCGAATTAACTGTCTTTTCGTTTCTCACGCGAACGAGCCTTTTGTCCGCGGAGAAGAAAGACCGGCCCGACGAACAGAAGATTATACAGCCCTGTGCACGATTCGAAATCTATTCGTGTGGTTCATTGTAAAATTGTCTGGTGGTTCGGTGGATCAGAACGCTTCTATGTCTCTCGGCTTATCGAAGAATCTGTGTTTCGAGGCTTAACAGGTATGTACGTACGATACGAAAAATGGGTCTATTCAGTGCTTAAAGATTAGAGGATTCGGCGAAAGCGTTATCTGGATTTTGAAATCGAGGAATACTTCATAATGGAGATTAGATCGGAAATCCTTCGTTTTTAAGATTTAGTCTGTTTAATTAATGGGACCAACGAAAGATATTAAAAATGCGAACTCTGTTTCTGGAATTGAACAAGATTTAAAAGCCTTTTAGCATTTTTCAGAATAATATTGTAATCGTTTAATTACTTTAAAACGACACACAATGTCACGGTCACGTGTTCGCGGGACAAAGGAAAGCTCGCGTGTCATTACGCTTTACCGGCCGCGATTAACACGTTGTATGACTACCTAATTGGCGTCGTGCCGCGTCTGGGTTTACCGAGAGTTTTGCATATACAACGTCCCGTTCGATCGCTCTATCATTGATCGTGATGAGCAAGCAACATATAAGCAGATTGAAAATGTCTCTTGAAATATTAAATTGGGCACATCTATCGATGCTCTTTTCCTTGCAGTTTCACCGAATGAATTTTTAATCGAACCGTTATCATCGAAACCCGTAGACTTGAAAAATATATTAGATCCTTTTAATAACTAAAAACGGTCTGTTTCGAGCGGGGAACACTTTGCTCCCGTTTTTCACGAAAGAAAACCAGTGGAGCAGTTTTCCAACGAGTCTTTGAACTCTTTAAGTCGACCACTTTTCCTTTCCTCTCGCAGAAATCGTTCGAGGAGGAAAGGAATTTGCCGTTTCGTCGGACGCCAGAGAGAACGCGCGCGCGCACTGCAGCTATTCCGTGCGATTGCACCGCAGTTATTTATAGGCTGAATCAAAGCCGTGAATAGGCGTGCGACGTTGATTTTCTTGAATTAAATAATCATGGATTCCGTTGGTCGAGCGCAGGGCTCGGATTGTTGGCCTGGCCGTGGATTCCTCGCCGAAATTGCACGTTCCTCGGGTATTTTTAGACCTCGTACATGTCGAGAATTTTCCAGGAACGGGCCACATGCTAAGGAATTTTCCGACCTGGGGTTCGTACCATCTTTCTCTGTATCGAAGCGGGAAAATCGAAGATTATTCTCACGTTGGAACGAAATCATTAAATAGGAGCCTTTAACGAAGCTCTCAGGCTCGTTCGTCCCTGTTTGAATACGCGTTAATGCGGCAGAAATCATTGCACCGCGATGCATCGTTGACGAACGATTGAACTGCAGATTTAGAAACAACGATCCAGAACGATCCCCCGGACCAATTGGACCGCCTGATCGCACGGTGATTCGCATTAATGGACACGTTAATACGAACTTTATCAAATACGGCAAATGCGGTCAAAAAACTGGTATTATGCCTTACACGGGGACCGCAACAGGCGATTAGGTTTGTAAATCGCACTATCCACGGTTCGACAATCGATTCCAGCTGTCGATTACCGAAAATGTAATTAAATTTTACAATGGGAACAATTTATAACGCGAATGGGATCCCAAGTGCGAGGTCTATTGTTTCATCAGTTCACTGGCATGTTGTGTATTTGTCAAATTAATTAACGAAAGAAATAATCTCCTCGGGTGTGACACGTTTCAACGATTTTTGAACATTCCTTTTTTCCGTCTAATCTCAACTCTGTTGATATTCAATAATGTCTAGGATGAAAAGTAGAGCAATAAAAAAAGATCGTTGAGTGTTTAAATGATACACGAGTTTTCAAATTTGATCATCAGACCCGCCACGTCAATTAATTCGATTCGTTCAGTGAACAAAGCAAAGAGGACTGCCGAACGGATGGGCTTAAGTAAACTCGCGAATCGACGAACCGATACACTCCAGCTCGAATAATTCGCGTTCTCATGCGCCGCTCGAAAAGCCGGCCGGAATATCAGAGTTGGAGTAATCGTTGCTCTTTTAATCACGAGTCGATACACCGTGTCCAAATTGCCTATCCCCACGGAGAGATCGATAACCGATTTCACTGGTGGACAACCAAAATCTATTAAATTGCCGCTAGGTAAATCGTTCTAACCGATCAGGCGTATGTAAACCGGCACACCGATGTAATCGTCTTAACTTCGATTTTCCAATTGGCTCCTCTCCCGCGCAGACAATAGGACCGACGGTGTCTGTAAATGAAATCGTGGCCTGTCCATCGAACGGAAACAAATGTATAATTATCTTCTTTTCGGTCGATTATCGAGACAATAACGATCTATAATATACGGGTTTGATACTGAGGACGTTCGAAAGTTAATGAACCATGATCTAGATTAATGATTAAATAGCAGTAAATTATAAGAATACTCGGAACTATTGAAAACATTCTACAATTTTAGTTTCCAGAGATTTCTCGAATTATATACGAATACGTGTCGTGACGAAGAAATGAAAGGAACCGTATCACTGAACCAATATTAACTCGGTTAAAGCCGAAGATGGTTGGACGTAGGGGGCAACACGTTGAGATCATAGATCAAACAATCACTCAGGTGGTCATGTGGTGATGGTACCTCCATTTGGAGGGACCAACACGAAACGAGCACGGCAACCAACGTCAGATGAGCGGTAGACAAGTAATGTTTCTGGGTTTGCTCGATCCTCGATCAGACAGTTCCGCCGGCAACCGCCGGCACAATATCCCCGAGTCACGTGTACACGTTGCGGTCCCGTTGCACTGGGTACCCGCAGGATGACACTTGCAATTAAGTCCACTCTCTCTCTCTCTCTCTCTCTCTCTCTCTCTCTCTCTCTCTCTCCCGCCAGCCACGGCTGCATCATGACCTCGTAGCTAGGAAGTAATAGAGTAAAATATCTGGCAGTTGGCACGATGTCAATAGTTGGTAGCACTTTGAACTTGGCCACGACGCTGGAAGGTCAGGAACTCTGATTCCTGGTGCTTGAATTGTTATTAATTAATTCCGTGTTGGTTTGTTGAAAACCCACTTATATCTAGCATGTACAACGATTGTTTCTTCTCTGCTAATTACCCGATTTGGTTGCGTAATGAAACTTTCAACCTGATTGTTATGAATTATAGAACGAAATTATTTATCCTTTGAAAATATACCAGACATTCTTATTTTTCCTTGCACGAGTTTTGACCTACAGTGAAAACTTCCCGTGTCGTTAGTCAGAAGCCAAGATTAACCAAGATCGAACCTACTTAACCTAGCAAACTGTAGTCCATAAATGAATTTCCTCTTGGATATCAAGAAAGCAACATTTGCCAGAAAAAGGTAACAGATTCTAGCTCACCTCTGTCAGACCATTCTACCCGTGCCGTATCTGGTCAAACGTAAGAAAACGTTAGTCTCCAAGACTTCCCTACAAGGTATATTATATACCTTACGCAACCAGTTAACGCGATACGGACAGAACCCTGCGTCTCGAAGCAAACGAGAAGCGAAGAAAGCCGGCTAGACCAATAGAGGTGTGCGCGCGCGTATACAATGCACTTTCGCTCACCGGTCGACCGGGGCCACGAGGAAGAAGAAAAAAACAACGTCTCCAGTTTCCAGAAAGCAAGAGCCGCGGGGGCGTATGCTGAGCCGGATATCCGCCTTCGAGGTATCCTCGTGAGTCAGCGTCCAGCAAGGAGAAAGTGGACGGAGACCCGTCCGTCTGGCTACTCGGGATCGCGCGGAAGAAGGATGCTCCCCTGACCACCCGTGGTCCAATAGAGGACAAAGAGGACAGAAATCGTGTGTGGGTAGAGGAAAGAGGACTTTCTGGCAAGTTGGTCTATTTAAAAGCATTACGATGCTGACGGTTCGGCCAGCGTCGTCGGCTGTCTATACGGTTAAGTAACCGGTGATGTAACGATGCAATTCAACGTCTTTCGCTTCCTCCCCTCGGATCACCTTTGTTCCCCAGTCTCGAAGAGAAAGACCGTGATCGTTCAGGGGGAGGAGGTGGTGGTAGCGCAGTCAATTGGACGAAACTACCGAGGGAGCTGTTTCTAACGCATCGGTGCAGGCAGAGGTGTGTAGTCGAGCACAGCTGGAACGACAACGCGCGACAATCTGTACCTCGACGAGGTGAACCGTGCGAATACATTCTCGTTACACCGCGCTACCGTGTCCCCCATTTCTGTCTCTTTATCCAATTTTGGCGATTCGATTTTCCAAACCCTTCAACGCGCGCCACGAGTAGGTACATCCATCCCGTCTGATGTTAAACGACACTCGCGACAGCTACTTAAATGGCTGACTCGGTCTCGTCCGATAGAAAACGAAACTGTCGATTTCGTCCTGGTTGCTTTGAAGGCTATCTGTCTCTCTGTTCGGCAGGGAATTGTCGTCCACTTTCTCGCGGGTAATCTCTTTTCATCGAGGGCAGGGACGATTGAATGCGAATTGTTGCACTGATGTAACGGGGACTGGTGATTTAACTCGTGGGAATCCAGAAGAATCTTTTAGGATGAAGTATTCTTGATGCAATTTGTAGAGTGTTTGTTTAGTAGTGTCGTGAAATAAGCTACAGCTAAATTTACTTACACATGACAGAATAACACCATTTCTTAGGAGGGAAATAGGGTAAATTGACAGAAAGGACAGATGGTGATTAAGTATCTCTGGTATTTATTTATTTTTAGCCAAAGTTGCAATGCCACTAACACTGTCAGTAAAATAATTAGATCGTTAGAAGAAATTATTTACAATATGAATAAGAATATCAGAGCATAAGAATAGAAAATAAAACCCTCACTATGAACTCTATGAACCTTCCACGTGTACGACGGAGGGTAGAAGATTAAAAGGTTTAAGTAGTGACCATTACCAGCAAATATCGGATGATTTGAAATTTCGTCAAGGGAGTCTACGATCCTCCCTTCTTCGGTTCAAACGAATTCGACGTCTCGTAATCTATGAATTCGAAGACAGGACTCGATTCAGACATGACAGACTTTAGTCCACGCGGAAGTGTTGCCAAACCCTGACCGGTTTCAATTATCCACTCCATCGTGCCCGCCTCTTTCGTTGATTCGTGCGTTACAACGACCGGTTCACGATTAGGCGAGAGCCGTACCGGCAACCCGGTTGTAAATGTAGTCGTTAAAACGTTCGCGGGTACATTTAACTCGATCCGAACGAGTGAACGAGCCCCAGCGAACAGGGGCGAGCGCGTGACGAGCGACGAAAAGCGATCACGGCTATAGTTAAAACCATCGATCTTTCGTTATGCCTTCCCGGTTGATTGATTAACGGACTATTCACGCCGTTTTATGCTTCTATTTCTCGTACGCGTGGCCCTAATCGCGTGTGTTACCAGGGCGAAGAACATCCATCAAATCGGTTCATTGAGGCGCGATGCGCGGCGAGAAGAGCATTCATGAACTTCTTCCGTTCGTGCTCGTCTTTGTGCTCCCGTAAACGGTTATTATCTTTGGGTATTGATTCACGGTGAAAATTGAATTTTTTGTTAAATAGATTGTTTCCGTTCCACCCTATTAATTTGATAGGGCTGTTGACGAATGACTGGTCTAGCTGAGATATTTTGATACTTCGACTGCCACGTCACTCAAATTTAGGCGACACGTACATGACAAAGAGGCTGGATTATTTAAATAGAAAATTTTTATGTAAAATTAATCGTGCTAGTTCAATTTAAAATATGACCAACAGCCTCTATTAACTGAACGCATATATTTTCAACGATTTATGACTCAACAGACGAAATACTGCCTGTCTGGCTACGTACGGTCCTTTTTCACTGTGACAGTGAACGTGTTAAACGAACCGAGAATCAGTATTTCATGATTTCACTTGTTACAACTTTTCTACTTTTACTGACGCTGCAGGGCCGGTCATGGATACTTTGTTCACCTTCCTAAGAGTAAACTAGTAGAATCGAACAACTCATAGGGTAAAAGAGCGTAAAATGATACCAGGAACGATTCTGAAAGCATTATTATCCCTGACCAATACTCGCAGATTATCCCCATAAATCACTCGGATCCTGCATCCATGGATTCGTAGGAGAGAAAAATTTACCTTAAGTGGAGATATGTTTATTTATTACGGGCAGTGATACGGGACATGCCGAGTTAGTTATCCTAATACCGCCGTAAATTCTATGTATCGGACGGGTCGCGCAGGCAGCTGAAACTTTTCGACTGCGTAAATAACACGTGAAATATGTCTCAGAAGAGAATTATGTGTATGTGTGTGTATGGGTGCAACAGAAATTACCAGGTCACAGACGGTCCTGCGCACGCCGTGTAACACCTCGCGGGAATAAGGAACTCCTCTCGGTGTAACGCGCGCACACTGCGACAAGAGAGGAAGACGTAACGAGGTTTGTCGGCGCGAATGTCGAAGCAAGACCCGTACTACCTCGAGAAGTTCCGAAGTAGAATACATACCCCGGGACAATAATTTCGCGGCACGAAATGCAAATAACCCTGGCTGGTTTCGAAGCGGTTGTCGGCCGTGTCAGCTTCATAATTCGTCGGAACTTCGACTCGTGGCGGCAGCGTCGACGGCCTTTGACCGAGAATCTTGCCGCGCGCGGTCTGAGAGGGTGGCGTCGGTGCCGGCGACAGTCACGTAGCACAAGACTTTACCGCTCGAGTTCGCGAAGACAACGCCTTTGCCACCCCCGGACAAACCTAATCCCGTCTAGCCCAAGGGGGAAGTTTTAATTACAGGCGTAGGAGGAACGGTTTGAATTCTTCGGCGGAATGATCGTCGTGAACCCGCAAATGGAAATTACTACGCGGGGAGGGATGACTATATCGTTTCTCATGGCGTTAAACGATCATACGGATTACTTCGGATCAGATGTGTACTTATCGCGACACGAGGAAGAATGTAATAGTAAAAGTTTTTTATACTTGGACTTCTCTTTATACATCATCTTTAATTTTTGTTTCAATGCGTACACCTTTTTCGATATACGATTTTTAATACGGCTTTGGCAACGGTGAATATCGAGTACAAAAGCCTAGTAGATATATCCGGTGTGTAATCAGACCTCGTGGTATTAGATGCTATGTACTAGTTTCAGTCCCGATTGTCCCCGTTGTAGACCTTGCGTTACAGGTATTGATCCCCTTCCTTTTAGATGAAATTCTAGAAACTGGGAGGGGCTCTATTATAGAGGCTATTCTAAGCGAAGATTGAAAAGGTTGACAGAGAGAGAGAGAGAGAGCAGTAAAGTAGCTTACCGAAGATTATCGTCCCGTAAATACCGAACTTTCTTTTCTCCGTATTAATTCAGTTAAAAATACCAGAAAAAAGATGTGTTTACCGTTTGCTTCGAAATAAACCGACCATTTTCGTATCTATTCCGTCCGGTAACCTAGACCTCCCGAAGCCATTTCACTTTCCCCGCGACCAATTTCCTCGACCCATCGCTCGTAAAACAGCCCATACGCTGTCCCAGTTTCCCAGACTCACCCTGTGCAAGATCAATCTCTCCCCGAGCAGGGTGTTTAGAATACAGGAGGGGGACACTATATTTAGCCTGACACATTTAACTGCAACAACCCCTCGCGAAGATCGAACCGACACACGGATGGCCAACTGTTTCGTAAGATCGTTAAGCGACCAACAATCGTATCGAATTACCTGCCATCAGTTCGCATAAAAAATTTCTACAGGACACGATACTTTACGGGATTCAGGAAACGGAGGGGTTTGAAAGATAGAGAAATCAGGTCAGATTCGAACGTTAGCCAAAGGCTCTCAGAAGTTCTCGAGAATAAAAAATGTATTATGTATACCGTTCCCCGTGTGCATCGTGACGTTTCCTCGCGACTTATCGGGGCATTCTTATCCCCCGGATTCTTTCGGCGGGTCCTCGACCGGCGAATAGAAATGGGACAAAGTCGAGAACCGTCCTCTTCCTCTTAAGCCCCAGGCTGCATTCTGGACCGTGTCACTGGGTCACTTTCCGCGTTGCTTGTACGGTTCACCCTCCGTAGCCAGCAGCGCGTGACCCCTTTACCCGCCACGCCGGGGAACGCACGCGTCATCGCTCGCGATATTCCTGGCGAGCCGCCAGCTCGATTAACGCGTAAGTCACCAATTGATACCCCAGTGTCGTGACCTACCTCCCCCTCCCCTTGGGGGAACCAATCCTTGGACCTATAACCGAACCCCTGGTTTACGATGAACGTCTTCCACCGATCGGATTAAACACGTTCCGGTATACCGAGACATCGCCGATATCTTGGCTTTACGTGGCTCTGCTTGCGTACCTGGAACACTCGATGTATATTACCGAGATCAATTAAATAATGGAAAAATAACGAGGTTTATTAGACGTTGTCAGGAATGATGCAGACAATTACGTTACAGTAAATCCGCGATGAGTGTTCGAAGACTCCTCGGCATTGAACGTTAAATATTTCATAAACTAATGGACATATGCGGCTGAAATAAATATCATGGGCTTCCGAATTCGAAGTTATATTACTGTGCCGAAGAGCCTTGAAACACTTATCGAGGATCTACTGTATATGAATCGAGTCGTTGTCGAGACCCGGAGGCGATGTGTCAGCTGCGTGAATCACGTCCGTGAGGTATATAGAAGATTTTTGCCATTATATATCTAGATTTCTGTTATCGATCTTCTCTATTTCGTGCATGAAAGCAATCCGTTGACATTCCGAACCGGAGTCTCTATAGACAGTCAGACTGAATAGCGGTTTTGCTCCCAATGCATACCCGAAATTTTTGGGAATACTAGGACATTCAGCCTGTCCACCATCTATCACCTCTCCTGTATAGCGTTCGTTACTGGTCGCTGTTATCTGTTCGAAAAATCTTGTTCGCCATTCGGAACGGTTAATACCCGGGCGACAGCAATTTACAAATACGACCGTTAGAGGATTCAAAACATGGTGGAGGGGATGAGGGAATCTGTATATACGCGCGAACAACGGAGAGATAGCATCGGTGGTAGTGGTGGTGCGTAATAACGTAACGATCGATCAGGTTGATACATAAGTCACCGAATCGTCTGGCCTCAGGGACCGTTGTAATCCTACGAGGATGGACCGAAGTCCGTGGAACGTGATTCACGCGGCGGGACGTGATCGGATTAAACCTAACGGTTGGTCCTCAACCTCCCCGATGGTGTAGTACCATTGCCCCCGTGCACAGAGCAGAAGTTACATCGTGCCAGGGCGCTCAAAGTGTTATCAGAGGAACCGTAGACGTCGCCCGATATATTGGACCTACTGTACATCGAAGCTTCACGGTCACGATGGGGATTGGCTTGTGTACCGTTGATAATCAGACCAAATTCCTCCTCCCCTAAGAGGGAGCAGACATTCTCGATTTCACGATTCGCTTAATGACCGGTCGCGATCCGATCCATCGTGATCCGCTAACCTTCTTAGGGGAAGTCGGTCTCTAAGCCTCTGCTGTTTCACGTCCAGATGGGAGAGAACGTTACTCGAAATCTGAAGTGATGAGTTTACTTGGCTGCATTTAACCTGTTAATCGAGAAGATTAAGTGACGCTTCGGGAACTGGGTTTGGAGGAATTGCGCTTCGGTTTGGAATACGTCGTGAGAGTCTTGGGGTACACCTGGGTCTCTTTTTACACGGTGGAGGCGGATCGTGGAAAATAGTCGAACGTATAAAAAAAGGATCGTGTTATATTTTATGAAACAAAGAATTTACCAGTTTGATATTTAACGATCCAGATTTTATTACTTTGCTACCATTGAGGAGAAGGGAATGTCCATGCTGTCGGTGAAGCTGCACTAATTTACCTGGCAGGTGTCTATAATCAGTCACAAGCACATAAATTTTGTTCTTTACATTTTCATATATTTTGCAGAACAGAATTTCCTTTTCCAAAAATTGATTTTTATTTGCTCGTGATTCATTACGGATATCTGGTTGCCAATTAGTATACTTAGTGTATGTTTTTCGGAGAACGTTTTCATTCGTGTTCAAGCATTCTTTATATTCTCCGATACTTCGGTGTAATGACGTATGACGTGGATATATTATTATTGCGTTTATTTCTGAAGGTAAGTCGGGTTTATAGGCTCCCGTTTAGTTACCATGTAAATCTTCTTCGGCGGAACTGTGTAAATTAGTGTTGTATTTCTGTTACAACCACTCGGCGCCAGGGTTCGTCGGATATACCTGTACGAATACGGTAATCGGAGCATTCGAAAATTTTGATTGATCGCATTAGCCCGTCAAAACGCGGCAAGAGTTGAAAGCGTCGAAGCAAATGTATCTAACGATCTACCCCGCCCGAGCCGATTAATCCGCGCGTCACGTGTCGCCAACAAATCCATACCGTTCGCACGCGAACCAGATTAAAGTCATGGATTCGACTGGTCAAACTGGTAAAATCATCTCGAGAGAGAAAGAGGGAGAATAGATTGAATCTAGGAGTTTCAATTTACAATCCATCCGTGTCAAAATAGATGAAACACAATCAAGATCCACCGAGAGACATGTTTAACAAAAAACAATAATCCTTCTTAAATATACAGGGTCCAGTCGAATAATATGTAAAAGCGGTTACCATGTAATTCCTTATAAAATGCAAGAAAAAAATATAGGATTATAATTTTGTCATTCTCAGCCTAGTTTTCGAGGAAATCGAATTTGCAGAAATTAAGTAGACACGGAATGCAATGACCAGCCGCGCTATAGTCAAGTTCTATTCAATTGCACCTGTATCCAGCAGATATTCAATGTCGATTTTCTTAAAAACTAAGCCTCGAATGACCAAATTCTATGCTACATATTTTTCTTATTTTTTTCATAAGAAATCACGTGGCACCCACTTTTATACATTATCCTGTATAGTACTACCTCATCAAGCAAATCGATATTTCGTCGCGGTAATTACTCGAACGCGTTCGCGTCGCTAGCTCGATTACGATCGGAACTCATTACGCGTACCCTTCACCTTATCGTAATCAACGACGCCTTTCTCTGTCGGCCACTTTCCTTTCGTAATTAGCCCGGGCCCCTCTTGACTAATCGATGTCGTGGCGCTCGATCGTCCCGTCGATCCCCCGTGAGCCTGTCCGATTAAACGTCTGTCTCTTTCGGCCCCCTCTTCGGCAAACTCGTCCCAAACACGGGATCACGATCTAGACACACAGTTTCCAAGTTTTAATAGAAGACTCGCGGAAATCGATCCCCCAGGAGCGCGACACCAGCGTTCACCAGGCGTCGTCGTCGTCCTATGGAACGATCGAGCACGACGACGAGCACGAATCGCAAACGTTTGCGACGACGGTGTCGCGTTAACGAGCCACCGATACCGACCGGTATCTCGACAACCGTTAACGCGGCAATTAAAACAACACCGGGGCTATTAGCGAAAGTCCCAGACGTCGAAGCAGTTTCAACTCTGAGGCTCAACCGATGATAGCCGTGGACCGATCGCCCATCCTTGATGGCTCGCGTATGCGAGACACGGCGGATAATTACGATCGATTAAAGCGTCTGATTAGCGATACACGTGACACCCTCGGTCCAAGGATGACGATCGGTTATTCGATGGTAATCGGCGGGTATACATTAATGTTTCGCCATCCACGCGGGAACCCATATACATACGTACCGCATAACTTTCGGCAAGGAGTGTCTTCGCCGGAAGTTAACGAGTGGATCGCACCGTATAAATACTGCGGAACGATTTTGATAATTGTGTGTAGATCGGTAGTGGACAGTTTGATTCCCAATTGCGTAGATCCATAGGGGTAGATGGTCCATAGTTTATGAGTGGATTCGAATGCGAAATAATATTTTATACAGTGATTTATAAAGATCATGGGAAATGTTGGAATTTATTCCTTAACCACTTAAGGACATAACCTGAGTTAACTCGGTTATGATGTAACGTGGAATCTCCTTTATTCCGAGTTAACTCAGTTCACAGTTTTCTCAATCTCTCTCAAGTTCTCATTGTTAATTCTCTTTACTACTGAACCATTTTCGTTTATTAGAAAAGGTGTATATTCATGTAGTTCAATGCTGGTTTCCTGGTTTCTCATTTTGCCTACAATACTCAGACTTTGTATTTTGTGATAAACAATGAAATTTTTATTTTTCAATTTCTAATGTTACCATTTTTTTCCCTGTAACGAGTTAACTCTAGCGGAGGTTTGCTGAATTTTCAGAGATGTACTTTTCTAAAATTTTTGTAATCTTAGACATGATTTAGAATTAGCCACGTTGGACTGTTATTGAATCAATAATAAAAGAAATTAGGGATTTTTTAACAGGATTCTTAAATAAGAATTCGGTCTTCAAGCGGTTAAGTATCTTACTGGATTCAGAATAAAATAGAAAACTCGTCGCATCTGACGAAACTTTGATCTTCTATTGAACTTCACAGAGTCCTCGAAGCAATAAATACGTACTAATGAGATATATAAAATTATACAAGTATAACTACCGTATTCACGATATTCGATGCCAGTTGAGGGAAACATTTTGCCCCTCAAAACATAATTGTTCGTCAAGAATGAATAATCCACGCGCGGTTAGTTGATCTTCCAAGAGTTCCCGAAATATTAAAAGTCAGAGCACACCTCGTTTTCCGTCGTCGTGGCAAAGGGGGATACACGAAAAGCAGCGTCGCCATTTCTGCGAGTATTGTTGACCGAGAGCGAGCGTTTTACCGCCTGGCGAGTCTCTTTTTCCGGCCGGTTTCGGTGAAAAACCACCCCTTCTCTCCCTCGTGTCCGGTTTCGTGCCTCCCCCCAAGGAAATTTTCACCGTTCCCAATGTTGGATAACAGGTACTCGCGCGGATGCTCGGCTAATTTGCACACGCGCTCCTCTGGAAACCTTTGTGCATACTGGGTATGCACACACACGGCTGGGTATACCTGCGCGATGCATTCTCGCGTACAACGCGCGAAACAAAACTTTTTCTCGCTTTGAAAAGGGGGTGGAGGGAGGAGAGAGAGAGAGAGAGAGAGAGAGAGAGAGGCAGTCAGAATGCTAGCCTTGACACACGCCAGCGCGGATAAAAGATGCATTTTCCATTGTCCCTTTCTCTCTGTGTATACTCGACCAAACGGCTGCTGCCACGCGCATTCCTCCAAGTTTCAATTCTCCGATGTTGCGTCGTCCTTGAAACAATCAGCGGCCTCGTCCGTATCGTTTTGTCGCTTTTGTAACGGAACCTGTCCGATACAACAATCTCGAACGAATTGGGAGCGATGTGTCGCGGCTTTGTGATTTCCTCGAAACCGCAGGAGCATCGGAGGTGTCTGCGGTGGAAGCATCCGAGAACGAGGATGTTTAGTTCTCCGTTAACAGGACCGTCGTGGATTTTAGGAGCACATTCGAGTGTACGATATAGAATGATAGACGCTAAAAGAGGAGGTGATAATTCTATGACGAATTATCAAGTAGGATAAAGGTACAATGTTCAAATTTCCCAATTGAACATTTTTTATTCTGCCAGACTATTCCCCAATGTTTCAAGTCTCGTAATTGCTCACGTTCATGACGAATCGGACGGAATCACAGGATCTATATAACACCCGACCTTGGGCGAGATCGATCCGCACCGCGTGTAGAAGAGCCACTTACGTTTCTTCCAGCTTTTCAACCGTCATCGCCGGCCAGTCATCCTGTCCGGCGCACCGCCCACAATGATTTGAATAGCGATTGATGCCGGCAAAACCGCTGGTTGACGTGTTCGCCATAATGCGACGTGGCGATAAAGCGCAGCGACGCGACGCCGCAGGTTACACCCGCGGTGATAAAGTGCCAGGTGATCGATGCCAGCCGCGGAAATATTATATAAGGTGAATTAATAGGAACTACTATAAAAAATAACTCGTTACCTATTGGTTGTACCAAAAAATGTTTCCTTGTATTATGTAACATTTCAAAGGAAGCATCGAGTGAATATAATTGGATTTTTTTATATCTTATTTGTTTTAGATATGACAAGGCCAATGCATCTTTTTTTTTAATACTATCATGCTATAGGTCGTTGAATTCGTCCTTATATCGACAACAACGTGGTATTAAAAAAGATGCATTGATCTTGAAAAAATTCAAGGTCATCTTGCAATCTCAAAAAAAAATAATACATAAAAAAATCAAATTGTTTCTGTACGATGCGCCCCTTAAAATGCTACATAATTTATTAAAATGTTTTCTGATACAACTAATAGGTAACGAGTTATTTTAGATAGTAGTTCTTATTGACTCACCCTGTATATCAGTGAGGTCGAGGGAACAATCGGTCGAGTCCACTCAGAGAAAACGAGGAAAAAGGGTGAGTGGAAGGCGCTGAGGAGGGAAAGACTCAAGGAAAGGGGGGATTGCAGGCGGATGTCGGGTGAAAGAGATCTCTCTCGATTCGCGTGAAGGATCGCCGATCGATCCAGGCCACGGAGAAATGACCGGCGTGATGCTAGTCGAATAGGTCGAGAACGATATCGTAATGATTTCGATGAGCCGGTAAACGCGGAACGAAGAAGTCAAGCGGTCTCGATCAATCCCTCCGGCCACTTGGCGATAGAGACTATGTGCTCCGAGGCTTCTTTGGAAATTCAGCCTGGCGTTGCGAAAACCAGTCGATAGGAACGTTTACTTGTTACGTTTGAACGATGAAATGCGTGTGTGGGTATGAATTCTTTACAGAGGACTCGTTTGAGCGTAAATCTCTTCGTTATAAGAGTGTTTAGTTGTGGTGTATTTCTTAATAACTCGACTGCGGATCTTTTTGCGAATTCAGGTTCTTGTAGATCGATGTAGTTAATTGGAATGGTTTCAGAAACTGGTCTTCTTTATTGAAGGTTCGTTTGGGCCCAAAGTAAAGTTCATACCAATTTGCACGAAAACTTTTACTATATTGTTTACATTTATGATAAACATATGAAATCCTCAGAATATTAACCCTCGGACACTACACTAGTGTCAATTTCCATCAGCGAAAGATTGCTTCGTTTATAACACTCTATCTGTCTAGCATAACGATTTCTTTTCATTACGATAAAATTATTTCTCACTTTTGCGATTATATTACCATTGAATTTTTGAAGAAAATTTTGTCCTAAAAAATATGTTATGAGTGAATCAACTTGCTTTTATTTTTTACAAGTTCTTAGTCAAAAATTCAAAATCCCGCTTCGCACTAGTGTAGTGTTTACGTATGCTAAGATACGGTGTGGTTTCTGCTATTTAACAATGAAATATAACCTATGAATAGACAAGAAAAATGCTTGCATTATTTGTTATGCATGCAACCTTACTATATCCGACGTAATTTCTATAAAGTTCAACGTGTCATCGTCTAGACAAAAAGTCGTTACATATGCAACAGCTCGACGAAAAGTGTTCTGTAGATCGAGTATATATCGATCATCCGTGATCCAAAAAAAGAAGAAGAAAAAAAAAGAAACTGACCGTAACGAGCATTACAAACGGGTTCGATCGCCGACGAACTAATTATCTTAATCGGAATTCGCCGGGCCGAATGATTCTCCGCGCCGCGGGCGTGTTTAAAGTTTTATTTCGTATAAATGCATTTTCGAACGCTCTACATTGTGCGGCCGTGGTCCCCGAAGCGGTTGTTCGATTGTAATTACTGTCCGTCGAATGAATTCGCGCGATCCGTTCCCCCTAATAGGATTTTATTGAATCGAAACGTTCGCATCCATTTCAGGTTTTTTTTTCACCGCCACCATCCTCCGCGGTTCCCGTCCACCCCCGATTTTTTTTTTTTAAATTCGTTGGCTCCCTTTTATTATTTCGCGCTTCCTTTTTTCCTCTTTCATTTCCCTTTTTTTTTGAGGGGGGCCGCGTTTCATCACACCGGAAACTCGCAAACATTTACACGGACCGCTGAACCGATACTCCCGGGAACAAGGTGACCCGAAGTTTAATAATGCCGGTGTGATACGCGCGACGCCCCGAAGGGTTGGACGTCATCCCTGTATAAGTAATTTTCTTCCTTGTCTCGCAACGTGTACACCTGAACACGACGCCAGCACCACATCGTAACGCACCTTGATGAACTGATATCGTTAAAACGATTGAACTTCAAAACCATTTCATAAACTCGTGCGTACGTCACAGGTACGAATTTCAACAATGTTTGACGTTTAATCGAGCGCCGCCATGGTCCGAACGGAAATGAAATTAACAACCGTAATCAGCAGCGGTTAAATTAGGATCTTTTGCGCGGTGAAGCATGTGAATTTTACAAAACGACTACATATTGATACTGCCTGGCCGTGGGTTCTTTAATCTCGTTACGCTCTCGAAACCAGCTTGAAAACGTAATTATTCACAGAACGATCCGATAATTGCTGATTTTTTCAGCGTCTAGCGTTTATACCAGTCAAATAGAATTCCCAAATGGAGGTCCCGTTACGTGTTTTGCTAAATTCCCCATCCTTAATTGACGCAAATCACACCAATAATTACAGCGAACGCGCGCAATGGCACACAGACCGATCAAAAATTAAAAGTTCTCATTTGGATCCTCTTCGTCGTTAGTCGATGGGGAGTCCTCGATCGCGTCGATCATCGTGTTCCCTATGAACGATATATCGAACGCGGAAACGAACCGTGCAACGTTATTTTTACTCGCCGCGGCCGGACCGCGTCGAATTCCCTCGTAAATCGTAATTAAATATTCATCGTGAAAATGCCGCCGCCTGCCTCGTAATTATTTCGCCATATGGCCGTTGAATCACGGTCCTCCTGAAAATAAGTGCACCGCCGTGCGATGGGCTATTATTAATGCCCCGGGAGCGCAAGTTTATTATGTCGGGCCACCGGCGCGGCGGCCGATATGAAAACAGTAATGGCGGCTGGAAAGTTTGCGACAGGGTTTTAGGATTTTCATTAAAAAGGAAACAATAAAAGTGCGAAAATTCTGTTCGTACTTTTTTCTCCAATCAGTTGTTACATTAGGATAGGTTCCTGGTAGAATATATTATAATTATTGAAAGTTTGGTAAACGAATGTCCTCTAGTGGAAACTCTATCGATTGATATGATTTGCTGATGTTTTCGATTAATATTATTCCCCGTAATTTCGTGCATTTTAATCAAATTTCCATGTTTAAATGCACGCCAGTAGATCAGTGGTATTCCATTCCCATTCATTATCTGGTTCATCTCCGTTTTAACCAAACTTCAGTTGGTTTCGTAGCGAACTGAAGAAAACGAACGATTCCAATTTCACGCACAAGCAGCAACCTTTATTAATGATTCACGTGAAAGCGCGCGGAAACGTAGCGATTAATGAGACCCATCGGGTTTCATACGTAACAATTTCAGATTCGTTTGGTTCACCGTAGTTATACACCGGTGCCGTGTGTGTTTTCGAAGCGGTCGAAGAAAGTTCCCAAAGGCGACTCCTCTGGAAACTTGAATGAGACTCGAATATATCGTTGTATACCTATAGTCTGTCTCTCCTGGATTTCTCTCGTGCTTGAGTTACGCTATATTTATTGCCTTTCGCTCTATATTTAGTCGAGCGTGGTGTTACACGCGTGACAGGCCCGTCATCATATCGTTCAGCGAGTTATGAAAGTCAGTTTCAGTGTTCGCGAAACTGCGCGAAAACGCCTGCCAGTGGGAGCTCCCCTGAGAAACGAGGGGGAAAAAAAGAGAGGCGGCCGAAAAAGAAAAAAAAAACGGGGCTACGAAATTCCATCGTCGATCCTGGGGACGACTTTTAATTAATTCTTAACAATCGACATTGGGTCATTATGAAAGGCATTGCTAATTAAATTTCCAAAGTGTTGATGTTGAAGCGTTTTGGGGGTGATATTCAATTAAATTTTCGAGGATCCTCCCTCTCCTGTTCCTCTGTCCCCCCTCGAAGGATCGTATGCAAATGTCGTCGAACCAATTTTTAATTAAATTTCATAGGTCGACGCGTTGCCCCGAACTTCGTACCTACCGATGTATCTCGAAACGATTTTTCATTCATTTTCCGAACGATGGATTACACAATGGTGAGGTTGATTAAACTTGCTTGGCGGTTAATTCAAGATTATCTTGTCGCGAGGGGCTTTCGATAACCCAACGAACGCCCGGGTGACAGTCAGCAAATTGCGTCCCCTCGTAGTTTGCTTTCTATGCTCACCGAGAGGTCTCGTTGTGGACCAGTTAGACCGGTCTAATCTTTTCAATTAATCGGCCATCAATCAGACGTTCCTCGACTGCGCCGTCCAATTTACCAAGGCGTTGTCCACCTTTCTGCGATTGGTATATCAGGAAATTCTTACGTTTTCTCGAGTGACTCGTTTCCTTCCAGGTGCAGCACGTTGCATCTGTTCGTTACAGCACAAGCAACCAATACGTGCTTTTATTCAATTTTAGAATGATTTGTATTATCATATATTGGGATACGAAAAAAAACATTCAATTTCTAATCAGTAACAGCCAAAAACACGTGGACTCGAATGAAGTCCTATGCTATTATATTCCCTGTCTATAATCGCACCATTCGGGTCTAGCAGCGCGATTATAGAGAACAATGGACACGATTCTGCGATCATTCAATCATAACCCACGAAAATGTTTCACTGTAATCTGGTAAACAGATAACTGGGCGGTATCACAGCCACAACTCGAACAATCGGACTGACGATAACGGTACCAGTCACCGATCCTTCAACGATATCTTCGTCGAGGATCGGTCACGTTGACTTCGCGATCCACAAAGGTGTACGTATCCAGGATAAACTGTTTACGTCAGAATGCCCTTCGGTGAAGTTAGTCCAACAGCCCAATCACTATAATAAACGAGCTTTACGATCGGGATCCACGGACCTTAACGCTCGAGTTCCGCGTTTTTCGCCGTCACTAATCGTGACTCCGAACGCGTATCATTTCTCGATTAAAAATGTAATGGTTTCTTGGTCGTAGCCGGCAGGCCTTCGGAAACTTAGGGACTCCAGGGAGGTGATGCTTCCTTGGTCATGACTTAGGGAAATCGCTATAGTTTGATCCAATTTAATGGACGCCCAGCGAGGATAATGTTCAAATTATCTGTACTTTCTCTCTCGTATCTTCAGATCTTCGAAGTACAGTAAACCCATGTATTTTCCATACTTCGATCAAAAAGGCGTCTTTCGCAGTTCCTTTTATGTCTGCAAAAGTATACTTCTTATCACGATGTTAAAGTATCGAAGAAACTCAGCTTCTTTTGCTAAATGTATCACTGAATCAGAATCAATTTCATTAATGTTAACGAGCCTAATAGACTCGTGAGTCGCAAACAAGACCTTACTTCCTGCTCAGCGAGCTCATTAATTCCTCGACATGGCTGTGTCTCTCGTGTCCCCGTGTTTTTACCGTGATTAATTTAATTAATTACTTAATCGTGCTTTGTGTAATTTAATTAACTAGCCTTCGTTTCCCTGGTTCGCGCGATTCGCGTCCCCTTCATTAGCGCAATGAAGAGCCGCCCGGACAAACGTAGCTTCCTGGAAACGAGAAACAATTTGCTGAAAGATGAACAAATAACCTCTCCCTCTTTCTCTCTTTTCCTCTCTCTATTTCGAGCCACGAGTGAATTTAGGGGTCTTGAACACTTTAACACTTCGCGGGAGTTTGATCGAAACGACGGGTCACGCGATCCTCGTGCAAGAAAAGAATCGATTTTCCTCCGGACAGCCGCTACATGTGTCCGGTCTAATTAATTTCCTCCTCAAGACGAGAGCGCCCACGACCATAGTAATTACGAGCCTGTCGATCCGAATTTCGAAATTCACGCGATTTCACGGGTTTCCTTCGCGCCTTCTGCCGCCTGTGTTAATCGACTACTATCAAATTAACGTAACACAAGACTCGAAACACCTCGATTGAAACGCAGTTAAAGAACGCTGAACACAGCATGGCCTCGAACGAAACCCAGTATATCTCGATAAAAAACGAAAACGGCAGCGAAATGTGGTACACTTGTAGTTACTAATCGCATTTGTCCTTGACAGACGAATACTTTGCAACGCTTGTAGCATTTTATGATAACATCACACTGCTTGAGTTACCAGCGTAGAAGTTACACCACCGAATATATTACACTTTTATTTTTCAATATTCGCAAATCGCCCGTTCCCTGCATATATATTATAAAACCCCGAAATCTTCTAATTTCTCGGTTAAATCCACACGAAATTTCTTCCAAGATCATCCACTTCCTGCATCAAATAAATTCCAAGGAATACCAGGAGATTCTCATACAGAATCCTTTTGACCCCGACCGTTCTGTTCAAGTTGCGCAAGGCTATTCGTCTCCACCCGGGGGTAAGTTTATTGTTAATGCTCACGGTCGCTTAATCCGACGAAAGTGGAAAGCGCCCGCGAATGAGAACGACACCGCGGACGTCGACGACGAGGGGGTGGAGAACAGTAAATCCACGTCGCGGAACTTCGAATACGTGCGTCGCGTTCAGCAAACTCGCGGGACCGACACGGGGATGAGAGGAAGGAAACAGGGGCCAGGATAGAGAGGGTTGTTCCATCCGCGACGATGGTACGGAAGAAATGTTGAGGGGGGTTAGATTGTGAGAAGGTGTGTGGGTGGGTCTGTCGCGGGAACAGGGAGTAAAGGGGAAACTAGGATGGCAAACAGGGGAACTGTCCATCATCCGAGAATCGAACTTTGCTCTACGACCTCGAATGGCTTCCAGGATCCCTTACAATGACGATCCTGTTTTACGAGCTGGATTTGGATCGTATTGCACGCTTCTCGGGAGGGATGGACGGGATATGGCTATCGTCCTTCGAGCTGGCGACCCGGTGAAGTAGAAGACGATGGTCCTCGGCAATTTATTTCTATTCAATATTATTATATAATTTTATTTAAAAGGTAGAAGGAAAGTACATGTTCCCTTTTCTGTGGTAGAGGAGGTGCTCTAAATATGAGCTAACAGTTTTACTTTAATACTTCAGAAAGCTTATTTTTTTCTTGATTGGGTGAAGTATCTAATTTGTATAATATGATTTATATTTTCTACTAACCCCCATATTTAGACCTTAGTCTCGATTTGGACTAACTACTCTACACTGTTTGGGTTTGGTGTCGTCATTACAGGGAGCAATAGACTGTATATTCCACGATTGTTTTGGATCTGTTTCGGTTCTTTCTATCTGTCAGCGAAACTGAAGCCATGGTTCAATTGGTGTTTTTACAAATCGTATGGCCATTAGGAGCAGGAAGGGAGGAACGACAAGAGAAGGAACGCGAGTCCCATGTTTTTATGTTTTCTGTTCTTCGTCGATCCATCGTGGGTAATGGTCGGTAAAGTACGTTTTAGTGGAGCCCAGTCAAGTTTACCGGTGCGCAGTGCGCGTTAATTATGGTTGTAAGCTGAAATTGCGATCATATCGACGCCTGGGCCACGCTGTTAACCCGCCTCGACTCCCTACCCCTCCAGTACCGTCGTACGTGTTAATTCAGTGTTAACATCTGTCGCGCCAGAAACTCAGTGCGAATTAGCGGCGGTAACTAGTCGTTCGTACCGGGAACGACGTAGGTACCGCTCCTTTGTACGTGTGACGTCAATTCCATCGAGGTGTAGTGTAATCCTGGATTTTCGATTGGATGCAGCTACTGTTGGATCGATAAAATTTCGATTATGTTCACCGATAAGAAATTCAGTGTTTCCTCGTTAATTGACAATTTCGGCCACTTTTCAGCAAGTGAACGCGGAAAATCAATTTTGTAATTAAATTATATGGCTAATTAATTGAAATAATAGTAAGTCACTTATCGATACACCTAATAATCGTGCACATTCAAGAAATCACTGTATAATGATTTATTACTTTAGGTAACATTCCTAATTCATTTTTAACGGAATCAGAAGAATCTTTTATTTCGATGATATTCACTTTTATTTAGTCATTCGTGGCAGGTGTTTGACAATTTATAAACACCTGACGCGGTTTGCGTTACGCAATCCCCCCGGGGGGGATCGGATCGTCGCCGATCAGAACGATCAATAATTCATCGACGATGCACGCGTTTAAATGCTGGGAGCAGAATTCGCGTCGAAATAAACGGAAGTTAATAGCGCATATTAAATGAGCCCGGGAATTAACGGGGAGAACAACGCTGACTGATTCGCCGCGGATGAATTCGAATCGAGGACGCGGAACGTTGAATTTGACAATGATCGTTAGCGTAACAGCAAACGATTTACGGAATGGAATGCCTCGGATAATTGAAAATTGTACTATATACGTACTCCGCGAAGAATTATAGGAAAATTCATTAAATGAGCCGCGATAGTTTCGTAAACAGGACGGATACGATGTTAACATAAACGGGGAGGGGACAATGAGCGGAAAATGGTCGCGATTTTCCACGCGTGTGCACGCTGCTATCGCTCGATTAACGCCGAGAGGGAGGATGGAGCTCAAAACACGTACACACGCGTGTTTTTAGTTAAAGCACACGGAGCACTCGACTTAATGATGACGTCAACCACGTGTATGGAGCACTCGCGAGGGGGCGAGTGTCGCGCGTAAGGGGGAGGGGAATATCCGCGCGCGTAACTGCTTATGAAAACCGTAATTGCGGATAGCACTCGTGGAAAAAACTGTCGAGGAGCGTTTAAGGGAGACGACGGGGTGTCTCGAGCTCGACTTCGTCCCAGCGAGGCTTCGAGGCTCGAGTGTTTTCTGCCAGTTGTCGAAGGTTCCTGTGTAAATTCCAGACCCTCGATGTTTTCGCGCGCTGATGTTTAATTAATCGGGCAGTATACGGTACCTCCGTGGGGATCTCTGAACCAGACGAAGTTGAAAATTTAAATGAGCAAGAAATGCGAAATTGTCGCTAAAACACAAACTCGATCGAGGACGTGAATACTATTGGGTTCATGCGCAAATTTTGATGAATTTTTTGCTGACGATGTGATTGACATGTAGTTTGGTGGAAGTCAGAATAAGTTGTTTTAATATATTTTGTGTCCATGTCAATCTAACACGGTGAATTGTTGTTTACATTCAATGAATAGTAATGTTCAAAAAATTTGTTTATTTGAATACAAATTTCCATTGAAGGTACCTATGTTATAAAGGAATCACTGTAAATATTTCATTGAAATTACAATTGAATTTATTATTAGTCTATTCTTTTAGATGAAAATCCATCAAAACTTTTGCGCTGCTCCAATAAAAACGATTGATCTACATTGATTATCAGGGCATAATACAACGACACCCTTTCTTCATTTGCAATGGTTCTCAGTCACTTCTCTCAGAAATATTCAATTTTTAATCTCAACGCATCGTTGTACCCAATTTCGAGCAAAGGGTAAACTATCCATTGAATAGAACCGAGGCCTCCAGGTTCATTTCGGAGCCACGGAGAAAAATCCTTTTCTCAGCGGGGGCTTATTTACAATTCGCCCTGGCTGCGGCTGTCCCCGTTTCTTTCGCGACCGCGTTCCGCGGGAACGGTTATCACGAATGGATTTTCATATTATTACTTCCCCCCGTCCGGGTCCTGGCATCCACTCGGAGACTGCGAGTTTATTTGCACGGGTTTCCGCCGCCGCGAAGGATTTCGCTCGGCTCCTCCGTGATTTTTTCGTCGCTTTTTTTTTTCGCCTCTCGTTCCTCGAACGGAGCCAATTGAAAGGTATAGCAGAGCAGGATAGGCCGCGTCGACGATTCGTTCCTTCAACGAGATTTCCCTCCGTTTTTCCCCCTTTGGACAACCTCCTTCGTTTTATCCGCGAGATTCCGTCGCTCGATTCCATAAATCTCCTCCCGTTCTTAAAGCTCTCGTAATGTTTAGACGGGACTACTGTCGGAGATATTTCGCGAGTTAATTCGATAAGCATGGCTACCAGGTTTACTCATATCGACTTCAAGCCTCCGTCGCAGTAGCATCTCCCCTCTCGTTTGGGTTAACGACAATGGACAAATATGGGTCGTCGTTAGATATTTTCATTGCCGTGGATAAACCCCCTCCATCTTCGGAGCATATATTACAGCGGAGAATACGACAGTCAGATTATCCCGGATAATTGTGCACATTATGAAATTCCGTATCACCGGGAATTGTAGGTTATTGCGCGGGGGCGAGGGTACTTATTCGCGTGCATCAGGTAGGAAGACGCGTTTAATCCGGAATAGTCGAATTTGGTGCCGGGAGCGTCTCCTCGTTGAGGTTTGTTAGCGAAATGGAAGTTCTTGAATGGTCGGGATTTAATAAGGTCCCGAGTGGAGGGAGGGACTTCGGAGGCTTTATAACAAATCTTTTCGAGAAAATCGTATTTGGGGATTCTTTTGGTTCCGGTTCACGTGAACAATTGTCGTACTGGTAAAACTGAAGGAGCACCAAACCTTACAATAAAAGTACAACCACCCAACAATGACATATCAACTAGTCAATTAATTCGCTATTCCTGGTTTCTTATTGTACATATAATCTTCTCCGTTCCCATCACGATCTACAAAACGCCCATCGTGTTTTCTAGGTCACGCAATCCATGACAACGTACCGAAATCAGAAAAAGGGTCTATCCATTACCCATTCCGAAGGCAGTGAGGTGTTATTAAAAAAACCTCGACACGTTAACGACAGCCGCGTCAAGCGACCAGACCAAAGCGTCTCCTCGTTGAATTTTTTTTTTTTTTTGTTTCAATAAACTCGCCGACACCAGAGCATAGAACTGTTCGCTCGCGGAACGCTTTCATTATCCTCGTTTGTCGCTTCGCTTGCCCCGGCGCGCGGTGACAACCCTCGCGAGCCGACGGCGCACGGTTTACATCACAATTTCGGGGGTTGGTAGGGGGTGGTGGCGCGCGTTTGCGGCCTGGCTGGAATTTCACCGCCATATTTTTCCAGGCCGCAACTGGACCCTGACCTGTCAGCAGTCGCCTGTCATTTCGACACCGTTGCGTGCCGATAGACGTCCGGATGGACGCGTCGCGACGTTTTATTCGCGGACGCTTCTTCGCGTTCGTGGCGCTTGGAGAACGTCTGATATGATTACTTTTTCTTTTCGAGTAAGAATTGTGAAGACATTGGTTGTGTTTTTACCGAAGAATGGGACGAGTAACCCACGAGGCGATATGTATTATCTTTTTTACCCGAATTTAGTTACACGTAGATTGCGAATTTAATCCGTTTATGGCACAAACGGTAGTATGAAATACTATGGATTAAACCTTTGAGTGGGTTTTAGTTGCTTTTACGTGGGATTAAGAGAACCAAATATATCCGCGAATGTTCTGCGAAGTATGTATGGTTTCGTATAGTCTCCGAAGAAATAACGAAATTGTAATTTGTCGGGAATTTCGAAAAGCTCGCTGACAGAAACTAATTAACGTATTTCGTTCCCGTCCGGTTTTCATATCGTTACCAGTACCGTCCCTCTGAAATGCAATATTTTTCGGAATTTGTTTCGCGGTCGGCGCTGATATTCCCGCGGTGTATGCCTGGGTGTGTGTCGGTTAAAACAATCAGGCAGAGTTTCAGAATCTAGCGTTTCAGGCCGCGATTAAACCACTGGTAGTACACGTAACGCGATACTAATTTTTCTTGCGATCCTTTCGCCCGAATCCAGCGAAATGGGAACGTGTAGGTATTTACGTTTATGGCCAGCGCGCGAAGGAATTACAGAAAATTTCCTTTTACGAAAAGAACCTATTTGCAGTCCGGCCAGTTGTCGCGGGTACACCGTATACGAGCTCTCCGCGAGCCAACGAGCGGGCTATTAACAAAGAATTTTTAATGGAAAAGAGAAGCCAGGATTTACAACGACGGTATGTACGTAACACGACGCGGGCGAACGAGAGCAACAAAAACTGATAGTTAACCGTGGGGTGGAAAAAAAATTGCGCCTGTTTCGTCCGGTCCGACTCGTCAGCCGGTTAATTGCTTTTTAAGTCTGCGGTAATGCGCGGAAATCGCGGTTCATCAGCAGCTTTTAAACTGCGAGTGGTTCTCGACACCTCCGTAAATTCGCGCAAACATCCGGCTGGGAGTTTCGTCTTACGAAACGGTAACGCGTCGTTCGCATGGCTTGTTCCTCGTCTGAATTGTTTTCTTTTTTCGATCTCAACGGTTTGCGCGATCTCCGCCCTAACCCTTTGAGTGTTTTATTTCATTTTGAAAACGTGCACTTTTCTGTGTTGAATTATTTTCAAGCTACGACGAGTAGACTGGACAAAAGCAGGGTAAATGCATTTAGCGTAAAATTGAAATGAATTCTAATAAAATTACATAATTACTTCTGCGACTTGGGCGCTATCTATTGTCGAAAAAATGTCACTGCCTTGTCAAATAGCCTTCGTACATGTACTGCTCCATATTTCTTTTTTTCGTAAGTGATTCTTTTCTTTGTTTGTTCTAAAATATTCTGGAATGTGTTAAAATTACGAATATGTACTTACATTCGTCATTAAACAAATCAATGTCATGTTTTCATGACGAGTATACTCGACGTAACATCCAAAGGATTAAATGAAGCACTCAAGAACAGGAATTGGTGTTCATAAATAATGTATTCTACCTTCTCCGTATGAAGATTCAATTGTTATATTGTTTTTTTCCTGGTTAACAGGTTATACCGACAATTTATTCGTCCCGTTCTCTGTGCTCGATCATACTCTATCGACCGGAAGTCTCTTTAATTTATCGGAGAGACGTGACGTTCGCGAAATTCGGTGGCTCGAGTTATCCAATTTGAAATTAATTTTTTTTTTTCGCTCGAACGACGCGATTAACGGCAGACCAATTACGCGGGCTTTTACTGTTAAAATTTCCTTTGAAATTTTCCCGTTTATTCGCCGGATATCGCGTACCCCAGGCAATTATTCCAATGGATCTCGCTATTCGAAGCTCGTGTACGGTTTCCGGGTCACTAGAGGCGAGAGATCGGTTTCGTTGAATTATTGAAAAGTTCTTCCGTCGATCAATGAACAGCTTGTATTATCGTGTCCATTCTTCTCACGCGCGGGGTGGCGGGGGGGGGGGCAGAAAGAGAGAGAAGAAAAAAAAATGCTTTTTCACGTGGGGTGTTCTAGGGCGCAATAAAGACGTCCTCCAGGGAGTCAATGCTGATCTCGGGGCTCTGTGTCTCGTGACGGAATAACCGGAAAGCCCTGATCACACGGTGAGAAATAGCGGTGACAGCGGGAAATCGTTCGGAAATACTCTTTCGCGCGAGCCCCCATCCCCCTCGTGTCTTCGGGATCGGATGGGGAAAAGTTGTCACGGTTTCGACCGAAACAAAGATTTATCGTGGCCTCTGAAATTGTTTGGGACGAACTAGACGTTCCCACAGATCGATAGAAGGGACAGTAATCGACAGAGAAATAAGTTAGTAGATTTAACCGTCCAGCGATCAGACATACTTAGCAACGAGTTTTAATTAAAAGTTTCTTCTACAGAAATAGATGTAAGATAAAATAATTGTTTAACTCTTCCATAACGCATATGTTCACCCTTGTATTACGAAGGCTGGGTCACTCGTTCGGTATGCTAAACTTCTTTATTAACATACAACTAGGTACTACGAATATTGAAATAAAATTCGTATTTCTGTATGTAAATTTGGTCATACATAAATGACAGCCTTCCGCGAACAAACTTGCAAATCACTGTATATCAAATCGAAGATACCAACATACCGATTAACAAAAAGCTCCATAAAATCTTCGTGCATCTCAACGGACCCTATCAGACACCCTATTATTTCCCGCTGGATCTTTTCCAGCCTGAAAAATTCCGGTAGTGGTTAATGAACGCCTGGTCCGCCGAAAAAAATCGTACGTTCTCCCCCACCTTCCCGTTGCACGATGGATCAGCTCCGGCTGGGAAAAGTTCGCGGAAAGTGGAGAGGGTTAGCGCGGAATGCATTTGCCAGATTAAAACGCCATTGGAGTGCATCGAGATGCCTGTAAATATACCCGCGGAAGGACGAGTAACCAGGTGGGGTGGGGGTCAGAGGAAAGGGGAAGGGGATCTCCTCTGGATGAAATTGGATCCGTGGATCCAACGACGGGCAGACAAACGCTTTCGCCAAGATTCCACGCGGTTCAGGGAGTGGGGCGAGCGAATGCGCGCGCGGGTCGACAGAAGAAAGATTGGTTCATTCGGAGGAATAATCAGGGAACCTTCGCGTAATGATTTCGCGGGCGATCGAGTAGTCCCTGAACGCGATCCAACCGGTGGGCCCGCGTTTCTACTGCCTGAGCATCGCCCTTTAAATCCGCGCGCACGTGATGCATCCGACTAACGACCCACTCGGGGAGCCAAAACGTGTCTCTTGAATTAAGCACAGTGCTCGCGACGGTAGATTTCGAGGGGATTCGGAATTACCCGGACGCGATGAATAATTCAGATAACGAAATATATTTGTCCAGGGGAAATTTTTAGCCGTCGTGCGACGTCGCCGTTCCGAAACCAGAGGGACCATTCCTTCGCTGGATCCCTTTATGCGATCTCTCGCGATTGTAGGCTGGCGGACTGGAGGATTGTTTACAGTAGCTAGTTGGTGATTTTATACGGGAGAGATGGATGAGTGAGAATGTTTCTGTACTGAAGCGTACAGGACTGTCGGTATAATCGGTGATAAATTTTTACCCGTTGCGGTCGAGATCTTTTTCAACTAAATATATTTTTTTGATCAAGCGAGGTTACGGAGCGAAACGTTAAATATTTATATGTTGAGTACAAAATATTTTGTTTAATACTATTCAAGATTTTGTTAGACAATAGTAGTTATTCTATTCTTGTATAACAGTATAAAGATTTAGTTTTTATCATTTTTGAAAGTGTGTGGGTATTCAGAGCAACCCCAAACATGTATGCCAGGTTTAGAGGGACAAGTATTACAGTAGAATTGTGTTATTCTTAAACATTTAATTTTACAGAAAAATTTTGCTACGGTATTTAAATGCTCCAACCTCTTTGCGATGTACGCGTTACCCATATTTGGCCGACGTGGCAGTCAAAGTGTTAAGATGCTAAGGTTATTATATAACCAGCATTACAACGCATCGTTGAGCTACGTCCTCGTCGCTAATGCCTTCCCTCAGCCGGCTTATTATACCATAAAAGTCCACCAGTCGCGTCCGCTACTGCTCAGAATTCAAGGATCATCCGTGTCGGTAGGCTTGATCTCGCGCGATCGACGAGCAGAGCACGTGCAATTAGATCACGGAACATGGCTCTAGATGGTGGCACATCGCTGTGATCGAAGTTCCAAGTAATTAGACACGAGCAGCAATGTAAATGCAAAATTTTCTCTGTTCTACTTGCTCGATCGAAACTATCGTTTTCCTCGTCTTATCACTCGCACGGCGTGTTCCCTCGCGCTCGGTGCGGATTAAAACAGATTTGTCGGGAGCGACCATCCACGGAAAACGGGTTTGGTATCGGTGAAGTTCATCGTCAGGTAGTACTTCTTCCGACGGTGGTGTAATTAAATTTCCGCGATCTCCCGTCGCGAACGACTCTTTTTCACAGATCGTTCATTCCGTCTGCCATTCGCGGGAATCGAGTCGCCAGGTGAGGTGGGGGGGTGGAAAATATCGGTATCGTCTTTCTCTTTCATAGAAAAATGTTAGGTCAGCTCCCAGGAGACGCGAATAATCGAATGGAGGGTGATATTCTTCCCGTAGAGAGAACCTTCTTGCCGTTGATTCTCCCCGTTCCACGCCATCCTTCACGTTGGATCATTTTCAATTTATTTTAACGGGTTTTCCGCGACACTCGGTCCTCTCGACAGCTCGCGAGGACTCTTTTCGAAACGATACAGATAGAGTCGAGCGCTCAGGAGCGAATCCCCGCCAGAAGAGGGACAATGGGTTTGTATCGTTTGCGGGGTTCCGCGGAAGTTGATTAATGGACTTCTTGCTGCGAACGTTGTACAACCGACGGTAAAAGAAAATTAAAGATGCTTGTCGTTGTTTAATCGTTTTTTGATGGGGAGTTCTGGGATGCTTGGCTCGGCCGGACGATCGATTCGTCAATTATGTCGAGTCGTTGCTGGATTTATTTCCCTCCTCTGCTGGTTTTGTTAGACTTTATGAGGTAGATTTGAGGGGAGATACGTGTATATGGAATCTGGTAACTGTTTTGATATTCTGTTCAGATTCCCTTTTCTTTGCTCCCCCTTTGCTTATGTTGTATTTTTAATGGTTTTTAGTACACTTACTGCTGTAACAGGTGTATCCTCGACTCTTTGACTTATAACTCAGATTCAATCCTTTCGTCACAATTCTCTACTGTCTACTCTAGATATTCGATGTCTTGAAGTTTGGATTCTGTACTTTGTACATTACCAAACATTACATACTCTATGCCTTACAAACGAAGAATTGAAACCTTAACCTTCCTAGACTCAATAAATAAATGTTAAAAATGGAATATATGAAACTATACGTAATAAATACTATATTTCGAACATTTAAAAATGAGTGTGAGAAATCGACACAATTCACAATGCACTGAAAAATCACGCGAGTCCAGCAAGGTTAACTGAATCCACTAAGATTCAGAGTATCTTGATACAGTAATATATCAAATATTATAGTATAAAATAAAGGTCTACTAAAAAATCTGTCGACGAAGAACCGAAGGGAATGCATGTTCAATAATTAAAATTTATTACACTTAAGTATTACGTCCTTAGTCCTTAAGGCTCCTCAGAGAGATATACGGGCCGCTTAATTCTGTCCAATCGATCACTTTATCCCCTCCCACGCACGACGATTGTCGCATTCGGCTCGCACCCTTCGCTCAATTCGCATTCCACGTTGACTGTTTCAGGTCCCGTAAACCAAGTATCCAACCGACGCCGCGGGACCAGATCGATACAGCCGATACAGGGGATAACGTTCGAAAATCGTTCTGGAAGACACGGAGCATCGTAGCTTTACATCGTTCCTAATTGACAGGTGGAAAGGGTGACTGTACCGCGGGGAGAGGTGGAACGATTCGCGTATATCAAGAGGAAAGAAGGGGGATAGGAGGGATCGCGCGACTGTTGGTGGCAGGGGAGTGAAGGAAGAAGGCAAAGTCGGTGAACGAAGCAACGAAGAAAAAGAAAGAGAGAGAGAGAGAGAGAGTGGAAGCACGGTTCGAAATTTACGAGTGAGTCGGTTTGCTTGCTAGAGTCTAGTAGCCAAACTCTGGTTTCTTGGGCCAGTCGTGCACCATAACAAACGGTCCAACCGTAAAACCAGAACTTATCGTGGAACCGGAAGTAGACACCGGACCACCGTGACGCGCGGCTAAGGTAGATTCGTCAGACACAGTTTCAGCTGGACGAATATAAAATTCCGCTTTATCGACGTTCCCTTCGAGTTCTCTCGATTCACATGGTCTCGAACGAGATCCATCGATCGGCTCGATCGATATTTGTCTGAAAAGGATGTCGACGGTTCGTGGCAACCGCTACTAAGAGATCAACGGTGGATCCTATCCGATCACAATTCCGCCCAAATGGGTTAAAAAGAACGATCGGCGATGGACGGCGCGACTCCGTGCTGCTCGCGAGATGTCGATCGTGGTGCCCTCCTGGAAACGCAACAAGTGGCGATCCGCTCCTTATTCCTGAGCCATCATCGATGTTATCCGCGAGACGACGGGACAGGGGATTCGATCCAGGGCTCGTATTCTTCGATCTGAGAGGATCGAGAATAGCCGCGTTCCCAAAGTGATCGGAGGCCTCCAATCCAGGTTCTGACAAGAACACTGAACTTAGAATCTCCATATACCTTGCGAATCGATCACCGGGAGAATCCCGCCGAGACGAAGATCACGACGCGAGAGAACTGTCCGGCGGAGAGACCGAATCGAACGAAACCTTCTTCTTGTTTGACTGATCGATCCGACTCGAACGGGGCGGAGTTCTTTAGTTCCAACGAGGCCTTCTTTCATCCTCGGTCGAGGGTGAAGAGGGACGACGCGATCTTTTAAAAACGAAACGATATCCATCCTCTCCCCCCCCCCTGACGATGAGCAGAGCCGATGCCCGGCGAAGGAAACTTTCGAGGAGTCACGGAGTGTTCTTGGCGTCGTCGGTGCGATTCGATTCTCCGAACGGTCCGTGCCACGCTAGCACGGGCTGAGAGAAAGATCGAAAGAAAGAGGAAGGGGGGCTAATCTGAGGAGGCATCGGACGCCCATCGGATTAGACGATGGTGATGAAGATTTCCGCGGTCGAGGCTGGCGTTCCTTTACTAAGCGCCGTCGGTCCCCGCTGCGTCGTTAAGCAGGCCACGGTGAAGCGATGCGTCGCGGCGCTACTACTCGTCTCCGTCGCCAGTATATTCTACTACACCCACTACATCATCAGTAGTCCATTGGCCAGGTGAGTTCAATACCGATTTGGTTATTTTTTTTTTCTTTGTTGACTTGCTTCAGAAAATTATTCGCCCTTCTTTAGGCCCCAGGGCAGGTTGTCCTACCTAAATTGAGCATCCTAAATATCTCGATTTTTTATGATAGGAAAAATGTCAGATGGTGAAAATATATAAATCCAATGGTAGGATTATATTTTTCGAAATTTCAAGGTCATTTTTTTTTTTAAATGGGACTACAATTTTTATCAGCGTGGTGTAATAGTTGAGATCAAGACTAATCCAATGGCCTATAACGGTGTGACCTTGAGTAAGAAAAATCTACAGATGTATCAGAGTAGATTTAAATAATAAAATAAATACAATAATGGGATTAGTGCAAAAATGTGTCGAAGTTGAAAGTAATTTTCTGTAAATTAAAAGCAAGTGAGATACTAAAGGTACTCAAGTTAGGTGGGACACCTTGTACATCCGTATTCGTCTGTGTGTCTGACCACGTACGACTTTTTTCATTGTGGCAGTCAACTTGTGTCAGACACCGTTGTCCGATGGTTAATGTTAATCCATCGATTGCCATGCCACTCGAGTGTTGACATTACCATTTTTTATTTAGACCTGAACAACTGATCTTGATGGATAGGTCAGACGTAGAGTTTATAATTGAATTATATCAGATGTCTTTGACTTTAGGTGTATGTCCTCTGTACTACTTCACTGGCTAATATAGGGAATCTCACTATAAGGTGAAAGGTATGAAATATTTATTAAAATATTTTACGGTATGATGAGTTTAGAACTGTATAAGGGTACCGAAGAACTCTTACATACATAAATCATGTACGTAAATATGCAGAACTAATTTCATATTAATGTAATATGATTTATTGGTCGACTACCCAAGGGAGAATTTTATTCTCAATCCATTCAGTTTTTTTGCCAGAAATACTCAGAGGTACATTTCCTTATCGCAGGTTGCCTGAAACGTTCGATCTCATATCAGGCTGATAAATTTCCGCGGTGCAATTAGCAAAAGTCTTTGTCCCATACGTTTCCTCCATCGATTAACGCGTAACAGGCCGTTCCGTGCGTGGCAAACGTAGTTTTATTACTGGCCGGCATGAAATTCCGCGGTCAGATTAACGAGCCCCGATATTCGCGACATTTTTTAACCTGCTACCTTGAACTTCCCCTCGTATATTTTACTTCATTCTCTGGGAATACCGAAAAATTCGATGGCAAACTCACGCGCTAGATCTTCATTTCGCATTTTCACGCGGCTATCTACCGATCGCCGTTCAATCGCTCCGTGCTGTACACTGTGAAACTTTCCTTTGATTTATTCCTCGCCAATCTCGTGACTTCCAATTCTCGCGATTCCACGGACGGATTATCGAAGATTATCAGACTCCGGGCGAAACTCTCCGCGATTCTGTGGGTGTTCTCGATCGAAATCACCGAGTCAGCCCCGAATTTCACGCGACCGGATCTCTCCGATTCGCCACGAGAGAGGCGAACGTGACGATGGAGGGAAATCACCCATCATCATATCGACAAACACGCAATCTATTCGCAAATAAGTGAAAGTCCACAGCCACGCTTGCGGAACCGCCGTTTGGCTTCGCGCCCCCTCCGCGATTGATCATAAATTTCAGCGGGACGTCTGTAATTAAATTGCTCACCTGCCGCGAACCCCGCGCACGTTGATACGAAATTTCGCGACCTTTTGATCTCCACCGATTCCGCGATTCACCGATTCGATACTCGTGTGAAAATTAATAATCAGAGGAAGTGGTATAAATATGGACTAGCACTTTTTCTTCAGAAGACTTGCTGTCCAAAATGTCGAGGATGTTCAAGATCTAACATTTCAATGTATCTAAAATATGTTTGCATTATGATATACAGTAAATCCTTGGTGAGTAAATTCGATGGCACTAAACATTAAATATTTTATAAACTAATGGTCATATGCGACTGAAACAAATATCATTGTCTTCAGAATTCCAAACTCTATCACTCTGCTAAACCTCGTTAACAAGTCAGCGTTACACCTGGGGTCCTCTCCCTGTTAATGCCTAGGAGCCCTCAAATACTCATCGTGGATTTACTGTACAGTTAAAATAAGCTTCTCCCTTTTCTTGAGTCATAGTTCCGCACTATTCCCATTATGGTGAAGCATCTAAAATGACCGTGTACTTTCAACTAGCCCACATTTAGACCCTAGCCTGTATTTGGACCACTTCCTCTTTTATGAAAGCAGATAAAACGCATGTGCAAAAGACGGAACAGATTGCGCGACTTTACCAATATTGTAAGAATCATATTATATACACAAGAGACCAACATCTTGTTAAACTTGGAATTGACCAGCTCGATGGGACAAGCTGGCAGATAGAGACGTTTGGGGTCGACGGACGTAATATTTCGGGGGATGCAACCGGTCGGTCCAATTCTAATTTACCTCGATCTTCCCTCCCCTCCCAAGTGCATTCGGTATATCCCGGTGTACTACAGGCTGGTCTAGGTCCACAGTTAATTAGAGAAGACGAATAACCCCACGGACCGAACGGAGGCGTTCGTCTCGGCTCGATATGGACCCAATCTCGCTCGGTCGGATAACCAGAGAAAGCAGCACTCTCCGTGGTGGAGAGAGAGAGAAAATGCTTTCCTCCCTCATCGTCGATTGCGCGAGCAAACCCAGGACTCGTGGGAAAGACAGAGAGGGTGAAAGAGTATGTTCGCCCTTCCGGCTTGGAAATCCAGCGTTATTTCGTGGTGGGGCGTAATTACGTTGCGCGAAATTGTTGCTGGCAGTTGTTTGACTGCGCGCGGTTTCCTCGGGGACCTATATCTTAATTTCGCGGTAATATACCGACCAACGCGATGGAGAGTTCCTGGCCAGGATTTGAAGTTAATTACGCGGCTGGACGTGTTTGCTAATGATCGTGACACACGCGTACCAGCGTCTGGAATCGTGGCGCCTTCCTCGGCGGTGTGTGTCGTTTCGCGGACTGGATTTCACGTAACGACGTTGGAATTCGTGTTAGATACTTGCGTAATAGTTTTCAGTCGAACATAGAATCTGCGGAAATGGTCTGAAATTTTTAGTTAGCTCCAAGGAATCCCTGCAATGTGTTCAATCATTTTATCGTACATTTTTGATTTTTTGATTGTAAAAATCTGAGTAAGATCAAAGAATTGAACACAGTTGTCTCGAATCTGTACGACTCTCTGACTAGGATTTTAGATCAGATAGATAGTTTGGACTGGATCAGGACGGTATCTTCGAAATCCCAATGATTGATTACCTTCGCCCCACTCGGATCCGTAGCGTGCACCCACCTTTCTGTTAATTGATACAGTGCCCCGGCTCCCGACATGGATCAATCTTAATAGATAACCTATGGCCGTTCTGCAAGCAATTGTAGGCTCGGTGTAAACCGTCGTCAATCACGAAACCTAATACTCTCTCGCGTGGACATTGACATGTAATTTCACATCGGCGTGGCCCGGCTACGGATCCGTTCCTATTGCCTTCCGGGCAGAGTCTCGGCCCGAACCACCACGGATACTCTGAATCACACACCGTGTGTCACGTACGGAATGAAGCTCGCAATCCAACCGGCCGGGGGTGACTCAGGCTTCTTAATTGTCTCGCGCGATGCTACGGTGTGTTGTACTGTTTATTAGCTCGGATCGATAGCCGATCGACCGGTTGTTCGCTGGGAGTCTGAGAGTTTACGACGCCTCCTAAAGGCACGGATGATTTATAGCCCCTTATCGCGATCGGAGCACGCTGTTCGTTCCTGTTTCGTTTCGCCTTTTTTGGGAACTCGTGGGCGAGGTGATCCAACACGAGATTCTCTAATTTCTTATACACTTTTAATATAAAGTGTAATAGTATACTAAGCAATATTGCATTATATATTAAACATATGAATATATTACACAATGTAACTTCTCATACACTCGGTGCTGGTAATTCTAGTGTTAATCTAGGTACTACTGTATTTCTTAAATTTCTCAAAACCACCACCGCACACTACTACCAACCAGAAGTAACCCAAAGCAAAGAGCCGAAACATTATCAATTTTTAACCCCGAACGCAAAAAGGAAGGGCTATAGGCTCCGTAGCTCATCGACGGGTGATCCGATTATTGTATTTAAAAGTGTACATTTCCGGCAAGGATATCAGGCATATTTGGTCCAAAATCGGTTCAATTATTTCCACACGGTTTCAATAATCATCCCGTATCTGAAAATGATGATTCGAATTTCTTTCTTGTCGGAGATTTTGAAAATTTTGATTTCATTATCATGTAAGGCGGGTAAACGCAGCCTCGGGCGTATGCGTCATGCGAAAGGCGCGCGTGGCCGAAGCGGGCTCGGTCGAAAGGAAGGGACGATGCGTCTGCTGCAGCCACGGAGCTTAGCGCCGATGCAAGGCAGAGGAGAGGAGAGAAGCTTGAATTGGCGCTGATTGGGCGTGCGACAAACATCCGGCCGCATTTCGCGTCCCACGATCGAGAATGCGCTTCTCTCGCCACGGCGCGAACCATGTTCACGCCGCGTACACCGTCTCGACCATAGGACCTCTTAACGCGCGAGACCACGAGCTATTCAGACTTTGCTCCCCTTTGGATCGCGAGCTGGTCGCGCGAATCTCGACGGCATTCTGCTCGCCAAGACTTGCATTCCGTTGCCCCGAGACCCTCGCCAACGGCCCAGTAATTGGGTGAATTTATTCACTGTTGGCCGAGTCACGAGGGCCATATCTTGCACGCCATTTTATTATCGACGATTCATAAATTGGAACCTTTGGACAGGTTGCACAAATGCATTGGAATCTCGTTCCTGTAATTCTAATATTTCACTGGAGGATTAGGACTTTCTTCTTGCAACGGTCTTTGCTGTTACACCGGGAAATGAAAAATCTTGTGGGCGTTTTGTAGTTCACTTTGCTCTTATTAAAAGTGGAAACCGGTAGATAGTCTTTTTTTTTATTTAGCTACGATGGGTATCGAAATTGGTATAGCAAAAAACGTATTAGATGATTGTACTTTCATTGTGGCCTATTATCTGTTCTTATTGTTTAAGGTGGCAAAGACTAGAGGAATGGAATAATGTACTTTTTAACTTCGGCGAGAGCTTCTTGAGAGAGTTAAATTTGTAGTTTCGAAGAATATTTCGAAGAGGTGTTATTGCGTTTGATAGTTGGAAACGAGGTTCGTACCGGAGCGGTATCGTCTCGTTGGAAATTAGCGATCCTACAAAATATCAGCTCCAATAATTTCGTTAATTCGAACGATATTCGACTTCGTTGAAAGTTCACCGCATTAGCTTCCACCGTTCGAACCCGGAACTCTCGAGAACCGAACTTTCCGCGCTTGTCCACGAACTATTTGCGCTACTGAATCTCGTTCAACTTCGGGCCAACAAAATATACGGGGGTTTCGTGATGTATAGAAACGATTCTGCGAGTGAACGGGCGACATTTTCGCGTAACTTCTTTCTACAGAATTATAAATATAACAGATATTGATAATTCTATTTCATAATAATTCTAATAATAATTTTCACGTTCGATTTATCTTCTTTCTCACTTTAAGAAACAATAGAAGATTCTTTCGGCCGGTTCAATATCCCAATAGAGTGCATTCGTGATCACCCGCCACGATTCGCCGAATTTCAAGCAAATTTTGAAAATTAATCCTGTCCCCGTGCGGCTGGAATATAAATATCTCGACTGTGTTCCCGGGGCACGATATCGAAAGCGTATTAGAAATATCGCGTGGGGTAGCATGCGACCGCGCGATACATTATTCATCGTGCTTGTTCGCCGGCAGAAGTTTGATTATTCCGAACATCCGTCTTGTCAAGGTAATATCGAGTTGTGTAAACTTGGAGCATAAATGTCTACGGAAAGGAACGAACTACCCGAAATTTTCAACTTTTCGAAGTTTCACACGCCGCGGGTAAACCTACACCTCTCCAGCAGTACTCGTTCGCGACGTAAGCGATGCAAATGCCATTATGGTGCCAAATTGGGCCTCTGTTTTCGTTCTCCAATTTTCCGACGGATATCCTTAGTCAATTTCTAATAGGAAACAAACAACTAACGATCTCCTCTGATATTCTTCTTACGGCTCGTTCAATTTGCTGTTCTCCAGTTAAAACGAATTTGCACTTCACATGTCAGATGTGTTATATGGACGATTCACCGAGAAACTTTGTTTTCATCCATATTTCATACAAAGTGATCATCCTCCTCCAAAGTGAATATGGATTTAGTCAATTCTTACTATTTTTGGGCAGTACTTTATTAAGAGTTTTAATAACAAATAAGAGAATGGAGAGTACCACACTTTATTTCAAGATCTATTGGATCAACTTAATCATCAACTTAGTCATTCGCAATCATTCTAGATGAACTATCCGCGATGGTCATCCCAAAATGAAAAGGTGTAAATTCCCTTTGAAAACTGCTTTGATCTACGTGCATTTTCGTCCAAAATGACCAGTGAACAAAGTAGAGCCATTTTTGACGAATCGACTGGATCGTGGATGAATCATCTGCCATGCAGATCCAAAATGTAAAAGTGTAAATTCGCCTTCAGCAAACCATTTCATTCAGGATCGTCGATTAAATCCGATGAAACGAAGCGGTTTCATCTTTCGTACCGGGCAGACGCCATCGCTCGGCCGGTTGCTGCACGAGGTTTTTTGCGCAGTTGTTGCGATCGTTAATGAGGCCGCAGCTCGTCTCTTCCGCGCTTTTCCTTTTCTCCCGAGTGACGTGCGCGCGTGCACACACGATCGCCGCCGCATAAGCCGCACGCCCCCGCGCAGGAAAACAGGAATAAAAAGCCCTACGGGGGAGAAACGCGCGACGCCATGGAGAACGGGTGCGCCAGAAATTGCACACGCCAAACTACCCAGACACGTTTTTACCCCCGACTGGGCGTAATTACGCGGTGTACGCACGCTGGAATTTCGTAGGGCAACGAGGAGAGCGGGCAGTACCTCCTCGAAATTGATTAAAAAAATCCGACGAATTCTTACCAACGGATTCCTCCGCGGGATGTGTTAATCGTGTGGAGAGGACGGTGAAGAGGAAGGCCTGGGTCGATGTATCTTCGAGAAATTATGGTTTAATCTGTGTTCAGACCTACATCCAGGACGTTTCTGAAATTAGTGTTTTATATTATTAGGTCCGAAGAATAGTTTCTACCTTGAGTCTCTAATTTGTGTTTGAGCGCATTTTGTCATATTACATGTTTTGATATGTTTTTTGTTTAGAACACGATACCTAGAGTAGATACAAACGTTAAAAACTCTTCACTGAAGAATTAACACTTCGCTGTATCATTATGTTCGATCGTTAATTTTTAGTGAGTTTAAGGTACTCGGTCTTCAAGTTTGCCCGGTTTGTTATCAGAACATAAATGGAGGAACCTAGAATTTTTCCTCGGTCTTAGCACGTGACGGTTCAACCCTTTGGTCCCTGAAGATAAAATATTTGTGGTATTTATGGTATCTATGCGTACCACTCAGGAAGTGGTTAAGTCAACCATTAAAAGATCGTTTCGACGACTGTGTCAATCAAGATTCCACAGTAAGGTCCTCTGTTCTCGCCGGATTTCTCATATCGAACCAAGCAACGCGATAATCCAGCTTTGATAATCCCCCCGCGCCGTGGATTCCAGTCCATTTTCCCATTAAATAACGACACCGGTCACGTAACTATAACGGTACGGGTGTCGTGGCGCATCCTGGATTGGTTCGTGAAACAATATGGCATGTACATCGGGGCCATTAACATTGTCCTGTTGCTTTGGCGGGATTTCGGGCGAGGGGATAGAGAGGGAAGGTTACAGTGCGTGAGAGGCGACCCTAATTCTGTCAATCCTGGGGGCGTCCTCGGGCCGCGGCCGTGCACCCGGGGTGATGTTAACTCGTAACTCTCATCGATTCCGGTGTAAATATACCCGGGGCATGTATACGACCGTGCAGGATTTCCGTTACGCTAGATATACCGCGCGTAACACGAATCGCCCGAGAAACGGCCATACAAAGGGGTTGAACGGCAGGGCCGACGAACGCGTATAGGCCAACCGACCGACCAGCCCCTCGAACGCACGAAATGCAGTTTCACGGGAAGCAGATAACCCTCTCGAAGAATTAATAGCCCTCCCCGTTATGAAAGCGGCCGTTTCGCCGATAGAACAGGACGTTAATGCACGTCCCCTCCCCTTCTACGGGGGTGCTCGAATAAAAATATTACTTACGCGATATTAAGTCCTGGCCATGTGTTTTATCACGGCTACCGTCCCCCACGGGGGTGACTCTGACTTTCGTTGGACGACTGTAAATAAAATTGCCGGGGAATGGGGATGAATGGCCACGGAGCCAGCGAGGCTGAAACTCCACTATTGGGAACTATTCGTTCTCTGTGTATGCATATATGCTGTTGGACAACCGTTTGGAATCAGTCGGTGATTTAAGGGTGCCGGGGATTTTTAGCTGTGGTGACAGGAGTCGAGGATTAAGGGCTCCAAAGATCGTCCCTGGGAATATTCACTCCGAACCGGGGAGAAATAGTCGGCTATTGAGGAATGACCAGGTTTGCATTTACAGATTGTTTCATTAGGGGTAAAACAAGTTCATCTTTGTAACTTGAAACTAGGCATCATCGTCTCCGTATTTCTAGAGGAACTTCCAAATTGATACTAACAAATTTTTCTATTCTATTCTTACCTAAGAGAAGACCTTCCTGCATTTGTTCTTTTTATGAACTACTTTCGAAAATGCCATTTACCTCAAACTCCACAGTCTGTATATAATACATCTAAGTTGAAGTTCTCAGGACCAATATATAAACTAGGATCATATAACAGAAAAATAGTGAAAGTTCCTAATCCTTTTATCTACTTCAAGTCTCCCCAAACTGGACGACGTAAAAGTGTCCACAGTAGTTTACCACGTAATCATCCTGATTAAAGGACAACGCTAACGGAACGGCTTTACACGTGGAAAAATCCGATCGATCGTCACAGGCCAGCATTGCATCGCACAAATCCGTCGGGCACACGCGATTTCCCGACGAGTAGTCGGGTTCGAATGCATGCCAAGTGGCTGCCGGTTAATCCTCGGTTTTCGGTCCCGTGCAACGATACACCCAGCCATCAGGAACGTTTCGGATCGTTTCAACGGAGTCCGATGAATTAGCCGCGGCTTTGTAACGAGTATACATATCGGGGTCGCTGGTTCGTTCCACCATTGAAAACGTCGTCGTTCCCTTTACTGACGGAATCATTTCGAATCCTGGGGTCTTGCGCCGCCGGCTGTTCGCGTCCAGAACCCGGATATAACCCTTTCGCCGGCGGGGACTTTGATGAATTATTCGGGCGACGCGCGAGTCAAAGCGGCGTCGCGGTAAATCATCGTGGAATTAGGAGATATCCCAGCCGAACGGAGAAATTTCCCGGTGAATACCGTGATCTGGCAACACGCATTCATCACACGTCGACGCATCGACAGATGCTGGTGCTCATCCAATTCCTCGTCGCTAGAGAAATCACGTGTTTATGGATTGTTTGCTGTAGGATCGGTGTAAAAAATATTCTGCTTTCCTAGGTGGTTGTCGATGAGTTCTTCTGATCGTTTAAAAAGATCGGTGAGGAGATTAAATTCAGAACGTTAGGAAAATTTAGTTCTTCTAAAATACCTGAAAGAAGTAAAACAGTTTAGGTTTCTGTTAAAATATGAACGAATCATTCTGAACTCAGTGTTTTACCCTGTAGAAAATACCAGGAGTATTAACTTATTTCTTCCCAAGGTACGAAAACATTATTAGACTGTTTGTTGTTAATTGAACTCAGTTTGATACAATCAGAACATAAATGACTTCGATGTTATGTATACGTAAGATTGGGAGGAAATGGTTTAATAATTACTAACATTCTGGGAGAAAGTATTCGTACATTATTACCATTCGTCATCAATGGACATCAATTTAGCTTATAACGTTGTAAACGTTAAATTCTCCTTGAATAATTATAGCAAATGAAACCGTGTAGATTTCTGCTAAGATACAAATAAATAATTTTGATCTCAGCGTTACCCTGTAGAAGGTATCAAGTTGTCAGATGCGCACGAACTCTTTTTTTCTTCTATTGTATACGTACGCGCAAAAACGCTTCGACGATACCACGTCATCCGGTATGCATCCACGCGTATCAGTATCTCGTGTGTAGGTATTACTGATTACCACGAGCTCGGAGCATCGAAGATCCGGCGGATACGACGGCTGCAATTTCGACATCAAGCCTTGCTGAATGGTCGCATCGCGTCAGACAGCGTGCGAACTCGTTAACTCTGACCGGCTCTGGTAACATATCAAAAATCCAAAGAGTCGATGACGCGTTAATCTTATGAAAAATAAATCTGCAACGTTTGTTGTAGTCGAGAAATCTCATGGAAGTGTCCTTGATACGAATCTGCGATGGTTTCATAGCTATTCCGGGTTTGATCGGTAAAGGCGAGGTCGTTATCGCAATAAAAACATTGAGTTTGACTAATAAACTTGTTACGAAGGTTGCGATTGGTTTAAAGATGAGAATCTGGGAGGCGTACGATGGATTTAGAACCTTGAAGTTCTACTTATGAATGGTTTTAGAAACGAGAGTCTGGAAGTTAAGTGCGACGAATTTAGAAAAGATGGTCTGGAGGTTCGGGGAGAATATGCAGGGTGTTCATTGAAGGGTAGGATCGAATGGGATCAAAATAACGTAGGGTTGTAACAATTTTTATAACGTAGTCTCACAGTCTAGAAAAATATTTCAGAGCAGTTATCGCGTGCAAATATTTGTAACCCGCATTGTATTACAAGTGACGTACATTAGTACCGGATTTTACACTGTAATCACATTTCCATACGAAATTACACGGGGAATTTTTTAACATACAGAACGTGATTAATAGTGTACTAAAAGTACAATTGCATGTCTAGATACTTTACCATTATTCGTAGAATTACTACTTAGGAACACGTGACTCTCAAGCAGCTCGTCATAAATTGGCTATTACTCATCTGGCAATGATTTGCTCATAAAACTACCTAAACTATATACCGCTTGATTTAACTGAATTTTAAGTACAAAATAAAGGAATAAAAAATCCCGAGATGATTTCATAGTTATTAAATATACTCTAGAGTAGTCTAAAGAGTGGCCTAAAACATATCATTTCGACGAAAGCATCACATTTTCTTCGTGTAGGTATATACCAGATGCCCTAATACTCACGAGCCGTAGCGTCTGTACATGGCTTCCTTATCGAACAGAACAAATACTTTCGAAACAGTGCGTGCCGGCTGGCGCTCACGCGGAAGATGCCCGTCGTTCTAATAAGTGGAACATGTCTGCTCGACTCCTGCAATGACACACGTGAATTAGCGCACGCTTAGCATTCTCCTCGCGTGCATGTGTGTGTCTGTTATCTGATAGCGTGCCTTCCTAGTCTCTCTGTGGCGTGCCCGGAAGATACACACGGCTTGTGTGTGCCTCGTCGTGCTTGTGGACTGACAGAGAGAGAGAGAGAAAGAGGAAGGTCCCTCTCCCGTATACGAGGTAGTCTAATCGCGTGTCTGATTATATCTCGTCAAAGGGAGGCGAAACGAAACGAGAGAAACGAAAGCGCCACACGTAGCGAAAACCGAGCCACGGATGCTGCCGACGAGAAGATCGCACTGGTAGATTGTCGTTAAATAATTTCGGCTTCCGACCGGGCCGATGTTTCGAGGAAATAGGCGACGAAATTACCACCGGAGCCATATAACCCGAGTATTGAATCCCGTGGACGGGCACGTTTGGTCGGGGAGTTTCAGGAAGTGAAATCGATTGCTCAGAGAGTCGATACTGAATGGAATTTCTTTTAATGCATATGATAACCAGACTGCTAAAAATGCATAGCTTCATAGATTACTGCACGCAAAAAAAAAAAAGAGAGAGAGAGAGAGAGAGTATGTTCTAAACCTGGTCTGAAATTTATTTCGCTTCAATATATAGGGTGTTTTACAGCAACGGCGTTATTCACACGTTAAGCAGAGGCTCTGCTTCGGGTAAAAAACAAATTTATGAGGGGCTGAAAAAGTACGTCGCACTCATCGAGACATTACTGTTGAAATATAAAAATAAATGAAAGGAGATAAAATTCCAGGAATCACGTTCGATAATTATTTCTCGAGTGCGAGAGAGGAGAGCGGTAAAAATGGGTCTCCCGAAAAGTGGCGTGGTTCGTCGAAAAGAAATGAGAGAAGCTAAGAGAGACAAAGGACGACGATAAACTGTTCGGCCATTTAAGAAATTCACACCGGCGGCGGATTTAAAAGTATCTCGTGCCGCTTTATCTCGTTAATTTATTTCTCTATTTAGTAATCCCTTGCGGGGAGGATGGCACTTAAAGATTACACGTTAGCGTCGCGGGGCGTCCCACTTAAAAACCCGCACACCCGGTCACCGACGTATAGAGATCGTCCTCGTCGTTGCAGCGCTGCAAGGTTTCACGGAGATCAGCCGAGGTAATTCTTTCCGACGCTAATCCGCCTTGCAGCGTCGCGGAAAAGAAGCTTACGGGCAACATCTCGCACATTGAGGCCGTCTCGGGGGCCTTTAAACGGCGGATTAAGGGAGTCATCGCGATCCGTACAACTCGGCTTTGTCATTTCGATTGCGATCATTACCGGCACTCCGCGCCCCAATGACAAATTGCCTCTTGGTTAACGCCGGACCTGACGCGCACGCGCGCCTGCCCCCCTGTTATCACACCTTGCGTGAAGAAAGGAGAGAATAAAGGGAAAGGGGACCATTAGCGACGTCAACGCTGGTGAACATTTTATGTTCGAACGAGCTGTTATACAGTTATTATGCATTTTATGCACTTACAATAACATTATTCGCGATAGCCTGTCAGATTTGTTTGTTTGGCTAAATTGTTTATAAGACTGTGAGTTTTATTTCGAAATTAAAACGAATTCATCCCGAATGGTCGATGAAGGTGAAGTTAACGAGGATACATAAATAGGAATTTCGTAAAAGCTTTTACGGGTAATTGTTGTTTCGATAGTATGTGAATGAATGTGTGGGTCACTGTAATTAGTGCCGAGCATTGCTTTAGATTATGATACGTTCGATTGAGAAATTACGTACGGCTCATTTAACACGTTTGCTACCACCGTATCGTTTCGAAGACGGTCGTCATAGATCACTCTGGGTATCTGGCATTCTCTTTAATGGAATATCCTTACTTCCTTGATGAGATATTGTGAAAACATAAAATGGAGATAATAATGCGCCTAGGTTGAACTAATTCTATTTTGATATTCTTTCTTGAATAAATCGCCGGTATATAATTTCTCTCTTGGATGCGTTTCAATCTATATCAGAAATATATACAAATACACACCCGCTGGTATCTAATCGGCGTAAAAGAAAATAAACGATAAACGATGAAATTTTTCGACTGCAAAGCAGAAAAATATAAAATCTACAAGCGAATGCAGTACATTCGCGTCAAAAGCCTATCGCGAGAAACGCGAATGTCCAAGTAAAAATGAATTTCGCATGAAAATTCACTGCAGAAAAAGCTCGAAAACCAACAGAGTTTTTCTCACTGCAAGAAAGTCGTGTGCAAAGCGATCCAGACTCGAAAATTGCATGTCACGAATCGAATCGTGTCGGGCAACGTGGAAAAACCCTTTTAACCGTCGTCGTTGAACCGGCCCACGATTCAAGTCCAGCGAACGCGAAATTACTGCATCATTGGAGGCGTATAAGGGGGCTGCTTGATAAGGGAAGGGGTGGGGATTCTGCCAGCGCGGCCGATAATGCAAAGTTCCGTTTGGAAACGCGAAACAGAACGGCTTATCGGGCGGCAAGCCCTCTTGACGTTGCACCGCGTATCGTTCAACGTTCACATCGATAAATGCTCGATCGTACCCGGTCTCGATCACGCCCCACTCTCCCCCCTCACGGTGTTTGAATACTTGAAGCACGTATACACGCGTGCGCGTGTGTATGCACGCTCGTCGTCGGGACGATCCCACGAACGATACTTTCCTTTCAATCGAACTTCTTTCCCGCAGGCCGAACTGCTTTGAAAACACGCGGAAAAATCGTTGGAACGAGCACCGGTGATCGTCGTTCGATGTTCCGTGGAGTGTAACGACACATCTCGAGGAGATGGGAACTCGGTCGCGCGAACGGAACGTTAAAGGCGTGCAGAAAGATAGGTAGATTATTTTGCGTTGCGATTTATCTTTTAATCAGGATTATCGAGATGCTCGTGCTTCAGTCTGTGGTGATGCGTGAATTTTTAACCTACGAGAGTTTCGTTTACTGTAATTTTACAGATTTAATAATAGCGGCTCAATAAACGGAATTTGTACATGATACGAACCATTATAGGAACCTAGTTGATTTCTTTACTCGGGTTCCAAACGTGTTTAACACAAAACTCTGTTTTGTTCACATATAACTTTACAAGTCTGTCACTTATGTAGGTACATACTTTTGTAATTCAACAGGCTTTTGTTATAAATTATTATTATTTTAATCTTTAATTACTAATTCTTGTTTACTGTGGTGTCGTGTGTGATCTACTGAAATCAAGGGTCTTCAACATCTCATGACATTGGTACCCAGCCTCAACGGTAGATTACTAATAGATTACTGATTGATATCCGATGATATCAATATTGACCGAAGATACCTATCATCCGCTTAGAGTTTCAGCGTCAGTAATACGTTTTCAATTAACCACTGCCCTCGATCAAGACCGACCATTTTACCATTTATTGAAATTTCTAGTGCGATTTCCTCGAAAGACTTTACACCACTGTCAAGACAATAACGGAGAAACTTCCCGCAGAAAAATGGTACTTTCTCTGTCCCGCCGATTGCCCGGAGATTCTTCAAAGTATTAAGGGGGCCCCAGGTGAGGCTCGAGCAAACTTGTCACAAGGTTTACATCTCGACAATTCCGTATCTCGCGACGACTCGCCGGGCACGGTAAGTCGGAAGATAAACGGTGGTATCGCTCGGGCGTTCGCAAAAAGGGGCGAAAAATGGGGGTGGGGGAGGGACCGAATTAAATGGTCCTCGTCGCGTGGGTCGCGCGATATAAAAGCCCCTCCCTGCCGCGTGGTCGAAGGACGGAAATAAAAATAGCCGGTCCGAGCCAATAATTGGAGTTCTAATCAATAGAACGGGATCGGTCGACCATGATGGACTGTTCAAAGGAAACGATGCAATTTATATAGATGTGCCCGCTATCTACGGGCCGCAGCACACACCAGGCGACGCTTATCCCGTGAGTTCGCTCGCTCGCTAGCACAACATATAGGTATACATATATGTATACGGCCGTCGTCCCATGGTCCGCTTGGGCACAAAGAATTATTGGCCTCTATTCTGCGCCCCGGTTACCACCGGCATCTGTCCGACCGTCCGCCATTCCACCCTTGCGCGACCGACCCACCCCTTCGCTACGTCAGGTCGACCATCTCTCGAGACAACGGTAACTGGAAGGAAAGTTTCGTAATCACGATCATTAGTCCAGAATAGATTTGTTTTTTATACAGAAAGGCTCTGAAAATCGTGGTACAACTGGCTGAGTGGTGATTCTCTACATGCCAAAATAAGACGAAAAGAAAGAAGAACGTTTTTTTCATTTAACCCTTTGCCTTATAACATCGGGTCGGACTCGTGGTGACGATATCAAAATGCTTTCAACAAACAGACGTATTATTCGTTTTCTTTGAGTCAAAGTGAAATACTAGATTGCTGATGTTAATATTTAACTTTTAGAGTAAATGTACAATTGCGATAAGTAAACGAATTCATTTTGTTTCTGAGGAATTATTGATGGTAAAGTAATTCTGGAGACTGCGGACATCAAGAATATCATAGGGCAAGAGTTTAAGGATCGATGTACATTTTCAAATATCCCCCTCCATCTCTCGTATTCAACATAATTTTCTATTCGTTGTCGTAAGTCCACGATATTATTTATCCGTGATCAGTAAACTAAAGTCTCGTAAAGAGACTCGCATAAAGGATTGATTTTAAGACCTACAATGATCAGACAATTTTTTTCTTCTCACCGAGTACTATAAGTCACTCAAAGTCTCGGACCCTTTTTCTTCGTCGCACTGTACAATATCTTGAATATTGTAACATAAGGTATTTTTGCTGTAATTGCAAAAGAATATTTGGTCCTAGGGGATTAGTGTTGCCCCGACCAACCCCTCGAAGCTGTTCCGCCGCGGCCGATTCATCACGGACGTCCGACGAAAAGCCAGTCGATCTTGGATTTTCAAAGGGAGCCCGCGCTCCGGGAAATCCCTCCCACGGCCAAGGGAATGGGGAAGGGGGGAGGGGATACATAGTTACCATTGTACGAAATATTTATGGCCGGCAGATACGCCGGCCCGTGGATTACGCCGTCGCGGATTTTCGAGGCAAGAAACCCGACCGCCTCCATTGTCGGTGATACGCCATCCTACCCTCCTCGTAAACGACGCGCAATGGGAACACGATGCATCCTTGATACCGAACGGCCAGTGACGCGGCAAGAATCAGGCTTTTGCGTTTTCGAGGGAAAATTTATGCACAGCCGTTACCTCCCCAGTCTGGGGACGTTCTCTTTTTTCGTGCAGATTTATTTCTTGTCACGTGTGTATCTGTGAAAATTAGAAATACGCGATCCCTTGCATTTATAAATCTATCATTTTTTTTATCAAGCTTTTTTATGATAGAATATCAAGTTTCACTAGAACGTTTAAGATAGAATTAAGTGAATACAGGTAATTCCGTGTTATACAAGACGAAGGAATTAACCCTTTGCGGTCGTATTTAGAGTCAGACGTGGGTGCTGAGCTAGTCGAAATTAATTTTCGTTGAACGAACACTAATAACATATTGCAAGATTATAAATAGAAAAATTATTATTACAATATCATAAAATCAAAATTATTTATTTTGTTTTGCACATCATAAATCTCCGCAAATAATGTTGGTTTTAAATGATACCGACAATTTTTTTTTCTTTCTGCAATGTACGTATCACCCTTAGTTGGATGACGTGGCAGTGAACGTGTTAACCGCGTTGTAGGAATTCCACATTATTCAGTGGATTTCCCAATAATTCTCTAACCGTGTCATAGGAATGCAATGTTATTAGGTTGCCAGTAGAATCAGTAACGTGACAAGAATCTCGGATACTCTGAAACACTCAATCATTTTTTTCATCCAAGGAAAGACAACACCGAACCGTGCTTAGCAAATCATCCTCATGAATAACCAGGTCGAATCTGTCTATCGCTCCATCACGGCTAGTCACGTTAGACCCGGATGAAGATTAAGGGTTAACACGGCGTGGAATTTTGCTAGCCGAATTTGAGCAGATGCGCGTCATTAGAGGCGTTTCTGCCTAATTGTTTCAACGCCGAGCATGCTCGGATCTCTCTCGCTCGGATGAGACGCCGCGGTGCATCTTCTCCTCCTCGTTCCGTTAACGTTCAACGTTGCACAACGCGTAACATCCTCTCGCGTTTTCGTGGCCTCAGGAATTGCACGCGTTCCAACGCCGCCGCCGCTTTGATGACGTATTAATTGCTTCGACTTTGATACATCTCGCTCAACCGCGGCATAATAACGTTTCTCTCATTCAATTTCGCCCGGATGGCCCCGCGGAAGCTGCCAAAGCCAGGATTTAGCCGTGGAACGATTTTGAAGGGCTTCAATTGCGTTCAACTCACAGGCGCAATACGACCCGAAAATCCTCCGACCCGCCTCCCTGTCTTTCCCTTTCGGGAACAGCGATTAATTTTCTTCGATCGACGGTAATGTCGTGACGTCCAGATGCCATCTTATTCACGGATTGATTAATCACTGTTCGGCCTCGTAACGCTCGTTTTTATATAATTTCATCGAACAAAATCGTCTAGAGCTGTTTTTCACACTGATGTTGGTGTTAACACTGATGCAAAGTTATTTGTATATGTACTAATTGCGTAACTTTTATAATCATTTACTGTTCTATCCATCGTGAACTCTGGTTCCATACTTTCGACCGGTATTTTTTATACATCACAGTGACCTGTTACCCAAAGGAGTCGATCTTTTGAAGAATCGAATCTAGTATTTGCACAATCACAAAATATGTTCTCGTATCTGAACTGGAGTTAATGAAAAGAATCCAGTATTCCACTTCGTATGGAACCCACTGAACACCGCATTAAACTAACGAAGCTAAACGAGCTCACTTTGTAAGTCTTAGAAAGCACCCCACTCTAACAATGTCATTATCTTATCTGCGATATTTTCACGCATGAACGAGGTTCCTGGGTTTAATGACACACTCTCGTTGCTCAACAAATTCCGTGTTTCGGTCAACGCAAAGGCTACCGTCGACTAGGGGGGACGACAGACTGTCATTAACTCGGCCTGGGGATTCGTGAACCGTGACAATATGAATAAACACGAGCGTGACGTAATAATATGACACGGTTGTTCTTTTGAGAACATTACGCGCTATTTGTGCAACATCGGCGAGTGTAACTCGCACTTCGCTACGTTCTTATTACATTTTAAAGTTCAATCGAGAGGAAGAATGCTTTGGCGTGTGGGTAGAAACGTGTGATGCAAACCACGAAGAATCCTTCGGTTTGCTTGCCACTGTCTTCGTTAGGAGGATTATCAAAGAAGACACCAGTCAGAGGAGTCATTTTATCGTAGAATTGTTAGTAGAAAAAAGGAACCGAGAAATACTGTGACGTCAAAACACAAAGACAGTTTCATCTGTTATAGGACAAGCAAAGTGAATCCTCAATAGGGCAATTCTTGCACTTTTGTGATAAGTACAACTCCTTTCACCTTTGACGTTAAAAAACAATATTTCGCCTGTGTATTCTACATTACTTGTAGATGTACACAATCTACAAATAAGCTTGCTCCTTTAGAAAAAATTCATTTCTCACTGGCAACTATGCACTTTCCCTTTGACCTGTGATCTGATCTGTGTAACAATTGTTAGGTAAAAAATTTCATTAACGTATAAATTAATAATACTCTTAATTGCCCTATCCCTATTCGCGAGTCCTTTAAGACATTCTCCTTTTAGGTAGTTAATAAAAAATTCTTCCAGATCCATTTTGTCTTTCGTCAACTCCCTGCGTTTCACGCGAAAATTCACTATTCTCCCGGAAAAACTTAATTAACCGAGAGAAGAACCTCCAACGTAACGTTCAGATTCCATAAGACGCAATTTTTCGGGCCGATGCAGGGTTCCAAGTAACTGGCCCAAGATTTACGAGCAAGAAACGCTTGAATAGAGAAGTTGGGAACGGTTAATAGAAGCCAGCACCTATTATTCCGAGTGTTCTAATAGATGGGACTCGTCCAGGTTAAAAGATCGAGGTCCCTTGAAAAATCGCCTCGTTGCGTTACTGCCCGCGGGGTGAAATCCAATTGTTCGCGATAATTCGACGAATTCCAGCGGAAACGCGTTACATTTGTGCAATTAAAAGCGTTTGAAGGCAGATCGATGCTCGCCAGGGCGTGAGCTAGAAAAATTGGTATGAAATAGTTGGAACGGACGGCCGTGGAACGGGGGTGGTTTTGTGCGGTAGGGGAGGTTCAGGGGTGAACGGTGGTAACGAAGTGAAAGCATTTTGCTGCAACGTTTATTTCGTCCAATTACATTTGGCAGCTGTACCGAAACTCACCGGGCGACCTCGGGGGGTCGCGGGGATTCCACCGGGGGCTTGTTTATGGACTTCCATATATCAGTCTTACGAGCACTTAACAGAAAGAAATTGCCGCAATCTTTCGTCTCTAATTCAGTCACTTAACCGCCGGTTATATCCGTTTTCGCAGGGACGCGCTACTTTTTCGCGTGGAGATTTTCACTGACGGTCCCGCCCTCCGATAAAAACGGTCCCCGATGGAAACGGATGAAATTCATTTTCGGGGCCGTTGAGACACGAAACGAATTTGTCCGAATTACTTTTAATTCCGTGTGGTCTCTTTTTAATTCCCCGTTTGTCTTACGGTGCTCTTTCTGGGGATACTTTTGAAGATTGATCAGCTCTGGCAATGCACCGCCGATGTTGCGATCATTTACACAGTGAAGATACTTTTAGGGGTTGCCACGGATGAGAGAGTTGGGTAGATTTTTAGTGATACGCGTGAATGAAATATATCCACGACTTCTTATGCTTGTTTGTCGTCGTTATGATACGTGGAGACTATCCTTTTCAAGGTATCGCAAAGGAATGTTAATACGATTATAAGGAATAGAGGACGCGATTCTGTAATTGTTCAATTCACGGTGTGATTATATAGGTGTTGTGTAACTAGTGGTAGGGGGTGATTCTACGTGAAATAATGAGTCGAAAACGTAGAATAAAATTTTATTCATTCGAGACTTCGTTCTGGAGAAAATCGACTTTGAAAATTAATCTGAAGTTCGTCATGAATAGTAAGTAGAAACGGATTGTAATGGACAGACGAGATAGCCGATGTCCTATTCAATTGCACGCGTACCCAGCAGATTCGCAAAGTCGATTTTCTCCAAAACGAAGTCTCAAATCAATAAATTTTTATTCTACATTTCCGTCTTATTTTTCCACGAAGAATCACCCCTACCATCCGGTTGTACCACTAGTTACATGACATCCTGTATACAAAGATGAAAACAGTGTTGTTAATCAATGCAGTCTAACATGCAGTTCTATGATTCAATTATCTATTACAAGAATGTATTTACAAGTAGGGTGGTGCATTCGATTACATTTACAACAATCATAATTCGTCAGAATAAATACGAAGATAAGCAGAAAAGAGAAACAAGAAAAACTCTTCTGAAACAAAACGAGACAGTCTAATCGAGAGAGCGGAACAGAACCACTCTCCAGGACGGCCTGTACGCCCACGGAATCGATTTCAGAATCGACCGATTATCCGCCCACTCTCTTTTGTCCGTAGGTATTAACGCAACGGCTCGCCGGGAGGCAGGCAGGCAGGCCGACAAATTCTACAGGGTCATTACCGATTAAGCGTGCGCAAATAGTCAAGTAATTCGAACGGCCGATCAAATGCCCTAATCCAATAACTCGAGAGAGCCAGCAACCGTGTATACGGAAAATGCATCGCGAACGCGTGGACTTGTCAACCGAATTACCGAACGTTGCACAAGCGTTGGAATTGCCGTTCGAAACCCAGGCCTAGAGGGAGAGGGAGAGCGTTAGTCCGTTCGACAAAAGATCGAATTAACCAGCGTGCCGAAATTGCCGACTGGCACACACGAATTATCGTGTTCACGCGATCGAACGAAGGGGAGAGGCTGGAGTTGGGACTCATTTTCGGGTTGGTCGACGTTATCACCGCAAGTCAAACTCGGACCCGCGAGATCGGTCAGCTTTCCGGTTCCACGGTTCGAAAACAACCGGCAAGAGTTGGCCGACTGGGAAATTTCAACGAGAACTGTTTGCCGGTCTGCTCTCTCGTCGCTTGTGGCAAACTACTCTACTGGATGCACCGAAGGCCCACGGTGGTCCGTTCCGCTTTTGGAAACTGGAGCACGAGTTTTCTGTCCGTTAGATTGCTTTATGAGAGAGAAAAAAATATTGTTTTCCAAACAATTTGAGTATAAATATTGTTTAGTTCTGACTTTTGCGGAGGGTCTGAAATTATCTGTTTGAGGGGAATATTGCCTAAAGTATTCGAGTGAAGTCTTTGCTTACATAATTGGTACTTCTTTATGAGGAATCAGTAAGATTATTGTTAGGTGTAAAAATTAATTCCTGACCTTCATAATTAATTTTTTCGATAGGGGATTTGCTCCTTTTCTCTTCTAGAAAGGAAACCGAGTTTGTTCGTCATCGTACGATTCTCGTGGGGAAAGAGAGATATATAGGGCGGCGGTCGCGACTTCCTGAAGAAGTAATTTCTGTCGCCTCGCGAAATCAGTTTCGCCGGACGTCCGTAAATTGCCGGATGCCGACCGCCTGATGGGGTTCCAACCCCTCTTTGGCTTTCCACACCTCACTCTCCTCTCGATCATCAGAGGGGTGGCGAACTCGTAGCCACGAGGGTTTGATCTTTCCTCGACGTTCTTTCTTCTCATCCCTCTCTTTCAGCTCCATTTTCACCCTCCTACCGATCTGGCCGACGATGAGCAACTTGAACCAGAGGGGGATGGTAAGGGGTTGAAGGCGTCTCGATGAAAAACCGCCCGAGCAATTTGGCATCGCGTGGTCGTTTCCTCGGTCACGTTCCCGCGATCGAGACAACGATGCGGCGATTCTTGTGTCGAATACTCACGATTCGATGGTGAACACAGAGTGGAAAACGAACGCGACGAAACGCCCGCGCGTTCGGTAACATCGAAGAAAAATGAAGCAGCGATATCGACGACGAGACCCTGGCCACGCGACGCGATTACCACCATCGATCCTAGCCACCCGACCTGGCGAACGTTAATCCGGCGAATTCGAGCGGGAGAATCTATCTAGTTTTGCTTTAGCGGTCGGTGAGATTGATCGTGCGCCCGTGACTCTTCGAGATGAGGGAGAGTTATTCTGGGAGGAAATATGTATTTATTTATTTTTATGGTGATATTTATTTATAAACAGATTATGAATCCTTTGGTACAATATAGAAGTCTAGAGGACAAATGGAATATTTAAATATACAATAATGAGTGAAGATATATCAGATTTTACATAAACTTATGGTATCTACTGTACAGACAGTTTAAGAAAATTTAATAAAGATTCTACAGAACTATATAAAGAATTAGAATAATAAGTAACAAATAATATACAGAATGTTACGATTATTGAGAAAGAAATGTGTAATTATCGATAAAGTAACTAATAATGGAATAGAAAACAGAACATTTATACTGTCAAATCAATACTTCAATTAACCCCATTTTGTGTTAACAAAATTACACTGCGAGGATCCCATCGCTGGCAAAAGGAAACTCCTATCTACTTTTTTACCGCACCTGGCGCCGAAGACTCGCGTGCACCGTCTACACTGTCTCGATCTTCGAGCCAAAAGTCCACCGGTCGGTCGGTCGGTGTACGTTTCCTGCTCGCTTACTATCGGCGAGAGATAAAGAGGAACGAAAGAAAGGCGCGGTGGCACGAACGGAGTCTAACGAGGAAAAGGGCTGCTTAGGAGATCGAACGGAAAGGGGTGTTCGCGGTGTTTCCGGTAATTTGCTGAAAAGGAGGGAGTGCGTTGTCGGCGAAACTTTTTTACATCTGAAAAATCGGTGAAAGTTTCGTCGTTCGACTGGTTCCGGTACTGGCGAGGGTAGATGGAACGATACTTGGTAAATACCATTTAACAAGTAAGTTCGACTCATTGAGGCAACCTTAACGGTTAGTTCTGTAACAAATCGAGCTGAACGTTTTACGCAGACTTTGATTTCCCTAATAATTCAATTTTCCGAATCGTTCGCTCGTAATTTTCACAGTTAGTGACCAAGCATCCGATAATAAAAGTAGTTAAAACTTTGAATATGGTGCAGTTGGAATGAGCACCTTTACTTCCAGGAAGAAAGAGGATAGATTAACCATTCACTGGGAAGGTGGGAATCTTATTACCTATTAATTACTACACAAACCTTATTACTAATTATACAACCAGTTGTGTTGTATTCTTATATAAGAGAACATCTAACGAATCAAGTACCAAGCAACCGTTGAATAAAATAATTATGAGGTTCACCAGACCTATATTGACATATTTTCAAGGTTTCTTTGAGATGTTCCATGATCTACTTAATTCTCTATATCGACAAAAATAATGATGTCAGAAAAATAATTGATGATCTAAATTCAGTGATACGAGAAGCATCTGATAAATAAATAGGCTCACATATAGAATCGCTAGTTCTACCGAATAAATTTGCATGATTTCTCAGACCTGCCTGATTATAACACACGACCATTCGCCTACTAAGAATCTTTGTATAGCCTGAAATCGCCCGGTCTTTCATTCCGTCACAAAGGAAGGAAGAAGGAAATCGCGCGACGTTTTCCTCGGCTTGCAACCCAAGCGTCTGCATGGAGCCGGCTGGTTACAGGCTGACAACATCTACTCACGTTACACGGGGCAAACCGTTCCGCGCGGAAAGTACCGATTAGGATCCATTAGCATCCCGCCCGTACCGGCCGAGAAATTCCCGCGGCTCTAACGAGAAACCATGCACACGGAAAATACGGCCTCTCCGAGCTGCATGCGTTTAGATAGTTCGAATGATTAATCGTCCCGCTGGATGCACTTTCATTACCCTATTAACCCGAGCGTTCACAAAGAATTCAATTAATTGAGGATTCCATTTCAAAGACTTTGGTATTTTAATCATTGCGAAGAATTCCTTTGGAATTAGACACGAGTGCATCGAATGGATACATAATGATAGTTTGTTATCAATATCTAGCTAGGGGATTATACAATATATTACTCATCTTACAAAGCTTTTCAACTCAACATCAGAATTCACATTTACTAGTTACTAAATTCTCTCTAGGATTTTAGTTTCTCTAATTGTTAATCATTCAAAGTTGTCTAAAATTTTATTTCCATCCAATTACCGCCAAGAAATAACCATTGGAACGTACCATACAATTAACCAGCCCAGACCGCAGCACAAGTTTCTCCCCCTCGAATAGAACCCCGAAGTATTCGCAACTTTATCAGATTGCCGATTCGAATTACCTTAAAAGAAACTCGGGAATAAAATGAACCGGTGGAAGCAGTGATAAGAATTGCTTCCGGGGCGGGAACTTCTCGGTCTCTCGTCGGTGAGAAACAAACGGAGGCCGAGCATTTGCGCCCGCGTTATTTTCCTTTCAAATTCCATCAGGAACTCGGCCTCTTAGGGGCGCAAACTCAACGAAACAGGAGTTCCGTGAACGACTTACCTCTTCATCGTGTATTCCACGATTTTCCACGGTGTTCCTGGAATAGGAATGGGAGGAGACTGGTGTGTGCACCGAATCGACGGGATTGACGATTGCCGTTTCGAGGGAGCGTTTGGCTGCGCCAGAAACGGTGTTTCATCGAGCGACGACCAAGAAGGGTAAAGGGGCTCGAGGGGAGATATAGCTTCGAGGAAAAGAAAGGAAAAGGGGATCACGGAAAACGCCTCGGGTGTAATTCGATTATCCGCACGAAAAGTACGAGACGCTGTTATATGAGGCGGTAATTCGAGGCGGTTCCTTCACCTTACCCTATTCCCCTCCCCCCTCTCTCTCTCTCTCTCTCTCTCTCTCTCTCTCTCTCTCTCTCTCTCTCTTTCAATGTGCCGTGTTGGAAGCAATTCTCGGTGTAATTTAATCGGCTGTCGATAGGCGACAATGGCGGCCGTAATCTAAAATTGCTTTTCGAGGGGCTCGCGACGCACTCCTCGGTGGCCTTTATTAGCGTTCTATCGTTACGGGACTCCCTTTACGTGTATTCCCCCTTTCTCACCGTGAAATTAGAATATTTGATAAGAGACTGGGGAAGTCGCAGGAAGAAAGGAGGTCTGGTGTATCGTGCAGATTCTGTGAAATCGGGAAATCGATTGAGTGTTGCGTATGTGTGGAGGGAAAATCGTACTTTGGCATGAAAATTGCCTCCCCATGACTACATTATTAGATTATGGTTTAGAAAGTGATATTCAGTATTAGGTGTTCATATTGAAGGATAGGAAGAACTGAAGTTACCTTTCAGAAAGACATTACGACATTCAAAGGTATTCATACGCAGCCGAACTTTTCGCAGTGAAGTACATGTTTCAATATCACTTTACATAAATTTCAGTCGCGTCTATTATTACACGATTAAGAATTTCTTCCCTGCAGGAGCTACCTATACATCCCTGCGCCCTACATTATTCACGAGGAGCTACGAAGTTAACGAGCGTAGTTGACGTAACCGAGGAGGTAGGGAAGGGAAACTCTTGCCAGAGATTTACAAGGATGTTGATGTAACCTGGGCCCAGGTAGAACGTCGAGGTACCAAGCCTTAAATAATCATCCGATTCAGGTCGATGTTATTAGCTAAAGCGCCAAATTCCACGAACTACCGCCTAAATAATTCCAGTCATCCATTAGACCAGCATAGACCTCCTTAACGTGGCTCTCGGATGCCGCAAGGGACTCCGTCAATCCTTTTATCAACGCCGATAGATCACGCAGAATTCGGGAACGGCGTCACGATTTCCTCTCGTCTATCGCATCGAATTAAGGCAGCTCGCGAGGACTTCGTTTATTGCGCCCGAATTCCTTGAAAAGCCGAACGATGCTTCCAACGCAGAAGGAACTCGAGTTCGAGACTGTGATTGATTTTGTACACCTTGTAATTGATGTATATTCTGGGACCTCCGGGTCGTCGAATCCAAAAACAAACGTTGATCTTTGGAGATGTATTTGAAGAGAAACAAATTCTGATATTCAAATAATCGGAGTTATACTATAAACTGTCAGTTATCGTGGTTTATAAATCGACTGCCAGTGATCTAATTTAAAACGCCAATAATAGTTGACGCGTCGAGGTTCGATGAAAAATATAAAATCGGAGAATGGACGACGAAGCCACAGGATGCCCAAAATCACAGAAGAAAGGTGGACCTCTAATGAGAAGATCATTTTTGTTGGAAACAGCGAAAGGGGAAAGCAAACGGTAATGCAACACGGGGTAACGTGGTCAGTTAAGGTAGAAAGTAGGAGCGATCGATCATCAACCTTAATAAAGAGCTTCCGTTTGGGCGAAACGATCCAGGGGAGCTCAATCCATCTAAGCAGTCAGTTTATCCAGGGACTCGGTTCATCTCGAGGCTCGGTTCATCTAGGGAATCAATTCGTCTAGATATCAATTCCTCCAATAAACTAGTTTTCTCCCTAACAACCACATCCATGGTAAATCATTTCCGACGAACAATTCCCACATGATTGCCAGCTTTACCAATGAAACGTGGTAGATTCGAAATACTTGTATCTTTTAAAATGAAGAATCCTGGAACTCTTAGTCTCCTAATACTCGACACTTATCATCGAATGTTCACTCTGTCCGAATGACTCCTGCCAGCCAGGCCATAAAACAACGAGGACCCAGATTCATTCCAGGAGCAGCTTGTCTCCCCATTCTCTCGCGGAAGACCGTCGAGAATAGCCGCGCGAGCTTCGAAGCGTTATCATAAATTCGTATTAAATGTATCCTCGCGTCGCTACGCCTCTGGCCAATAGGAACGCGGAATTCGGGTCAGATGGCATCCTCTAATAAGCCCCCGCGCACGTTAATAGGCTTACTTCGGGCATGCAGCCACGCTGCCGTGATGCACGATAGGATGACGTTCCGTATCTCTCTCGGACCAGATTACCAGCGTACTCGAAAGCTTATACGTGAGAACACGCACAATGGATCTTTCCGGATATGAGGCAAGGCCCGGTTTTACGAGCTCGCTCTGGCCCCCTTAATCGAGTTTAAGGTACACCTCGTCCTCGGTTCAAGGGGCTATGCTAGTGTGACTGCTATATATAATAAGGCAATTTTTAGAAATTTTTTAAAGAAAAACTATTGGACTTATCAATTCGAATAGTATCCACTTTATGTACAAGGGGTAACAGTGTCAATCTCGTCTTTAATAATAGTGATCGTATTTCACACTGATGCATAGACACATACCTGCATAACACATGATTGATCTTCTGTCAATTCTACCATACCAGTACGCTTAATTAAGAACATTCCTTCGATTAATCGCAAGAGCGTTAAATGTTTCTTCTTCCATTCATCCCCAGGTCTTCTTCCGTTCCCTCCGGAATCAATGCTCTCAGCAGTCCACTGGTAGCTCAGGACCGACATTTTTTCGAATAATGAGGATCAACTCCTTTTACTCGACGAGATAACGTCCGCGTCTCGTTCCTTTCTTCGAGCAGGGGCACAAAGCGACGGATTGCTCCGCTCGGCATAAATCTGACGGCATTTTTACGATTACCGATAATCCGACTGTCTCCCAAAGAACTGGCAAAAGAGATTCGCTTTAAAGACGGACGAAAGAAACGCTGCCGCGCCCCCTCCGTGTATGCGCCTTTTCAGCTTCCCTTTAAAGTACTCCTTTCATCCTTAATCTCATTGCGTAGGTGGAATTAAAGTCTCTGATATACCATCGGGATCACAGGCTCAGGAAAGGCTTCCGGAACTTCAGTCTATAGATCATTTGACGATAGTCGAACGCCAGTTACCAACAGTCCCTTCCTGGAACATCGTGATCACCTGCGATTAATTACACATCGCCAAGCCAGTTCGATAATCTCCTGCACTTCTACCATTGATTCCCTTCTAACGATCTGAAAGAGATTGAATCCATTCAATGCAGCACAGTCTGATTAAAACACAGTTTTATTTCTCATCTCCAGTACAAATAGAATTATTTCATTACCCCAATATTGAAAGCCACCCCTACAGAAGGAATCGATGCCAATCGAAAATGGAAAAGTTACCCAAGAAGGCAGTTGTCATACAAAACTTCAATCACGACACGTAAACCGCGCCGTGTCGATATTGTATCTACATCGTTTTTACATTAATTGCGAGTGCGGCGACGAAACGAAACGGACGTAACAAATTTTCGATGTCCGCCTCTGGTACATGTACACAACCAGAGGCTTTAAAGCGGAACGTACCAGCTCTCCTGGCTTAACCGTTGCAGCGACAGCTTCGAAAGGTCGTTTTCGATAGGAATTTATCTCATGAAATTCGTCTTTATGCACGCCGATCGACAGCACGTTGTTTAATCGTAATCACTGGGGCCACTGGTTTATCGATTAATAGACCAGGGAATCTGCAAAGGGTCTACACGGTTTATGGGTTCAGGTCGCGTGTGGACGATGACGCGTTAATACCACACGCATTATGCATCGCGTTCTTGCACCTGTACTGAGAAAGCTGTCTCGAAGGAAACTGTAATCTTGTCTGTTAAGGTGGACTACAACGCTGAACGTCGGTCTAAAGACTTAACACAGTGCTGTCCAGTGTAAGCTGTAGGGCTCAGGGAACTTCTCCCTCTTGGTTTCCGTTAGTTCTACCGTCGTAGCTACGCAATTGACTATAATACTCGCTGCTGGTACCGTGACACGTGTTCTACCAATCAGAAATCAGAGCTCAATGTCTTCTGTAGATTTCCTGGTGAATAGACAGAGTTTCTAACGAGTTAGAAGACCCAGGGAGTGAAATTTACTTTGAACAGTTAGTGAGTCATACAATAGTTTAAATAATTATTCGAATATTTTTCTGTGTATTTTGTTACATAGCCATATACAGACAGTAGGAAATCAGGTATCAGGGGACCAGTAAAGTATGAGTCGATCGCAGAATCGTGTACATTGCTCTTCATAGTTGCTAATCATCATCTTTCCAATTACATTTTCGCAACAGCTTTCACTTCGTTTCTACAAGGCCTCCTTCACAGAAGAATCTAAAACATGAAAATGTTCTCCAATCAAAAAAGGAAATCTTCTCACAATTTCCCCCGACGAAATACCATCCAATTCACTCGACTTTCCGATCGTTTAATCCGTATTGTCGCGTCGAATCGACAATTCGCATGCGTCACGATCATTCGCGGTCCGCAGTGAGCGTCGTCTGTGTTTCCGATTCCGCGCCATTAGCCGGAAACGTGCGAATCTTGAACGGTTTCCGGGTTGACTGGGTGGGGGGAGGACACGCTCGACGGGGCCGGTGAACGGAATCGAATCGCGGCGAGCGAAAATCTGCATCCATAATCGCCGGTATGAAAGTCAAATTGGATCTTTTGTGCGCAGGGTAGGGGGGGGGGGTGGCTTGGCGCGAACTTTTCCCTTGAAAGGAAACGCCGCGGAAAGTATGCGGCGTACACTTCGCCGGCCGCATTCACAGCCCCGCGAACTTCAAATACTTGGAATACTTGAACCACTTCTTGTCCCCTCCACCTTCCATACGACCTGCCCCCTCGGCACGGGGAAATTATATAACATCGACCCGACGTCGATTTACAGTGCTTTTAGTCACGGTCCTCCTCGCCTGGACGAAGTTGAACAAAAGGATTTAGTCCCCGGCGAAGATCCGGACGCAATCTTGATTGCATTACTCGGTGAAATTTTCAGATGAACTCTGCTTCTTGGTACCGACGGGCTTCGAGCCAGCACTGCTGACAATTGAAAAGGAAAATGTGTGACCAATCTTCTTACTCACTCATAGATAAAGTAACCTAGCTGCATCATTCTTAGTCATCGCAAAGTCGAAAAGGTAAAACCATTATAGCCACCCTGTAACCAAAGGCCACGTTCATCCCTCCCCTAACCAGGAAACGTGTATATAAGATCTCAAAGAGTATTCCGAAAGCATTCGTATTCTCGCTGTCGAACACACTATTACCCATACGTACATTATATTCAGTCACTTGGACAGAACCGTTTGAAATAAAGCCTCTTGGTAAGTTTAAAGGAAGTATTGTTAATATTCCTTTACCTGGAATCCAACAAAGGAGTTATTGCCCCAACCTGTATACCTCTTTCTTCTTCAGTACCTTGTAATACGCTAAGCACTTTTAGACGCAACAAATTCACAGATTCATTAATTTCCTTTGATTTTCCCGTTTGTTACAGCCTGATCCACCGAGATACCAGGCCAGAGCCAGCGATAAGGTGTTCAACGTTACGAGGAGCGACGCGTCTCCCGTCCGCTCCGGACCACCGCAGCGAGGCCCGACTGAGAACGGACCCGAAGGTGCTGGTCTTCGTGGAGACTTTGTACTCGATGCTCGGCAAAAACATAGCGGAGCTGCTCGTCTCTAATCGAATCAAGTGAGTACAAACAACAGAGAGATAGACCACTGCTACCGCGGCTGCGATACCGCTTATCGACGTAAAAATGAACGGTGAACCGGCTGGTCGCGCAGTAATTTCGTAACGATAAATGATTTTCCTATCAGCGGCCTGGCGACACGAGGCCAGGCCGTAGCAGCGTCTGGAATTTATTTTTACGCGGGGCCTGTTTGCATTCCCATTTAGACGTACGATCGCCGACGTATCGTCGCGGAGGCAACGAAAAAAAAAAAAAAAAAACTATTCACCTTGTTAGTATTTTACGGAAATACCGAGACCGTGGATTTTTTTTCATTCGTATTTCCCTGACCGGCGAATTATTCCGCTGTGTTTTTTTCCTCCTACTACTAGCGTGGTATCTGGTATGTTCTCCCATTGCTTGTTTTCCTATATTCGTATGATATGTGGCTATGAATGGAAGCTATTTTTTTCTGGAAATCGTTCGGTCAGGGAGCTCGAATTTTTTTCTTTTCGAAATGTGAGATGATACCATTCTTCTCTGATGAATGGTAAAATGTATATTGTCACTGGGTTAGAAGCTTTTAGGCTCGTCGATTGTGTTGTAGAATGTTCTGTGTTAGAATTGAAGTTACGAATCGAGTTAGAGGAAGGAAGGTTTTGGTGTTGGTTTTATTAATTTCTGCTTCTGACTGCTTGTGAAATCGAAGCTTGAATGTTCGGTCTAAGAATAGACACCGGCGTTTTTATCTGCAAGTAAACTAGGCCGCCAGCAACAAAGTAGTCGGCAATTAGCGATAAAAGGGGTGCCCAATAAATCATAATCGTCTCCGTCACTGTCAAAGGAGGCCGACCCATCGATCGTTAACAGAACGCAAACAGAATGTCGTGGGACAAAATAGACGGTGGTGTTACACGCGTCTTCTTTGACTCGCCTATTTAAAACGGGCCGTACTGTTTCCACAAGCGGCGACAAACATTCACGCCTCTGTTTTAACAGAAAAGAAAAGTGCATTCCTCGAACGTACGGGCAACTAAGGCCGTTCGCAAACAGAGCCTCTGTGGACAGAGTAACAGTTTCGCGAAAACTGGGTCGTTCGCGTTTAACTGGCAACGAGACTGCTTGAAGTCGTTCCGCTTAATTGCGGTAAAATGGCGCGTGAGTGGTTACGTGTCTGGATACGCTTGATTTTAACACAGTTTGATCGCGGAGATTAGTGTAGGTACAGCTCGTACGTGTGTACGACAATATGAATTTAAAAAACTAAAGAAACTTCTGTTAAAAGAAGGGCTTCAGGTCTACGAGATTCGATTGAAATTCATACATTATTCTCTCAATTGCTATCGGAAGAAACCTGATTCATCGACTTTCCCTTCTCGCGATTCCTTCCACGTTTCCCAAAAATTCCCATTCTTCAGCTTAGAGACTAAACGAGCACCAAGTATATAACCAACGAACAATCTCCAAAACCATCGACGGATCGCCGGTCCCGTCCCCTCGTCGCCGGAGATCGATCTATTCACGACATCCGCATTCATTAGGGAGAAAACGAGCGAAAAAAAGGATATCGGGGGGATGGTGGAGGACTTAGCGGTCGGGGGTGGAGGAAGCTTTATCGAGGCCTCTGATAGGAACCTGGTTAAGAGGGGCTGGTGAGCTCGATTCTTGGATAATCGTGCAATAATGTGACCAGCTAATACGACGCGATGGCCGAACCGCGGGGGGAATTAGTGGAGCTCGGCCACGGGTGACACACGGGGCTTGGATAACGGATAGAGACGGATAAAGGGGGCTGAGGGGGTGAGGTAACGATAACCCCCGTGTGTGACGGAGGACTGGATGAAGTGTCATAGGTGGATAAAGTGACAGTCGGAGTATGACAGAGAGCGGTGGAAGTTGCGCCTGTGCGCAACGAGTCACGTGTAATACGACCGGGTTGGATCTACCAAGGGGGTGGGTAAGCTAGCAGGGGGGTGGTAACAGGATGTTAGAGCGACGTCCGTTATAACTGACCCGGATGTTTATGTTAATTTGCTGTTTATTAATTGGTTTACGGGAAATAGGAATTAAATGTATATTTATTGGTGATTCTCCGTTATAACGTGGTTCGAATGGAACCATGTTACTCGGGAATAATTTACGGAAGGGTATAACCTGGAAATCTTTAACAAAAATTTATAAAAATTCTCCATTTAATATCTACAGTCAATATCATAAAAGAAACATTACTTTTCAATTTGGGTCAACTTGACACAGTGGGACAAATTAAGTTGGGAAAATGAGGGACGGATGAGGGTTAAGAAAAAATGCTGACAGTCTAGGGGTTAAAGCAGTACTGGGCAGCGTAGGGGCACCTCACGCGCCTGTTTCCCCTGCCAACCTTTCTTTCGCACCGTTTGCTTTCGTAGGTACAAAAAAAGCCCATAATCTTGTCTCTGTTACTGGTAACGATGGACGGTGGTGGGGACAAGTTTCACCTCCGGGAGCTAACTTTGCCCACCGCTGGGTTAAAGGATACATGGTCGCGAAACCGACGATCTCCGTCGCCACACAGTCGATCGTGATTGTGGGAGTGACAGAGATCGGTTGCTCTCGTGTCTCTTCTGGTGCTCGCCACCACGCTCCTGTGTCTGTCATCCGATAATCGGAAAGCGAACCGGCACACCTGTCCACCGACACAAGCGCGAAACTCCGGGGACAGAGGGTGGGTGAGAGTTGGTCGGGGGTGACAGAGGCCGCGCGACCTCTCGTTTGCTTTATCCGGTGCAATTTCATAATCGATAATCGAGGCCGGACGGAGCGACGGCGCTGACCACTCGCCGGACAATGTCCACCTGTGCGTTGTAGCAAACGACGGGGAATTTTGTTTTTAGGGCGGATCATGGACCACGTTTTGGGAGGGGTGTGGGGTGGGCGTGTTTGATTAAGCGACACCAGGCTCGAAGATCTGGGACACTTGGTGCGTGTCTGGTGGCTGGTGCTATTGAACCTTGGGGGGTGGTATATCCAGCAGGGGAGGTTTTTTGTTCACTTGTCTCTGTTGGGGGAACAAGTTTTGGCGAGTCCTTTGTGGGGAACAATGACTCAGGTTCGTTAATGGAAAGCGGACAATTGGTTTGTCACCTTATACTCTTAATTCGTTGCTGAGAAAAATAGAATTCTCATGTGCAAGGGCTCGACAAATTCTTGCTCTAGTTTCGGGGCGAAGATTTTAAAGAATATTTGATGTTTTTTAAGTAGAATTTTCTTTATACTATGGTGAATTTGTTAGAACAGTTAAGATCGTCGAGCGACGAAATGGTGGCGATTCATACTTGGCAGACGAAAATGATATTTCGTTGTCTCAAAAAAAACCTAATTTTCAATATTAATAAATAGAAAGTAAGTGGACAATTGATTCATCATTTCGTACTCTTTACTTAAATATCTTCGTGTAGACACTGGAGTCACGTGTACCCAATAGGTAGTTCTCTTTTCGTGGGACATATATGTAAGAGACATCTACTATCGAGTATTCTGTCAACGAGCGAAACGGAGTTTATTTTCAGATAGACGTTCCAGCGCACCTCCGACGTGCAAATGGAATGATTCAGTACGCGACCAGTTAGTTTCGTTCATTTCCTGTGTGCATCAGACACCAGACATTTTTGTTTTATTCATAAACAAACAGTCTAACTTCGAACCAAACAAATTCTTCCCGCCATCCGTAAATAGATCACAACCATCATCGCAATAACTTCCAAAAGAGTAAATCAAATAGACACTTCGGTAATCGTTCCGCTCGCTGAAGAAAAATATAAAGTCTCTGTTAATCGTTATAAAACGTTCTGTTACCTTGTCGTTTACCCGGTTACGTCCCGCTGTGGGTACATAAAACCGGCGTGTCTAGTCACCACACGGATCGACCGAGAGAAACGCTCTCCGGATCACAACCCACCCCCTCCAGAGATCCCATTCGTGTGCAGAGGCACGGCAGAATCTACTTAAACGTCCCCACCGTAAACACGTTCCCCGTCGTCGGTCCCAATGAAATTATCCCCGTCGATCACTGCTCCACGGGATTCCATCATCGAACTCCACTCGACTTTCATCGAGCTCCTTAAGCCTCGCTCGTTGTGGGATGAGAAGGTGGATGATCACGAGGGGGTTTCAATCGGTAAATATTATCCAAAGGCTCGGTATTGTTCCTTCGATTCCCCTGGCTGGGATCCAAGCAGAAAACGGGGCTGATATTTTTTCAACCCACCCCCCGGGGGGTGTTCATAATTTCCCTGTTCGTCGCGGCGAGCGTAGCGTGAAAATGGGGAAAATAAAAAAATCCCCGGCAGGGGGGAGAAAAAAAAATAGAGAGGAAATAACGTATGTCCGAGGCTGGACGCGGGTGTCCCTCGTTGCGACGGAAACCAGCGCCGGGCAGATACATATTTATTTCGAACGGAAATCCGCGAAGTCCGGCCGCTGTCGGTCGTACGTCATGTCGGGCCGTGGCGGTAGCCACGAGCAACCACGTCACCGTGAGCCGACAGTTCGTATGAAATGTCCTGTATTTATGAAGCTTCGCGCAGCGACACCGTGGAAACTGGCTGCACCGTAGAAGAGGGAAGGGGGGGGTTGACGTTGGGATCGCGAGACTACCCCCTTTAATGACTTTCCGCTGCCAGAGAGACGCGAAATCGCTGATCGGACGACGGACGAAACTCCGTTCTACGTGCCAACGATTTCGGTGCACGCGGTAATTTCGTCGTGACTCGCGACAGTTGCGCCTCACGGTTCAACCCTTTACAGTTTGTAATTAATTTAACGTTTCGATCTGATCAAATATTTGAAAGCAGAGTAGGGGAGACCGGGGTTGACAGTAACAGTTTTTAGTTTTCATGAAATAAAAAAGTCTATACTTTAGGTAGAGATTTGACGTTAATTTATACGAATAGATTGGAGATTCAAGATTAGTTCTACAGCGATGAAGTGTCTTTACATTAATTGTTAAAAATATTATGACCGTAAATGTTGATCAAGCCGGGTTGTTACTTTTTACCCCAACTATATGTTCATAGATTGACGCTTAAGATTATGAAATGTAAAATAAAGTTTACGAATGAGACTAAAAAATTAGTATGCAGAAATATTTACTCATATGATGCTAAGTTACCTCATATACAATATCCGTGAATTGAGGGGTAGAAATAAAAATTGTCACGACGCCAACGCAATAGTGCGGAGCAATATTTATCCTGCGTTGGTGTCATAGCATCACAAGTTTCTCGGGCGGTAATATATTTTCCAGCGTGCAGTATTTAGTATTTCACGCGAGATCGCGACAGTAAACGGTCAAAAGGAAGTCCACCGTGCCCCGAGCGTCGCCAGACACGCCGGATCACGATGATCACCGTTCATTTGTTCCCCCCCCCCCTGGGAGGCCGGAGGGCACGCGAGAATATCAGAGCAAACTGTGGTACGGGGGTGGTAGAAAAACTGAAAAGAATGCCAGGCGAGGAGAAAGGCGAGCGAACGGATGAAACTCGTGACGTTGCGTGCGGTGAAAAAGTACGCGGAAAGGGAGGGTCGATCGGCGTTTCCACCCCCCTTTGGCGACGCGACGCGCTGGAACGTTTACCCTCTGCCCCGTAGCAGCCGCCACCCTCGTGTCGATGTCACGAGTAACGAGTGTCGTGGTGCAGACTGCATTAGTACTAGGGGGAGATGCTAAAAAATAACGACGAAACGACCGATGGCTGGGGAGGGAGGCTGCCAGGACGAAAGGGGAACAATTCTCTCGCAACCCCCTCTATCGATCGATATCACCTGATACATTGTTTTCGGATAAGAAACGGGCAGCCTCGACTCGCGCATATCGATGAAATAGTGCGTGCTTGCCTGTCCCCGACACTTTTGATATATCGTGGGACGCGTGTTTAAAAGAACGAGGCGTGCATAAATGATGAATAGACTGCGGAATGGGGACCGAATTATGCAGATTCGGATTCTCACGAAGGGATTGGGACAGAGCCTTGCCTCGGGAGAAGATTTACTACTGCTACACTCAGGGATGCAGATGATTTCGTCTGACGTAAAAGCTCGAAGGTTTCGGTTTATTATCTGCTGCTTGAACCTATTAATACTACTAAGGAGTTGTGTAAATATCTTCGTGTGTTTTGTATTAATTGTTTAGATTAATTGAGCGCAGTATGTGTTTTACATACTTGGATCACTGCACAAAGTTAATATATCTTGGTATTGATAGTGACAGAACTCGAAAAATGTAAGTTTTAGGGAAGAAGCTTTTTAAAATTTACAATAATCGCTTCACAAACATACATTTGCGTTTCGCTAAAAAAAAAGTGGAAAGAAATTGAAGGATCAGTAGTGTACAAAATTTCTATGTGCGGTACCCTTTGATCTTCCTAATCCATTAGGCGAGCCGAAATCAAGCATTCATCCCATCAACGTGGTCGATTAAATCGTCGACCAGCAACAACTCCGCTAATAGGTTAATCAGGATCGAAACAAATTACCGGCGAATGTCGAGCAGATTAGGGTACGCCCTTGTCAATTAGGGGCCGTATTTTAAACTAATTCCGGGGGCACACGGTCCGGCTAATGTTCAGCCTAGTTTTCGCCTAATTATCCCAGCGATCCCAGTAGTCCATCGTTCAAGCAGTCTAAAAGTCGCGACACGGATCGTCCACGTTTTTTTTATCGGTCACGAGTGGTTTCCACGATATTCTATGGGGATGGAAACACAAATAAAATTAGAGGCTACTAATTATAAACTAATATAAACGAAGAGAACTATTGATAACAGAGAGGAACTATGGCAGTCAGCTCGAACACGAAATCGAGAAACAATTACGACGCGAGAAGGAACCATGCGAATTCATCTCTACTTGGCAAAGGAACTGGAATTGATGAAATCTACTTGAGGAGGCCAAGCACCGTAATATAATTATCGGCATGCTTAATTACGCCAGCCCCGGACCGTTCGATCGTGAAATTCGCCAGTTCGTACTTACGATCGGGCAGACTTGTTCTCCAATTTTCCGATCTTCCGCGATGCGATGTGATCTAATATCTGTTTGCTTCTCGAGAGACGTTGATACGATTCACGGGCAAAGCTGAAACGAGTGATCCGTTTGATTCAATTAGGCTATTTTTCTATTCTATTGGAGAGATCGACGTTGATCGTGCTGGTCGAGGACCTCTCGGAATCACTCTTGCGTCGATGAAGCCTGATGTCGAAGAAGGATGCATTGTCTGAAGATTAATTGAAATTCTGAATGAGGTATTTGTCGTTTACTGTTTGAAAACCATTTTCGACTCTTATTTGTTAAGCAGTTAAAATGACTGGTTGGTATACTCTTACAACGATCATTAAAATATTACAGTAATACATATTCTCAGATCTTTCATAACTTTTATTGCAATACATAACCAAAGAGTTAGTTCCTTCATAAATCTGCATATATTTAAAAGTTTTCATGTTTATAGATCCGACAGAAATAGATATAGTTCTAGCATTAAACTCGCGATACTAATTAATACTTAATGCAGTGTCAAATGTTAAATCCATAAATTTCTACTAGTACAATGTATGAGCAACAGTTATTCCTCATGCTTAACATTTTCATTTATCCGATCGTTCCATTGGAGTTCTCGTTTCTTCTCATGGGTGTTCCATCGATTTTCACGCATCGAAATCTTTCCTTTTATCCCCTTATCCGTCATAGAACGTCGCGACACAGTCATCCCCTCGGCGTGATTCCGTAGACAGAAGGATCCTTCAGGCGTCTCTCGCTGTGCAAGACAGCTTAATTGTCTGTGCGTTTCGTGAAATTTACTCGCGGTTACGCGTTTCCCCCGGTCGCTCTGCGGCGACGATCCTGCGCGAGGAAATCGCGTAATTAATACGCCTCCAAAACGCGTCGTGCCGCCCATCCACTTCCTCCTCCCCTGCTATTCGTATACCAAGTTACGACGAGAATCCTCGAGGAATGCGGTAGACAGACAATTCCGAACTTCCATTGTTTCGCCGCCTTCCGAAAAGGCTCTAATCGTACCCACTTAATGAGACCCCACTATATTTTCTTTTAACTTTGTTAAAAAGTTTAGGAAACATACACCACAGAAAAATGTATAATTCCACCGGAAAAGGATGCACATTTCATGGTAACAAGTAAATGCATCGTTAAGTTGTATGCTATTGCTGGAGAAAATGATTTACTCGCGAAGTGGCTAACGAGCACGATATCAATTTCAAACGTTCCTGTAACCGTAGTCAGTTGGCAATTCCTCGGGAACAATGAAAAACACCGGCAGAACACGGTTACTCTCTTAAACAATAAAAAGGATAATAAAAGAAGATGCAAATAAAACAGGAGGTGGGTAATAAAAGTGGGGAACAAGCGAAGCGACATTTTGAGGAGTAACGTGCACGCGTACTCGAGGATAATTGTTCCAGCCACGCGAGTCGAGCCATTTTGACGGATTTTTCGCTCGTAAAAACGGGCGAGAACGGTGCTAGGAACGAGCGACGGTATCACGGAACAATGAACAACCGCGGAACAGAGAAGAACTGGCCGGGCTTCAATTCGCTACCTTTTCCTGCCCATCATAGGCCCCAGTGGCGTCTTAGCCGCATCGGATTAAAGGCCTTTCCTGTCCTGAGTACGTGGTTAAACGGACTACAAAACGGCGTTACACCGAAGATCGTGATAACTACCGGCGAGCAAGACCGGTATCTCGTCGAGTGAGCCTGGGAGAAGGCACTCCCCATGAAGAGTCGTTTGTCCCCCGAAGACACACGCGAACAAGTTGCTCGAGCATCGCAAACGGTTCGAAGTAGGCAACAAGATTAGAAGCTATTGCCCGCCTGCTCGCCGGTATAATCTTCATCGGAGATGAAAGAAGATAAATGAAGGCTCGTGGTAGCTTCTTAGGACCCACAATCAGCTACGGGAGCGTTCGTAGATCGACTCCCGGAAAGCCGATTTGCAATGAAGAGGAAATCGAGACCTGGCTCCGCGAGAATCGACAGGCAAGCGTTGTAAAGGGGGGGGGTTTCAAGGCGAAGCACGAGAAATTCATAAAGCCATTCCTTAAGCCGGCACGGAACCGTCAGTCAGTGACCTTTTCGCGTCGGAACGATCCGCCTTGGCCTCGAGAGGATTCCGCCTCCGGAGTTCGTTTGGTGGCAGACGATGGCGTGGCCGAGAGTTCAAAGCTCTTGCCGCCCTCCCTCCTCCCCTGCTCCTACCCATCGACGTCGAATATTATCCTCTTTTTGCCCGGCTATCCCTCCCTCCCCCCTGTTGGAACCTCCCACGACCTCGCCACTTCCGAGTAGCCCTCTTATCGACCTCCATTCAATGGTCCGTCCGACTCACCCTCTAGCGTTCGATCCACGGTTACCTCTGGCGGATCCACGGATCCCTTTGTCTTTGACTAAAGACCAGCTAGTTCCAGCCCGGAGTACAGATAACAAGGGAATATCGTCCGGGACAACGATCGGAGAATATAAATCGACCGAGGCGACGCGACACTCGGCCGGTTTACTTTGCCGAAAACTGTTTGACTTCGGATACACCGCTGGCTTGTCAGGGGTCAGTGGATAGAGGGGAACGGAGGGAATGTTACGCGGTGTGTGCAAACTAATCCTCCCCTGGGATGGGGTTGCATTTCTGGATGGTTGTTCTGGTCTGTAGGGGTGGGCAATAGGGTGAGTCTACGATGACTGAAACAATAGTTTATTCGGAGAATGTGTCGGAACAAACGTTAGATGACAGACGATCACTGGCGATTTCGATCGACAGTATCGTGTCTCGATCGATTGTTGCAACACAAGGCTTCTGTAAGTCTGAAAGATCACACTGTTTTATTATAACCAGCTACTCCGAAAGACACCTGGTATTTGTTGACACAATTCCATCGCCGAAAGTATCGATTTCGTAACGAACCACTTTCTTCGTACGAACGTCAGAGATAAATCATCCTCCTGTAACACCGTCTCGCAAAGTACCCCGGTACTCTCAGAGTATTAAGACACACACCGACAACCAGTGTGCGTCACGGAAGTACTACACCCCTACCACTACGCGCTCGAGCCATTCAATGCTAATTCCCTCCTGCCTCCGAGTTTCCACCCAAAATTTATTCCCGCTGTATCAGCTTCAAGCTCCATTTGCAAGGTCAATAGGTGCCCATTAAGACGTCAAGTAGTCCTCCTCCCTGGGAGCGTTTACGATCGAAGTTCATGGTGCCGGAAGCTTGCTATCCAAGATTTTCGACGTAGCCTGTGGCTCCTCCGTCTCGTCCCGTATTATTTCAGTAGGAGGGGGTTTGGGGATTATTTGTCGACGTTGGCTGCAGCCGAATAGAAAACTAACGAGTTCCACCCCCTCCTCAGCTTGGGCTGGCTTTTACCTAAATTTTTAGAGGGGGCCATTCTCCGGACGAGTTGGCAGAGCGTCTCGACGATGCCGCCGCCTCGGTTCGCTGTGAAAACGAAGAATCCCGTCATTATTTCCACGAGGTGGAAAGGTTTACGACTGTCCATCAAGATCCCGAATTGCGCCCGGGGCAAAGCGGCCTGAAGTTGCCGCGGGGAGGCAACTTTCGCGGCGGTACGCAATTCAGAGACGTGAAACGTCGTCTCGTAAGCGCCAGGCGTACCACCCACGTTCCTTTTCCTTCTTGGAGAACCTAGGCCCGGTCGTAAGACGGATACCTTTCGAAGGATTTTGCGACAGTAACCCTGTTTTCCTTCGTCTGCCCCTGTTTCGCTCGGAAGTCGGTAGCGTGAGTCCGAGAATTAACTGAAACTGTTCCTTGGAAAACGAATTGCTCTTTGAGTGGCGTCTTAAGTGATACGGAAATATTTACTTTCCCAGGGAAATTTGTTGGGAATTCCTGGTGAGGATGATTACGTCCCGTTGTGTCTTCACATGGTGTACGGGAAACTGAGGGGTAATGATTATGAAAAGTAGGCGAAAATATCGAATCATATCTGATAATTAAGACTAGAACAACCAAACCCGTCAAAATTACAGTGTTGAAATTCCTTATTTTATTTTACTGAAATCATAAAGGTGCTGCTGTGTCGGAATTAAAATTGAAAGAAATGACTCAGTTCGAACTTCTGTTTTGAGCTTCTGACTTGAAGAAATTTGCCAAAAATGGAGTTGATCGGTCTGGTATCGGAGAAACTCAACTATTTTATACTTCCTGTTTCTGACACTTCATCAACCTGCCCCTTCCACGCAAATTCATTCGACGAAGTACAGAACTATTCGACGAACATGCATATTTCCCTATTGTCGAAACGTTCATAAAAATTGCAATTCGCCTCTCGCGTGTTTCTAATTTCGAACTTGCAAAGCGTTGCCAATAAAGCCCAGTTTCGCTTACAGCGAACTGAAGGTCGAAGGAGGAGCGTGCGCGGATTTCCTCGCGAATAGGAACAATAAAATTCCCGGTGGCCCGGTTCCATATTTTCCGGGTAGAGTCCGTGTATATCAGGCGACTGTACAATTTCCGCCCCCTCACCCCGCAGCACGTGGTTCTCTTCGTTTACGGGGGCGGCTGCGTGTGCGACTTCCGGCGGTCGCTGGGCGCGTGCAACTTCTCGCTGAAATCGCCGAGGAGAATTATTCGGGGCGACGGTGGGAAACCGAGAGGAACGACCGGTCCGAATAAACACACTGATTTAAGGGTGGCACTTTGGAATTACTCCCCGCGCAACGTTCCGTTTAAGTGTGCGAGAGGGGGCTAACTTTTCCGATTTCGACGCGGCTAAATCCCACCGACTTGCCTCGGAGGAACTCCGTGTGAACGTCGTGATTTTGTTTAATCGCGCTTCTTTCGGAGCAATTCCCCCCCGAGCCCGGTTAATTAGAAAGTTAAATAGCGATGGCGGTTGAAGAAAAATTGTCGCGTCGACGAATCCTTCTCGGAGGACTTTGTGGATATCCTTAAAGAATTTATGCTACCTCGGAGTCTTTATTTTATTGTGTGGGCGTATAGATTCTGGAGACCGCAGTCGTCGTAAAAATTATAATGCAAGAGGGTTAAATATGTAATAGCATGGAATTAACGTTATTCAAAATTCAACCATGCAATGCAATATGTTAGGCCATCTTTTTGAAGATTCTATCGTGATATCCTTTTTATAGGTATAATCCACAGATACGTTGTAAAATAAATCAATAATCTACATATGTCGTAGTACATATTTTCTAAACAATTAACTGTTTCTTAAACTGATTCATATATGTACCATTAAAATAACTAGAGCATCCCTGTATCCATAATGACGTCCGACTGGAAGGGGATATTAAACGATAATTTACCTCGCCGTTATAATAACAATTGTAACAAGTTTTCCAAAAGGTATCACGGTATTTGTCTGAATAAGCTTCTTCGGTGTGGTGAACTAGCTTAATTAGAGAATCAAGTCCGTCCCGGGGCAAGTCGCGTTTCGTGGGGCACGGGGCTGCCGGTGCCTTCCATAATTCGGGGGCTAACGCTAATTTAAGCGCGATATTTCAATTCTAAGGTGACGCGAAGAAATTACTTCTCCGACGAGAAGCTGGTTAGATGGAAATTAAGTTTCACGCAAGTGGAACGTACCGTCGTAAACGCGAATGAATTCCCTTCCCCGGACTTCCCTTTTCTTCTTCTTTCCGCCACTTACCCACTTTTTTCCGCGCCATCTTGATATTCCTCCTCTTCCTCGTCTGCTTCGTCGTCCACGCGGAAAGAACACCAGGGTCGTCGGGCGATATTACCGAAAATCAACGTTCGCATTATTGCTGTCTTTCTCAGCATTATTTTAAACGATTTTCATGGAAGCTCGGATATTAACTAATAACCCCTCCCCCTGCTCGCGAGTCATCTCCGGAATTTTATTGTTCCAAGCGGAAGTGCGCGCTTTTAAAAGTATTCGAATTTAAAGCTGTCACGAGACCGAGATGCTTGCATAACTGGCGTCCCCGTGTTCCTCTTATTCTCGTCGCGTTCTCCGACACAGTTTATTCCTAGAAATTAATTTAAGCTGAACCACGCTTGCAGCACAATATTCGAAGGTTACACAATATCTTCTTACCCTTCCCTTTTTTAACCCATTAAGGGCCATGTTCCGTTAAAGCAACATTTCACTTGTAATTTTTTGTCAGTTAATTTATCTTATTGGGCACTACTTTTGGATAACATAACTGTGAATATGAATGATAATTTCAGGGATACATTTAATAATTTTTCCGTCGCTATTTCTTCTTCCACTTAGGTCATCTTTCAAAGAATAAGAAATGTTATTACATACTTTATTGCTTGGTCCATAATAAGTTAACGCGAATAATTCAAATGACTACTGATCAAGAAGATTAACTAACTAACTACTTACACGAAATCTGCTTCCTGAAAATATGCGATTTGCAACACAATGCCGAAGAATGTTAGTTCTTTACAATATCGTTTCAATCTAGAACGAAAATTTCGCACGAGAGATCACAAAAGACCAATTCGAACAGTGAAGAGCATGGAATTAAAAATTACCCGATTTGTACGGGTTCAAGGGCAATCTCCGTCGGGAAAAAAGTCGCAGAAGCTCTCGGTCTTTCTCCGTCACCGTCTTTTCAGAGAATGTCGCGGAACGTTCGACGTTCCTCCCTGTCGACGACATTCATTCAGTCACGAATGAGCCCCGGGACCCTCACAGCGACCCTTGAGAGAGAGAGAGAGTCAGCCAGCCCTCTTCAAAGGGTCGAACGGCAAGGGAAACGGGATAATAAGGTCTCGCCGCGATCACATTCCGGAACAAGAGGGTAGTTTCAGCCCTGACCATTCACCGACGCGTTCACCACCTTCGATAGTAATTATCCCCAGTGTCCGAACAGTCGTAGAGCACACGGCCCAGTTCTCCCTGTTCCAGCTTTTCAATTCGAAAATTAAAAAAATCGAGCAGAACAAAAAAGAAAATGAGAACCGAAAAATAATCTTCAACTCACTCCAGAACATTCGTCGTTCTCTATGAATGAAACGAGATGTCCATGTTGGATTTTATTCATCGTAACGTGTAAATATGTACATAACTGGGACGGAATAAACTATTCATACGCTGCCGACTCCTGCATTCGCGTTGCTAGCCCCGAATCGATGTATCCATAGAAATGCAATGTTCCACTGGAAGTTAAATTCTTATGGAATCATCCGTTTTGTATGTATAACTTCACCACGCCATTTCCACGTTTTACTCTGTAATTACCTCTGACTGAAGTACTAAAATCAACCGAAGTACAGCCCTCATCGAGATATAATATTAAATACCATGCCATATCCGTCAATCCAATCCATCAACAATCGTTTTTTCATATTCCTACTTCACATCCGAGAAAGTATATATTCTATTTTGCTTAGAAGTTCATTGTATGCTTTATGAAAGACACAACTGTCTAGCTAGAGTCTAGCTAGACCGTATCCGTTTAAATGCCACTGTATTCCGTAATGTCGTTGACATTTTCTATAATTCCTATCCTACCTTCAAACGTTCCGTGCTATCCGCTATATGCAATTCGTAAACTCTCATTACTGTATATTACTGAACTATCTGTTTAGTCTCGAAACATTTCTTGTTGAGAGTTAATATCCCCTAAACAGTATTTCTGTCAGTCTTTCAAAAATTTCGTAATGTCTTGTAACATTTACATCATATTCGATAAATGTTCTAATATTTATGAGTGAGAGAGTATATCAAATAAATTAAATCTTGTAACCAGGGCTGCTTATCAGTGCTAGACTAAACAAACCCCCAACTGCACCGCCAACCCAAGCGTAGGTATAAAAGCAGAGAATTATTATTCTTCAAACAGTCATTGAGCCAAGCTCTCTTTCCAGTATCATTAAATATTCTTATAACAGTATTATTCAAGAGTTTTCACAGTACTAAAGTATAGTGTGTGTGTGTGTTTTTTTTTAAAGAACCTTCACGACGATTCAGCCTCGTGACAACTTTCATTTTCGCTGACATAAATTGAAGCAAACGTCGTTCCATCTCATAATAGAACTTCGTAAAAACTCCCGAATAAGCTCGATCCGTATCGTAAACTCGCATCCATCGACTGTCCCCCGCAAGGGGAACCTTTCCTTCTGAAACTTTCCTCTAAACTTCCGCCAAAAGAAGGCCAAGCTTCTTGGTAGGGTCACGGGACCATTCGGGGGATCCCCAGCGGATTTGGCCCCTCTCTCTCCCATCCGTCTGGAATCCAGAATTCGCTGGTCCCAACGCGAGGCTTCTCCCTCGCGAACCCTAGCTCTTCCTTCTAACTTTGTTCCTTCCTCGATCGCGTTAGCCTGACGTTTGGACGATAAGCAGACTGGGAGAAGCAGAAGCGAAACTCGCCTCCTCGTCGACACAACAGACGCGATTTATTCAGACATACGTGATCGAATAGGAACGATCGAGGGATCGACAATAACGTTTTATGCGGCGGATGGCGGCCAGGAAACCAGCCGCGGCCTAGATATACATATACGCCGACATTTCGCAAGCGTTTTATGCATTGTCGAGAGTCCTTGAATGTTCAGAGGTGGATGATTAGGATGGGATCAGCTTTATAGTGGATTGTAAGTTGTCATTAGAGATTCAGAGGGTTTGTTTTATTTGTTGGTTGGTTGGACTCGTTGGGAAGGAAAGTTCCGACAAGTTTGTTTATTGGGTGAGAGGAGAGGAGTTCATATTCCCAATAATACTTTCGATAATACTATACAGTCACCTCGGAATGTAAGTTAACGATGAACCGTATTTAATATAGAAACTGCGGATTTTCTGCATTTCTCGTATGTGTGAAATGAAATATTCTACAGTATAAGATTACACTCTCACTCAGTACTGCGCTCTAATCTACACTCTGTCGATGCCTTTTTCCACCTGACCTATGCTCTTCTTGCATATACCTCTTCCACAGAGACCTAATACGCTCCTTTCTCTTGCACATTAACAACGATCTTGGATTCCTTGAAGCCGCACAATCCGGTATTAGCCGTTCATCCCATCGATTCGAACGCATAAATCGTCCCGGACAGTCATATACCATAGTTGAATGGCCCTCTTCATTCGCACCTAAATCTCCCAGAAATTGCATTCAAATTTTCAATCTCTCCTAAACCACAAATATTCACGCGTATCTTTCGCACCCCTACAGCATCGCCTTAAATTACAGTATCATAAAATATACAAACGTTCAGTGTCATCGTGGGGGTGCAATCCCCTTTCGCGGATTCCCCTCACCGTGAAAATGCCAGTCGCCTAAATATTTCAGATACACACACAAACGGTCTCTTCCGAACAGGAGGAGGACACACGAGAAGCTAGAAGGGCCGTGTCTAAGGGGCCGAGTCTGTGTCTCTCACGGGGGACCGGAATTTTCCTTCATGAATAATTCTCGGGTGTCCCTTCGTGCATTCGTTCGCCGTGAACAGCCGGAATGCGTTTCAGAAATCCAGAGGCCCTGAGGTACCCGGAGGCGTGTCCGCCCTCAGGTACAGAGAACCCGTAGCCCGAGCGTCGATCATCCGGCTTCGTTTCTGGTGTGCTCGCGCGCGTTCAGTACCCGGTCTCATCGAAATTCCCTCTACGTACCTGTGTCCCCGCGGGGCGCCCCCGAGCAAGGGTGCAAATGGGCTTTAAGAGGGTTTATATACCGTCTCGCGCTAAAACATTGACGCGTATAGCCGCCCCCCCAGTCATCCAGCAGCTCCTAGGCGAACGGTATAGGACCGTACAAATTTGTTTTTCTTCCCTCGTCCGGAGGAGGACCCCTTCGCACTTAGCAGACCCTCTGCTTTCGCCTTCGGTCCGCTGGTAACCAATCGTATTCGGAGAGTATATTGCATTTTGTAAGCAGGGTTCTCTGTATCGATCGGATTCTTGGTAATCTCTTGGGTTAGTCTTGTGGATTAGATTCGGTCTTCATGGTGCTAACGATATTCTGTGTGATATTTGTGCCTCCAGAACGTTTATTATGGTTGCAGATAGCAATTGTGAAAGGCGGTTTTTTATTGGTACAAGGTCTGGTCAAAAAGTTAGAATTGCCTTCGAAGTGACCTCATTCTGCCCTTCTACATCTTTGAAATCTTTTATTCCCAGTTCTCAGTTAGGAGACGATTGCCAGTATGACGTTTTACCAGGCGAGGAATAATAATTAAGAAACCGCAGGACTCGATTCAATGGACAGAAGACATAAAATCCTGTATGATTATTGTTGAGATTAATAGTACATTATTTATACAGAGGGTCCCCCGGAACTTTTTCATCAAACCTTGTATAAGACTCACGGGATGAAGAAAGTTTCGCTACCTTACGATTATACGCTGTATCGTACCAAAAGATATTAAAATCTTCTAACAAACGACACTGGGTACCCTGAGGAGACATGTATTTATTTTGACTTTAACTGCTAAAAAGTATCCAAGAGAAACTAATACTGTTCCAGACCACGTCAAAGGGACTAATATCCCGAGACAAAGATTTCAATTCCAAGCTTTACATAGGTCACCGCCGTGCCCAGGTCGCGTCGATGCAAATTTCCATATATTCACCGAGACCCCAGTCTTTGCTAACAAGGACCACTGTTCGTTAACGAGTCCACGCTAGGGCTGCTGGTGTTCCAGTTATTAATCGACCAAGACTCCCCTTGTATCGATCGTCCCGTACCGATCGCGATGCAAATCGCACGTAGGTGGTACGGAATCGTTTCGAGGACAGGTACGTGTGCCAAAGGGTTCGTCGATCGATCGACATATTCGGGCATAACGAAGGAAAAGCCCATTCGTGTCCTCCTCGTGACACACAGGCTCGACGGAACAACCAGGTCTTCGTTCGTTTCGAGAAACGGCGGCAGAATCGATTCGGTGTGCCTCGTTGCGCGACAATTCCCATTAATTCCACGTTCGTCCAAGACCCTTTCATCTGCACCCGAATCTCATTAACCCCCGCGACCGGCTACGCTGTTCTCGGTCGACAACGGTCCCGGGGGCGCTAATTTGCAGTCTCGTCGACGAAGAATTTTAAATCGTTTCCATCGCCACCACCCCTGTATCCGTTATTCTTCGATTTATCAGACGTGAAAAAAAGAAACAGAGTAAAGCTGGATTGTACTCTGTTCTGTCGCGAAAATGATTCGACCGGTTTTCAAGAGCTGAAATCGAGATATCTACAGGGTTTTTGCAAATAAAATATACTTTCAAGCACCGTTCAAATATTCATAGTTAATATACAACTGGGTACTGTTAAGTTCATCCAATAGAGCCACACTGAAAAAATATTCAATACAAGATTCATGAAGAGAATGTAATATCATGTTCAGTGTAATATGTATTTAATCATCGAAAATTATCGTGAGTAAAATTTCATCAAATGTAAATTTTGTTTCAATACTATTTGAAAACGTGAGAATTGATAACGCTACATTTTTTAGTGATAATATTCACATGAAACAAATCAGTTCTCTCTCGTATTTTACAACGAAGCTTACCAAGCAAAGTTAGTTTAGGGTTATTTTTATGGTAGCTTTTTAATAAGTATTTGTAAGAGTGGTTTTTAAGGACAAAATGAAATTTCTCTTGTATCTTTTCGTCGAATGAACTATCGAATCGACTTTTTGTAGCAAACAATTTTTTTTATTCCAAGGAGATAGAAATCGTCCGGCGGCACACAGAGGAACGAACGTATCGCTTTATTGGTGCAATTACCGTGACAATGCACCGCGCATTGCAGATGAAGCGTTGCATAACGAAGCCCGTTCTATTTAGCATTCAATGAAGAGTATTACATCGAGTAGCTGCGACTCGAAAAGGTTTCGGTCGACGTACGATTCTCTCTGTCTCGAGGAACAATAGCTTATTAGAATTATGTCGTTACGATGGTATATGTATACTAGGCCAGTCGGTCGTTCTTCTTTTCCCTTGGAAAATCGTGGGAATAATAAGGTAAACAGTACAATAGTATAAGCAATTATTACATTTCCAATTCTTTAATCTACATAATGCGTCGGTGAATTTCAGAGATCCTCCTATATTTTCGTAAAATTCGGCTATTCTCAGTTCAAGGTTTTCCATCGACAATAACGAAGAATTTTTTCAAAATAGTTCAGGTTCCTTTCTCAGAACGTCAGTTCACCATCCGCAGCTGAAATCGCGTCAGGCATTTGTCATCGTTCACTTTTTCTCCCCGAAGTCGGCGTACGATAAATTTGAAAAGGGCGTCGCAATAAAGCAGAAACGCGGAACGCTGCCAGAATAAATAACAAGCGGGCACACACAATCGTACAGCAAAATCGGATGTTCATCTTTATGCATAACAAATTCATATTTCACTGACCGATGAATCGGAGCAATTAGTTTATACGCGTAAATAAAACATCGTTCCTCGAATATGGATGCGAAATTACAGCATACCCAATATTATAATATATATAAATTTCGGATTATCGCAATGTATTTCGATCGAACGTTGCCCCGGGTGGTATTATTCAACATTGAAAAGCTCTTTCGCTGTAATATACTGCACCCAAAAACGAGTGAAAACATTTCCAATGAACAGGATAAACAACGAAAAAGCTTTGGATAGGATCATTCGTGAAAAAAAGTATACTATAATATCCATGTCACGGATTCTCCAGTTTAAGGCTTAACCCTTTCACCGCTGTTGGCGCCTGTAGGCTTCCAAACAAGATTCAATCGTCGAACACAGTTGGTCTTCAATAACGACTGTTACAAACAGCCTATTATTTTTATAATTTCCCAAAGCACACTGCCACGACTAAAAGTTTCACTGTTCGCAACGTCGACCACTGTTAAATATCCACCGTATACCTCACAAATATTTTACCAACGAAAGGGTTAAGAGAATCCATTCGATTCACGAAGCCAGGAAACGTCGAACATAGATCACTGTACCAGATCAGAATATTAAAACCTGAAAATTAAAACGAGTTACCTGGATGGAACCGTCAGAAATTACATAGGATCCAGTAAGTCGGATGCTCGTGTCACCTGACGCCGTTCGACGCGTCTCGATTCCCCTGTCCGGAGAAATATTGCCTTCATTCCCCGGTCCCGGCTGAAACTGGACACGGGCAGAAAATTTTCGCCGGTTGCCGGAGATGGGCAACGTGAGAAAAAAACCGTGGATCGCTCGTAAATCTGCTTTTCCTCTCCGGTTTACGGTTTGGAACACGGGGTATCGATTAGCTGTCCCCGGTCATCGGTTCGAGCCATTCCTCATAACGGCCCTCGCTGCGTTACGTGATTTGCATCATCGCCGATAAACGGGGCGAAACGCGCGTATCCCAACGATGGGACCGATAACGTTACACGCCCGTAGCCCGAGACATTGCCGGACCTTGGCCGATAATGGGACGACAAACGACGTGGAATCGGCAGGCTTTTCGGGGTCAGGCCACGTTGTCTTGAGTGGTACAATGGTCCCCGTTTAATTGACGGTGGATAATTCGTAGTGTGAATGGTTGAGAGAACGAAGAATTAATAGTTATGTGTCAGTTGTAGGTAACACCATCCAAAAACGTCCATTTCTCTGGTAAAAGATCCTTGAGCTTAGGAACAAGACTCCCTACAAAAGGATTTCATTAGAAAAAAGAACGTTTCGGGTCAGTTGTGATCGATTCGTCGGGAAGTCGATTGTGTTTTATGGTAATTGCTAATATATAAAATATATATCTTAGGTTTTTAAATCACGAGTCGGATATTTCAACAAAACCACACGCATCGTAACTATTTCTAAACATTCGACTTTATTTTTCACGAAGAATCATCCCCTCGCAGATTTTTTACCAGCCCCTGTATACAAATCATTGCACCGTTTCACCCCCGTACATGTTACAGCCACTCCTAAATTAGACGTCGCGATTCCGACTCCGGGGCGTTGATCACCGTCACTTCCGGTATTTACGAGCGCCACAAATTTTCCCAGCGAAGAAGGACCCCACCGCTCGCGGGGAAAAATGGAGAGGAAAAATCTGCCTTGAAATTCTAAATCCTTCCCGCGGAGTTCTGCTCTGTACCGTTGTTTTATGATCTGGATCCCTCTTTTAATCTTTCCGTCCCCTTTCTTCGGACACCCACCTCATCCCCTTACCACGGTGAAACTTTCTATTTTTGCCGAGTCTCGCCGAAGAACGAAAAAACAACATCTTGGAAAAAGTGAAGATGGTGGCGGGGAAGGGGATCCGAAAGCATAAGGGAGTGGTTTTATCGGCTTGCAGCTTTTTCTCGGAGGCGTAAAAACACACGCTCGCGGAGGATTTTCCTCGGTGGCGCGAATGCGAGAGAGAGGGAAAGAACAGATATATTCCCTGGACAGCTTTTTCGTCGCGCGTTTTCCGGGGGAAATTATGGCCACGCTGGAATAATTAAAGATCATTATCTGCGTGGAATTCTTTCAACGTTCGCCCGCCAGGACAATATTCCACGAGAATTTCAGGCATCTACCTGGCCGATTAATTCCCCTCGAATTGGACGATACAGTTTTATTACACGCTCGCCTGGAATTCCTTGGCGGAGCAGCTGAAATTCTGCGTTCTATACTTGTCCGTTCAGATAAACACTCTTGTTAAGGGTTTCGTGCCACTGTTATTCTCACGTTTTATGCAACTGAAGATTCTATAGGGTGATTCATTATTGAAAAGAACGAGTCTAAACCATGTTGCTTGCAGAAGATGCGTTAACTCGTCTGTATTTGACATTACGTCGTATTAGTTGCGTTTTACTTGAGTTTATTGGAATGTGAAGTCCTATGAATCGTCCCTATTCACTTTTCCCCGAAAGGTTTCCCAATTTATACGTTAACACGTTATCTCCTGCAATATCTATGCAAGGCACAATTATTTATCCGAAGCTAAAATTCAATTCGTATAACATGAATCTAAAGGTTTGAAAAATATTATTATCCCGAAGAATTTTGACGTGTAGATTTTCATGAATGCTGAACCAAGAGTCGCGCAGTGTTTAAAAACGGAACCAGACTTCAATAAGATCGACAGTTATCAATGAACTCGAGAAGTCTGACGGGTAGATTCAAAGTAGAATGGATCATAGTTCAGAAAGGGACGATTTACTCGGCTGAATCAGCTGGGTTTAGAAGAAATTCGTTGAATAGCGAAGCGTTCGAACCTCTTCAAGGCCGGGATTCCATTTCACATTGTAATTGGACTTTCGTCCCGAGATCGATCATCAACGGGACGGATCTTGTTCGCTTTCATGGTCCTCGGAAAATGGGGGGAACGTTTTTATTTCCGGCCCTGTTCACCCTTTTACGCGGCGATCCTTCTCAGACGAATAAATATACGAATATATAATAGACGTGGAAGGTCCCGACAATAAGCGACTATGAATCGAGGTCCTTCTGTCGCGAAGGCACAATAGGCTGGCTACGGTTGCCCGCCACTTGCGGGTTTGGTTGCCCATCACTGCCCTAGAGACACTTACCAAACAGCTCTAACAGGCCAATTTTTAATAGCAACGGGATTCAGAGACCGTGGTTGTCACTCCAGTCGACGTGAAAGTTCGTTGAAAGAGGAAATCGACTGGCATAGTCATTTGCCTTCGAACAAAGCGAATACTTCCCCTTCGATTCGTCGAGTAGCGGGGTTAGACTACGTTAAAATGACGTTGACGAAATGATCTGGCCGTCGAGTGGCAGATCAATTCCCCCCCGCGTGATGGCTTGGCCTGAACTCACGGTGAACGAGTGTATTCGGCTGGGAGACCCGCCACGGATTTCATACGTCCGAGTTTTAAAAGGCTTTTTAGTCTTCCTCGAGCTTTCCGCTCGGCCGGCTCGGACCGTATTTTCTTATTCCCCTGCTCATCTCGCGCCGTTCTTCTTCATTCCGCGGAATACCTCCTGCCCTCTCCAGCAAATCCTCTTGACGAAGACTTTGCTCGTTTGGCCCAACCCGTCTGGCTCTCGCTCCTCTTCTAACCTCCTTCGCCCGACTAGGAGGACACTGCCAAGCCAGGATGATAAGTCCTTCTCCGAGTGTTGGGAGTAAATCGTGTTTGCCCAGCTCGTCTACAACGCTCCTTCCCGAACCCAGATCCTCTCGCCCCTTCCTCTTTCTCAGCTTCGTACTCGAATCTGAAAAGGTTCCTGCAGCCTTCTGTCGTTTCGAGCCGTCTTCCTGGCATATTTTATCTGGTAATAATTCAACGCCGTTTCCTGGTGTCTTCTAGACTTTTCGCGTTCACGGATTACGATGAGATGCAAATGATTCTACGTTTCTAATGGTAACAGTATGAAATAAGGGCTTGTTTCGCGGGTAAGTTTCACCGATCACTGGCTGTTTTTATCGAGAATTAACGAAATATGTGGTGTTTGCTGTTTACGTAAAGAAATTCAATGATTTTGTAGGATCTGGAAAGCAGAGATGGGTAAATTCATTGTTTAGATAAAGAGTTTATAAAAAAAAAAAATAAAGGATGAAAGAAGTACTTTAGCGTTATCGGTCACCATAGTGTTAATTTAATATAGAATATCGAATTGAGTCCCTGTTTCATTTCAGACATAGAAAAGGATCTAAATTTTAGATTCTAAAAATTCACCCTCATAGTCTGACGCGATCGCAATATCGAAAATTTTATTCCGTTGAGAACGACGAATTGATTCGAAGAAGTCTCGAGGAACTGATCGTTCTGCTCGAAGGTAATCAGACACGCGAGGCGACACGGCCCGAACGATCGACGCGCACGCGTGTTGAATATAAACGGGAATCGAGTCCCGATGTGTCCGTCGCGTACTTCGTTTGGAATTTTGTCGAACGTGTTGTTTCTACCGGGTATTGTGACGACGATGGCGGGACCTTGTTGTTTCTGTCAACCGTGGAAAAAAGTTTCTCTCGGAAAATAAAGCTTTTGACAGAGATGGGGCCTGCCTTAAGCTGCGTCCACCGATCGCAGAGTTTTCGTTGAAGATTTTGAGCATCTCCCCATGGTTCCTCTTTGGCATCGTGGGAATATCGAATTAGCTAGAGTCATTGAATCTTTCAGCGAATCTCGAGAGACGTTTGTTCTTACCCTGACGGAAACAAACGAATGTGATTTCCGCGAGAGGAAATCAGAATATTATAGTGAAAAGAGAAACAGTTTTATTAAAATTGTTCTTCTTTGTAAATTAAAGGGAGAACAATAAATAACATAGGGGAAACAGTGGAACTATGGTCACACGAGGGTGGAAACACAATGGTAGAGACGCTCGATGCAGAATCAAATTATTATAGCGGCTCGAAATTGTTCCTCCCATTAGCGGTGCATATTTACCACGGTCTCGTATTAATAACTAGCTGCAGGTGAAAGTAGTTCGAGTTTGACGCAACTTCACCGTGGCACATCGGTAACGAAGTTTCGTACTTCTCGATACTCTCCCTCACCCCGTGGACGTCGTCCTGCCAAAAGTTCTTCGGGGGAAGGAAAGGGAAACAGTTCGTCCGACATCGGATACTAATTTCGTTCGGATGTTTTTAATTAATCGTCGAACTCGAGGAACATTTACCAGTTGAATCTATTACCGTGTGAACCAATAGCACGGTGAAGTTTACCTGACTGCGTCAAATTGAAAATGAGAAATACACGATCGTTCGAAGCGAATTACCCTTTGCTTAACTTTTTCTGGTAACGGTTGTTGAGTTTCGTGGATTCTGTTGATATCGTTACAGTAATCAGACTGTGCAAAATTACTGTGCAACTTTTGTTTCACCATAAAAGAAAACCACCCCTATACAGACGAGTATTGAATCGAAGAATCACATTTTGATTCTTAGTAGAAATATATTAGTTAGCTTCTTACTACCTTCAGCCAGGAGCCTTCAGGCCAAGAAGCGGACTTGGTTTACACTAAAAAATACCTTAAGCTTCACTCATTTGTTTGGTACATTCCTTTTTTACGTTTTATGATATTTACATCGGCTCTTTTGCTTGAACCTATTTGATCTACACCCTCTCCCCATTCGTTACTTTATGGAATTTATTTTCTACTGTCCTTAACCATTTTATTATTTTTCACTCCCCCCTAACACTTTGATAGAAATATATTAAATTGCTTCTATTTGAAATTGTACTATATACCAGCCTGTGTTTGTTCCTTGCGCTAACATACAATCCAAACGGCCATCGTGAAGACAAGGGGATAGAAAATCCGAGGAGAATCTTGTACCCCTGACTACCAGCGTAACTTAAGCATGCCAAATCAGAGAGAGCCCCGAAAATTATGAACTTGTTTTCCCGTCGCGACCCAATGGAGCTTTTCAGCCTCGGCACAGAGAGACGACGCGGTGTGTAGGGGTAGGTCGAGGGGTGGGACACACGTCGGAATGAATTTACGAGGCAAGTACGACTTCTTTGGAACACGCCCCACGGGTAAATTATTTCTCCTCGGGGCCACTGTTGCCCCCCCCCAACGTCGTTCTCGCAGCACACACGAGCTAGAAAGTCACCAAGAATATTTTCCGCGTGACAACGAGGCCGCGGATGACGAAGTTCGATCGCCTCGTCGCGTTAATTCGATCAACGATTGATCGAAGTTCAGTCCGCTTCTGTATGCAATATCATTGCGTCAATTGTTCCATAATTTCTCGCGGCTTCAAAGTGAACCGTGGAGCAATGAGATTTTCTATTTGATTTTTGCGTACGATTTTCTGGTGTATTTATTTCTTGGGTTTAAACTGTCAGAGCTTGAGGCATATTTTATTCTGAATTCACTTGTTTGAGATCCACTGGTATTTTTGTCGGAAGAAAGTATAATTAGGATTAAGTGTGGTATCCTGAGCTAAAAAATTAGGCGGGGTTTTTAAAAAGCTGTTGGTCACAGTAAAGGCTGTTATCACCCTCTGGGAGTTAAGGGGCTGGAATTAATTGGTGAAAGAAAGGGACTTTGTTTCGTTCATGATCGGACACTGTAATATGTTCGTTGAACCGTTCTGTCGTTCCTTTATCAATTTTTAATAATAAATTGGAGAATTTGTATATGAAAGACATTGTTTTCAAAATTAATATTAAATACGAGCAGAACCTATCGCAGATGAAATAAGGAGTACAGACCATATTTCATAGTGCCTTCTATGATTAAGGATTGCGTTTGGAGAAAAGCACTCCCCGTGCGTACGGTTTCGGTACTGAAATACGATTCAAAGTGGTCCGGCGCGTATTTGCTTTCATAGACCCGAAGAGACACATTTACAAACGGAACGCAGTAAAAGTGAACATAAAACGAAATATAAAACAGCGGGAGATCTTTGGAATATTGAGAGCGAACTTGTAGTGCCCCTCTAATGTATGAGAACAATCGAATCCAGAAGCGAAATTCAGAACTCCCAGAAGCTTTTCCGATATTAAAGCTGAACGTCAGAAACACTCTGCCTCGCGAACGCTCACCAGAAAACCATTCTTCGTTGCCTATCCACCACCGAGCTTGGATAACGCTTTTTTACAATGCCGCGAATGCATCGAAGTATTAAATCGTTACATCTGTTTTCATTATTCATGAAGTCGCGAATCGATCCGTGTATTATTCATCGTTTCCCGGCGATAATTGAATAAATTATCAATTATACCCCGTGGAGAGATCGGGGAACGAGACTGAAGCCGCGACAATTAAAAAAAAAAAAGACACACAATCACAGTATACTCGAAGCGTTTTCAATTAAAAACGACGGTCAATCAGCGGGACACGCGTCTACCTGGCTGAGCTGCATTCGAAATATCTCGAAAGGGGTAGCGGCTAGCTGGTTCCTGAGGAAATTACTCGCGTTATTACATGTAAATGTTTAATACCGCGAATTAATGCATTCAGCATTAATTAAAAGTCCGTTTCTGTTCCTGCTCGTAACGGCGGCGGTGGTCATTAATATTTTCCATTTTCCGGGTGAAATGCATTAATACGTTTCACGCTGACCCACACAGGGACGCGCGTGGAATCGATAACACGCCGCCTTGTTAAAATTACACGTTCCTTTCTCATTAATGCGAACGACCAGGGTGCTTTCGGCCCGATTAACGTCTGTTAGGAGCTTGATTGTGAACTTGCCGCGTTGGGCGATTGTTAATTATATTGCTGGACGATTGTATGAAAATTTGTGTGTTCGAAACCGTGTCTTGTAAATGGTATCTTAATTATTTTAAAAGTCGAGACATTTTTCAAAGTATAGATAACCCTCCTATAATACTGTGGTTGATCTCCTAAAAAATACGTTAAATTACATAGGAAAGATTACGACGAAGCTTTTATTTCCCAATGTTTTGCAAGTCATTCGATACCGATTTTTGTACCACACACTGCACTTCACCGCAATTGCACCAGTTGCACCGATTCACGAGTCCCCATCCACCGACAAACATTTCATCCGCACCCCATAATACGCGACCAATGGTGCTAGTTAAAATCTTCCAGCGGCGCGCCCTCGAGGGGCCAGTGTAGTCACCCTTCTCCCGCGACGCGACCGAAGCGTGAAAGGGTTGGAAAGTAGCTTGCCCTCCGGAACGATCGAAGGATTATAAATCCTCGTAGCGAGGACTCTCGACCCAGGGTCCGAATGCTAAACAGTCCTAATTGCGGGCATGCGTTTTTCAATGGTGGGGTTGGCGGTTATCGCGCGACTCCTTTGAATCACGGCCCCAGGATGGAGATCCTTTCGGTGGTGCACGCGTTCGCAAGCCGTACACACACATATGTGCACAGCCAATTGGCGTGCCAGACCGATCGCCAGCCAAGAACAAAAGAGCCCACCGTCCCGTAGAGTTCGTTATGACAGTTCGTTAGCCCCGCAAATTGCCGGAGCCGCGTCGTTAACGGCCGGGTGCCAATTATCGAGCCGATTACTCCGTTGCCTGTATTATCCAGCGTTCATTCATCAGTCGACTGCAATCTTCCGACGTGAGATGTGCGAGCACCGTTGATAAGAAAAAGAACTCCCTCTCCTGGACAAAGTTGTTGGAAAATTCCCTACTGGTAGGAACAAGGTGACGTCAGATATATAGACGAATACGACATCTGTACACTGTGCTAATACACTGGACTCTTGATATATTGCCGCGGTTGGGGTTGTAGGGGAGAAAAATTCTTAGAAATAGAGTAAATCATCGAGGAGTGATCGACAGCTCCTTGGAACTGAGTGCTCAGACGTCATCCCCATCACTAGACGCATGACTAGTTTCAGGAGAATCCCTTCAGTGGTGGGGAGAAGCCTTCCGCGCAGTTAACGCGACTTTATTCTATCAGCAGTCCACTTATTACGAACGAAAAGGGCGATGTCGCCTTCCCAGCACAAATATACCCTCTCTATAAATACCTACTACGTAACTTTGTCCCTACGCGGACATGTTTCCCCTATTTCTGGCAACGGTGCTGCTGGACCACTCCAGGAAGGGATTCCGGTTCGGAAACCGGTCACGCTCGTTATGAAACTATTGCGTGGGGACACCCGTGTGACTAATCACCGTGCCTCGAGGATATTTAATCCGTGGAACTTCACGAAACTCGTGGTGTTCTGGGACCCAGAAATGGATGTGAAACTCTGTTACCTACCGTTTGTTTTTCTACAACCGGTATATTGTCGGATGAAGATGCGAGCGCACTGATTAGAGGGACGAGAAGTGTCTTATTGCACCAGTCGAGACGGTGCGATTCGTGCGGGCGAAGCATCCGGCGAACCGAAATAGAATATTCAAGATCCATTGAACTGAATTCATCGAACAATAAACTATTGACAACGGGCATGTGCTCTCTACTGCAAATCGTTTCCGATGCATTTATTAACGCAACTCCGATAAATTCAAAGCAAACGCGTTCACAAGAGAAAAATACAAGAAGAGAAGAACACTCTCTCCTCTATGGAACCTGTGTTCTGTATCGGCGATAAAGTAATTTTATCGAGGCTGGTCGGACCGAATAAAAACGCGACGGGATAAAAGTCCTGATAGAACGGACTCTCGAGGCTCGTTATTAAAAAGACAGGAGGAGGCGCGGAAGGAGGGTAGCAAAAGGCCGATGACAGCTATTTCGCGCGCGCGCGAAACGCGAAAGTACATTATACGTGTAATTGCTTTATTATTCTCGAAACAGTTTCAGATGCCGCATAAAATGGGATTTCGATAAAAGTGTCCTTGTTTTATCGTTTAACAATAACGACTGAGGGGGCCTCTCTGGCGCCGGTGCTTCCCTTATCGATATTCCGCTTCTTTTTTTTTCTCCCTCCCCCCCCTGTATTTATTGCCGTGCCCGTTTTAAATATCCGATAACGGTGGCAGAGAGGGGATCGGTTGGATTGAAATTGTCGTAACAGCCGTCGACGAGATCGACGCCCGGTCCCGTCCAAATGTTCACCGTGGAAAGCGATCGAGATCGCGGGAGGGTTACGCGGATGGGCCGCCCATGGGGAGGGGGTTGAAACCTGGAGAAAGGGAAACGTTTATTCCATTCGGTGGAACGAGTTCGCTCCCGACCGATGCTTGCTTTATTGCATAATCTCGCGAGGAGAATAAAAAGTTGGGAGAAGTTTAAGGAAAAGTTTGTTGTCTCCTCGCGCCTGTAATCCGCCTAGAAGAAACGTTCGGGGATCGTTGACAGGGGGGGGATATTGCTCGTAAATGTTTTAAGAATTCTTTTTCATCGCGAAATCCACTATCGTTTGGTTCAAGAGTATCCATGAGATCGCGAGATGTGAACAGTTTTATTACACCCCTTCGACGTTCTCGACACGACTCAGATTTCTGTTTTAGACTTGTGTATGTCTTTGGGATCAGATTTTTTCCTGTTTGAATTTAGTTACTTCGACTGGACAATTAATTTAATTTTTTTCTTGTTTTATGTGAATGATAAGTACTAATTGTGGTAAATGGTTAATTGTGATGGATGTAGCAATTAAATACTCGATGTTATACTTTCAGATACAAGCTCGAGGTAGCTGGCAAGTCTCTGCCCGTGCTTACGAATTTGGACAAAGGTCGGTACGGGGTACTGATATTCGAGAACCTGAACAAGTACCTGCAGATGGACAAATGGAACCGGGAATTGCTGGACAAATACTGCAGAGAGTATTCGGTCGGCATCGTGGGCTTCGCGCCGTCCGGCGAGGAAAGTCTTGTTGGTGCCCAACTGAAGGGCTTTCCTCTGTTCGTTCACACTAATCTTAGATTGAAGGTAAGTCGAGTGCGGTTACAATATTGTCATAATGAAAATTAGACTTGGTGAACCCTCGTTGACGTACAGCACCGTCCATATACACAAAACCGATAACCGAGCTTTTAATGTTTCATTTATAAACCAAGAGATGTCAAACAGATCCGTTCAGTTCGTACGTTATAAACGTATTTTTATAAATTATAGTTGATTCATAAGTGTTAGTGTCTATATGGCTGGTACTTTACCGTCTGTAAGATTCTTCGGAGAATCAGAACTTGGAGGAGTCGCTATTATTGATTCATACTACTGGGAATAATTAAGGAGACTTCGGAAGATAGAATCGGAAGCTGAATCTCTTGGAATGAAATTAAACTTTTGCGATCGAAATGTAGCCCCAGGTATCTCTGTCTCGGGTGGTCGGCTATTCAGTTACAATTACAATTCGAATAATTTGTGAACTGTCTTACGGAAGAATAGTATCAGAATATCACGTTATTATATCAAATTCGGAAGGTTTCCCATAATTTCGAAATTTAATATCCTATACTTTCTCACAGACGTCGAATGGAAACTGAACAAACGTATTTAACGCCGGAACTACCGAAACTGTCGAAACGACTGCTCAGTATACTCTGATAAAAATGTTACAACAATACACATTTTCAGATCTTTCGCAACTTTTAATGAAACACGTAAGTCTGGAAACGATTTAATTCACTAACTTATACATGTTCAGAAGTTTGTCATTTTATCGATTCGACAAAAATATACAATACGTTTATTGTCGATAGTTCTAACGTTAAAGATTCTCAAAATTCAAAAACTCCAATTCTTTCTCATAACGATGCCTTTGATTTCAAAGGCATGTAAAGAGTGCATCAATATTATTTCGTCGTAAAAGATCGCCTGAAAATTCTTCCAAATTTCGAAGAATATTTCTAAGATAAACCCATGAAGCTCGGTGCCCTTGCACTCCTGTACCAATCCCGTTCCCCTGATGAAAGCTTGTCCACGTAGATCAGGGGTGGCCGATACAGACTTTATCGTCCGTGCAAGAAAATAAATTTCGATAACGTTTCGACGGGGGAGAGCGAGGCTACCACGGGATTGGCAATCTCCGTTTCCGTGACGAAACGGTTTCCCGACTTTATTTCATGGCTCCGGATTGCGGCCACACCAGGAAGAAAGGCGCACCGCGAAACCATCGACCTCTCCGCGCCTATTATCGCCCGACTGCAATACGACAAACGCCTGTTAAAGCGGGGTAGGGCTGCCAAGCCGAATCAATTTGCATATCGGCCAAGATCGCGCGAGCCTGCACGCTCTCTGTGATTACCACCGGGGTATTATCCCGCCGTGGATACGTTCGTTTTCTTTCGTCGATCGTGCAACGCGTCTTCGAGCGATCACCTCCTGCACGTGAATATCTAGACTCTACGAACCTCTATTCCCCCGTTAAACCATCGACGTAGGGATGAAATGTTTGTTTAATGACCGATGAAACGTTTGTGATAAATAGACCGCGGATTTTATGCATTTTCCTGGCTCGCCCGAACGAGAGGGGAGGAATGCGATAAAAGGAACACTTTCATGAAGATTGATGGGGCTGACTTTTTTTCTCAGTCTCGTGGAACCTTTATGGGAGACGTAAATTTCTGTTTGATCGCTGTTACTTCGAAATTAGTCGGTGAAAATGTTAATGTCTGTAAGGCCTCGCGGTTTAGTCGGTGAATATTCAGAATAGGTTTCCTTTTGGTGGAATACGGCATGTAGAATTGAAATTGCGAAACGTGAGAAATAAGGGGTGATTCTATTTGTGTATTACTGGACGAAAGAGTACATATGATCGATAAGAAATATCATAAGGGGTAAGATATTCTAATGATATTACAGTACCAGTCACAAGTCTGTAATCATTCTCTGAATTAAAGGTAGTAAGAGTCTTTTTGTGCTAAACATATTGTACAAATTTCAATAACTGTAGGTAACGCATGGAAAAGGATCCAGGTAGAAATATACACCCTTTATCTGTCCATGATAATTGTCCTCCTCGCGAATAATTTCTGAATTAACTAAAGAGTCCTAGAATATTTGGATAAATTCACACCCAAAGAAAAAAAAAACTATACCAAACAATACTCCTATTTGTTTCCATCGTTCAAACACCAGTATCGGAAAACGCGTGGTCTAGCTGCCTCCTATTTTTCAACCCTTCGAACAGGTGTAATAGAATCGGAACAAGAGAACTAATTTCCGACTTTCACCGGGTCGTATCTCGTCGTCGCGTGTAAACCAACGGTGCAAACAGAGAGAAAAAGAACCAGAAGAGTGGGGCGATCGGGTGAACGACGTGCATAGAAAATGCTCGTCGCCGGACAATGTCCGGAGAAGTTTTCCAGCGACGTGGCTACATGAGAATCGTTCTTTCTCCCGCAGGATGCCCAGCTGAACGCGGCCTCCCCTATTCTACGATTAACCAGATCCGGGGAAACAGCCTGGGGACCACTTCCTGGCGGTGACTGGACCATTTTTCAGGCGAATCACAGCACCTACGAGCCACTCGCCTGGGCGCACCGGGACAGCCTCGACTATCCTCATGTCACGTATCCGTCTACGTTACGATTCCGAAACGGAGCAACGGGGTCGCGACCCTCCCTCGAGGAACTTACGATGGCGCTATAACGTTCCGGAGATGAGACACGCGGGGTAATTAAACTGTAGGAATGATAAGCAGTGGATTTGATTAAACACGGGCAATTTAACGATACAGTTTAGGTTTCGGATTTTTGGTAGCTCGTTAAAGATTTTATTAATTCTAGTTTTGGAATTCTGTTCGGGATGTTTGGAATCGAATTTTATTTATATTTAGAATCTAGGATGGAGAATAATAATTGAGAGGTACTTGTGAATTGACTGACGTTCTGGAGATAATTAGAAATTTTTTTTAATTATTTTGAAACATCGTTTCACTTTTTTACTTGGTCAGTAATGAGTTAATACTTTGGATACGGCCGTATTTGCCGTGAAACGTAGTACAACAATACGATTTTTTTACTCTTTACAAAATTACACGTCCAGGTGGAAGATGACAGAGTGACGAAAAAATTATTATGCAAATCCCTGGAATTCCCTTTCTCAACAACAATGTTAAACAACAGAATTCAATACCTTCAATTGACTAAAAAAAAAAAAACCAAATTAAAATACTGCGTAACCTTGGGTTAACTCTGTTTTAAAAAGAATTCCACACTCTTATAAACGTAAGCATACCTACGAAATGACTCGCACCCGCTAAATGACATTAATCAACAGCACTTACCATCCCTTCCCTAATCAGATCAACTTAAAGCACTTACCAACGTCATCGTGTCCCTTTTCCCCGAAACTCGAGCGAATACTCTCGCTCCACACGTTTCCTGACACACAAGGTAACACAATCACGGAAAATAATAATTACAAGCTACAAAAGGGCTCGGAGCCCGTTGCAAAGAATAACGCGTATCAGTTCTCGAGCTTTCGCGTCGTGGACGTCCAACGGCGAGGCTTTGTCTTCCAAGCAGAGCTACGTAACGAATTTAAACAGAAGCAGCAGGCCGGTTTCCTTGCTCGCATTATTAATCAATACTTGACGTTGTTAATGAACAAAGTGACGGCGAGAAACACGGGGGAAAGTTGTTTTAATTAAACACGATTGTGCGTTTAAGCCACACCGTTCTCCCTCCCTTTCCGTTTGTCGCGTTACACTCGCGAAAATTTCCGTTCCCGTTAACGAGGACTCTTTTCAACTCCTCGCCGGTGCCAAAGGGCTTCGATACGATCTCGTCGGGGGTACTTCCCTGTTAATTAACTCCCTTCTCCACGCCCTTTGCCCCGACAGACAGTTTTCCAGTTTTCCTTTGACACCGAATCGTCCGCGGCGGAGCGGAACATCAACTCCGATTTCAGGGTTCTCCACCCCCTGGGGGAGCCGGAATGGCATCCGCAACCGCGTGGTCGCGGTACGGGTTGCGGAGACGCGAACACGATGCCAAAACGTGGATCGCCGTTGCGTGTCCCCTGGTCGGTCGGTTCATTGACCACTGTGCGGTCCAATCCAATGTTTATAACCTGGTTTTACGATCTTTAGAGATTTATGTCCTTATATGTCTATTTAATTGTATGTGAGTAGTTAAGACGAATAGAAAAGATATTTGATGAACTATAGTAACTATTTATTAACCCTTTGCACTCGACTGTCCCCTCTCAAGGGACAAAATGTATTGAAAATTAGAAATTCCGAGTACAAAGGGTTAAATAGGTAGATTTCTAGATGTTTTATCTACAATGACTTGCTATGGGACAACAAACATTTGCCGTCCAATAGCTGAACTTACCACGGGAATGTTTTGCTTATTTCTACTGACTCTGGTTGGACGAACTATGGTCTGATACGAACTGTAACCTCAATAATACTTCGCGACAAGTAGACAGAGAACGGGAATGTTCGCATTAGTCACGTGTGTTACTTCGTCACTGCATCCACATGACTGTAGATTGTTCCAGGTGACTTCTCTCTCTCTCTCTCTCTCTCGCGCGATTTTTATTTTCTCAGATGAACTCTCCAGGTTCCGGGAAACGAAAACAAATGTGAAGTTTCCGCACGCCCAGTATATACGCTCACTGGTCTTACCCTGTAAGCGCGACGAGAGAAAGAGAGTGCGTCTTGAATCTCTTGGGTAGAAATGAAGATGGAAGAGAAGAGAGGACGCGCGAACACGCGGGAAGTAACGTGGAACGTAGACTGAACCAAGAGACCGGGCTAATATAGAGCAAATATTCAGTGGGATTCTTGGTATTTTTCGAAGAGACAGGGAAATAACGCGGGTAGAGGTGGGAAAAGTTCTCTGTTACTTGTTCCAAGTTTAGAAGAATGGAAAACAGTTTGGGAACAATAATAATAGTAAAGATAAGAAACGTTAGATTACATTGTACGGTTATTAGAGCGAGGATAAGATGCGAATTCACAGTGTTCTTTACGTTCTTTTTCCTGTTCTGTGTATTCTCCGGTAACAGCTTTATTCGGATAGAAGTAAGGTTAGTTTTATGGATTTTTCTCTATTACGTTCTTCGCGGAATTGTCGACAATTCGACAAGTACGTTAAACAGGAATGTAATTATTCTAGAAGAATAAAATCTTCCCTTTTATCTAATGACAAATCAGCCCTCGACCTCACATAGGTTACTGTACTCCAACAACGAATACGAATAAACTACCCCGAAACATCGATTCTCTCAACAACCCCTCCAACTTAAATCCCTCAAGCATAAAACAACACGAACAAGAAAAGCGACCACGAAGTCCCAAGAAACACAAGAGAATCCCTAAGAATAAGAGTACCATTACAAAGAAAAATGACCGGACTAAGGCCCACGAGGGTCAGCAAAGGTTAAATCGACGAATAAACCAAAGTGGAAATCGGGACAGGCGCGAAGTAATGCAAATTAGACGAGGTACAAACGCCCTGTAAAAAAAGGAGAGGAAAGAATAGCGACAGCGAGAGATTGCGCGACGAATATTAAGACGAAGAAAAATAAATAGGAAGGGGTAGTAAACAGAGAGAGGGCAAGGAAAATGGAGAGAAAGTTGGAGTGGGTGAAGCTGAAGACCAGGCAGAAAGGGGAGAGGTGGACTGAAACAATCCGTAAAGCTGTTCCAAGTCCCGGGGCGTTCACATTCGCGTTGGAATTTCGCGATTGCGAGATTCCACGTTGCTAAAAGGCCCGACCGGAAGCGGGGCGCCACGCCGGATGGGAGAGCGCGCGACGGCGGATCTCCCCCCTTTTCCAGGGTGATCTATAGGACCCAGAGAATGCAAACGCGACGGAGACAAGCGAGCGGACACCGAATCCTCCGGCGAAAAGGAACATCAGCCCTTCCCCCCGTCCCTTCCGAGAAGCAAACGGGGAATATACACCCTTAATATAACAAACAACCTGCACGTGATATCATCTGGCCGTTGCGCGCTCGCGAAACCTGCTCTCCAATGGGTCCGCTCGATCTTCCGGCAGATCCCTGTTACGGGAGCACTGTGAAATTTTTTATTGGATCGTTGTAGATGTTTTGTCCGGCTTTCTAGCTACTCGAGCGACGCCATTCCGCGGTCGTTACTCCAGCTACCAAGCTTTATGCGATATTTTGTTGTGGGCGTTGTCTAGTACGTCGTGTTGTTTTTAAGGGCAACTTTAAATGTGGAATAATGTACATGTTCGCTCGGGTGCGTGTTTCGTTTGCGGGGCTGAGTGGTTTTAAAAAAATGTCTGCTTTGGAATTAAAAAGGTAGCATTCTGTACTATTCTCGAGTAATTTAATAAGTGTATTTTCTTTTGTTTTTATTAACCCTCGTCTGGGTTCCTTGTGTCTGTTTGACACATGTTTGTCTGGTGTGTGTAGATAAATTTAACTGAGGCTCCGTGAGTTTTATTGCGAAAACATTTGCAAATTTAACTATTTGTATCTTCGTTGTATTAATTCTTTTACCATTGGGTCAGTTTCACGTCGAGAGAAGCACTATCAATCTTTTGAAGACCCAACAGACTTATTTTTATCGGATTCTTAAAAGAAATGACGTTCACTCTGTTCACCTTGTACAGGAATAGAGAACGCCAAAAATTGTCATAATTCTGTCTTCTGTTCGACACTTTCACAGCTATTAATTCTCCGCAAAGACGCGACGCAAGCGAGCACGTGTCTACTTTGTCCCGAACACACCAGACACGGTCCGCAAAAACGTATGGTCCAACATCCCGCCACGTCGGCCTTGATGAAATATTTTCGAACTATGCGCCACTATGACCAACCCTACTGCGTGGATAGGTAACCCCCTGGAGCCGCTTGACAAATTCTGCAAACTTCGGGCGCAGAGAATATTGCTTCTTGGGAAGACACTTGGGGTACTTAGATTCAGGTTACCCGCGATCCTACGAGAGGGTCTGGTTGATATAAATCTGGGAACCGTACAGTCGGGATCCGCGGTTCAGGTAGAAGTAGATTTAGGAGCTTTACGAGTTTGGCCGGTGTTTAGGTTAGAAGTGTTACGCGGAAAGTGAGTCAAAATTGAAGTTGCAAGGAGAATCAAGTCGGTCAACTAAGATTATATTTTCTGCTCTTTTTCTTTATCCTGTTTCAGTGTCCTTAATCAAATTTAATTTGTTTATCGATTCCACGTAAAAATTAGTTCTTCGGATAATCTTATATTCTTGGTGGAGATAGTTCCCTCGATTGTCCTGAGAAATTATTTAGTTACGTTATTTTTTAGTTATTATTTAATTACGTTGTATGTACATCCCGCACCTAAGTCCTAGAAAACTTGTCGAATAAGGCCATATCTTAGGGGTCCATCGATCGTGTACATCCTGTGATTCTGTTGTATTTACAATTTCGCTGTCTCTCGCAGTCATAAACTACACGTCCCATGATTTCGTCGGAGCACGTCCCCTTTCTTCGTCGAGTTTATCAGCTATGCGTTTCGCGGGTTCGAGGCGTGTCCTGGAAACGAAATAAATAGCCGGTTAGAATGGCCGGCAAATGAAGCAGCTCCGGGGCCAGCCGATGGCCCATTAATCGAATGAACCAACGGCTGATTGGCTTTTGATTTAATTACCTGACTACCTACTACGATGCGCGAATCCCCGTGCCCGCGGACGCGTAATGGTGTTATCAACGCGATTATTATTGTTGTTTACTGCTAACAAGCTCCGTTCGCGGCGGTCGTAGTTCGAAACGAGTCGCGTTCGCTGCTGAGAGTCCCTCCCCCCTCCCTGGCCAGAACAACGCGATTAACAAATTGCCCGGGATTATCTGGCATCGGAGGACAACGGAGGGAATCGAGTACCACGATGCACTCGATGCACGCGATAAGCCAGTGCGATAGGTCAGCGTTCGGTTCGATCGCCACCCCTCCCCCCACAATCGTTCCTGTTACCCAATCGAAGTTTTTCCAAGGGGATCCTCAAAGGAGAATGGACCTACTCGAGGAAACGATCTTTCGGTTTCGATTTTGAACGGGTTCTGTAGATTGCAACGCTGCGCCTCTGTTCCCGTGAACACTAACTTTCGATTGACTTTGTCCATTAACTTCGTTCTACAGGGGAAGCTATTTGGGATTTAAGTCTTCGGGGTGCATAGGAGAGCGCATGTACGGATGCGCTGAAATATTTAAAATTGGGGGACTTACGCGGGAACTTCGTATCCTGAAAATTCCGATTTTTTTTTTTTTTTATTAAACTCCGTAGGTTTTCGGCAATTTTTCGTTTTTGCTGATATTCGGGTCTTCGGGGTGAAACCATCCCTTGAAGGTAATGCGACATTACCTATTTTTCTGTATATCTTGAAAACTGTAATAGATGTCAAGAACACTGTTAGAATGAAAATTTGATTAATTATCTAAATAAATAAACAAATTTTTAACAATTTCATTGCACACGTTTGTAGAGCATACGAAGCCATTAAATTTTCAGTGTAACAGTTTTTTTATATCTACTATAGTTCTCGAGATATCCAGGAAAATAGTGGTTCCATTCTGAAGTACCGAAAACGAAAAATTTCCCGATGTTCCCATCGAGGTCCCCTACAAACCTGCGGAGTTTAAAAAAAAATCGGAGTTTTCAGGGTATACGTACTGAAGTACCTTTGTTAGTAGTAGCCTTGATTTTCGATGGGGAATCAAATATAATTACGACAGGTGAAAGAGAGGAATTGTTGGTGGAACTATTTGCTTTGTGTTGAATAGTACTGTTCGAGTTTCAGAAGTGTTACCGAAGTGTAGCAAGTTCGACAGCGCGGCGCCGTTGGCAACGAAAATTGCCACGGGAGCAGCACCCTCGTCGAAGAAAATAGAGCTATTACGACGCGTTGTTACAGTGTCGAGGGAAGCACGTTAATGTAAAACATCTTTGAAATTAACGCGCCCTTACACGCGCCGCTGTCCCCCTCGGTGATCGATAAGCATCGAGGCGACGTGTACGCGCGAACCCATTAACGTTCTCGCGCGCACCTGTGTTCGATACGAAAGGGAGTAGGAGGATGGAGGGTGAAAAAACGACGAAATCGCGGTAATTCGATTTGACGATGAACAATTCCCGTCTTACGTAATGGTCGATCGATCGACGATCAATTCACGTTTATTCAGGCTTCTTTTTTTTTTCCTGTTCCGTAAAAACCTTAACGAGCCTCGCAGGGAAGAAAACATGCTCGAGACTGAACTGGTTGGGTGGCGTGCAATTTTTATAATATCATTTAGCGACCTTATACAGTGGCGTTCACGGCGAATCGAACAAATCGCGGTAATATTTTAAACATCTTGCGCGACCTAAATTTTACAATGAATCCTTGTGTAATTCGAGAGGACGAACGAATTGAAACGATGATTGGGGAGTAAGTAGATTAAGACATGAATGTTTATTACGATTATCCCATTGTCCTGTTTTAATTGAAAACATCTCTTAAACCAGGAGTACGATGGATTTTAGCTCGAATCGGAATACCAGTGAAACCACGGTTCTAGTCACGATTCGATCAAACATAATTGCTGTCTGATCAGGCGCAAGCAGATTAGCGCGCGAATTCCACTAACAACGAGGTTCGGAATGATCGAGTCTACCGGCTGAATGGTCCTCCAGTTTCTTTACCAAGAGAGAGGGTGTTACCTATTCGAACGATCAAACTCCGCTAACACATTCTGCAGATAGTACTCTCAAAATTGCATTCCTTTACCACGTTCAAAGTTAACGATCCTAAATCCAAATAGAATCTTTCTGCTGCTTCTACGCATAAAACATATTAATTACACTTTGGTCGTTTAAATATCCAAAACCCTTTAATTCCCACTAGGGATTATCCACGGAATCTGCTCGATATTAAATACCAATGACGCTATCTGTTACTCCAATGGCCATAGCGAACCGACTCCAGCGTCCCCCCGTTTAATTCCTCCTCCGCGATAAACAGGGTGAAAAAAGTAACCACGAATGGGGGGGAGTGGAGCCGTTCAGACTGATAAACCTAACCGATGGGGTATCGGATTTACATTACGCAGGATCACGGCAGATACGACGGGATCCAGAGGGTCTTTTTCGGCGGCGGTCTGCGATTTTGGCTGCACAATCTGCTGCTCCTCGACTCCCTGTCCTACCTATCGCACGGGCAATTGAGCCTGAGCTTGAATCGCATGATCCTGGTGGACGTGGACGATATATTCGTCGGGGAGAAGGGTACACGGCTGAGGAAGGACGACGTGATGGCGTTGCTGGCCACTCAGCAGAGGATCCAGGCGCTAGTACCCGGCTTTAAATTCAACTTGGGGTTTTCCGGGAAGTACTTCCATCACGGCACCGCCGAGGAGAATCTGGGGGACGACATGCTGCTGGAGAACGTCGACAGGTGCGTGCAATTACCCCCCCCCCCCCTCCCCCCTTTTCACGAGCGTAATGGGATTGCTGATGTCTTCGAAAAAGCATTTTAGCTTCCTTTAAGCATACATCTTCTGTTATATTGTCCGTAACCTATTCATGGTTAAATAAAACCTATTGTTCCGATGATAAATTCTATCTTCTAAAGCTTACTCGGATCTTGTATTTGAACAGTCCGAATGGTATTCAAATGGACAATGATGACTTACCTCTGAATTGCAGATTCACGTGGTTCTCTCATATGTGGAACCATCAGCAGCCCCATCTGTACGAGAATGTAACGCATCTGCAGCTGGACATGGCGTTGAACAAACAATTCGCGAAGGACCACGGGATCCCAACAGGAAGCGGGTACAGCGTAAGCCCTCATCATTCCGGCGTCTATCCGGTCCACGAAGGACTGTACGAGGCATGGAAAAGGGTGTGGAACATCAAGGTCACGAGCACCGAAGAATATCCACATCTGAGGCCCGCTCGTTTAAGACGCGGTTTCATCCATCGTAACATAATGGTACATATCAATTGGTAACCTTCTCTGACGATTATTAACCCTCGTAAGGTGGACGTTTTTAATACTGGTACAGCAGCTGTGCTTGGGCCCATTTAGACCTTTAATGCTTCCTACTATTTAGACATTATTTTCGAACGCAATCATACCTACCTTAAATACGATTCATAGATCGATGAGTTAGGTGGAGCTTTTAAAAATTCGGGGAGGTATGGATCCAAGCACCGCCGTTAGAGGGTTAATCTAAATGTTACCTGAAAAAATTAATCTATAACCTATGAAAATTTCGAAATTAATAGACACTCCTGCTCTTTTCACACGAAATGGTTCATTATAGTTGCCATTTTTTATTTACGAAATGACATAGACGTGGTATGAGAATCTACGATCAGAAGAATCGTGGATTCTTGGACGTCTTAATTCTTCCAAAACCAATTCCCAAAGAATTCCTACTGGTAAGCTATGCAGCCTGGCTTCCAGCGGGACGAATCAATGCTCCCCATGGCTTGGCCCGACAAAATTGGCGCTCGTATAAAACCGGAAACGGAACAGTTTCCGTTTCACGGTTGCCGCTTAAACATTTGTCGAACCGGTAAAAAAAAAAATGAAGAAGCACGGAACATTGATTTCCCCCGGGAACGACAGCTCGGCTTCTTGCTTATCCGGGCAAATTAAATGATGAAACGGACACGTGAGAATTTCCTTTCGTTTCTGCGCAAGGTTCTACCGAGGCAGACCTGTGGCCTTTTCACACACACGATCTTCATCGATAGATACCCAGGCGGCAGGGACAAGCTGGACAAATCGATACAGGGTGGCGAGCTGTTCCAGACTATCGTTCACAATCCTGTAAGTACATAGACTTACTGTACGACCAGCTTTTAATCGTAAGCATTCGCTATATTTTGCCATTGTCCGTTGCAGATCAATATTTTTATGACGCACATGTCGAATTACGGGAACGATCGTCTGGCGCTGTACACCTTCGAATCGGTGATCAAGTTCATTCAGTGTTGGACGAACTTGAGGCTATCCAGTGCGCCACCCCTTCAGTTGGCTGAACGTTACTTTCAACTTTACCCTGAAGAATCTGATCCTGTCTGGGGCGTACGTTGTTCTCCGATGATAATATATTATGTACCTGAGATGTTCCAGATGTAAGCTCCTAAATGTTTTCTGCTTATTTCTGGAACACCCTGTACTTCGATATCTCCTCGGTATAAGCTGATGATATTGTAGCAAAATGATCGGTTGTCTTCAATTCGAGCTTATAACGAGGAGATACTGTATCGTCCTGCAGAAGTTAACTTTGTATTCAATACCAGAACCCCTGTGACGACCAGAGGCATCAGAAGATCTGGTCGAGGAACAAAACCTGCGATCAGCTGCCGAGGTTCCTAGTAATCGGCCCCCAAAAAACCGGCACCACAGCTCTCTACACTTTCCTGTCCATTCACCCAGCAATAAGTAGCAACTTGCCCAGTCCGGACACGTTCGAAGAGATCCAGTTCTTCAATGGAAAAAATTATTACAAGGGCCTGGACTGGTGAGTACAGAACCTGGAAACCAGAACTGGTGTCCATTAAATTAACCGATTGGTGTGTTTCTATAAGTATTGCGTTGCTTGCAACGTGAAATATTTAACTTACAGAATTTTTTTAATTTTTCTTCGCAGGTACATGAGCTTCTTTCCGGCGTCGAAGAACGAGAGTTCGAGGTATCTTTTCGAGAAATCGGCGACCTATTTCGACGGAGAACTGGTACCGCGGAGAGCGCACGCGTTACTACCAAAAGCGAAATTAATTACCATACTGCTGTCACCGGCGAGGCGAGCGTATTCTTGGTACCAGCACACGAGGGTTCACGGGGACCCGGTAGCGAATAATTATTCCTTTCACTCGGTGATCACCGCGAGCGACACCGCTCCGAAACCCCTACGCGATCTCAGGAATAGGTGAGTTGATCTGAAACGATTTTCTGTTTATTAGCTACGCATCCAACCGTAATAGCGACTAGGTCGAAAGTTCGTAATGACTTGAACGCAAACAATAATATTCCACCCTGCTTCGAAATGTCTGTACGGAGTAAAATTAACATATCTAAATTGCTAATGAGGGTATAGACGATCCCTTTGAGGGTGTAGATTGCGTTCCCTGGAATTATACAGAAGGATGCATACAAGATGTATATATTGTTTATTGAATTGCAGGTGTTTAAATCCAGGAAAGTACGCCCAGCATCTGGAAAGGTGGCTTTCCTATTATCCGCTTCAGCAGTTGCATATCATTGATGGTGAGCAACTGCGACAGAATCCGGTAGAGACGCTGCACGAGTTACAAAGGTTCCTTAAGATCACCCCCGCGTTCAATTATTCGTCGCATCTAAGGTACGACCCGAAAAAAGGGTTCTTTTGTCAGGTGACGAACGAGGATCGAACGAAATGCCTCGGGAAGAGCAAAGGCCGACAGTACCCGCCGATGGAGGATAAATCGTACAAATTGTTACAGGTAAGTGGAGCAAAACGCTTGGATTTGTAATACGTTCGCTTATTCCGACCTGTTCAAAAAATCCCTATTAGCTCCTGCGAGGTGCCCGATTTCACATTTTCCGCAGTAAACTCCAACTCGATGAAAAAATATGTAGATGAATCTGAGATGACTATCTCAGTTCAGAATAATTTGATTGCCAATCTGCTGAGAAGAACATTTGGATCAATCCTGAGATACACCTGACTCGATCCTTCCTAACCTACCTACGACTGTGAACGCATTGGAACAATGACAGTAAAAAAAAAAAAATGGTTCTGTTGACATAATTATCTCTTTACAGAGGTACTATCTGTCTCATAACACGGCCCTAGTCAAATTATTAAAACGACTCGGACTGAGAACGATCCCCCAATGGCTGAAGGAGGACCTCACCGACACGGTGATGACCTAGCAAACGTCGATCGCATGAAACGACACCGTTTCGGAACTCTTCATCTCGACGGTAAACGAGATCCCTCGTTTACTAGCGGAAGACCTGTAAAATACTTGTACATTGATCGCTCCACTGGACTCGAGATCCACGACAGATGGACCACACAGGCCTAGGAGCCCAGTGGGTTGGCCTAAATCGATGGGGGAGCCCGCAAAGCTAGTCACTATAAACGGTTCCACGGTGACACGACCGTGGCTGTCGATCGTTGTTAAACCAATAGCACTATTATTAACGTTATATTATTATCGTCATCGTTGTTCCCGCGTAAAGGACATGACTATTAGGAATACATGGACCGTCTGGCGCCGTCGTCGTCTATTACAGCTGGCGATTATATCCTTTCTGATCTTTACTACCAAGTCGATGGGCAAAGGATTCCTAATTTCTGTTCGAGTCGAATCCTAGATCGTGACGCGTTTTATTTGATAAGATCGATATTTTGGTAACGAATGCATATATTGATGAAAGGGATTCGGCGACTCGGAGAATTTTTCTAAGGCTTGAGCTAGTAAAGAGTAGATCCTTGTATGATCCGATGGACGAAATTAATGGCGACCAATGACGGTTATGTGGGAAGCGACGATGGCTTACTGTGAGACAAGATCTGTCCAAAATCGTGTTACAATGTTTGAAGAGATATATTTCCTCATGAAAGTGATCCATGAGATAGATCGAGCGTTGATGTTTTTTGGACTGACGATCCGCCAGTCCTTCGCTCCTGGTTACTCTAATTGCAGGATCGTTTTCCGCGTGTGCGAGACCTCCGGGATTTCGAGCTTCTCACCCGCCCACTTACCTCTCGGAGACACCGATATGTACATTAATTCTCGTTGTGTAAGCGTATTTAAGGAAACGATAATGATGATTCTATGTATATTTTGACAATACTATTCTTGGTACCGACGATTGGAGAGAGAGAGAGAGACCGATGAAAGGTGTGCGTGAGTGTGTGAGAGAGATAGAGAGTGAAAGAGAGAGATCGCGTCCGTTTGTACATTTATGTATCGTACTATTTTGATGTGATCGTAGGTGTACCATAAACGACTTAAATACGATGAAAATTAAGGAAAAATGAAACTATTCACGGGAACGGTCTTATCGGCGATCGTTCACGGTGAACCTGCTGATCTTTCGAAGGGGGGGATGGTGATAAACTGCCTATTTGCAATAATCGCTATTGTCACGTGTGAGGCACGCAGACTCTGGTTCGTATGATAAATCCTAAGTTCCGTGGTAGGAGGTGTGATCGTTGTTGAAGGATATCGATCGATTTTTGGGAAACTTTTAATACCTGATGTATTATATCTAGGGGTGTCGCGTGTAGACCGAGGACACGCGAACCGGCGACCTTTTGTGAATAAAATCGTTGTTCACAAGATAGTTTAATCGTGGCGATCGTTTGTTAAATGCATATCAGTTACGATTGTTTATGTTGAACACTGTATACGATACATTAGCTACTTACTCTTTTGTTTTTTGTTCCACCGGTCGATCCTATCCCGTCGAATTGTTCGATTCTCTCTGGAATTAACCTTGATATTCTATTCATATCTTTCGATCACAGAACACATTTGGCTCGTTTTGGAAACTTGTTTTAAACCATTGTACCCATGAGATGGGAAGCCGTTACTTAAGCAAGAAAATAATTGCACAAATTATTAAAAAAAGAAAAAGAAAACTAACATTACGATATCCGTAAACTTTGGGCCAAAGTGAGCGTCATTTATTCTCGTACGCGTACGTGTTCACCGAGATAGAGATCGTTGTTTCATCGACGATTAAACAGTTTTACGAACGTTTTTGTTACCCCTTTGTATATTTTATTCTCATTTTTATACTGCCGTTAAACTGTGTCGCGTGACGGTTAAACGAAATCATGTACAAAGTTCATTGTTAATATAATAATAGTTAACAGTAACGATATTAATGCAACTAAGCAATTGATCTGTTTCGTCGAATCGTGCCATTTTACCAGTGTTGTATATACAGTTGTATTATTGTATCGCGACGTCGGATCTCTAGAGTCAATATTCAAGATTTTTTTTTTTTCGGTATGGCGGCGGCAACGACTGTCCGGTTTGCCGCCAGCTGACAATAATATTTGACAAACCAGAATCACAAAATCGGAATGAGATTTGTTGTATCGGCGTGAAAAGTTTCAAAGTCCTTGCTAAATGGTAATTAGCTAGATTCGATCGTTGGTTCGTCACCACGTGTTACTTTTCGCTACAAACTATCGATTTTTGGTAACGAACTGCAATTAAAAAAATCTAAGTATTACCATTAATTGTGTTACCTAGAAAAAGAATATTCAAATTTTCAATCGACCGTATTCAATATCTTTGCAATCAATTTCTGGTTGATTACACAACCTAGTTCAACTTCCGCACTCGTTATAGGTTCAAACGCGAATCAACGATAAGACACAGCTAATAATACTCTGCGCGTGTATTTGCAGTTTCTGGTTTCACCGAGAAGCGCGCAGGGAATAACGAATGTTTTCTAGATGTTCGAACAAACTGTTGTGCAAATAAAATAAAGAAAGAAACTATCATCGTACGAATAAGCGGGGGACACGTGTAGAATATGTGTACGACACTTTAATAGGACTTTTGATTATTTAACTTAAAATTATTATATTGTAAAATACTGTAATAACTGTACGAATAGTCCGTAAGTTCTAATAAAAGAAATGTTTAAAATCTTGAAAGCACGAACCACCATTTTACACTGTTCTTTTCTTGTACTAATGAAGCATTTATTACATTGGAGTAGTTAAAATTCAGTTCAATTTTACAGATCGAAATAGTTGTGTTGATTTAAATGTTTATAGTTACAAAATGCATGCTATGTACGCGGTCTTGGCTCAACCACCCTACCCTTTTCGATGGCAGCGTCCTCAGCTTGGTACTTCATGGCATGAGTACCTACACTCGGACGTCGAGCGGAGTCAGATGTAGATCCCGGTTGAATGTAAACAGGATCGTCGTCGGTATGAAAAAGCCTTCGAAAAAAGTTCCCTCGAGGAACGTCCAGAGCTTCCATGGCTACATTTGCCCTCATATGATTCAAGTGTTCCGATCGGTTTCTCAATAGACCAAAACGTTCCAGCAGAGTAAAAGAAATGTACATGACGATCGAAACCATGGTGATTATCGTGATCAGACAAATCAATTGCCAGAAGAATTGGTACACATTCGCTGTCAGAGTTGCCTCCGTGTCGATGTCGAAAAGGGGAGCCAAGAAGCTTCCCACGAAAGCACAGGCAACGTGGGTAGCCACGATGTTGCAATAGTCCTCAAGGGCGCTTTGAAAGATTAGCTTGGAAACTAAAAAGAATACGATGCTTCCGATAAAGCCCAGAACGATTGCTATCTGAGGCGAATAAAAGTCCGTTCCAGCAGCTACTATCGACAGGCCGGCTGCCAATGCTTGAACGCATCTCATTACCGTCCAATGATTGAATTCTTCTCCGCTGACCATGAAGTGGAAAGCCACGACAAACACGCTGCACGATGACGCGGCTAGTAAATTGTTCAGGTAGACGTGACCATGATCTTTACTTCTAATTCGGAAAGTATCATTTGGAATACTGAGACTCTAAATCGGGGGACATAGTTCAGAACGTATTCATTTTGTTTTACAGATGTTTTGCCACAACAAGATATAGAGATCAGTTCTAGCATTCAGCATAGAATATATTGGAACCGCTATTCATATTGGCAGACGAAAATGTGAGTAGTTCTTAAACCTAAAACTATCCTGGAATGTTAGATTAATCCTATACCTTCTTCGTGGATCTACTAAAAAATTTTCAACACCATCCATTCACCTGAAGTCCAATGAATACCATCAGTTCACCCGCGTATACGGTTCCTGAGGTACCAGCAGCGATACTCGCGTCATCTAAAGCGCTCAACCGGAGTATCCTTCTTCCGAGGGTCATACAACCAATCAATCCCGACAGTCCACCGACCAGATGAACAATTGTCGAGCCAGCATAGTCCCGAAACCTAACGTCCTCTTCATTCAGTAGATTCGTCCTCATCCATCCTTTAGGAGACCAGACCCAATGGATCAAGAATGGCTGCAACAAAGCAGCCAGAAGGAATCCTGTTACGAGGTAGCCGACGGTATGGGTTCTTCCGACGATCCCGCAAGTGCAAATCGCTGCTGCGATTACCACAGCCGACCATCCAATCAAAACATCATCCTTATCGACGGCCGCGTTACCGACCCAAACTCCTCCTCCTATCACTCCATTCGTGTCGCCGTTGAAGGCGATCAGATATCCAATCAACGAATACGTTAATGTCACCCAACAAACGTCGACAATATTCTGAAGCAGAATCAGATTGACATTGTTCACTGGCACACTACCAACGTGTATCATGACGAAGCCAATGCGCAACAGGATGACCAGAACGACACGAGTCAAATCCGGCCACGAATGTACATGGAAACTTAGGGTGCCATTATAATGTTGCATCGAACGTCCATAATCGTAGTAACTGTATTCGAACTCGTCTACATGAGAGTTAACCATTCCCTTATTAGGATGCACAGTTGTTTATCCTATTCAGGTTATAGAGAGGTTACAGTAACTGTCAAAGTTTTGTTCCTTCCCTCATCCCGATACATTGAATATGACTACATAATTCTTTCAATACACGATCGTCATTTTAATTGCTTCGATTATGAAACATTTTCTTTTTCTTTCGAGGTTTCACTGTGATCAATGGTCTTGTATTCAATTCTGTCTTGTACTGAATATTGTTTATTCCGATTGAATCTACTCCGGAGGAATCTTTTTATGGATCGAGAAAAAAATCGACTTTTAACGAATACGTTTGTATTCGGTTTAAATTCTTGAGTTATTTAATTATATATTCAATACCCGGAGAAAAACTCTGTGTACGATTCCTAACGGTTTAACGAAGAAGGAATTCGTGATCTAGCTCATTAAACAGTGAACATCAGCGTTCGAACAATCGCCATAAACGTGACAAAGCGAGCGTAGCTGTGATTCAAATATTGAATATGTGCGCGGGTATCGTCGGTCCGGGCGTCGATTGGCTCCCGCCCGGTGTGCCAATGGCGGCGCAGGAAGCGCGTCTCGCGCATGTCACGCCATTGGCCGTCGCAAGGTCTGGGTCTCGGGCCGCAGGGACGAGCCGGCAAGCGATGCCGCCCGCCGACGACGTAGGTAGTCGCTCGAAGACGGTCGTTGGTCCCTCAGTGTTAGGTGTTAGTGACTCGTGAGAAAAGGAAAAAAGTTAACAAAGTGTCTGTTTCTTCTGTGCTCCGTTTTTGACGGAGGAGACGTAGCAAGAGGATGGCCACTGTGTCCTGTCGCGCACTGTGCATCGTCAGATGGTACGAAGTGTCCCGCGTGCTGACTGCTTCCTCCACCCTGGCCACAACAAAAACCTACCGGAACGTGAGTGTGACATGCATTTTCAACAATGTGTTTTATAAATTAACGCGCGAAAACAGGTCCCTCTGAAAGCACTTCTACGCCTGTTAGAATCGTTTTCACTGTGCAGACGCAGTGCATTCTTTTTTTTTATATTCTTCGACTATCTCTTGGCGTCTGTTTTGAACTACCAAGCGAGAGAAATGATTCCTATAACTTTCTATTAATCTAATTGATTAATCGTCGAATAACGGTACCCGGGTCCATTCTGATACAGATATTGAACTCCGTAAATTATTATAATTCACGGGAACCAGCAATAGAATTAGATTTCATAAATGGTATTTTGACTTTCATTTAGAAGGATACATAGGGAGCATCTCTTTCAGGTTTAATAGATATTGATAGGCAGACAAGGTTCTGTACCAATACAAGTAGGGCAGACCAGATGTCCCCACGCATTTGTCCATTTTTATACTTGTGTCCCCTGGCTAATCCCCTCCAACTTTCCTACATCATCGTTCCCATTCTGTATCTCATTATCCTGGTCCCCCTTCGTATTTACACCTTGCGTGCTGGAGACTTTCACGGAGCACACGAGCAACAGGCGCCCAAAAATAAATCGATAGTTAACGGTAACCTTCCCATCGTTTTATCAGTATCACCGACCAAAAACCTCGTGAATTCCTTCGACGCTACCTACGGTGCATACGTAAACACGTACATATCTCCAACGTGGGATGGGCAAATATGGACTGGCTGTGTGACGGAACGCTGTTTGGTCACTGATTAATATTTCGCGAATACACTATCGGTGGAGGAATTGTCTTCTAAACGACGATACCGTTCCGAAGAAAAGGTTGACACGCTTTCACGTGTAAATTAGCCTTGTCCGCAACGGTTTACGATTACGTCGTCGTTTAAACGGAAACGTAATCTCCTCCTGGAAACGCGGCCTAACTAAAGCCAGATTTAAGAGCCATCGTATCGTTTCGAAATTGCCCGCCATTTCGTCATTGCCGCAAATGCCGCATAATATATTATCGCGCCGTGTGATAACAGTTTATTATTTACACACTAAGCCCGTCCACGCGCCACGTTCTCGCGCATACTGTGCCCGCAATACGCCGGCATTAATTATCATGTTGGATTCTCATTATGAGACTTGTGCCAGACATATTGTAGTTGTGTCTCCCAGTGGTCTGACTGTGCACAGAAAATGTTTTTTTACACAAAAATTTTAGTGATTTGCATAAATTATGTTAATATACATTTTTGTAATAATGATAACATGAAATAATTGGTCATATAATTGTGAATATAGAGTCCAGAATATCAAAAGCTTTTCAGTACCATTATATTGTGAACTTTCATACAAATGCAGATGTTCAGTATAATCAGTATAGTATCACATTTTCCATTCTATTCTACGTTCAAACAGGTCAGAATGGTAAAACTCAAAACAAATCTCGCATGAAAATAAACCATAGATGTGGACATTAACATTTTGCCCTCCTTTGGGGTTTCTATAATTACTGCGTCATGGGATCCATATAGTAGTTGCTCCTACGAATTTCGGTACGCTAACTCTCCTTCCACGGCGCCTTAGGATTTCATTAAATAGTTCGTTAGAGTTACCCCAGTGGATCGTGACTCGACTGCTCCTTCCTATCGCTGTCAAAACGGAAAATGGACTTCCTTTCGACGTCGCCCGCACGTTAATTCGGCTGGGAGAATTATTGACCGTCGTTTATCGATAGATCGCACTGGGATCACGCTGTAGCGTGGCCAATACTTGTCCGATCTCTGTTAAGATTCACCTACCGAAGCGAGTCGCCTTAATAGATAATCATGCTTCAAAGATTCCAAATAATCGTAATCGAAAAGCGAATCTTTCGGGTAACTTTTTCTCGTACTGAATGGCACGACGATGAAAAAAAAAAACAGAAAAGAAATAGACCAACACAATTTGTGGTTGCTTTTAGAAACAGTGACCTGCAATTGATTCTCTTTTCGGTTCAATGGATGTGAAAAGATGTACAATCGAATCCGTCAGAGGGAGGTTCTTTGCGAAAATTCATGAAATGTTTTTGGGACAACATGAACGGGAGGGTAAAATTGTATTCAAGCAATGTATGACGAATTGCCTCAATATAGAATTTATGGAAAAGTTGATTCAAATTTCGCAACGACAACTATCGAACAGTGCATTTCAAATCTACTAAAAAGCAATGCATAGGTACCTATTGGAGTTTAACGATACAACAGTTAAACTTTCGTTCTTGTTGCGAGGCGTATCAAAACTTTTTTTTTGGGAAGCTCAAATAACTGAACTTATCAGCTCTCGACTAATAGGGGTTGGGTTCAATAGGGGGCGATAGTTCGAGGGAAACATAAGACCGACACGAAATAGGCTCCGGGTCCTTTTGGCCCGCTACCAAATCACACGAACCACCAGCTGTAATATTACGTTCGGGGATCACTTGACTTGCTAATAGAAAGTGATTCCTCGTTTCATGGTTTGTCGGGAATAACACGTCCTTAGAGTATTTCGTTCAAATGGGATTTACGATAATATAGAATTTCTTGTCTCCGAAAAAGTGTATTTAGATTATGTTCCAGGGGTTATATTATATACACCGTAACGCATTTGGGATTAGGGATAAGGGATAACCTTTTTCTGTCGATCGTTCAGGGTTGCAACCCTCTTGCATACCTGACCGACGCAGGTAGAAACTGATCGATGGATTCTTGCCGGTCGTTTCTCGAATTTTGTGAAAGGAATGGTGAGAATACATCTGCAAGGTAGAAGGCTTTTAATGTTTTTCGTTAAGAATTTATTTGTTATCGTGAAGATAGTTGAATTCCTCCAATGAGGAAGTAATAATAGGAACATAAAAAATATTACTTTCATAACATAGAAATTGTAATTCGAAGGTCACTGAACGTCTGGTGTTAGAACGATAGGTATAGTACATAGCTCCCGACATTCGTCGTATTTCTTGGGTCCATGTAAAAATTAGGGTGTTTCGGATGGAGCGGATCACAGGGGATATCGGTAATCGGCCATCAGAGAGCCGAAGATTCGAAGCTGATACGAAAATTGGTCCACGAAACGGCCTTTAAAGTAATAGACCGTGTTTCATGGAGGAGATAAAGCATTATGGGACCATTTATCATGTGGACTTTAATAGAAAAACGTTCCCTCGACGAATTTCCGTGGGTCCCTGGCGACTCGTTTCTTTTACGAGGAGTTACGCCCTTTTTTCTAGACCCTCGGTTACATTCCTTTATTTAATATTAAGTCCACGAATGGAAACTAGAAGAAATGGTAATAATTCGGGATAACTGGGGACTTTATGTAATTTTTGTTAAGCACCTTCGTGCAACCATTGAGTTATGTTTGAAAAAAGCTATTGCAAATATAAGATTCTTTTTTTTTTCACGTTTAACGTGTTAATTGCTTTGACTCATTTTTATGATCTTTATTCTAAGAAGCAACGTCGTAACAAAACTCCTTTTAATCGTAATATCAGTCTAAGCCAGCCTGATATTCCAATGATCATTAAATCTGCATACATCGAATTGATTCAGTATTCATGTTAATCTTCAATATTAGTCCAGCAATGGTGTTTGTAATCGAAACACGCGTGAAACAGCCATTAGATCAAATAATGGAACATTCGGAATTACGTGGTCATTACGTACTAGGCGTCCCATAGGATCATTAGTCATTCCTGATCGATAATTGAATAGTATTGACGGGCTGTTTCAAGAGCTCACTGGTTAATACAATTTGCTGGAGATAACATTATGCATCTTGAACATTTATAACTCGGTCACAGGAAAGTAGATTCGAAATAACGTCGAATTATGTTCCAAATTTGTCGATTGATCCGGACTTACATTTCACAACTTTCTGGCGCGATCTTATCGGGGAACGCAATTTATCTTCATTTGCGTGTTGGCCGGGCTAATTACATAAAGTCTTCAATCAAATCGGAGCGCGTCCACTGTCCCAACGGAGTACAAGTAATCACTGACGCGGTATTAGAATTCATGTTCCTTGCACTGTTACATAATGGTGGCCCGTACGTCATCACGCCGTGGATCGTATTCGTCATTCTGATTAACCGTTGTAAGCATCTGAGACATGTGAGTGTCTCGTCCGAGCAGATCCTGGAATTTGTACGAAATGATTCATGAATCGGATTCGTATCAATGATCGATGGTTGCACTTACGTCTCGAGTATGCAAATGCGTGTTACTTTGTCGGCGAATTAACAGTAAATATTTATCGAACAAACAGTATTGTAATGATGCGACTATCATGTAACTCGATCATTTTTAATTATTCACGCAGAATACCTTCAACATACTCTTCACTAAAAAGATTTTGTAACTATTAAAGTCGAATTTTAAATGATAGTAGTATTATGTATAAAATTTAACTTTTTAATTCTTTGCGCTCCATGCATTTTTGTCGCCTGTAGGTAGTCTAAACCACGGATTTTTCTCTTTCGTTTTTATATCTAATGTTCATTCACTGGTGCATCCACCGTGCGAATATTTCTCCACGATTATCATAGTCTGCGAAATTTGCATTCGTACAATACGATGTGCATCATGTGCTTCTGTCTGCCTCTAGTCATTCGCAGGTTCGTTTTCACTCGCCTGTCGCGTATATCCTTGTCACAAATCTACAGGTCGCGACACGGAGCTACCTATTCTGCTTCCATTCGCATTGAAACTTATTCCCTCGGGCCAGAATGTCCTGATTTATCCGTATCGCTCGGAGAATCCCGTGGGCTCGTTGCATCGGTGTCATCCGGCACAACATGATTCATTCCTCGTAATCGCGCGTATCTCACGACAGACGGGGGATCCTCTTTTGCGATCGTTGCTTCTCTCGTTTGTGGTTACGTCGGGAACCCGATGATTCCGTATCGATCGCCGCGAGGGATAATTTATTTCCCTGTGAGCATCGAAGAATTCTAGTCCTCATTCGAACCAAGGCTGCAAAAATTAAGATTCTTACCGGAGTAATCTTGAACCTTGACTGAATTCTGACTGTAACTAACAGATTCTTTCGTTTGCTGCTTCAGTGAAGTGTAATCTGTATTGTTATGGAAAGTGAATTAATCTCAATTGTGAATCATTTCGATTTGAATGAAGTGGGTTGGTTATAGATAGAGATTAGGGTCAGGTGGGTCCTGGATTTGAATCATTATCAAATACTTTTGCAGTCAATTAGATGTTTCTTTGGTTTATGGTTTTAGTAAAAATTTCAAATTAAGGTTAAGGATTCTTCAGTTTACGGTCTGTACGGACGAAACCCGAGTATTGAGTTAATTCCAATTATGGTACCTATTGCTTCTCTTGTTCTCTGTTTCATTGAATTTCCGATGAATCTGCATGAATTGAACAGCGTAAGTCTAGTCACGGTTAAAAATAGGGGTTTTTTAATCTGAATTAAACCTGAATTCTCCATTCAATTCCTACCGAATCCGCTAATCGTTTCCTTTATTTGCTGTTAGGTTCAATTATCCAAGTTTTTATATCTATCGCTGTAGCGGAAGATTATTCTCGCAATCATTATATAGAATTCTATCTGAATATCTGCAAGATTGAAAATGAAGATCACTATGTTCATTTTCCTTCCATCGTTTTGCGTGGACACGGATAGCCGATAGTTTCGTGTAAAGTCCGAGAAGTTACTGAAGAGCAATTGCATCGAATCTCGAACGCTCTTTGGCTATCCGATACTTTTTCATTCGTAGACCGGAACGTTTGGCAACCAAACGATTCGATAAATTGCTCTTCGGTTCGGTCAGACGTCCAGATTGCTGTTCCACTGAACAAATACCAGACCTATGAACCTATACTTATTTCCTCCAATTTGAAAATTTTCATCTTATCGAGTGCAGTAATATTTCGTTATCAGTTCTCTCGAAGAACATTTACATTAGACAGGCAATATTCATCCAGAACTAACACCTTTCGCTAATTTAACGTCAAATGGTTGGGCGTATCATTGAGGCTGGAGACGGCAGGTCCTCAATCTCACTCGAAGACAGGGGATTCTAGAATAGATTTAGACTAGTTTAGGACCTACAATCTGTAGAATCTCTTCTTACAATTCACCAATGCTTACAACACCATTGATCCGTGCAAACTTTGTTCCTGGCAATTCCTAGAATGAGCAATTGAGACTAATCCCAAGACAAACCACCGGTGATCTAACGGAATTATTGCAACTGTTGCTTCCTCTAGCGTGTTGAAATGTTGACAGTGTTAATTGCCACGATAATTGGTAACTGGAGTGTACGTAATTCTTGGACCGATTATATTCGAGGATACACGATGTGACTCCGTTTGCATCGACCCCTGAAATCCGGTTAGTTAACACTAGTCTTTGAGGTGCAGTAAGACTACCCGCAGAACGGGAAACGGTGTTCGTGTTTTGGTAACAAAAAAACCTTTTTATTCCATAATTATTTCCATTTCAACAAACATTTTTTTAACAAATAAAATTGTGGTTTCGTAACTTTTACAGTTAGTCGAGAGCAATTGCTAAATCTTTAATGTTTCCGTTTAATTTTCTATAATAAATATATTCTTCGACAATGATAATCTAGCTTCTAAGTGTCTAGGAATTAAAATTCAATTTTAATCATTTGGAAAGTAATATTGTTAAGTAACTCCGTGTTTATATATTTATACCTGGTTACACAGCCTGTTCCAGTTCCTACGTTTATGTAGAGTTTATATGAACACGAAGTGCACAAGCACTTTCAAGCCCGTCGTAACGCAAACAGTTTCTCGTTTATCGAGCATTTTCACGACTTTGCTCTTTCGATCCTGACGCATTCTCTTTGAACGTCGAGATCTCGAGCGTGTAATTAGAAAATTGAGCGACGATCGACTAGCCTAAGGACTTACTTGAAATGTCCTCAGAAAATAAGTGAACGACCTGAGAAAAGTATCGCAACCTTATCAGAGTTGTTCCGCCTTTCTATAAAAAACTGGGGCACGTAAAGAATGTTCTTAACGAACCAAAGAATAAATTTGATCCATAAATACGGTCCGTTGAATTTTATCATTTTATTCGGACAGTTTTAGTAATTGGAAACTGTACGTGATATTTCGTATTGATTCATAAATTAAACGGAACAATCATCGTAATAAAAGGGTCGGGTGTGTGTTCCTCGCGATCCAACTTCTGTTACGTGAGTTACGGTTACCGAGGCGGAAGATGTCTTGTGCTCTTTGGCATCAGTTTTATTGAAAAAGTCTGCCAAGTAGGTCTTCCCCTGTTCAATGTTGATTTATGTTGCGTGCAAACGACATCCTGAGCACAGTTTCCAACATCTCTTATGGAAATTAACGCGGATCATTATGAATTTATAAAACATTTCGAATCGTTTGCTCGTTTAAATTTTATTCCCTCTTTCGATACGAACGTGAAATTGATGCCTGTGTAATTGAAACCAGGTCGCGATAATTCGGTGGAATATATTTTAATATCGTCTGTTTTCGTTTCATTACCCACTAGACCCGGAGTGGATAATCATAGGCAAACATTCTTGCTTGTTAATATTCAAAATTATTCGAAATCACGATGTATACGGAAACGAAAAATATTTTTGTGCCGTTCCAATTTCTCGTAAATTTATTCTTTTATCCTCGACAAATGTGTATACACTTTAATCCGGACCTCGATCGAAGTACGCGCCATTTCCGACTCAATCATTTCAGCAAACACTGTCTACCCTCGCGCAAATATTCCTCCGCAGGCGGTGGATAAACCTGGGAATCAGGTTCTTCCTCCGGCTGTGATAGCAGTTCCTGCAGGATATTCTGGCCTATTAAAGCTTTTACAAGTCAACAAAGTCCGAACACGTAACTCGATTATCCTTCATATTTCATCCGACAGAAATAATCAGCTTAGATGATTGTATCCTCGTGTCATAAACATTTTGCACTTTGTATACACACGGTATTATAATCCAAATATTAATACCGTAGAAACGTACATAAAAGGTGTTTATTTATTTATTTATTTCCTACATCGAGGTACGACGATAGTAGCCATAGAATTATCTTCTAAAGATTTAAGTTACGTTTATTTTTATTTTGGCATATTATTATTTGATTCAAGTGAACCATACAATTTTTTTCTGTAACAGTTCCCTTTTTTTCTCTCATGACGTTTCCACAAATTTCAGGCGCCGTAAGCTCATAATGCGCGGACAAGCCTCGCCGACGAATTCACGGTCTTTCGACAATTAATCGCTCGGAAGAATCCGATTTCCCTCACGTCTCTATCGTGATCCCGTTATTCGTTATTCGAGAGTCGGTGTACACGTGGCACAACGACTGTCTATACATTGTTCCGTGTCGTTACGGGGGTTGTATTGAGGGATACAGACTGCGGAGGCTGCGGCAGGCGCCATGAGCATCGATCTGTTCCACTAGCACGTTCCCTCGACCCCGAGGAGAACTCTCTCTCTCTCTCTCTCTCTCTCTCTCTCTCTCTCTCTCTCTCTCTGGAAGCGTGGATAATTCTTATCTGGACGGAACTCGAAGCGAAACAATTTTTATTCTTATTTCGTGATGCGCGCCACGACCCGTCTCACTTCTAGCTTTTACGCGCTAATAGTTTCCCGTCCCGCCGTTGTGTTTGTGTCCTATTTCGTAAAGGAAACAGTAGCTTCGAGCTTTTGGGTCAGGCTTTTCCAGCGTTTCGATTCTGTTCCATGGAGTCTCATAAATTGAAGCTTTAAATATCCATTCGAGTTGAATGGATTTTGTGGAAGAAAGCACGTTTTATGGTATTCCTATTTCGTACGATCAGGTGTAATGGTATCTTATTACGATCTTGCCGAGAAAGAAATAAGAAAGACGACAGAAGTCAGGTATCAGTAGATTCCGGATTTTTATGCAAAATTATGTTTTCTAAAGTAATTCATAAAGACAAGAGCAAATGTAGAAACATCTTTCGTCTTTTAAGTATCGTATTGGGTTCAGAATAAAATAAGAAATTCGGTGAATCTGATGAAAGCTTTGTTTTTTTATTGTATTTTACAGATTTCTATAAGCTATAAATGCATAAAATCTGCAGTCTAGTTAGCAGATAATGAAACGATCGCAGATTGTGTTCTCTATTATTTTACAGTAAAATAAAGAAATTACAAGTCATCTTAGAAGTGTTATTAAAAAATCAGAAGTTCTCTATTAACCTACTGGAATCAAGGACTGAAAGTAACATAGATTATAAGAGTTTACAGTTACACGACTTATAAACGATGAAATAGCAATTATTTTACGTATCGTTAATTGTTAGTCACCTTCGAGCAAAGTAAATATTTCTGATAAATATTTTTTTAAGGAGGAAGCATTAACTCGTTCGTAGGTAACATCACCCTTTCGGCGTTATTTTCGTTACACTTTAGCTCCTCGTGTTTCTCATGCCCTATCTGTCGACAGCAGGATACCCGAACGTACGCCTATCGATTTTGTTAGAATTATTACGCCATTAAACGCGACCACTCTATTATCAGCATCCCATGAATTCCCCGAAAGTGTGACCATGAATTCTCAACTTGTCTCGCGTTAATGGTAACGACACAAGACACCGGCCAGACTTGCATAAAACTTTCGCGCGGAATTCGTGTTAATCACAGGTAACAACCCTCGAAGTGCTCGTACACTTTCAACATTATTCCGAGAGCATAAATTCACGTGCTGCGTGCACTTTGGACCTACTGAAAATTTTAAATAGACGTCAAGGAATTCTGAACCTAAAAATACCCTTTAAACGTTCAGTAGAATTAGAAATCAGCTTTGAAATATTGTTTGATCAATTATTTTTCTCTGACCACATAAAATCTTATGCAATTTCATGGAAAGATTCATACGTTATGCGCGATAGGTAATACTTTATTTTTGAACTGATTTTATTCAATGAAATTGCCCCAGTCTGCAGCATATTATTGTTATAATATGCCAATTTACGATTTCCACGCAAGCAATCGATGTTCCGTGAATTTTTTTCATAACCGTGACAAGTACTTGCAACAATGCACCGTGGAATTATACGAATACTGTTATCGATGAGATTCAAGTGGCCACTTTCCAGCCAACAGTTCCATTAATACCACTTTTTTAATCCACCGCCACGCGAGCGACGCCGTTCGTAGCTGCTCGTAAAAGTTCAATTATATTATCGTTCCCTTGAGTTAGCATAAAGCAGATTTATCGTTATCGAGAAACTCTGCCAATTTCGCCGCGATAAACTCGAGTAATACTAGTGGTTAACGGTAAAAAGGGTCCGAAGTTACAAAAGGACGTTATTAATCCAGGAACCGACGGTAATTATTTCAACGTCACGTCAAACGATTTCGGTACGAGCATACAATTATTTCTACCGTGTTCCGAGCTGTTCACAAGCTGCTCACTGGTGATCGTACCTTCAGAAACTAATTTAAAACTGAAATTGCAATACTCGTATAATTAAAACTCGTGCAAAACTCTCCGTTAATTCACTCGACTCTCTTTTATGTTTAACATGAAATCAACGATTAATCGGGATTTCTGTTTGTAATGTAGAGAGTATTTATATAAATTCACTACAAAAAAGAAAAATCACATATCGTTATAAATAATTCACCCAGTTATTTCATACTGATCTAAAAGAAAGACATTAAATCCTCCTCAGCCGCTCTTCGTTCCACTTCCAAACATTCCCCCCGGTACAACTTTTCTTCCAATAGAAAACAAGACATAAACCATCGAAAGGGAACACCACGTATAGTTTTTGCCTCGCGTCGCTGAAGTTTTTTCATCTGTAAAAGATATTGCCCATCGAGGATCGCGTGAACACCACGGCGGATTCTCGATACGTCGCTGAACGAAATAGAGTTACAATTTACTTGAAAATTGGATTTCCCTGGGAAATTCTTCGTTTGAAAGGTAATTTCCGTTCTTGCCCCTGCCGTATTGTTCACTCTCGCGGAAGGCTTGAAAACGATCTGTCGATAAAGATCGACGAATTCATCAGGACACGAGCCGTTCGAACGTTTCTCGTGAACTTTTGTAACCGATGATCTCACCGGATCCACGATCCTTTCGCCATTATGTGCACCGTAAAGTTAAAAGATTTTAAACGTACCCATTGGAGACGAAAATCAAGAATTTTCTGTCTTTCGAGAAAAGCTGTTTGCGTGTCTTCGAGGTGTTTTTCTTAGTGAGAACGCCTTCTTCTGGAAGACTTCCTGGAACTGACATTTCCGGAGATGGCGTTGAGAGCTGAATCAATAATTCATGGAGAACACTCAATGTCGAAGTCGAACTGGGATCTCTCAATGGTATTCGAAATGGAATTGTTGGAGGTTGACGCTTGATTTTTGAACTCGATATTCGTAATTTTAGATGCAATGTCCATAGGGGTTTTTGTATATTTTCTCACATTAAAACATTATTAAGTTCTGAGTAATTTCAAATCACTCTGAGTAGTTTTAAGTATTCTTAATATTCCTATGCTCGTGCCACTAATTGAATCTAATAAGGGTTTAACGAACTTAATGAAGGAGTCGATTGAATTCGCACTGGAACAGAAGCAATTTGTAAAGCATAAATGAAACTGAACAAGACGTGAAAAATGAAGCCAAACGAGACCGTGACCGATTCGAGGTAAAATTGAGTAGACTTAATCAGAGTTAGTAAATCTAAAGAACCTTATTCATCAATTTTTTGCATTTCAACCTAAATATACCTCAAAGTTGTCATTGCATCTACTACATAAAAGAGAACGCATATGTATAAATAAACTAAAGCTGTTTGGAGTCGAAAAATTAATTCTCGAAATGTTTCAGACTTTAATATCGCCGCCACTGTAGTTCTTTTTGCTCGCTTCAGGTGCGACTGTAATAAACCGTGTCTCCGAGTAAAAATTGCAAATAGGTACGCTCGTTCTCGTTTTTTTTCTGAACCGTTTACCGCATCTGCTCCATTTTCATATTCTCGGTAAAATACTTGCAGCGAACACTACGCGTGAGGCACTCGTTTCCTCTGGCTTTTATGTCGAATTAGTGGACAGCTTGAAAGCTCATTATTGGCATTAACAATTCATCGAGTCCTCGTTCTGTGCTGCCGATATGAAACTGTAGTTCGTCGTTTAATCATACATTCCCTGTGTGTAACACATTAAGGTCAATTTCTAGTAGAACGGGGGATGAGCCATCGACGAGACAACAAAAATATTGTTTCACCTGTTTTAAGTATAACAATATACATATATTACCTCATAGGTTCGTCCTGTGCTCGTCCTGTTGTAGTATAAATGGACCTTTATTGAAATCGAATATTCCATCTGCAGACATTTGCTCGCGAAAGTACATTAATTGTGAACACAAGAATTTCTTTTACATAAATTTAGATTTAATTTAGACGTATCAATTTTCAATCAAATTAGCAGCTTAATTTATTTTAATAGGTTAACTAATAGAAAGGAAAACTCTAACATTGTGAAGTATCAGAAATACTTATATACCTGGATAAATCAGAATTTTTCCTCTTAACCAAACGCAGGTAGGAAATCTCCAAGGAATTATCTGTGAAATACTGATCCCCTCGAAACTTATCTCCTGTCGACAACTCGAATCCTCGTGGGCAAAGCTGCGGGATTCAATTTAATCGCGTCACGATCTTGCATACGTTCCCCGAAAAACCGGGAAATAAGGAGGAACAGAGGGTTGGGGAAAATCTCCAAGGCTTTGGAACGATCGTAACACGGGTGAGAAGAAAAACTTGAAAGTTTCCGGATAGCTTAAGGGCACTAGGTATGTAAGCCATGCTGTTCCTACAATGTGATTGTCGAACGAACTTTTGCATCGTAAGCCTTTTATAAGAATCGATCCACCCTGGGTTCAATGGAAAATCGCGGAACTCCGTGATTCGGTTGTCGTGACGAGTTATCCATAGAGGAGAACTTGGGGCGAATGGGAGAAAGAGTGATTACCTGGATACAGTTACGATGTAACTTTAAAAAGTGTTTGAAAATGCAGTTTTAAAACATCCCCTTTTGTCATTCTCAAATATCAGGGGAACTAATTTCCATTATAACGCCCTCTGGGGGCTAAGTGTTCGTTGAAATACAGCTGAATATCCGGCGTTGCACGGAAACGAGGTGAATTATACTTTGTACATGTGATTCTATAATCCCTGTTTATTTCATTGCGTGTTGACACGATTCTCGAGTAGCTGTTTCAATATTATTTACACATTCCCTTCAATTTTACCGGAATTCGCTGAAACTGGAGAAGAGATAAATAACGTGTAATACATAATTCATAAATATAAACCTAATTGTTTTGTAAACTGAGTAGAAATATTTGAAAGAATGTAAGAATATCGTAGGTAGATATGAGAAAATGATTGTTCCGTAAACATTGAGAATTCGAAGCGATATGAAATGGACTTGGAAGGTAATTACTATCGGTAAAAAGTGGTCAGAGAATAGTCTGTGTAACTAAAGATTTGTAATTCCCGGCACTAGTGTTCAGTAAAAGGTTAATACCGGTCAAGAGTAGTCAATACTATTACCTAATGGTCAGTAAGTGGTCAAGGGTCTATTGATCAAACATACACACGACTACTGTCCAAGTGCCACTACTCCAGGAGCTTTATAAAGCTCAGAGGACTGAAGCTAGAGGAAGACTTTTCAGAAACAGCAAAAAATCTCCCCACAATTTTACACAAACAATCCAATTTCAGTCCTCTGAAATTCGTAGCGCAACGGATGGATCGTTAGAGGAGGATTTGATTCTCCGTCGGGTTCTCCTCCGACTCCGTTCCGAATCAGATTTCAACCAATCCGCTTTTCTCGTGATCGCCGTTAAAGGTGGAACCAGTCCACGGGAACCGATTCCGTCTGGCTCGTTATAAAACGTCGCAAAGCGCGACAGGAAAAGGAACGTAGTTTGCGCGATGGGAAATTTTCTTCGGCAAGGAGAAACTCGTTTTCCTCCCTTCGAGAAGCGACTTGGCATATACACCAACCGCCCTTCCGTATTACATCGCGCGTTCCTCGTTTAAATCCGAGATCCTTCTCGCGGATTGCAGTTTGCATTTAATCAGACCACTTCGCTGCCTGCCGTGATTCGCCCAGCTGAAACATTATTCGCGAGCTAGCGCAAGGGGTGCAAACCGAGGGGCGTAGGGATAAACTGATATCGTTAAGGTATCGATACTTTTACTCATAACTTGTATCGAAAAAAGTATCGCATCAAAAGTATAGATATTACTTGTATCGAAGGAGAATGAATGCAATGTTCTTTTTTATTAGTACATATAATATATTTTAACGAAATGTCAGCAGAATTTCATTCAGATAATACATAGTGAAAGGCTGCAGTATTCATCGGTTCATCCCTAAGCGTACGATGACGTGTGAAAATAGAAAGAATTATTTTTACATCGCCGACATAAAACATGCTGCTGTTGGATCCCCTTTTTAGTTGGTCGACCATCTCGACGCGCTCGAGCTGGAATTTCCGTTTGACAGTCGGCCAAAATTCGCGGTTGTCCCTCCTCTCTCGTCGACCAGGCGAGACCACAGCATTAGGTCGAGTTTCTTGGTTTCTTCACGGAACAAGAATCGGTACGTAAATCAAGCTTAGCGAATTTCCGCGATTCGATGAACGGGGGATACGTCGTTATGATCGACCTATGGCGTGTGACCCATTTCCGTCGTGAAAACTTGGTCAAAGGAACCGAAACGCCAGCACCGCTTCCCGCGTGCATGCGATCGATCGACCGCCATCCCCCGATCTCCCACGAAATCCGTTTTAACCGGGCACACAGTTTGTACAAGTTTTCCCGACGAATTTTAAATTTCTATTGAGATCCTTGTGACGCTCACAGACGATAAGGCTGCACGAGGGACGGCCTGAAAAATATTATATCGCGGAAAGTTTGAAAGCCTTATAAGTCTTCCCGCGAGGATGATACTCCTTTGGACCGAATGTTTAACGAGATAAACGTTTATATTCGCGAGTTATGGAATTTTCTGTGACTTTAAGAATGATTGCGTTGTTTTATCTGTGAAATACGGTAAAGAAATCTTTAATATACAGAGTGGTACATTTTCCAATGGGAGCCTTTTGCGTGCAGTGTGCACAACGTATTGAAGGAACGTTTATGGAATTATTTCTCTTTTTCACCAAACATTTTGTTTCAATCTTAATTGGTAAACTGCGGATTTTGTGCATTTATAAGCTGTAGGGCTCTGTGAAATGGAATAAAAGATGAAACTTTCAATGGATGCAACGAGATCTCCATTTTTTTCTTAACCCAATAAGCTACTGTAGAGAAGAAATTCTTGTTTGTCCTGGTTTCCCTATGAGTCACTTTAGAAAATGTTATTTTGCATAAAAATTCGCAGTCTATACGAGATATGACTTGTGTCTGTATATTTGTGTTACACTTCGCATTTACAAAGGGGACCACAAAATGGCACCGTTCCAAGTACCATAAGTCCTTTCAAATTTAATGACCGTAGAGTAGGCAGGCTTGTTACAGAACACTTCGAATTATTTTGTCCCCGTTCCCTTCGTTTCGGGTACACCGTAGGATAGATTATTCGAAAACGGTAACGCGTGTGTGGTTTCCCCCGGATACCGCGGAACTCAACTACAGCAAGTTAACAGAGATTAGCGTAGACGAGGAAAGTGCCATGCATTCGCATTTGCGCTCGAAAATTTTAGTGTACACTCTGTCCGACTCGTCCAATAATGCTGCGCTTTCCTCGGAATATTATCGATTCCTTTAGCCTTAATAATGATAGAGGTCACAATAGTAGGAAGAGGAAGTTCAATCATGGTAGCAATTCAAAAAAACATGTTCCAGATACACTTTCTAAATTTGATCCTTACGAATTTTGGATATTAGAAAATTTAAGATAATATTCATTATTACACTGCGGATTTTTATGCAAAATTACATTTTCTAAAGTGATCAATAAAGACACAAACAAAAGTAGGAATTTCGTTCTTCTCTTAAGTATCTTACTGGCTTAAGAATAAATAGTATTCCAATATTTTCTACATATTCAAAATAATTTCTCTTTGTCATTCAATTTCACCATCATCTATAGAGAATCAGCGACGGGGATGAATTCCAGATTTAACGAACAAACAATCGTGCGTGTTAATTACTCCACATAGGTCCAGGATATTTGTCTATTCATCCCTGAATCGGGTCATTGTCGGTGATCGGTCGATCCGTCGGTCGGACGCCTGTTAATTCCGTCTGTTATTCTACGGTACAATTGGAAAAAGCTTTTACCCCCCTGCATCCATTCAAACATCCGTTCCTCTTACTGCTGATTACCAGACGCAATCGATCGCCTGTCCATAACATCGACGAACAGAATCGGTATCGGTAAATAGGATTTTTTTAAAGACAATTTTTCTCTCGTCCACTCTCACGATACATCTCACGAACGCAAATCGAAAAAATAAATAGACGAATTTTGCTGTCGGTGCATGAACGATTTTTTCTGTAATTTCGATTTCTGCAGTTTCGATTTCTCGAGGTGTACGTACTGAGGGGGGATATTATACTTCGGACGAGACGTTAGTTCTTTATACGTGGTCGAATGACATTTCACGATGGGAAAACGTTCCAGCGGTGAGGAGACGGCAAACGTTATTGCCTTCGTCGAAAATTCGCGCAAACATCGCGCGAGACTCGTACAAGAGTTCTGGAATGAAGATTCATGAACCCCTTTAATAAAACATAGGACGGAAAGTCACGGCTGGTGCCGATGAATATGCATGACCCTCGAAGCATTAGATTCTTGCAACGTGTAGAGGGGACCTATATCCGGCAATTAAGAGACGAAAGTGGTGCGGTTTCTGTGCATTAACAATTCGAGCTGTGCTCACTATAATTGTTAGTGATTGAAAGAATTGTCTAATTTATACCAACTGCATAACAGTTATCATACAAGAAGTGAGTAATATTAACATTTAGGGCGGGCAAGTTTTTTTCATGACTTTTTATATTTTCCAGTTAAAACATTTATATATTTGTTATATTGTTATACGACGAAAAATAAGCGACCCTTCTGGAGCCTACAAATATCCCGTCCTCTACAAACTAATATAAATATTCTAACATAAATACACACTCGCATCTCTTAATCACCCTATTATATCAAATGTGATTAATAATCACTGATTACCATTAAAACTAAGGAGTCTTGAATCCCCGTACACTTGCACTCGATTAATTATATTTTTCTTGTTACGAAACATTATACTATGTCCAACAAGGGACTGCGTTAAATATAGAATACTCCGACTATAAATAAAGGTATCATTTTCCTATTTCATATAGTCAGCTCCAACAGACACTTCAAGCTTGGCTCGGGCACGCGTTATTTTTCCAGACCTGTCTCCCTCGGTCGTCGAGCATAATTTCCAGTTTGTTACGTTCACGAGTGACACAACGGTTTTAATTAACCTGATAGCTCGCGTGTCCCATGGCGGTCCCTCGTTTTTTTTCTCTCCATGATACACCGTAAACTTGAGCTTTGACGACGGATCGTTGAACTGGGCGGGACCATTAGCCCCGGATTATTTATTCCGCGACGGATGCTCACGTGAGCAACGTTTCGCAGACTCGAGGGACGCGACGCCGGACGGTCTTGGCCGACGACCAAAATTTTGAGCCTGGGACAAGTCTGTCTGAGCACGCATAGACGACGCGATTGACATATAATATATGGAACCCGCGATTTTCACTTGCGGGGGCGGTCACGAGCGAAATCCTTTACATCGTTCTCGTCGTCGATCTATTTTTACAGGCGGAATAGGTCGCCGGGAACAGTGTGGACAATAAAATGAATGAAACCGTTCTAGAGCGGTACGAATTTTATTTCTGGAACGAGTGGCGGGGGCTCGAAATAAAATTTTTTTCACCTCTTGAACAGAAGCCTCTTTCGTGCTGTTATCCCGTTTTCTTTTCATATTCGTTTCACGAACATGTAAAAAAAAAACAGTAATAATAATTTAGCACGTTTCGTTTAATGTCTTCAATTAGAAATCAATTAATACTTGTTTCGTAATTAATCCTTAACTACGACTCATCTCAAAGATGATTAATCCGACAAAGACAGCTTGGTAACACTTTCAGTAACCAACAATTTTTTGTCAGTGGTTGGAAAGTAGTATGCTTTCAGTTTTCCCCATTTCGAACGGCAACGGGTCATATTTTTTCAACTCTATACATATGTATTTCGTTTTATACGCGACGTATGCAATTAAATACCGACAACTAGAACGAAATACAATATACGAAACAAAATTCATGTTTCATGCAGGCTGCCTATCTGCTCGCAACTACGTAGAAATTCATGGGAACAGAGAGGATCCGTCAGGTATTTTCCCTCTGATTAATCGAGGACTCGCGGTTCGTGGAGCATACATAGACGAGCCCGCCACAACGCCAGAATTTACATGTAAATCCGCATCTGATCGTATAACAGCTCGTGCGTAAACATATCTGTGGCATCGTTGAAAAAAAACGGAGGGATGGAGGGTGAACCTTTATCGTGGATTTCCATAGATTTCGGCAAACAATGGCCAATCAAATATCGTGTGATCCGTAACAATTAATACAGCAGGCGTGTTAAACAGCTGCGTTTAATAATTTATCGCTACCTCGAATCATTTATCAAATACTTGAAATATGTTTATGCAATCATTACTTCAGTAAATGTTGTCAAAAGTTTTGCAAGAATCAATTTTACGGGCAAAACGCAGCGCAATCTCGAGACGTTCAAGATCCACTGGAAACGACTCTCGAGCTCCCTGAATAATCCTAATTTTTGCCTGCGAACTTCCAGTAATTGAGTTGCAAAACAGCTTTCCGAAGTTCGAGCCAGGCGACAATTGCAAGCTGCAGCTTCACCGCATATGTTTTTCCCCTTTGTGAGAAAAACAGCGGCATACAAAATGCTGCCAAGCGGAAAAGCCAGAATGTAAAAATAACTTGGAAGAATAAAAAAACAAGATCGCACGGAAATCGATTGGGAGGCGTACACGTATCAAAAGCAAGGATCTGGCCAAAAGCTGTGTTTGGAAAAATGGAACGAAACAATCGTGGAACACGAATTGCATATGGATGTTTAAATAAGAGAATACGGTCAATGGTGAATAAATGTGGATGTGATTTTGGAGTCTGTTGGTGAACGCTCGATACAGAGAATAAGAAGAATATTTGCATTCTCTGGTCTTGAATGTATCGAGTAGAATACACAGTATGTACACGATATCGTACATTATACGTGAAAAATATTCAGCATTACAAAAGTATATCGAGTGTTAAACAAGTGAAACTGTACCTGGTACATCGTCAGAAAAGTGTGTCTAATCGATTGAAGCTCGTTAATCCGTCTTCAGCATCTATCTCCTCCAAATTAGACACGATCTACGGTGGAAATAGCAACTATGAGTCAGCTGATTTCAATTCCACTACCGATCCGTCGAATATCGCTCGGGAATTAATCATTCTTCGAGAACCAGAGGAACAAAATCAAGATATTTCATCGGGATAATGGCGTTTTAACACGATTTTCTACATTCCGAAGCATTACACCGAAACGACACTCGCAATTACGGCGTGAACGATTCAAGGACGGGGACGATGAAACCGAGAACAATTGAATTTTCACGGCAGGCTCTTGCTTTCCATCTCGAGATTAACATCTCCGAGCCCGCTAATCATTCCAGTAAACCGAAACGAGTCGGACAAATTAAAAGAGACTCTTGGAATGAAGAAGATCCTCCCGAAGAGGATCCCTGGAGACTTACACGATGAGGATCGAGCCTGTGTACACTCTTTATAGAAATAATTAACCCAATTTGCGAACTCTCTGTGTAAGCGCTGCATGGAACAGCAACAAGAGAAAATTCAATTCAAATACTCGTTACGAAAACGCGTCGTTTTCACGGGCCCAAGACACGTTCCGTGTACAAACGAACTTGTAACAAAGGGCAACATTAATTTACACGAGCGGGAAGACCGTTCTCTACGATTCAGCGAACCTCTCTATTGTCACAGCCCTTCCAAAGTCGAGATGACGTCGGGTCGTTTCGAATGGTATCGTTACTTTTAGGTTAAGATCTAAGGGTACTCTTTGACTCACGTTCGATCTATATTGTATTGGAACATTTCACCTTTCCACTGATTGGGTTCACGGCGTTGCGGATAGTCCCATCTTTTTTCGACACCCTGTATACCCATGGTAATATAAGAGTGAGTTTCGGCTTAGCTTCTATTCAACTTGAAACGAATAATTCATTGTTAAGATGAAAACACTATGGGCAAAAGCCGCGTAACAAGTGTAATAAAAGGTAATATACTGGTTTTAAAAATTCAGCTCCGGTTACATATTCATCACTTTCACTCGATGCCATAGGGGATTCGGTTATGCAATGTCATACGTACTGCTTCAGACTCGATGTTTGCGAGGCGCGTCTCCTGTTCGATCCAGGCGTCGTTTTATGGTCCCAGCTGAAACGCCCGACATCAGAAAGGATACGCACTGCGGTATCATTTCAAGCGCAGGCCGTTTCAGCGAAGTAACGACGCCACGTGGACTACATTTCGTGTGGAATTTCCACAGTGGACGAACCTTACTTTCCCTCCATTCTCCACAAAATTCGGTTGCACAACAAATGTCACTAGAGATCGAGAATTAAACGTGCAAAGTGAAACGACTGGAAGTGTCACAGAGTTGGGACAATTTATTCGAATTATAAAAATTTCCGTTTTAATTCTTCCTCCTGCGTCCTGGCGAACGTAGAAACGTCTAATGGTGTCACGACCCTGGCCGAACTCCAGTTTCAACGTGACCCCACGATGACCCCGTATCCTGGATGCTCGCCAGACTCGCGACGTCCGGATACATCACATATGACGAGTTTATCCGGGTATAACAAATTTCTTTTGTATCGCGATATGTGCTTAGAAACCGCTGAATTCCGACTGACAGATCTTTACGGTTGTGCACACAAAAACGATGAAGTTTTTCGTTTAAATTCTGGAGTTGTACAATATACAGTCACAGGCAAAACAGTAACAACTTGAGCATAATCATTTTAGGTATTAATTAACGAATAGTATGGATTTCTTTTGACGTTATTTTCTTATGTATTGATACTCTCGATGAAAATATATAAATTGATCTTCAAAAAATTATTGCGGTCAACTTGTTACAATTGCGTCTGGTACCGTATGTTCGAAAGTACAATAATTTTCAGTTGTATGAACGATTCCGCTATCTCTTATCAGAGGTGTGACTCGAACACTAATTCGTATAAGACTGTGCTTAATTTTCATTACTTACTTTACATTCTAATCCCTAAGTCTTTCTATTTTTATTATCTCAATTTTGTATGTTCCGTTTCGAGAGAATATTCTGATCGTAATCAGTTTGATTATCTCCTCCCAAAACGAAAACTGAGACCCGAATTTCGTGGGAGGGCGTAATTACGATGCCTGAAATTTCGTTCTCGAAAACATGATTCACCCGACAATTTGTATCGCGTGCAAATAGAGTAGCAAGTATTTGCCGTCCGGGGATGGTACCGGGTTAATTGAACGCAAATAGCATGGGAAACGCGTCGCCAAGAAAAACAGGCGAATTTGGTCCAGTTCTGTCAGCGTTTCAACGCCTTGTTTACATAATCGCGAAGCTATCATGCAATCTTGTTCCAAGTGGATCTTGTTTCCGTTTCTTACGTACATTACAAATTACGGTTGACACGAAAAGAATGTTCAGAACACCTTTTCCACCGTGGAATAATGTTCACCAGCGATTCTAATGTACCATCACACGCTAAACTCATTTCGGTCTCTAGAACTCTCGTAAAGTCTAGAACTATTCTTCGCTAGGGAGAATCTTCACCGACAATCTGGCATTTCTGGATTTCAGGAAACATGGTGCAGAAGATGGTGGCACATCTCCCAAAGGAGTCTGACCGTGACGACCAGTTCCTTCGCTCCGAGTTTAGGGCCGATTTTAGCTAAAGGAATGGATGATTCGAGAATCTCGTCGAAGGAGACGAAGACGACACCATCGAGATTGTCGAAGGATAAGACGGAGAAGAGCTTGGTTCCACAAACCGCTGAAGATCCTGGTGAGTGATCGATAAAAATGAGACAAGAGATGATACAGCGTGTTCCCAGAAAGTAACTGACAAGGGAAGGCAGGAAAGTATCTCCCTCCGATTTTGATGAAACTTCGTGTATCTCTTATGTAGTCAAAAATAAGGGATACGTATTTTTTTTTATCGGCTGAGACGCGACTTTAAGGGGTGAACCCACCCCTCGAAGTTTCGACCCGAAAGTACTATCTCGAAAACCAGAGAAGATACACGAAAACTTCTAATGGGCGAGGTTTGCAGTTTTTTTATCTAGAATAATATGGTGCTAACAAATTTTCCAAAATATAACTTCTTTGTAACAAAAAAATTTCGGGTCGAAACTTCGAGAGGTGGTTTCACCCCTTAAAGTCGCGTCTCAGCTGATAAAAAAAAATACGTATCCCTTATTTTTTACTGCATAAGAGATACACGAACTTTCATCAAAATTGGAGGAAGACACTTCCGTACCTTTCCTTGTGAGAGATCTATCGTCGTGTCGCGAAAATAAGATTTTATCACCTTCACGCGTACCGTGGCCATCAGCCGATCGTGGAACGCGTTAATTTTCTTGCTAGAAATCTGCTTTGTGATCCGCGAACAGAAACGAATCGTGGACTTTGATTGCGTAGTAAATCATTGGAGTTCTTGACTAGCTGTCTACAGAACGCGAGAATAAGCTACGAGAACGTGTTGGTTTGACGCATTAAATATTGCACGTAAATATACCTCGAGGTTGCCACACGGCTAGGTAACAGTATAATTGTCGATGCCTATAGATAGATTGTTATATTTAGGTTTACGTTAGTTCGCCATTATTGAAAAGTTCGTCAGAGGGATATGGATCAAAGCGTACGCGTTAAAGTGTGTCGAGTTTTTAAGCGAAAACGTTTTAACGGCAGCCTGTTATGCTCGCTTTTACAGTAGAAAAACGGTCGATCGTACAGTTTTTGCTGACCTTGTCCTATGGTGAAAATGATACAGCTCGGTTACACTTCAGAAGCAATTTCAGCGTGTCTTACACAGGAGATATTTTACTCAAAGCTTAGTTTCAGGATCGCAATTAAAGAGGCGTTACTTACTAAACATTTATTTTGTGGCCAGAAAACAGACGTGAGTTTTAAATAACAATTTGAGAACATACAATTATGGAAAAGATCTCTTTTCAACTCCTTTATGTACACTTAGGCATTAACTAAACCGGTATAAGGATAGACCATTGTAATTCGATGTTTTGGTGAATCTACGATTCCTATTAAGTATCCAAGTCGTTGCTGGGAAACCTTGAATAACAACTGTACAACACTCCATCGAAACAACGACGTAAAGGGGTATTCTCGAACGAACTATTATTTCAGTAAACCAGGAAGGGGAACATGGGTTTTCGTACATTCGAGGAAATCTCGTTCGAGAATACCAGACTAAACTATAAACTATCGACTCTCCTTTGGCAACCTCTCCTGACATCGAAAAGCGGAATATATTACAAAGAAAAGTTCGTTCAGGAGGCTGCCAAACGATGGTTATCCGCCGCGTTCAGACTGTCCTCGAGTACCTCAAACTCCTCGAACTCCATCTTGCCGAAATCGTCCGGAGTCCTCCAGTTGTTCTCGTTCACCTGCCACCTGGTCAACGCGCTGCCGATGAATCGACTCGGATAAGTCGACTTGGCGTCGTCCAGGGTGCCCAGCTTGAAGTCTGCTTTAAAGCCTTTTCCATCCTTGTTGTCCTCCTTTTTTGGTTCCAGGCCAATCACCACGGGCGGTTCCCTTTTCACCTCGGACTGATCCAATTTCTTCTCATCTACCTCCTCGTTCTCTTTCTCTTGTTTCTCGATCGTGGTGATCTCGATGCTGGGTGTTTCCGCGATAGTGTACTGGCTCAGATCTGGTGCTTTTTCTCTGTTCCAACATCTCAGATGACTCTCGACCAGCCTGCCGGCTAGTTCTAGCCGGCTGTCGCAGGAGTTACTCTTCACTAGTCGGAATTTCACGTAATCGCTCGATCTGTCGATGCACCTGAACCTATTCTCGACGACAGGTGAAATTAATGGTCCGTTGCTAGAGTTTACTACTTTGCCTCCATAGTAGGTCACCGAGGTGCCATATTCTCGAATCTTCTTGAGAACGTCCTGGGACACGTAGTGATTGGAACCGTGAGCCTCGTTCCCTTCGTCCTCGTGACACTCGACCTCCTCATCCTCCGAGGAGATACACTGCACTCCGCTACCCTGGTCAGTGTCAGGATAATCGCTGGACACACCGGAGCTAACGCTACCGGCGTCCCAGTTGTGATGATGATGATGGTGATGATGGTAACGATTCACCTTGTGCTTGGAGGACGTGGAATCGCTGGGCGACGTGTGACCGCTTCTGGCCTCGAACGTTTGGGCTAGAATCCTCGTTTTCGATTCGCAACGGGGGCTATCCAACTCATCCTTGCATCCCACCACGGACGCGTTCGAGGACGTGGATTTCTCCATGTTCTCGAACAGTTTCGTGAGATCCTTGGCTCTGCTGGAACACCTCGACCTGAAAGAAATATCAAATAAATTTAACAGGTCAAATACTAGGATTCATTAAACATCCGTTACTCTTTCGATTCTTGCAGTCTCGCGACAATTCCGAGCCACCCTTTATCTTCAGAGTATTCTCGAACATCCTTCTCACATTTTTCACCGTGTCCGGGTCGGGCAGTTCCTCGTCGATTAGCTCACGGTTCACTCGGATAGGGTGGTAGAAGAAGTGCTTCTTGATGGACGACTGTTTCGGGCTCTTTGCGTTGCCGCCATCCGCGCTCTCGCAGTTTCTCTCACGGTTCTCCGTCTCGGACTTCTTCTGTATCGCCCCGGCTATCTTGCACGTCGGTTCCGATCTGGATTTTCCTGCGCAGGACGGTTTTCGTTCAATGGTCTCTGCACGTACCGGCTCGATGATAACAACGTTGTTGTCCAACAGCAGCTCCTGGAACGAATAGTCCCGCAGGTACTGCATCAGACCCTCGTACGTGACGTCGCCGCGACCGGTGGCGTACATATTCTTCCCGAACATGTTGGATTTCACGATTTTATATCGCACGTGATCGAACTCCTGGCCGTCTTCAGGATGGCATTCGATCGAATCCACGCAGCTTCTGGACCTAGTCAAACTGCTGTGACCCTTCTTGACCTCATTGTTCTTGCTCGCCGACGGTTTCCCGTTGCACGTTTGTTCCTCGCCGATACCGTCGTCCACGGATCTCCTTCGTGTGTCGCTTCCAGACTCGGAGCCCAACCCAAGATCCGAGCTCTCGGATCTAGCCTCGAATCCCAAGGTTCCTTTCACGGCGCTACACGCCTTGCCCAGGATATTCGACGTCCCTTTAACGATCCTTTCAAACCTACCCTCGTTTGATTTACTTTTGGAGACCACCTTCGGCAAGGTCTTCTGCTCGAAGAAATTCTTCGCGTTCACCACCGCTGCGTTCGTCCCGTCCTCCTCTTGGTCGACGGTCTGGAAAAGAATGATGCGGGAGTGTTTTGTGCGGAAACAGGTACAAAAGACCTCCATTTACCGGAACGACCCATCGACTGGACCTATTGGTGGTCATCGGAACTACCACCGACCAGTGACTCTTATACAGAATTAGGTATATAAAAGTTTACACCCCCAGAAACTCATTTTATAAAGGTTCGTATTATCCGAACCGTTTCGTCCCTCGACAGGTTTGATAAATGGATCGTCGTCCTACTCGTGAGCAGGGCTCAAAAGGATGGATAAAAATTTTGCTGAACTTTCAAAAACTCACCTCTCCGTTCCTAGGATCTCCGTCGTCCCCGTCAGACTTTCTATCCAATTTCACGACGTCCAGACGATCGTTCGCCACCGTTCCGATCTCCTGGAATTTCCCATCTACCGGAAGGTTCTCCGTTCTTGGATCGACTTCCGGCGAGGAGCGTCGATGTCGTCGCTTCGTGACGTCGTTGTCGACGACCTTGAGCACCTGTGGCCTCCGCGACATGTCGTCCTGTTCCTCCGTGTCCGAGATCCAAATCGATTTGTAATCTTCCGCCTCCTCGACCTTGTGATCCTGTTGTTCCGTCCTGGCGGAGGCTAAAGGAACGTCGAGTATGTATGTATTCTCATCGATCTCGAACGACGGGGATCGTGGATCGATGGTCCCCTCACGGAAGCAATCTGTCGAGTTCCTTTCCTCCTCAGAATTCCCCGTTGGCTCCTCTCGACACGATTCCTTCTTGACGCGCGCGGCAGAATCCTCTCTGAATTCGTGCAACGAGTCGGGTTCCTTCGTGTCCTTGCGACGACGGTCTCGTTCAATTTCCGACGGGTTCTTTACCACCTTTGTCGTGGTGCTTCCTTTGCATTTTTCCTCGTCCGTCGCGTTGCTTCTTGCTCGTCTCGCCTCGATCACACGAGGTCCAAGGTACTGGAGGGCTTTCAGCTTTCCGCCGCCCCGTCTGCCGTTCCGCGCGGCCAGATTGTTATTCCGCGCGTCCTCCTCGTCGAATTCGAGACGCACGTTCGAGAGAGGTAACAGGTTCAGCACGTCGAAGTACTCCAATTCACCGTCGTCCTCGAACAGTATACTGTCCAAGCTCCTGTGCTCCTTGCGCTTCCGTTTGACCTAAATCGAGCGTTGGGGAAGGAAGGAATCGGGGTCAGTTGTGACTGGTTTACCTGTAGTTTAATTGGGTTTTGTAGTGAGTGGATTAATTGCTGTTTAAGGAGGCCTTACCTCCTTGACTGTCAGGGTGGAGGTAATTTCTTCATTAAGTAGAGGAACTAGGGGCGAAATGTTAAGTTTGTTTAACCGTTTGGTGGTGCTGCAAGGGCGCGCCAGAAATTACCACGAGTGACGTGGAAAGGTACGAAGGATTACACGATGATTGAAGAGAATTTTTAGCGATAAATTGAATATATTGTGACGTAATTCGGTACTGGTTTTTGATGGAAAGAATAAGTACTTTGTTGGAGGATTGAGAACGAAGTGAAACTGGAAATATCAATTTTGAATGGAATATGTCCGTCGAACTGGGATAACATTCTGGTAAATTTTCATTTACAAACCGGTATTACGCGTTTCGTAATGGCCACATGCTGATTAGCAGTTTCCTTTGACAGCGGTCACGAATTTCAATACTACTGGTTTGATATTATTAGTTGAACTGACCTTATTAGAGACATATATGTACGTACATATACGTGTGTTCCACAAACGTACGCGCGAAACCTGTGACGTCGATCCGTAATTGCACGATTAATACGCACACACACGGACCTGGTTGGTTTCGATTATTAGAAATATCTCATTAATATGCACGGCTATTTAATTTCGGTCGCTATAATCATCGCGATACAAAGCACTCGTATAATTAACAATCTAATAATCGGTTATTATAGCAGCTTGCTCGTAATCGTTCGACACTATCGAACTTCGTGTGGTGCACAATGATATTGAAACACTAACCGCATAATTTTATAACGTGTCTGATGTTGAGATATAATATAATTGCCGAATATATTAAAGTTGCATAATTCCTTATAAGTTACAGTAGAAATCGTAGTTTCGAATCAAGATCGGACCGATCCTACCCCCAGCAGTCAATGGTTACCATGGGAATCTCCTAATCTGCTTTTTTACTTCTATCACAGATATAAAAAACTAAATGATACTATATTATATTTCGTAATTTAGAATACGTAGCCATATGGCAATAGTGGTACGAAAGAGTTAATGGCGGTCTAATCCAACCGCAGGCGAAACAGAAGTCGTTTACCTGAGTGTAAATGCAATCGATGCTACGGTTCCCTTCGATCGGCCAGTTATCCTCGACGATATCCACCAAACCGCTAACCGTGTCCAGCTCCTGGACGCTGTGATAACGTCTCGGCGATTCGGGCCAGTCGAGGATGTTCAGACGATCGGGATCGGGACGATTAGATCGCACGTATGGTAGAGGATCCGGAAACGTCGCGAGTCCCGACGGGATCGAGTGAAGACCGCAAGCCGATCGTGATTGGTAGGATTTCGCCTCGTTGAACCTTTCGTAGGAATCCGAGAGATGTTGTTGACTTTTTGAGAGCCTGAAATATACACCCAGGTATTAGACAGTTGTATAATTTCGAAGCTAACTAATTAATACGAATACAACTTCATCGATCTTTGGAAAATGCTCTGCATCAAGCTAATATAGGAGAAGATTGCAGAATTTGGACCATCGCCTGCGTTGGTTCACAACTGTAACTTGTCATGGGTAAGCAATTTGCGCTGTATGATAGATAGGTATTGTCTATCATACGACGGAAATTGCTTACACATGACAAGTTTCAGTACTGGTCCAACGTAGGCGATGCTCCAAATTAGGCAACCTTCCCCTGTACAGGGTGTCCCACCGAACTCTAGCCAAATGATACTTTTCTCTCACGTTTTTTTGTATCGTCAAAAACAAGTGGGATATTGACGATCCTCACGTTATATGAGACACCCTGTATATTTCTGGCTCGTTTGATACACTTCCAGTCGCTTCAGTGGTACCCAGAACTGCAAATTCGAAGCTTCCAAAAGTACAAAGTTTCACGAGCATTTTCACGCGAAGTAACGAACAGTTCCAATTGAAATTTTTATTAGCTAAAAAGCCCCAGGCTCCAGGCACAGAATTCGAATTCCACGCAGAGAGGGCACAGCAGTTGCATTATTAACGCTGCTTTAACATATCGAACCGGCTGCAGCGGACCGTAGAAGTATAATGGAAACAAGAAAGTTTCTCGAGCGGTGGTTCCGCGCCGCGTGGAAAATCTCACGGGGCCATAACGAGTTTCTATGAATTTTTGAGAAATCCCTCGATCCGGTCCCCCTGGTCGATCAATTCCCTGCTACGTATCCTTCAAGTTCGTTAATTCGTCGAGCTGCCGTTCTAATCCGAAGTCGAATAGACGGCGAATCGAATTTCCCGCGCTCCGAGCACCGATCATCTTAATTGGCCGTTCCGGGGGGAAGAGGGACAATATTTGCTCGCGCGTTAACGACACTGCTCGCGAATAACACGGCTGATTGGGACCGTAATCAGTGGATAGGACGTTCTTCGCGAGGGATCGTGTAAAGAATTCGTTCGTTGCCCGGAGACCGTGCAAAATTGAGCCATTAAGCGCAATTAAGGAACTTCGAGAAGAGACTTGTTATGCTTTGCAATTTTCGTAGTAATTAACGGTCCTCGACGATACGTATTTTCTCCCGTTACGGAGTACAGTTCATTTAATTTATACTCAATTTCTACCAACATGTAATGCTATTAAGAGTCTTTTACGCAGTTTCTTGAATTTCTTTATCTTTGAAAGCGAGGACTTGTTCGAAAACATTTCATTCTACATTTTTTACCTTCCTTATAGAATCGATTTTATTCCTTCACAAAACTATCGAATCGACGTACCATTTCAATTACATACGAAAGATTTCACTGTACTTAGCTATAATATCTAAATCACATGTACACGTCTCGGTTCGACGATTCCGAGATTCATTTTGATTGACAGTCTAACGCAATCCTGTGAGCTCATCGTTCTGTTCCTTGAGTTTCGACGGTACTCTCACCTGTCCTTCAGCGAGTTCCGATCGATCAGCTTGGCCCTCGGTATCAATTGATGCCTCCTGGGCAAATCGAAGGTCGATTGACCCAGCCGGAAATGGTGCGCCTCTCGATCTTGTCGAGATTCGTCCTCGGATATCACCGCAAGGCTCCTCGTTCGTTTCAAGAGCTTCCTGCGGTCCTGCGTGGACTGCGCGGTGTGGGCCTCGTGTCGTCCCCCTTCTCTGTAATTCGACAAATCGACCATTGTTAATCCTGCGCAAACCACGTCGAAACGATTCCTAATTATCACGATTTTGTAAATTATCAAATTGGTTTCCCATTAATTGGTCTTCCATCGAAAGCGGGGGATCATCGTGGAATTTAATTATCAGGAATGACCAGATCCAGTTACGATCGATCTCGAGCCAGTGAACTCGTTTCGTTGTCCCAATTTGTCTAACAAGCAACAGGATTCCGGTGTGACTTGTTAGCCGATGCAACTGGCCGAATGAAACGCCTCGCGAGACTGTTAAACCGCGTGTCGTTGTCTGCTCTCTGAGCAAATAGAAGCGGGATCGGAATGATTAAGTATCATTGCTTGGGGGAAATGGGATTTTGTCACGGTATGTATACTTACTTGAGAGTTGTCTACAATTGTAGCAATTAAGTCTAACGAATCATTCATTTCATTTAGAACCTACGAGAACTCTCAACCCCTTCCCTTACGATTTTTTCGACGACTACAGTCTCCAAAATTTATTTATCGTCGATAATTTCCCAGGAATAAAATAAATATTAATACTAGTAAAAGAGTATATTTCCTCGACTTAAAGAAAAGGAATAACACTCAGGTTTATTTAACCCTTTTTATGTTCGTCAACACGAGTTTGACACGATGTTATAAGGTAAGGGGTTAACAATAGACGTTAACATCTATTCGATTCCCGTTTCTCCAAATTGCTCTATAAAACCGTAAATTCTCCTAAACGACTAGCCTAGTTAACCATTACTCTAAATATCATGTCACATATTCCAACAAACACTGAAGAAAGTGTTATCCTTCAAGCTACTCAGAATTCCATACTAGTCATTGAGCATTCGAAACTCGATACTCGAAACTCGATACAAATGTATCAGTGTTCGATCTGCAGACTATTGAAAACTGGTCACTCCGTTATTTACAATTTCCCATTGTATTCAATTCTCGGTTCTCGATACATCTCTAAGCCCTTAAAGGCTAATCCCCCGACAAAGTGAAACCACTTTTCAATTACCCTATACAGACCTGTGCGCATTCAATTCAATTTGCTCTCGCTGCATCCAACGACGTCGACGGATTTATAGAAACAGCCTTGCATATACTCCACGCGCCTCGTGTTCCCACCATGGACCGTGATTTCCGCGAAAGGATTATTAAATCCAGCAGGTGCTTGGATCAAAAACGTTTGCGCCACCGTCACGTGTATATACCCCAGCGACGACACGATGGTATTCATTATTGAAACGCGATATTGAACTGTCGACTGGATGTATAGCAAGGTCCCGATGTGGCAGCGGTAATGGCAGTTCCTATTTCCCGTAACAATGCCTCCGAACGACAAGCATCCACTGTCAAGTCCGCTAGAACGCAGCGTTTACGTCTGATCGTAGGGAAATTGGACGTTGTTTTGGTGAACAATAAAAGACACCGCAAACAACGCTGAGGATATAAAGCAGGACACGGTAGCCACTTGTTTGCATTTCCCGACAGAGCTGGATAATATTTCATTGTAATTTAACCCTTCGAGCGGGGAAACTGCGTTACTCGAGAATTTTTTCCGTATTCGTTCTTTAACAGGCCTTGGTATTTTATGGTAGAGTTATTGGAAATGAAAGAACACTCGGTGTACGTTGAGAGACTCTGAAATGAGGATCGATACGACATGACCGTGGTTTTAAGAGCAGAGCTTTTACGTCGAACTTTACTTATTTCAATTAGGGACTTGTTTCGGTATAAAAATAATGTTTCGAGCAGAGGGGACGAGATCACGTGTTAGTTCTTGTTTTTCTTGTTGAGTAATGTTGTGGAGTTTACATTTAAAGTGTTACAGTTAATTTAGGATCTTCGATGTATGACACAATATTATATACTCCATATTTTTCCATTTTATTCGTAACTCCATAACATACTTAAGGGAAGAAGTAATTCCTACTTTTGTTTTCGTTATTGTGAATTACTTTTTAAAGTATCATCTCACATAAATTTTACGTTACTTTTCGTGTGACTCTGGACTTCATCACAGACAGCCACGAAACCACTGTAAAATAAAAATTCCTAAATCTGTGCAAGGATTGTTCGTCCTTCCGTGGCATCAGCCGTTTATTCCGCGCACGGTTCACGAATTTACGTGAAAAATCGGCTTAAAGCAACGGTGCATATTTCACTTTATGTAATCCTCTTGACGAAGCAGTCAGTCTTTCAAAATGCCAGCCGGTCGCGCGTGTACAAATTCATACAACGTGGGAGAAAATAAATTGGGGATCGTTCGTCACGCGTTACGCGAGCCAGTTAGCTGATTGATATCGATAATGAGTACCTGGTGCAGGTACTCAGCAACTCGAAGCTTATATTAACATCAGCATCGATCACTTGACTTGGCGATGTATTTCTTGCGCACGTTGCGACGCCAATTTAATTTTCTCTGTGTTGAAATCGAATCATTCAATCAGTTTTTTGATCGTACAGTTGTAGTAAGTACACAGCTGTTTCTTTATTACTCCTGTTTGTCTAAAAAAGTGTTTACTCTGACATTATCATTTTTGTCTAGGTATACATATATTAACATCAGATCAGTAATTTGTTTTATTAACTCTTTAAAGCATAGTGGTAAGAAAAATATACCATATTTTATTAGATGCAAATATGGAATGCTTTTATTATCACCATGCTTCAAAGAGTTAAAGAATTGAAATTCATTTCTCGTTGAATAAACGATCTCAATCTCTTCACCATCAGTATCTATATACATTAAGTCACTTTCGAGTGATATTTCCTCTAAAATATTCAGGTCACAGAACAACGTCAATCATCTAAAATCGAATATGTACTCCAGTCATTTAATCACTCTGTACGTATTGCGTCGTACGTATATTGCCTTTGTCGAACGTGACAGATTTTGCAAGTATCAATTCTGACATCCGTTATCCGTCATTACCTTAAAATCATATATATCATTTCCTTCAACGTTCCCTTTTACGCAAACAAAACGCCAGTTATGCGTGTGTTCTAAAAAGTTAAAACCATGCAAATTGGGAAATATCGGAAATATAGATCGTTTGGGGATAAATTGTAAACACGCACAGGGGGATAACTGCGGCAAAAAATTGTCTGTCGTTCCTCGGAACAGTGATTAATTTCCAGGATTAATCGGATCTCACCAGGTATACATCCTCGTTTAATCTACCCTGTTTCCGCGGCTGGTCGGAACATTTATGCTTTGTTGGCGTGCATTTAACGAGCCGACCACTCGGCTCCTAAACGACGACAGTTCGTATTCGTTTCTTACGGACATGGATAATTGATACATTATTGTACTTTTACCGGATAATAACGCGACGGGCTACGATATAGGCACGTAATCAACGAAGTGGTCACGCAACGTTTGCCTGTTTGAAAAATGGACGAAACCACGCCTTTCTGGGTCTACTTGTTCAACGAACGTAATAGAAATTGGGTGACAATCTAGTGCTGTTCCGCGAAACGGCTGGAAAACCGTGCATTCGACAACCTTGACATATTGGAACGTTGGAGGTACACTTTCGTTATTAACTAAATATTTTTCTTACTATATACATCCACCAACGATTGGAAATTCATTATCCAGATAACAAGTTTCAAATAACGGATAAAAGATTAAAAAAAAGTACTTTGTCATTTTTCATTGATTAAATGTGGAAGTTCCAATATTTGTAATAAAATAGTACTTCTTGAATCTGGTTAACTGTTTAAAAGTCAAGATAGCGCTCTTAGACATTATTCGAATAAAATTTTACCCAACTCAATTGTAATAAAGGCCAATAAAGTTCCTATGAATAAATCTTGATTTATTCACGATTCTCGTAAGTTAATGTTATTATCAGTAATACTCATGGTCTTTAAACTTACATAGTTCAGACATAATTAAAAGAATAATAAGATGTTTCAGACAATTGTTTCTTATAAATCAAGTCGAAACTAATTAGCCGCATCGGTTCGACCGTCGTGAAATTATTCGTGTCAAGATTGTTCCGTGACGAAACCACAAAGTCAGCATTTACGAATCGCATACTAACGAGAATGGAACACATCTGTTTCCAAAGGAACCGCTTGCACGTACACGCAGGAAAATGCTATGCATATTTCAAGGTAAAAGATAATATACTCGACAATTGTTCCTTTTTTTCGAACCGTCAAGAAAATCAACGTTTAGAACGGGATCTTTCGTTGTAATAAAAAAATTCGTATCATGAAAAATCGATAGCTCGCTGCGGGTGGAAATCGGCAATAAGAAAATCAACTTCTCGACCGCGAGGAATCGCGAAACGCAGGACCGCGAATTTTTCCGCTCGAACAGCCAGGTGGTGGTTTGCAGGTAAACGCGTCCTTTCGACCGCCTTTGCGAATCCTTGAAGGCCTGCAGATGCAAATGCCCGTATCGTCGTCTCATTGTGTTCGGCTGAGCACGGCGAATCGTTACGTAAGATTTTTCGTCGAGTTATCTCGGCCACTTTTACGAGCGAGAGGGCTTCGCCAACTCTTCGTCCGCAGTCGTCTTATTTCTCATTTTTCCACGGAAAACTTTCCTTCTATTCGTTATTAAGCATCATTTAACCTTCATTTAACGAATACGTCGGTATTTTACCATAAATATTACCATATAACCAGTAGTTTTCCTCGACATGAAATTACTCAAGAGGATCGATTTCTCCTTCTTTATCTTCCATCAATTATTTACCACGAGCGTTCCATAAATTACTGTCCAGATTTTCATGATTGCACCCTCGCGCGAAATTTCGACTGTGTTTTCTATACTTCCTTCATTCCTGAAACATCAGACGTGTGTTCCAGGAACAGAGTTAAATTTGTCCCGAGCGACGAAAGACGTAATGAAAAATTCAAACGGGCTTCGAGCCGTTCTTTTCACCTGGCCCTGCGGAAAAGTTCTTCGGGCGACTTGCCCAAACGAACCGTTTAATTCGCAAACGAACTCGATTATGTACGTATCGTGACGGTTCCACTCGCTGGAAATCGATCGTGCGTGCAGCCTCGGCATGGAGATGGATCTTGGCACAGGCTTATCGTGTTCTTCACGACGTAATTTTTATCGAACCCTTCTCTACATACGAGATCGGTTCAGTCACGTGTCAGGTGTACCGTGAAAAGAAAACGCGGGAACCCTTTCGCGGTCGTATTTCGAATCGTTTAATCGTTCGTGCGCGATCAACGCGACCCAATTCCTCGCGCGACCATTAGCGCACGAATCGACCTTATCGAACGCATCTCAATTCCCTTGTGAAAAGAAAAAATAAAACAGACGTCTTGGGCGTTTTAAAGAGCCTCCGATTTTCTCATTTATTTGATTTTATTTATTTTATTTTCATTTTATGATTAAAGCCACTTGGAAGGATTTAACGCGAAGCATGATGGATTTTGTTCTTTAGCCTCGCTCCACTAATCCATGCAGAACTCGAGAGGCCAAGTTTCTGTCTAAACGATCCGCGTGAGAGCGGATCTCCTAAGAGCAGATGAAGCAAAACTCGCGCGGTTAAATAATGCATCGACAAATCGAACACCGCGAGAGGAATTGTACTCGCGATTATGCAAATTCCATGCACTTGGATTCTAATGGATTACACTGTGATTAGATGAATGTTAAATGAAGTTCAGTTGCCGTCTTGTTGAAGGAAGGAAGTGGTTTTTGTATCAGAAGTATCACAATGAAATGATTTCAACTTGTTAACATCTGTTTAATTGTGAGTACATCGGCTGGCTATCATTCTTATGGAAATGAATGATTTAATTATTCGGATCGTATAGTTGTTCTTGCTACTTGTGCTACGATAAACAAAACTTTTCGAGAATAATACAATTTTCATTCCACATTTGGGCGAATGGGGCCCGCAATTATTAAAACAAAGTTTTCTATAATTCGAATTTTAATTAAATCGCGCATGAAAACGAGAATTTGCATAAGCTTCGACAGTATAATCCTCGGCATTTCGGCATTCGGGATTATGATCCATGAAACAGATTATTTATCAGATCATCCGGCGTAGAACTTTCCTCGTTAAAACGTAATGTGACTAATCCTATATATCCGTCTTACTCAATAATACAATCATTGGATCGTAAACTTAATATCATTCCAAGATTACAGAACCTTGGATGGTTTTCCTCGAATAAAACTCAGCGAAACGCACGATTAACCTACTTTCTTTGATCTGAAAGACCCTAAATTGCCACCGAAAAAGGACTCGCTAAATGAAACAATTCTATTAATGTAGCCCGTTAACGTATCGATAGAGGCTTCCGGTGGATCGGTCGTCGATCATTGCACCCTCATACCGTGCCGTAAAGGAAATGCTCCTCCGCGTGCGGAGAATATCCTATGACACGTACCGGAAGAAGATCCGCGGTCTAAACAGTCGATGCTTCAGCGTCTCTGGTCGATGGTAACGGCTTTGGTTCTTCGATTGTTCACGGGTCGAGGGAGTTCGAGCACGCCGAAACTGTGTTCCCCAACACCTGTTCTTGCCTCCGAGGATACACGGAATGATTTCGAAAGTGTTGAAAATAATTAAGGTATCGTGACGAGTGTCACGACGTAATAACCGTTGCTCGAACGATCTATGGAGAATATTACCGGTTCGATCCAGTTGCTACTTTAATATTCTATTCATTACGAGATGGTACACATCATTACAGTGAAATTCTTCGTAATATCACTGTGTAACGGATGATCGTCGAGTAACGTATTATATCACAGGTCACTAATTGCGCTGAGTAACTTGTTTACTTGTCAGGTCGCTTTCTACCATTTTGACTGTTGCTCAATGGAATTTTTCTTACAGAAGAACATTGAAAAGATTACGTAATAGGCTGCAATAAAATTTCTATTGACGCAGAAAGGAAAAACGTTTAACGATCGATTATTCTATTATCGTGTTATCCTCTTCATTTACATGGTAAAACGTCGATTACAAGTGGACGTTAAAAGGTCACGAGTATCGTATAAAATCACAAGCCACGATCGTTTCAATTCTTTAGACACTGGATCCGGCAATTAGTCTGAACTGAGAGTAGTAGTTCGCGAACGGGTCGTTCACGCGGGAACAATTTCGCTCTTGCGGTAATTAAGTCCCCCCCGTTCGATTACCTTCGAAACGATTGTTGTGTAACTTTCGGTTTCTCGAAACACGGAGTCCAGAAACGTGAAATACGGTAAGACAATCCGGTAGTAGATCGCGATGTCGATGTACATTCGAGTGAACGTGAGTGATTCTATAAATTAATGAGAGATAGAAATCATAAAAGGAAATGCAGCAGAAGTAGAAATTTTTTTCAGTGAAATATAGTGAGGGTACACATTTTTAAAGATGATATAGTAGAGGAATCCTGTGTGGAAATATAAAGATTCTCACAGTGGAAATTCTTAGTGTAATCCGACAAGTAGATTAGTAGCGAAACATGACTTTAATCAGCCCTGAGGAAAATCCTCTAGGAAGAAAGGACCTCGAAAGAAAAGTCTTCATGAATCCTTTAGCAATTCAAAGTGTATCCAAATCGATCCCTCGTCCACCTAAGAAGTCTCTTCCCAGATGGATACACGCTAAGGTTCGTATTCGAACGGTTTTAATGGCGGCCGTTAACGCGAGTTACCAGGAAAGTGTGAATCAGCGCTAATTGATTACCAACACGCAGATTTCAATAGGATAAATTCGCGCTCGTAGACGCCGTTGACGTCAATTCGTCTCACTTTGTCGAAGCTTTTTTTCACCGACCAGTCGGTCGAAAGTCGTTCCGCTGACCTTCATCCCGGTAAGATCGTTTATTCTTAATGATAAAAACAACCGGTTGTATAACACGAAAAAGAGGGAACCGTGACTAACGGGCACACCGAGTATAAACAACGTTAATTAATTTCCACGATATTTATAACGTATATTCCAAGCAAAACAATCTATACACGAGTAGTTACGTAATCATCCACTCGATCGGAAATATCCCGGGTGCGTGTGCGGCAACGTATTACTTTCCACCTCTGGAAAGATTTAGGGTAATTGCAATCTCCAAAGATCGACCAAGTGCACTGCAACAGGCTATTGTAACAGACTATTACAGTAGATCCGGCGATAATCGTGCGATCCACTTTTAAGAAATTAGTGAAAAGTACATCAACCGTCAGACGGAGGGAGAAGCGTGATAAACTTGAAGAAGTTATTAGCTATTTACTCCTATCAACGCCTCGATCAGAGAACAACGGTAATAATGGTACAATAACACCTAACCCAGTTTCATTCGTCAAGATTATCCCCATAGAGAGATGTTAGATACGTCAGAGGTTGCTGAGGTAGTAGTCTAAAAAGTGTATACTACTGAAGGCATGTCGAATATATCATCGATTAGAAGGATCTTTAAAAAGATTAAACGGCGTTTGTTCTCGATCTACAACGATCAATAGACTCCAAATTAAACCTCACTCCTTTTCACTAAATCATCAGAAGTTCTCCATCATCGTGGAACGTTTAACTCGACCTAAAGAAATTGGAAATCATCCTCTTACCCTGGATCCCTCAGATAGACAGTCCTCGGTCGGTGTGTAAAAGCTTCAGAAGACAGATTGTTCCGTCGATTTTACGAAAACACTCGTTCCCGTCGACGAACAAACAGGGACCACTCACGTCACCGTAAAGAGTACTATCAGAGCCACTCTCGTTGCTCGATGGATCGTGTCCAAGAGCCGGATTATCGGTAGCCCTCCGAGGTTCACCACGATCCTAGAAGCCGCGCGGCGCCCCGGCTTTTCACTTTCTCGTTCGCGCATCGACTGACGGCGGATATCGTTTGTAACCGGCCGGCCGATCGCCACTGTGCACCTGTTCCCTGGACAGGACAACGTTGTACCCGTGTGTCCTCCACTCGATTGTCCATCTGGTAGTGGGAGTGGTACACCTTAGCCGGCCTGCTGACGTCACCGATCTCTTGACTGGAAAGCACGAGAACTGACGAAAACCACAGCTGGAGGTTCTAGCCTTCGAACTGTCCAATCATGAATTTGTTTTTTTTTTTTCATCTAGTTATTTCTTTCCCGTCTTTTTTAAAATCTCTTCAGGAAATACTGAGGGATGAGGAGCGTACGCTGGAAGCTCAACTTTTTACCGGTCCTGAAATCTAATTTATCTCGGGTGAAAGTTCGTAACGAGGTTTTCGCCAGAATTTGTGGTCGCCGGTTATCTCTGTCGTTTGCGTTCGGTTAAATAAGGTTCGAAAGTTTCCGAGGATTTTGCGTAAAATGGCTTGTTCCGATGAGGTAATTTTGCTATGACGTTGTTGCCCGTTCAAATTGTTTAAGCGGCCCGACAGCAAATTTTGTTAGAGTTACTGTTACAACACCTTGAGGCGACCCAAATTTCGCGGTGCCGATCAAATCGAATATTCTCAACCATGGAGCCCAATTTCGAATTCTCTCACTAGAGATTCAATCCTGTTTCTGGTCGAGAGTTCCAAAACTATTTCAACTTCGCCGATTCTACATGTTAAACCATTTAAATCCAATTTTCCCTCAAATTCATCAATTCATCTTCTAAACATTGACAGCCATTGATTCACAGGTTCTCCTTTAATTTCAACCTGAATTTGGAGCCTCTGAGTGTCCAATTTGAATCAGAATATTTCTTTTCTCTACTTCTAAAATTACTTCAACTACGCCGATTTTACCTGTTACATCATTTAAATCCAATTTCCCCTAAAATTCTTCATCAATTTAATCCCCTAAACATGATATCCAATGAGGATCGAGTATCTGCCCTGTTCGAACCTGAACTTTGAGTCTCAAGATCTAAGCGTCCTATTTGAATCGGAATCGTTCCTTTGTCCCGACGATCATAGCGCAAAGTCTTCCTTCCGTAATTGCTGAAAAAACACGCTCCCCCGCGGAACAATGGCCGTCGTTGGGGACGTTATTATTCCGAGCAGCGAGGATGACGTGTCAGGGGCGTCCGGCACAATGCTCAATGTCGAAGCTCCGCGGATGAGACTCGAAGGACTTAGATGAATATCGTGGTGAGCTCGTAAAACCGAGGGTCAAGTGGCAACAACCGTGTGCCATATTCGCCATGGTTTAAGGAGAGGATTGGATGGAGACGAGCGATGAATTATCAAAGCTTGGAGGATACAATGGATCTTATGCCCTCCGGGTATATCGAGGAAAGTCGCCGTGCTGCGATATTAATCCAACGATTGTTACACGACGAAGGTCGGCCACTGAACATTACAAATATTGGCTTCGATGTTGGAAACATTGCGTAACTTCACCTGGCTCATTGACGAGATGTTTGAGATTCTGAGGATGGGACCGTTGTTACTTGTTCTATACGTTGAAGCAATACGGTTCCTAGTAGTCCGTTCAGTTTTTATACGAGTTATTCAATATTGTTGCTGCTGATATGGTAATTGGAACTGCGCGGAAGATGACACGTGATATTCATTGAATTTGTCGACCTGAACATTGGTAAATGATTGACCAAACGAACGACGAGAATATAGTCTGAAGGATAAGTTGTTTATGATTGACTGAAGTTAACACATGCTAATAACTGCTACGGAAAGTCGGAGTGTAAATTACTGTCGGACGTCGATCGTGCGCGTGTGCATAATGTTCTTGGAAAAGCTTGAAGATCATGCGCTGCAGGCCATAATTCATCAGTCTTACGTTTAGAAGATCATGGAAATATTACAATCATTATTGTATTAAAATAAAAACGAGAACTTTGACAATGTTTCATGAACTTTCCAGTTGTACGAAACCTTTGATAAAGACGATGGAGATGGAGTTTCATAAACGTCTGCGATCCAGCGGTTATAATCACGACAAGAAGAGGGTCGTAGCTGAAGCTTATCAATCCAATTTTCCCGACCAGACAAGAGAGGCCGCTGGTCCCAATTACTCGGATCCGTCAGTAACGAGAAAACTATTTTCCGTCCTCTCCATTCGTAAGTCGAAGAAGAATCCCATTTTCCGACACGAACTTCTGAAAGCGAAACTTCTAGCACGGTCCTGCTTCCGAAGCAACTGGAACTAGAACGATGAATACATTATCGGATGCAATGAAATCTCGTGGTTTACGTCGTTACGGTCCTGGAGGACACGTTCCGCTTTTCCCTTTTTTCGGGGCTGCGACACGATGTATTGTACCCAGAAATCCCAAGACGAATTAATGGAACGATATCGTGTGTCAAGGACGCCAGCGAGACCAGTATCGTTTTATATCCCGTCACGTGCTGGTTAATTTTTCCACGGATAGGTCACCTCCAATGAAAAATCCATCGGTCGTTTAATCGACCATGACACGGTCCAGCGTATCTAAAACCGTCAGGTTTATTTTAATATTTCAGTCGATTCCGGCTGCACGTTGCGACACACCGGAGGAAAAGTCTCTCGTTTATTGATGGGGACACATTTAACGGATCGAACAGGATACAAACAGTCGTTAGTCTTTGTCTGGTTACGGCCAGTGTTCAGATACGTCCTAAATACAGAAAAAAATGTATGAAAGGGACACGATGTATTTGAACTCGTTTTTCTCCGTTAGAAGTTTACCTAGGAGCGTCGAGAAACATTGAAGTAGCATTTATAGACGGCCTCAAAAATAAGAACGTGAACTTCAATTCTAATAGAAAGTATAATTCCGAATGCTTTCAAGAAGATGAAACGTTCTCGACTCCAATACAGTTTACTCGAAGTCACCATTTCTAAGTGATAGCCTCTGACGATAATATTCATTCACTGTATCGTTGCATCCAATATCGGTCAAGCATAAACAGTCGCCGTTTCACCACTGAAAGGGACATCGAAGCGTGAACTGAATTTCATTTAGACTGGAATGGCCCAAAAAATGAAATTACTCGTAGTCAACCGTCTCCCGTAGGAACATGAAACGAGAACGAAAATGAGATTTTTGGTGGTATCGAAGCTCACTGGTTTGTGAATCGTAGAAGGGGACAAAGAACCGGGCAGTAGCCTGGTAAGGGAGAGGTAGGATAAAAGGGACATTTTTGTTTTCAACAAAATATAAAAAAAAACTAAAATAATATTCCACTTCTAATTGATATTGTTGGAAAGTTTAGCAACCTGGTTATAACTATACGTGGTGATATTAACCTGGCTCTATATATGCCTATCTTATTTTTCGCTTTTTATAAAAAATGTATTTTGTCCCTTTCATAAATTTGGCAACAAAATTGAAAACCTAACCAACAATTAGCAGAGTATTAAACAAAAGATTCCGGACACTTCGTGTTACTGTTTTTGAATAAATACCTGTTCACATCTAGTAAGAAAGAAGTTAGTCTGTAATGCATCTTGCAGAGGGAATTTCATTTTTCGTTTCGTGTGCAACGAGCGGCGAACTCCGCCGCGGTGTCACGTGAGACCACGAAGAAGAAAGTGACCATGGCACTTGGCCTAGGCACCACTTACACCCGAGTCACCTGGCTACGCACGACACGATACACTTTCCTCGCGGAGCAGTCCTCCGACCGGCTTTTATTTCGCCTGTTTTCCTTTGGGTCTCGCGTTTCACGCTCCACTCGTTTTTTTTCCCCCTCTGTTCGCCGGGGGAACATTTTTACGCTATCACACGGGTGGGTCTGGCGAACGGGGAAAGGGGAAAGACAGAACAAAAGTCTTCGCTATACTCGATTTCCATGGAAATTTTTATTGAAAGAAAATCCCCGGGACATTTACCCTTTCCTCCCATGTGTCCGATAAAAATGACGTATTTTGCCATCTTTCGCGTTTCGGTCGATCTCCGAGGGGCCCGATAAAAAGGTTTTCAATAAAGGGCACTTTCGATTTACGTGCTTGTAACAATAGTGTCACACAAAGGACAGGTACAGAGAGTGTATATATTTGTAACTTTTAGGTGTTTGCAGTGGCTACCTTTAAAGAGCTTGAATTCTCATCAGGAATGAGTTTTAGTCCATCAGGTTATTAGAGGATAACACGGCAAGCTTGGGAAATGGTAACTTTTCCTGAAAGTCTGACAAACTTTCTTAAAAAGAAGTTTCCACTTATTTAAATAAACTCTTCAGTTAGCGAAGAATAGGACGAGAAATGGTTGTCCATATGTGTTTTCACGATTCAACCACCGTTTCAGCGTACATAGCACGCTTTCTCTGAGGACTTAATGCGGAGCTCGCGTGTCTTTTTTTTGTATTTTTCTTGATCAAAGACACAAGTCGAAAGGGCAAAAGAACAATCACTCGCGTGCGATAACATTGGCGTTTCTTGCGCAAGAAGAACTTTCCAGAAAGCGAATAACATCTTCCTACATTCTCCAGTATATTACGTCGACTACAAAAAAAAAGAAACAAGATTCATCGAAATTTACCTGGACTAATTAAGCGTCAACATTTTTCCGGATGACCTGAGATATCGATGGGGCACCAAAGAACAGGAGAAAAAACGGTATAAGCGGAAAAACACAGCAATGGTAATCACAATCCGCTGTTGGAAACGGTTGATAGGCAACTGGAAAACGAACAAAAAGTGTCAACGGACAATTTCATCCCCCTCTTTTCCTGTCCCCTTCCGACCAATGAATCACAACGTTGCCGAGGAGACCGCATCGGCTCGTCGCGAATAACACACGCGTGTGAACCGAGACGCCGCTAAACAACCCCCGTGCGCCAGGAAGCCGCGCTCGAATCACCTGGAATCCAGGTGAAATGATTCACAACTCCGCCGGAACAAGTTGTACGATACAATTATACGTCGAACGTTAGCTAAACAACACTCGTTGAATGAAGTAATTACAACTACTCGAGTATTTTCATTCTTCCGGAACTCCTGGGTTACACATTGTTGAAATTGGCGCTGTCGACAACGTTCCGATCGATCGTGGCTCCAGAAGAAAAACTTTCCTGCACCGTTCAGGTGAAGTTTTTAATTTTTAAATCGAGTTATCGAGTTCACGAGAAATTTCCGACGTATCCGTAAATTAGTTTGTAGGAAGCTTTTTCTCTCAAGAATCATTGGATCGTAGTGCAGAATCCTTTATTTTGCTTTCGGGAGTTTCTGATACAGCTTCTAAAGGTTTATTATTGTAACGTGATTGCTAACTCCTTGCTTTGCAACATCGAGTCAGATACAACTAAAATTAGTAAACATGTTTATTATTTGTTTTCTTTGAGTCGACGTGAAACACTGTTTCGCTGGTATTAACATTTAAGGTTCAGTGTAAACGTAACACTTGCCATAACAATAGAATTCCTTTTGTACCTAGGAAAATATTAATAATAAAGTAATTCTTGAGAGTGAAGTAATAAAAGAAATCGTGTGGCAAGGGGTTAAGCTTTTAGGTACTAATCGTAATTCCGTTGTTCTTTTTTGTTGCTTGAAAATTTTGTTTACAAAGATGTTGTACAGAACGAGCTTTCGGGATTCTGGATGAGCTCCGAGTTACGCGCATGTCGTGACAGAACGCGGGAGAAATTAATTTCGTGAAAGTGATCGGTAATACAAGGAGTGTATGTGTAACGTGACCCTGGGTCGTTGACGCCGAACAACGAGTCGGAATCGATTGGAATCACTTTCGATAGGAGACCTCGAGCACCGGAAGAGATCGCGGAAGCTGCGGCTCGGCAAACCGCGGACTAGAAAATTTCCTCGTGGACGCTCGACCCTCGTTTCGTCGACCGTGGAAACACACATTCAGCAAAACGAAAGCACAGACTTAGCCTTGGAAGGTTAACACGTTCGCCGCGGCGCCCATTTCGGCTGACTTTCCGTTCATGCCGACAGTATTCTATTACATTTGAATTTGTGTTACATGTCAGTCACCGACGTAGTGTGAAACGAAAGTTCTCTGTTAGTCACCGGTGACCGACGTAGCAATGAAAATGTCAATCCTCATCTTTCTCTTAAGAAATGATGTTATTCTGTAATGTGTAGGTAAATTGGTGGCTTTTATTTTCAAAAATTTGCAAATTTAACTGTTGATTTCTTCACTATTTTAATCTTGTACCATTGTGTCAATTTTACAAATTAAGTTGGGAAAATGAGGGCTGGATGAGGGTTAGAAAATCTCGAGAATAACAAAGCTCTCCCTCTGTCTCTTCCGAATCACAGTTCGAAGTCTAATAACACATATGAAGGAAGAATAATAAAACTGCTTTCCTTGGTGAACACTCTTCGCATAACGGTAGCATCAAAGTAAAAGTATGACAGAAAAGTGAAATTCGTAAAACGACAAACACAGGAACGAAGTCGATTCAGCATGGTTCCCTCGATTCAGGAGCACCGTGTCCGATCGAGGAACAACTCTTACCTAATGTGGACATTAATTCTAACATTTCCACGGTTCGTGGATCTCTTTTACGTAACCCCGTAGCCTCGTCAAAGAGGGGGAGAGAGAGAAGGAAAAAAAAACGAGGTACACTCGTGCCTGTAACGATCCTATTATTACGTAAAAGGAAATCTTTGAAGCGACCGCAAATTGGTCCTAAAGTAAACGTTCTGCGAACGTCCGCGACTCGATCGATCGTCACGGGATTTGATTTTACGCGTCGCGATTTTATTTTAGCGTCTCGTTAGAGGCGTGAACAGGGTGAAAAAACAGAGTCGGGGAAACAGATGTGAGTAAAAAATATTTGATGACCGAGATGCGAGCGGAAAATGTATGGTAACGAACCGTGTGAGGCCGTTTTTTTTTTAAATTAAAAAAAAATGTGGGGCATATTTGTTCTGTATTCCTCCTCCTCCTCCGACGTCGGAAAGGTCAGGAAACAGTGCCATCATGCGACAGGATGTTACACAATGGCGGCTGCGCTTCTGTTCTCACCGAAGGAATTTCATATAAACCGATTATGACCTGAACATGTAGTGGCACTATGCCTCAAACAATCTCTATGAATATTTTCATCGTCGATCGTGGCGTTTACTCCGATAGGAGGATATTGAGAAATGAATTTTCAGGATTTTTATAGCTTGTAGTGCGAATTGAAGGTGGATAAACTTGTGTGTCAGCATACACCGCGTGACGTAAATACAAAACCACCCTAAAATGTTCAGTTCTTATGTATTGTGGTTAAAATAAAAACGAACGATGTATACCATGTCTGAAATTGTGTTGAACAATAATGTTTCTCCAGACAAGGATAGATTATATTCCCTAGAAAAACAGTTGTTCGTCTTTATTTTAGCCACGATACATAAAAATGGAAAATTTTCGGGTGGTTTTATAGTTATGCTATGCAGTGTAGTAGAACTTCGATTATTCGTCAGTCTTTGTGTCACATCTCTATTGTCTGTGTATGGCTATAGTCCGTTTGTTAAAGTTTGTTTTTAACATCCAATACTAGAAATTGATCTCACTCAACCGAAGCTGTAACAGAAAATTCAAGAATTGCTAGTTGCAAAAACAGGAAACGTTAGTAGAAAGTGGTGCAAAATACTTTCAGCTTGTAATCGTGGTTTCAGTTAATAATATTTGAGTAGTGTATCCAGCATGACTCGTACAGTCTGCCCGGATTGATTGTTTTCACTGCCAGTGGAACGGTCTACTGTTTCTTAATCCTGGATAATTCTCCCTAAGCTTTTCATGATCGTGATCGGGCCTTTATTCTGTTTCGCTAATATTTTCATTATGTACAGCAAACATTCAGGAACCAACGACCGTGCACACACGCGTGGAATTCGAATTAAAAACTGATCCCCATGAATATTTTATGAACGGTTGCCCACCGAAGGAAAGAAATTCCTCGGCGGATTAAGCGCAAGGAGATGCGAACACGTCTTTCGGCTAGAACAATCTACTAGGATTCGTGCTGGAAATAATTATTTAACGAGCTCCAGTGTGGTATATCGAACACGCCAGAGCGCCAGATAGGATAAAAACTTCTCTACCGAAAATGCGTTTCCCTTTTTAGTGCATTTCCGACGTTTTTCATTTTCAATTCGCTAGGATTGCGATTCGAATCTCCGCTTAATTGTTCCCTCGCATGAGATTCAGTGACCAACTTTCGTCGGACGAGATCGCGAATGGCTTTCTATTTGATCAGTAAGGAACCATTATCTTGGAAGAAGAATAAAATTCGAACAAATCTGAAATTTTTCTTACCTTGTTATACTCAATTCTTGTAAATCTGATTGTGTTATCAACCAATTGCACGAACGCCAGCTGAAAACTTAGGTTTCAAGTGGCACAAACTGGTTTCAAGTCTTCATTCGACAGTGTACTTATTTATTAATAGCCAAAACAAAAAGCCTGGTAGAACGTACCCACTGTAAATTGAACTCTGAATGCGCAATAAGTCCAGTACAATTTTAAAGTCCTATCCAACTCGGTCTTATGCCCGTAAGCGTACACTGTTCCTAATTTCATTCCCACTGTGTGCGACGTGTAACGCTCGCGTCGGTAATAATTCAGACGCAAACGCGCGCGTCTGACGCAGCTAGGAAGTTCCACCTGAACGCTACCAGGAGGCACGTGAAGAAAAAATCAAAAGAAATACCTGGTGGTCTCGACGAGCTCCATCGTCACCTGGCAATAAACGATTTTCACCGCGAACATCGCGCACCAGCATGGTAAATATCGCGCGAGCGTGCACTGTGGCCGTTCCGCGCCTGTTTTACACGGGTTTCCAGAACCGGAATGACTTTCCAGCCGAGCAACACGGGCGAATTTTCGATACGTACAGGCGACGGTGTCGCGGCCCTTTGTCCTGTACGCAGCTGCGTGTGCACATCGTTGAAACAGAGAGAAAGAGAGAGATACAAAAAGATAGAAAGAGAGAGACGTTCGTCAAAACGGATATCCGGTGTTCCGCTGTGCCGGCCTCCTTCCCCTTGCCCCTCGTTGTCTTTCGTCGTTTCGATTGCGCCTGTTTCTCGTCGCGAATTCCCTCCGCTAATAATTACGATCGTTTTGCCTGCGGAATTTCGTAATTAATTCGATCACTCATCAAACCGATCAGAAGGTAACTTCGATGTTTGGTAATTCTGAGAAATCCAACGGTGAATCGTCTCGAATTTACCATAAACGATCGATCTTACGAATGAAGAAACATTAAATAAAATATCTTACATGAGTAACGTTATAATTGAGGAACGGTAGAAATGAGTTGGAGGATATATATATTCGATTGGGTCGAGAATATCGAAAACTGGGCACGTGCAACTGAAACGCGAACTTCCATTAGGAAGTTGCCCGTTAATATTCCAACGACGCAACCGCGGATTTGTGTACGAGCTCTCGCGAGAATTAATTGTTCGGACAATTCCAGATTGCTCGTGTTATTTCCCGCGGTGGGTTCTGGCGAGGAGTCGATAAACATATCTGAGCCACAGAGTTAGAATATGAAGTCACGTTTTTCAAACTTTAGATGAGAGAAAATCAAAGGTGCGGAAACCTTGTAACTTTGGAGCGTTCTGTAAGAATTCAATGAGAAATAATTGTTACTTGGATACTGTTGAATGGACTTAGGACAAATCTCAGATGTGGGTGTATTAGGAACTCGTGCGACGTTCTGCGAACGAGTTTGAAAAACTTTTAGTTTCCAGTAATTAAGAGAACGATCAATCAAAACTGTTTAGAACGATTATACATTGAATTGTTTTTTTATTCCTGGCGAGTAAAGTATTCGAAACCGGAGGAAGTTGCGATTATTGCCCGGAACGGCGATCCGATTTTCATTACCCTCGGCTGTATTTAATAAAGCCTCGATGCGAACCTTTTTACGAGGTACTGTAGATAATTAATCGTAGAAGTGTCTTAAATCGATCGTGTGTAAATATCGACTAGTTGAATTTGATTATGTGCATTGTATTTTCGGCTCTGAACAACAGTTTTTAACGTGATAAGCATCAGAGCCGAGGGATAAAGGCAGAATTTCAGTAAACAGTTGGCAGACTCGTTAGCGGTATCGCGAATATGGAGATAGAAAATTTCTCGAGTTTCTAGAAGCGGCTAATTAGCGGAACTACGACACGCGTGTAATTTATGGAGATATCAAACGGATGAAGTGGATTCGCTCATTCCAACGATATCGAATATTTCATAAAGTCCATACAACTTCCATTGTTACGGAAACAAAATTAACGCTGTACAATTATAAAAATAGTGTGGATCGATGTACGAATCACGCGTGATTTATAATTAAGACAGGCTTTTGTAAATTCATTTTTCTATGTTCCATGGTTAAAGAATAATGGGAAATAACTGATCGTCGATATAAATTATCCCGAGAAAAGGTCCAGTCAGAAGGAAAACAAAATTAACAAGCGAGTAATTGCATTCCGATGCAACTTTACAGATGGATCTTGCAACGATACGATTAGGATTGTAGAAATTAACTGTACTTTTATTTGCAGTTTAATCTATTTCCTTGTGAAGATCTATGATACGAAATACTTTCCTGTGTTGTTCATTTCCATGTTATCAGTTCTTTTACGCAGTTTGAGGCTGTAACTTTGCAGTCTCGCGTCGCCTCTCTTCGATCCAGCAATTCAAATTTCGCGGGAGACTGAGCGCGTTTACATCGTTGACATGCATGTGCCGGAAAATCATTTTAAATATTCGCAGATGGTAGCTTTCTTGGCAATTGCTTCCTATCTTGGGAAAGCTGCACTCCAATTTTCTTACATTTCACGTCGAAACGTAGAAAACTAAAGGAAGAAAATTACGACAGATCGTTATTGCGACTGCTCGTGTAAAATCGGAAAATTCGCCAAAACGATGAATTTCGACGTAAAATTGTTATTTTTTGTTTATTTTTCTCGTGCTTTACAACATCGAAGATCAGATAAATAAACCCAGAAGAACTCGTTGGTATTTATCGGGACATCTAATTGCGAATGATTCATATGTTAACCTACTTAAGAAATTTCGCACGACATCGCGTAATAGCGCACGCGCGGTAGATCGTCGAGGCGCATACTCCAAAGATCTCTCGTTCCCTTATAAAGCACCCAAGCCTCTAATGATTCTCGCCGCTCTGAACACGACTGCGTACGGATCTCGCGGCAAGAATTTCTCGAAACCACCATACACACGACAATTAAGTGATTCTTGCCTGTTTTTCGTAAAAAAAAAAAAAGGCGGCCAAGAACCATTCCTCGTACACGATACGAAACTACTAGAAACAAGACGCGCGCAAGGTCTCAACGAGAGGATCGCGTAATTAGACCACAACCGTGCTAATAAGCGCAGCCTGACCGTGGCGAAATCCTTCTAATTAACAATAAATTAATCGTCCACTAATCATAAAGCGTTATTTCGTTCGAACGGGACCGAACGGTTTCGATCAGAACCATCGTACGATTTCTATGGAAACGAAGAATTTATTGGCAAGACAGAACTTACACTGTGCATGATACAGAGACTTGTGATTTTTTTTCTCATAAATATTTACGTGAAAGAAACATTACGTGTTCTTGTTTGTAAATGAAACCTAATAATTCGCGGGACTTCGTGTACCTATGTCCCAAGAATAATCATCGTGAACATTCCTCGTGTCTAGAGAACGTGTGATACCTACGTTGCGCTGAATAATGGTAGATACCCAGGAATAGATTAAAGTAATATCATCGCCGAGCATCATTGTACAGTTTCTGCTCTGATATTTATGCACTGTGGTAGTAGTTTCAGCCGGGGCTTTTTCGGGCTCATTAAAAATCTGGGCCACGCGCGGGGCCTCGCCATTATACCGCAATATAATTAACTTATGGCGCAGATAATTTCTCTACCGCCACGCGCCTCTTAATCGCCGCAGAAGCCGCGAATTTTCTGTCTCGAACGGGAATCCTTGTTTCTTGGATGACTACGGGAATCGATCAAATGAGCCGTCTCCGGACCCGTTGATCGTCTTTCGTCGATCAACTTAATATTCCAAAATGGCGGCACGTTGCGCCATTTCAAGTAAAAACGACAGAGACTTTCTTCTTCTAAACTCGGGTAATAGAAATTTGATGAGATTGTACTGAATTGAATCGTGTGGAGATAATACTTGATATTAATATTAATTATTGTATAATATTTTATTGCAACGGGGAATAAGTTAATGGTAATTTTAAAGTGTTTCAGGGTTGAAACAAGATTAAAATAGGGGGATAAGAATTATGTATGATTGATTCATGGGACTCACCGATGGCATTTTTGACGTTGTCTCTCGTGCACCCATAATGCCTCTCCAAGGGTATGGGTTCCGCTCTGTACTCCACCCATTGTCGACCCCTGAACGACGAGGCCTGATATAAATTTACATTTTTGTGTCATAAATGATTATTTAAAATCGCAAACATAATTAAAATTCCTTTTAAACGTGCATACACGAATTAGAAAGGAGAGAAAGAAAGAAATTCGAGCTAAATATAGAAGTACTTTTAACACATTGAAGAAATGTTTATTCGTCAAATTGAATTCCACGGTTTTCTATCAGTTAGCGGTATTTTAATTATCTTATTTTTGTGTTAATTTTTATAGACTTGCCGTTTCCATCGATCGATCGATTTCACGGTGAATTTAGATTAATAACTCGTTCAAGGGAAACGCGACGCGTGAAACATATCGTAGTTTTTTTCGAGATCATATAAAGAATTTATTGCAAGCTAAACCGTATATGAAACGTATAAAGAAACGTTTGTGGTGAATGGAAGACAAATCGAGAAAAAATAGCGCGTGATAAATGATTTTTATATGCAGTTGTAACTCGCATGCGCATGAGTCACAGTGGGATACGGCTTATTTAGTGAATGCATCCGAACACAGATGGCGTTAAAGAGTACCGCTTTCTCGCTAGTAAAGTTGTCAACCGTATACATAAGAAGTTAAGAGAAGGCTGATAAAGTCATGTTATAGTTGAACCGAGAGTTGTTCCTACGTTAATTTTGTCTAGAAAGGGTCTTAACCGTCGGTTTTGGCCCAAATTGATTAATCAAAAAATATATAATCATTAAATTTTGTACAATTTTCTCGTTTTTAGTTGAAGTAAATTTCTGTGTAGTATGTTGATTGAGAAGTAATTTTTATTACGATGAAGTCTTCAACAAAGTTAATTAATGTAGAGGCCAATTAAGGTTGGAAATATATTGTGTAATACGGAATAACATTTCAATTAACTTTATTCATTAATTCATTGGGCTCCAAACCACAGTAAAATTATTATCATAATCGTCAAATGCATTATAACCACAAAATACTGCTATAATCAAATTTAATTTTAATTGGTAGTAGATAATATTTACTTGACGAATAATATACGTGTTATTTAGTAAATAATAATTAGTAAGACAGTAATTCCCAGAAAATTGCACAGCGATATGTACAAGTCGCTATACACATATCATCCTAACCCTTTCGTTAGTAAAAGAAAGGAAAAAAAAGACTAATCATGCATACTGCAAAACCACTTCGAAAAAGCATTTTCTCCCTGCGATACATAAACCGTGCCTCCCCAATCAAGAACCTCACATACCCTTAATCCTTTTACATTTACAGTTCTTTCAAATCAAGAGAAATTAAAAACCCAATTACGTGAAAATTACCTGAAAGACCGCACCTGAATTCTTACGTCAAAAAAGCTACCTATCCAAAACAGTTGAAAAGGTCACAAGAAAATTAACTGCTCTCCTCGCGCAGTATCTACCTCCCACCAACTACCTTTTTTTTTCTATCCTGTCAAGGGGTACATATATAAGATCCAAGGGTAAGCTTGCCACACCTTTCCGATCACCAGGGCGCACCACATACCGACCCCTAAATAATTTACCTACCCGTGGGGAGATCCCCAGATCTCAGTGGTCGTGCATCCTTGAAGAGGTCACGTCACGCGAACTTTCTATCGATCCCACCGTCCACCGATCGGGAAACACGCGACTTCGATTAATCGAACCCCCGCGGATAGTTTTCGGCCACGAAGGAACCCCTTTTTCGGCCGATTGGTGTGGTTTTCCACACGCGCGCGCGCGTCACTTATTAGTTGGCCAGAATCCAGAGGCAGACTGCCGCCGGCTGGGAAAACTTCACCACCGCCGCGAACTTTTCACCGCGGGCTTGGAAGAAGGGAGGACGACACACTGGTAAAGGTGGTGGCAGCTTCTCTGGCCACTGACCAGCTAGCTCGATCGCTTCTTCGCTCGCCGAGCAAGACACGGCGTCGTGGGGGCACGCTAATTGTCGGACGTTGCGCCTACTCTCCATTAACCGGCTGCAATTAACACGGGCGAAGCCGAATTTCATTGCCGGGTGAGAGAGATCGAAGCAGAACTCACGACCAAATAATACGCATTCGCGATTGAATCATCGAAGAAACGGGCCCGGTTTCCCTTTCGAAACCGGAAACTCAATGACAATTGGGCCAAGTTGTGACGATAGCTACCAACCATCCGGTGATCTGAAACGAAGGAAACTCAGTTTGAAGATGTTAATTTTGAGAAAAAAAAATGTTTTATTTTCTATTCGGTATATTTTATTTCAATGTTTTAGTTAGAAGTACACTTCTTGAATTTTTGTGATTAGCACTACTCCTTTCACCTTCGAAATTCAGAAATAATATTTCGCCCGTGAATTCTATACCAGCTGTAGATGTGCACAAACTATGAATAAGATCGGCCTAAGTGGGTACTGATTTTTGACATTTGTTTTGCAGTGTGTTTACCACCCGCGATGCAACAAAATACTGATGATTTTTTGGACCTTGAAGGGGATCTTCGAAATCTTTAATATGCCTTCATTCACTGTCCTTTGTTTTCTGTGGATACTACGTGTTTCGAATTCGAGTCACCATTTTTATCGATCGATCCCCACGAGCGATTGTGTACACAAAGCACGTAAAAGAATACCGTGTCTTTTCTATTAATACGATACTATTCGGGTTAATCCACCGGCTATAATTCGCTTAGGAAATTACGTGTACGTGGATCGTAACAAATGGGCGATAAACAGGACGACTTTCTCCAAGATTATGCCTCGTATCGGCCGAAATACGCTGGGTACGCAAGGCAGTTACAATTCTCCATGGTTTGCTGCTCAAAATGTTCACACGTTCCATCGCCAAGCGAATATTTAACCGCGCGCAGTGAAGTTTTGCTATCTATTCCGAATATCGTGCAATTAACACAGAGATCGATTGTGGTAATCAACAAACAATACTAACATGGGCCCCGTTGTTTCAAGCACTTCGAATCCTCGGTTACGCAACTGTCGATCGACAGACCGGTTGTTGCTCGATCCCAGCGAGCATAATTCCTTCCGGTGTGCGCTTCACGCTATCGTACGCTTTTCAAAATGCTGCCGTTTGCACAAGCCTCCCCGGAGCATTCCTTGGACTCTCGCGGAATGAAAATCCGTTATTGCAGCCGAGGGGGACAGTCTTTCGAGACATCTAATCGAAAAGTCTCGTCGCAACGATTCGACTCAAACTAGAAATAAATTGGAACCACAGACTTACAACTTGCAAAAGATACGATCTATTAACGTGGAGTTCTTATAGCTCGAGTTAAGTATCGTTCTTTCGATACTTTATACATCAATTTACAAAGTAAGAGTAACATGAGCGTAGGCAGGTTATCAGTCGGACGGGGGTGAGAGTAAATAAATTTTTTAATTTATATTTGCATACAAAATATTGGTTAATATAATACAATATTTTTCCCCTCTAGGGAGGCTACGCCTATGAAGAGTGATTTATATTTATATCGAAATGGCGTTCATTAGAAGTGGTTTTGATCTTACGAACTCCGAAATTTATTGTGATATAAACACCACTTAAGAAATTTGAGTTTCTCCAGTGCAATAGTAGAAATCTCTCAGTGATTCATATTCCGAGCAATCATTTATTTCTTTTCGATATCGATTTTTGTTTGAATCTGCCCCAGTCCAAAACTTTTCGTGAACTCAAGAACTAGGATCTAGATTAGCGCTCGACTTTATATGAATTTATTTTGTCGGTTTAAATGTGGCTGATCATTCGTTATGGCGTTCCTGTGTAAGCTATTACAATCGCTTCCAACGGCGGAAAGAAATGAAAGGGCCAAGCGGCGATTAACAAAACGAAACTCCGTTTCCGTGAATTCGCTCGCGTGATGGTCGCGCGATCGAGAGCTGGGATCGCGTTAACCTGGTTAGGAGCCGTTTGATACGTGGAGGAGGTATTAGAGTGTGGAGACCGGAATGGGACGGCTACGGGCATCTTTACGTTGTAAGCAGAACGGAACCGAGCGTCGATCCGGCTGCACGATCTCTAAAAATGCATCCACGGGCATGCGAGTCGCGTTAGATTCTCGAGACGAGAGAAAAAATTCATTCGTTGTTTCGTTGGCGTTTTTATCTGAGAAAATAACACTGGGTCACAGTATTTCTGTTTTACACAGAGCTTTACGAGGCATAGTAAACGTCGGGACCGTCGGGACTAGCAATCGTTCAGCATCCCCGTCTCATCTCTCCTTCCACGAGGAAGCATAAAGCAGTCACTGTTCATGTTTTACGACGCATCTGGCAGCGGTGGTTCGTAGGAATACCCGAAATCTGACAGTCTCGTGGTTACGGTATTGGAAATAAGCCGACTGAAAGAATCCATTCGAAATTGACAGGAACGAAAGCTGCATTCTCGCATTTCTCCGTTCTTTGCTAGGCTGTCGCGTGATAGAAGACTAGCTACGCGAGTGTTTCTTTCGTTAACGAAAGATACGGAAGTTGACAGGCAAAGAAAGCATGCTTCTGCTACGTCTTGCACGATATTTTTCTAGTTGCCTCCACCGACGCACTTGGTTCTCTCGAAAGCAGAGAGGAAGAAAGGAGTTTACACTCTAGGCTACAAGACCGTTGCAAGAAACACTCGAGTTAAAAAAGAGAAACTGCATCCGATTAGTCTGACCTGCTCGTTTCGATATCGAAATGTAGCCCGACACCGGCAGCACGAGAGTGATGAATGGTTTTGACGCTCAAAGTTCGGCCGTCTGAGCAGAAAAATTTAATAGATCTAACGGCGGAATCTATGGAAAATACACGGTGGGGATTATCCAACCAGTGTCATTAATAATAATTAATGATTGAAACGTCTAGGAAACGGTATTATAACTGGAAGTATTAACACTTTAGTCTATTAAGAAATTAAGTATTTTATTCCTAGATACAACCGAATAGGGGAAAGATTCCACGCGAAGAAATAAGTCGAATATATAAAACAACATTTTTTCATTCGAGACTTCGTTTCTTCGGAAAATCGACTTTGAAACTCTGCTCGGTACGCGTGCAATTGAACAGGACTTTGGGTCTGTTCATTGTATTCCGTTTCTACTTACTACTAGACGAATACACAAACGATTGTTTAAACTCGATTTTCTCGAGACCAAAGTCTCGAATGAAAACCTATTATTCTATACTTTCGACTTATTTTTTCACGTAGAATCATCCCCTACAGTATTTTTGGGGTTCCTTTCATGGGTGTAGCCAGGATATCAGTCAGGAGGGGTTAAAATATTAACACATCCTCTGCCACAGTGAAAAATACTGTGTTAGCCGTGTTTCAAATCATACTGCAATATTAAATAGTACGCAAAATTTGATAACTCTAGGAAGAGAGGGGGAGAGCAAAATCCAGTTTTTTTCTTGTAGGGTGGGGCAAAGGCCACTTTTTTTCCGTCCAGGGTCGAAATTGGTTACGCCCATGGTTCCTTTTAAAGTTCTTCTGGCTCGTAGAGCTTGCACGAAGGAATCGATCTGGCAGGCCAGTGTATCAACGGTTCCCCCGATCTGATCTCAGTTGCAGACGTAACAGTGACGTATCATCGAGGATTGCCGAAGATCACGGTACCGTTGCCGTCCAGGAGGGAGCACTGCGTGTTTACCCTGAAACCAATAACCCACACCGTGGGCGACTTCATCAGGATGCTGAAGCGAGAGGATCGCGGGATCGATCGTGCAAGCGTGACGACGCTCGGTGAGTCGATCGATGAATATCACGGGGCATCGAACGACGAGCGCGTGTATAACGCGGGATGATTACGCCGCGTGTGGTTTGATGGTTTCAGACGGCATCAGAATAGGCTCGAACAACACGATAGAAACACTAATGGATGAGGACTTCCGGCTGATAATAAACGACAACGAGTACGTCGTTACGCCGCCGTTGCATCACAGGTACACTATGGTGAGTCCTTTCTTAAAAAATATAATAATAAAAAAGCATCCACGTCCTTGTTGGTAAGATCGAAAATTGTTATTTCGGAAGAAACGAGCTTTGGTCCGATTCGAATGTTTCAGGAAAACGTGGAGAAGTTGTCCGACGTGCAAACATTGATTGGACAACTGTACGAGGCGTTCCATGTTCGTGAGCATTACTCCGACATGGAGAAGCAAGTGTTGGCCGAGTTGGAGACAGTCAGGCTGGAGTTGGAGCCTATGGAACAGGTAAAGTCACTTGGACACACGGAACCACACACAGTCTTGGTGGTTTCAACCCCTTCGTGATTGCGGGCGATATTGTTCACGGGGATAGATATCAGTGTATTCATGAATACATTCTGAACGATACACTGGCTATACGATGACAGGTCTAATAAATATTTGAAAAATGTAACTGATATAGGAGTGTTAAGATTGAAATCAAATAGGTGAGCACTTGGGATTAAAGGACGGGTTATTCTTCCTCCTAGATCTCTCTACATTTCTGAGGAAGTTGAATAAAATTGCGTGCAGCGGAAACGTAAATCGAAGTTGCATGTACTGGGTAGTAGACGGCACACAGATAAATCTACGTGGTTCATTCATGTGTCACTGTAGACAGTAAAGTCCTCTGTTATAATTATAGCAGTCTATCAAAGCTTTTAATACAGAATTCAAAACTGTCCCATTTTAGTTTTCAAATATTAATGCCTAAAATTGTCAATTTGCATAAACTTCCGCAGTCTTACCATAATAAGTAACCATGTCGTGAAACGTTATTTCTGCGTTCCGTAACTCCTATAAACATTGTACACCATTGTACCCAACAGAGTTAGGCAGAATTTTATTTGAATAATACACAGTGAAAAGCAGCACTATCTAAGGGTGTCGTTCTGAGCTTTAAACAGTCAATGAGAGTACATAATTATTCGACAAATGTCGATTTATTCATAAAGAAGTATTATTTAAACAATTAAAAATGACGAAATACTTTTTTTATCTCTTATTCGTTATTCGAAACTTTTTATCTAGATAATGATTGCTCATCTCTGATACCTAAAATTGTAACCCCTTGAAAGGGAAATTCTCTAAGCAAATACCAGTATGTATTTCCGTGTTGGGATAGTTTCATCTCAGGGCGCGACAATGTACACGAGCCGAACGAAGGCGCGGCCCCGATGGTATCTAAATTAAACGGAAGTTTAAGGATTCCGTAGACGTGTCTGTATTAACATTCCGGGGCGTTAGAACGCGGCACGCGCGCGCATTATTCAACGAAACAACACGCGGTTGCGCGTCGCTCTTTTATCGCTAGTTTTCTCCTGCGCTGGACGCATTAAATTTTCATACGGAGCACGTTTCAATCATCGCGTTCTCCCATATCGCGAAACGGCATAATTAACCACCAACGCTGTTGGATCGCGTTCGAAGCATGATTACCGAAAAGTGATTAACGTATCGTCGTTATAACGCGAGCCCCGTCGAACTCGTCTTTCTAATTATATAATACCGGTTGGTTTCCTTTTTCATTCGCGTTTTTTCCCGCCCTTTCTCGCCTCGCGATCGATAAAACCACGGGGATAATAGATGCGAAACAGCGCCGAGCTTCGGTAACTTTCTATGTACGTTTCTGCAAGTCGTTGGAACCAAAAAAAATTGGTCCCAGAAAATGTTCAGAACTCTTCTTTTAACGGGGGTCCATTATATTGATTGTATGACATAAGGGATCCATTAAAAATTTAGTAATAATAGTACTGGGACTTGACTACTTTCTGAATCACATTGTAGTATCTGTAAATTTCTATCAAGAAATAATAGTTCTCCTGTTAATAGTAGTGGCAATTATTCTAAAGGTATTTATTTTAAAGATCAACGAAAGGAAGAACGCAGTAGCTATCATCAAAGTCATAAACCAGGTAAAGCTGAGACAAGGCAAATATTGGTAACTGCAGTGGAAACGTTGTACGGGTCTAAAGTGAACCTAGTATTGGTACAGAAGTTTCTAACAATCCCAAGTTGAGGAACCCCCAAGCCGGTGTTTTCGGGATCCTTCAAATAACTCCTCAAATATAAGCATAACAGACCAACGATCCGAAGGACCAATGTGTTCCGGTTTCTGTTACAGAAACTGATGGACTTGGAGACCACGGCCGCCAGGAAGGCAAACATCTTCATCTGGATGTGTCTAGTCTTGATGTCTGTTCAGTTTAGCGGCCTAGCCAGACTAACTTGGTGGGAGTACTCGTGGGACATAATGGAACCGGTCACCTATTTTGTTACCTATGGTACCACAATGGCTTGGTTCATCTATTTCGTTCTAACAAAACAGGTGAACGATTTCAAACTCTCAGACGTATACTTGATGGTATAGTTGCTCATAAAGACATACTTTGGAACCACTGAATTTATTAGATCGTTGTTTCTTTACCTCCAAGTATACTTCTTAGATATCGTCACAGATATGTTTATTATTTAATAATAAACATTGTACCAAATGCACAGGAATACATGCTGCCTGATGTGCTGAACAGACGTCACTTAATCGCCCTCCACAAGAAAGCCAGGCAAGCTGGCCTAGATATCGACCAATACAATGCCCTAAAGGACAAAGCTTACGAATTGGAGACCACCTTAAAGATTATCCGCGGGCCTCTATACGAGCATCAGAGCCGTATAGAACAGATGAAAAGATCAAGATCAAGATCAAGCTCAAGTAGTTCCAGATCACCCAGTTCATCACCTAGTCCTAGTCCTAGTCCTAGTCCTGAAAGGAGTCTTCCTAAAAAAGGCATCTTTCCACTACAAGACACACTTAAGAAACCGGTTCCCCAAGGAGCACAATTCAGTCCGGCTTGGATGCTCAAAGAAACAAGGGATTGATCACCGAAGGGACACCGATAGATCAAGTAGACTTTCAACGAGAGAGAAGTCGGTTCTTTATTATTATTTTTTTGTTTTCTTTACGAAAAAAAAAATGCACTCAGGGTGTTCACCAATAGTTAAATGCCGATGAGTCACCGGTGTTTAGCTGATAGTTAGAGAAAGTATGGCGAACCGGGGGCAAAAGGAACGAGACAGGAACGATTGCTTTCGTTTGCATAAGATAAACCTTGCAAGGATCGTCGACGGAGTCTTCCAAGTCGTGCGACGACACTCCTATTCAACGACTACGTGTATAAAATATGTATCTGCCCAATGCTCAATGTTGTTGACTGCTGTGCGTTTGGAAGACGTCGAAGGAAGATGTGTATATACCGCAGTTTTCTACACACACTGTCATTTACTACACGATAAAGAATCGGACGAACGGGGCTAGGGGTTCGTGGAGACATTGGTGAGGATGGTGTTCCCCGGCAATGTTGACACACGGGGCGGTTAATTGGAAGGAGAATTTCTGATAAACTTGAAATCATTCTTGCTGTACATTATTAAAATTATCATCGTGTTTTTAATTTTTCAGAACGGTTCCAAACTTTTGCACTAATGTACACATTTATACACATTTTCTAGACTGTCGTATATGTACGCTTTTCACAACGAATGTGTGTAGAAAAATCATTGAAATTCCAGAGAAGAAAGTACAGTTCTACGGAAGAGATATACGAGCGCTCCGTTTATCCTGAATAGAAACTGTCCTTAAAAACGGGCAAATGTAAAAAAGATGCTGAGAAGCTCCAACCTTCCGATGGATCGCCCTGTAGATATACACACATTTGTGGTTCGTGCGAAAATGTTTGTGATAAGTTAACGTCTTTTAGCTTGTAATTTAATAATTGCCTCCTCCTACGATCCGCGGGCACGCACGCTACGCGTTTTTAATCTCAAATCGGACCTCGATGAATTTTTATTTGACAAACTCGTCCATTTCACTCGTCGCGTCTGCAATCGAAACGGTTTTTTTTTTATATCTTCCGCGAGACGATAACGATCACATTACCCATGTAAATATACTATATTTTTCTTTCCCCTCCCGCAAGAACAAAGAACTATTTTACATTTCGTGTAACATGCAAGGCGTGTGGTGTACTTAACTTTTATTTCGACGCGCCGCTGTTCATTTATTGTTTCAGGGAAGAAGCGACGTACTTACTGACTATGTGACCACGCACATCCACAACTGCAAATATTTTTTAAGTCATTTTTCCTAATCGGTAACATTCTAACCTAATATTGATCATTGGACTGCGGATGTTAGCGCAAATATGGATAATTTACAGAGACTAGGATCAGAGGTTTGTTCACTCTGTTAAGGGTTCCGTCAGGTTCGAAATAACAACCTGATTGAACTTCGTTAATTTTTCGTTTTTATTATACTAAGTTCCAGATGTTTCTGGACACTATAAATGCATAAGATCCTCAGTCTAATGGTCATCTAACTCCTCCTCGCCGGTATTCGCTAATTATATATTGTAATACATACAATTTAACTATATTCTTCGTACACTCTGTCCGGAGTTTTTACAGTGTTACGATTAATGCTTAATCAAGCGCTGATAGGCAAGATTTTAGCGTCTAATATTTATAACGATACTCGCTACACTAAACACTTTTATTCCTATCGACTTTATTGGTGGCACACGATTTTAAGAGATTCCGCGACGTTCTCGTGCACCGTGTTACAGAAATTTTTTCGACACCTTTAAAATTAAGAATTTGACAGTACCGTTACTACCTACTTACTGCAACTTCTAGAGTATCATCCACGAAAGTATCTTAAGAATAACGTAAACTATTTCTAGCCCATTTAAGAAACTTTCTCTCGCTTTCGTAAAAATCCCTTATCCGTCCGCTCGAATAAACTCTCGGTGGTGTTGTACGGCAACCTAGACCAGTATACTAAACAGTATGTTCTCGAAGACACTGTGTGAGATTCTTTACCAAAGTCGGTGGTACAGTTGTGGGCATAATGTTAATTCAGATCCTGATAAGTTGATGCAAAGTGTCGCTCCGTTTCAATACGAATTAATTGAATTCGTCGAAAGAATCATTACTATAACTATTATTAATTAGACTGCGGATATTATGCATTTATAATATAATACATACACAGATATGTATCTAACATTCTTTTTTTAGGATGAAATAATTTCACAAAGGTTAGAATTTTTATTCTACTTTCAACATAAAAATAAACTGAACTGTTACATTTCGATTTTTCTGAGACACTCAATGGAAATTCGTACAAACGTCCGCGGTCTAAATATTATAACGCAATCGTTGTTTATGTTTTATATACAGATGAAAACATCTATTATTGTATAAGACCGTATATTTTCCTATGGAATCTGTATTTTTTAATTACTTTATATTGTTACAATCAATATAATCAACACTGCTCGCGAATAAGCAGTATGGAGATAAGAACAATGAAACAAGATACAATTAATTTCTGTGAAATATTTAACGTCTGCTCGTGTTTCATTTTGATCGCATACCGCGCGCACGGAACTGTACACGAAGAACAATTTCCGCTAGTCGCCGGTGAAATAAGGGGAAACCGCATTTCAGGATGTATCGAATAGTAGTCGGTTTAGAATCAGCTGCAGAGTAGACGATTCGACGTATACAGAGAGACTATGCACATTTTCATAGCACTTCTTCTCAAGCACAGGAATTGAATGCGAGCATGCTTGACCGCGTTCAGCGAATTTCTCCTTTACGACAATCGCTTTTAGCCGGAGGCTTCTGTTTTGCGACCGAATTAATCTAGTGCCAACGTTCAAGTCGCAAATGCGTGATCCCTGAAATCCTTGTGAGTTGATACCCGAAGCCTGAGTAGGGAGAAGAAGCAACGACCGAGAATGTCTCGAAAATAAATATACTTCGAAGAATAGTTACGAAACAGTAAAAAAAAAATATGTATCTAGAGAAATTAACTATCTGGCCTTGTTTAGAATCCAATACTAGCGGAAACATTCTTCCTGAGATTTGTTTTCAAGTGATCTTGATAGGAATGAAGGTCGAACAGATCTTCGAAGCTGTAGGAAAGTGTTCTTGGTTGGTTGGTACCAGATGTAAAGTAAGGGATGATAATGAAATAGTGATATTCGCTACGTTTTTCTGATATTCTTTTTTTATTGCTAGGTAAATGTTTCATTCGAAGCTTTTATGGAAATACCCAAATGTATAATAAGCAGGAAAAGGTAGGAAGGTGTCGCTTCCCAGAAACGAATTTCTTGTCTTCGCAAATAGCTAATTCTCTTTCCGACATATTTTTTATGATGTTTAACAAAGATTTCGTACATACAAGATTTTGTAAATACACAATGATATACATATATATGTATTGTATATCGTATACATAAATGTATGGTTATTTTGTAAATGTCTTGTGCTGTTTCCTTGGTGCTTACGAAATAAACACCTAAACTCCTCGGTCGGTTAACTGACAACAAACTCAAGGTCGAACTTATTCTTCGTTTGTAAAATTGTTACCTATACATATATGTATCGGAGTTTCGATCATTCAATCGAATGTACGGAATTTCAAATGGTACTCGCCGATTTGGTGTTTGATATATAATCGTGAATGGAAACCGACGCCATTATAAAACCATCTGCGCGCCACTTTAATGATTTCTTTTCATATGAGACTCGAGCTGTCGATTCATCAATTCGGAGACCAATGATTAAGTGTTTCGTTAGCCGAAATATAATATCGTTTAACTAATGTTGTTGTTGCGACTATTATTAACAATACTAGAAAACTAAAGTGAATAAAAGTTTCTGGTTCTCTGGGATCTTGTATTCTGTAACTAACGTTACTTGTAATATTAAAAGGAATTAGCGAGTTAATCTGGAACTCACTGAATAGATTCAGCCTGGTGTCGACCTATTAAGCGATGTTAAGTTATTGACAGTCTGAATAAACGGACGTCAGTAGACGAAATTCAAAGTACATACATGTACGTGTATATACGTGTCCGATGATATCTAAATAGGGTTCTGCGAGAACGAACGATTTCAAGTGTAATCGAAGCACACCATTTTGGTTTTAATCTCAGCCGCGTTTGTTGCATACTTGTCACGTGTACATATTATTCCCAACGAATGCATACCTGTTTATACAACCTTGAGTTGTGCTGTGATTTACGTCCATGTATCTAGTTATACATACAAAAGCGATTGGAAATAAAATAAAAACTTAACAAAATATACGTGGTATTTTGATTCCTTTTTAACAGTGCTTTGGATTGAATGCTCAATATCTTCGAAAATCACCTAAGGAACCATGATCACAAATTCTTCTGTTCGTTTGTTGAAAAGTGAACGTATTAGAAAGAGGTTTTGTGTTAAGTCCTGCAAGAACTATTATTTTTGTTTTTTTCGAGTACAAGAAAGTAATAACGATTAATATTGCTATTATAAACACGCTAATATTATTATGTCAATTTAGAAATAATTTTTTCTATGATTTACCGTGAAAATATCTACTTCTCCGGTCAATAAGGAATGTACAGTTGAATGAGCATGGTCATCCACGGTTAAATTTATGTTTTATTGCAAAGCTTTTTATACGTAAACACGTCTGTGAATGGGAATCCTCTGAAGCAGAAATAAAAGCTATATTTCAGATTTTCATATAATTATTTATATAAATATTTCAGATGTTTAGTACAATTAGTTTAATTGCAATTACACGACTAAGGGAGGGAAACAATAAAATAATTTGGACCATGCAATAATGTCTGGTAATAAAATAGATGGTAACGTTTAATATATGTATTTTATATAATTCTACTTGCATGTCAAATAATACATAAATCCAAAAATGTCTTTTTAAAGATACTGGTTTATGAATGATTCTTTAACGACAATGCAAGTACATTATTAGAAACGCAATTTACGCAGCCGTATGTATTGTTGCTCGTAATTGGAATAATGTTGATGCGAGAATGTTTTTTGTTCTTTTTCTTTTATTTACGATTATACCTGTGTGCATTTTATATGTTTATGGTAGATGTAGAAAGCATGTATAGTATACTTTACTGCAAATATGAAAACAATTTAATGGGGTTGTTGCATTGGTCCTATGCTTTTATATATAAAAGTGCAGAGGAACAATCCTTCTTGTTTAAAATGGACACCCCCCCATTTTCATCTAGTATACATACACCAAATACACGTTCTCATTGTCCGTAACATGTACATCTGTATATGCACATGCGAGAATGTTTCGACGAGAGCGCTGTTGTGGGTACAAACTCGCAACTGCATGTGTAGAATGTATACAACTACCGGTCATGTCCTAGCAGGACTTATATGTTTTTGTCATTACTATAAACATTTGATCTAAATATATTATTATACGACATAGATGTTAGAGGAATCGGTTTCAGAGTATTAGCTGTTGATTGTCATTTGGCGGACTACATGGGACCCTCTATTAAACTAATTTTCATTGTGAAATAATAAATGCTTCGTCCCAGACACAAAAGTGCGAATAGAAATGCACCTGAAATTAAAGATATTCTCAGGTAATTTAAAAGAATAAAACAATCATTTATATTTCCTAAAGTCCAAAGTATCCTACAATACCCACCAACATAAGCTACATAAATTCCACCCTTAGATTTTGCATGTGTATAAGTTCCGACCTACAAACAGAAATAGCACTGATTTTACTTCAGCATATGAAGCAATTATTAAATAATAATAAATTAAGTTACAAAAGTACTTACAGTCACAGCTACTGCAATTATTAAGGCTATTATTCCCAGAATAACAAATGCAATGCTTCGACCTCTAGCAAAGTCTGAACCAACCGAAGATATTTTTCGACAATGTGGACATCGGGCCAAAGCATTATTCAATGTGTTAAACTAAAGAATAGAGTACATGTTATATTCTATACATACAGAAGACATATTTTTTACTTATGCTCTTACCAAAAATGTGTCATGACAATGAGCACAGCATACTCTGCACATTCCAGGCATAGAAAGAACAGGTGGTGTGATTGGACTCGGAGCAAGGTTAATGATACGTTTACAATTTGGCCTTGGACAAGCAATACGTTGTGAGGAGCTTTTACATATTAACAAACAATTGCATGGACAACGAACATATTTCTTTCCTGGTGGTGCACTTCGTATGGGCTGGAAAAATAATTAATGTTCTCATTTATGGATATGCAGGTTTACAACTTTAAAAGATAATTCATGAACATACAGTAGCCTCGTTGCACTGCAAACATTTGACAACATGTTGATCTCTTTTAGTAGATATATCTATCATAGCCTGACAAACTCTACAAGTGACCATAGGCAGACCATCTGGATGAATCGACTGATACGAAGGAGGTAGTTCATCAGGACCTATTGTGGATACTGTGTTGACAGTTGACAATGTTTCATCTGAGGCAGCTGTTTTGAGTGAGGCAAAGTGAATCAGATTAACCCTTGTGACATTCAATTACTTCACAGTGTACGGTAAAAAAGATGATAGACTTTTTTATATATTCGTAGATAGACCAATATTACAGTCTTGACAACGAAGATACATGTACGTGTTTTAGTATCATTACGATATTTTTAAAAACTGAGCTACAACAGATTAAAAAGCAGACTTATCTTTCAATCAAACAAAATAAAGTGGCCAATATACTCAGTCGTGTCCGTATGTCGTACGGACTAATTAGCGAAAGGGTTAAACAATTCCTTTAATCCATTCGCCGAGCGAGAAGAAATTGTTTTACCTATGACATCGGTGCTGCGTGAACTGTAGGTAACATTTTCATTTTTTAACAACGGCTGTCGTTCGCCCACTTTGCCGTCTCCCATGTCGAGCTGTTAATCGGCCCCCTTAACGACAACAATTTAGTTAAGTATTGTTTGACAGTACTCCCGGTGCTCCGATGACAAGGATGACAAAATACAAATTTTTCTGACACCCACCGCGGTACTGTCTGTTTATAGAATGGAAACCCTATCTAACAGCCGATATATAGTGAATTAATACATCGGGGACCTCTAATCACCGACTAGTAGACGGTGATATTAGCGTCAATGAAAATTTCAGCGACAAACTTATGAAACCTTTATGAAGCTTTGAAGATCGTACGGAAGATTTGCAAGTTACAGAAGAGAGAATTATTTGCGACGGATAAATTACAATATTTTATAAGCCTGAATAACACCAGAGCGTATTACCACCGACTAGGTATAGAATAGACCTAACATCCATTGCTTTTTTCTGTCCACGTTCATAGGGCTACGTAGCCCTGTTACCATTTTAGTGTCAATATCCGACGTTACCGATAAAGCATGCATTCTGGGTATTATTAACACAAATGAAGTGTTATTCCATTCATATTGTGTGTATCTATATGATTTGACGGGAATAAAAATATCCGATTCTTCAGTTTAACGTTAAGGGATAAATATGACAGTCATGAAACATGAAACGGAAAAGTATATATTTTTTCACTTAACTACAAGACAATTTATTCTAAATGCATGGTTAATGGATTTCATTCGTTTTTATATCTTGCCTTACATTTGTGTATTTGTAACAGATAAATTCAGAATAGATGTAGTTTCATAAATAGTTTATCAAATCTACCTTTTGGCCGTTGCGGGAATGCCTTACCTTACCGTAATGAGCCATCTCATGGCCGCGGGATTCCGAGAATTGGGTGACGTCACGGCGTGCGAGCGAGAGCGGTAGAGCGGCCGCGGTATCGGTGCTCTCCGTCGGTGTTGACGGGTGCCGAGGAATTTCGGTGGTCTATGGGAGGGAGGTGTGCGAGCGAGAGAGTACGGTAGAGCGTGCCGAGTATCGGTGCTCTCCGTCGATCCAACGCG